>NC_137637.1:14560902-15305902 GCF_963383615.2 Lipophrys pholis
TGTTGCTTCCTGTGTGAACGAGGGTCAAAAGAGGACGCCAGTCATTCAGCACTCAGCCATGCTCACATTTCTCTCCCAGCTATCTATTCATCTGTGAATCACACAACGTAGGCTCTTACCGAAAGCACACGAAAGCACCTCCATTCTGCAACCAGTACATTTCTTCTGAGGAACGGGAGGGAAATTTTCTGGTATTGGCGATTACGAGGCGCTACGTAGTTATGAAAGAGAGGAGCAGGAAGCCCCCGCGTCTGAGTCAACACACAGTGATTACTGTCTCTGAACCTTCGATGGAAGATATTGATCAAGTGTCTCCGAGTACAAATCATACGAAGGTAACTTAGCGGCGACAGCACTGTTGAATGTAGTGTGATCATGAGTCACGTTAGCGTTAATACTCTCCATGTTTTCTTTAGGAGCTTTCCTGTGTTTCTCTGTTCCTCTTGTCTCACTGAGTCGAGGATTTCTCGTCTCTCTCCTCCTTCTCTGCACTGCAGTATGAAACACAGTGAAGATCAATGGTGTCAACAAACAGGGGCCACGTTAGGCCCAGTTGAATCCCTCTGGGATTTCTAGTGTGTCATGTTTTTCTCGCCATGGTTCACCATATGCATTAGCTGTATTAGCCTTCGTTATGTCCACCTGCGTCCCGTCGAGCCAAACCTCCTGCTGTGTGTATAAAGGTCTGAGTTCAGAGGTCTGCAACCTGCGGCTCTGGAGCCGCATGAGGCTCCCTGAAGCTTTCACAAAATTATACTATGACTTTTGGTTAAAAAGGGGCTTTTAAAAAAAAGACAAATGGCTAAAACAGGAGGAAATAGATAAAACCACAACACATGGGGGGGGGGGAAACAGCTTTTAAAAAGACCTACCTGACCAAAGAAATAACAAAAAATGTTCATATATCAAAACTATAAATCAAACCTTGCGCTGGGTTGGCCGCATTTGTGTTTTGCGGCTCCAGATAAATTTGTTTTCGTGGAAAGTGACAGAAATGGCTGTTTTGGTCATAAAGCTTCCTGACTCCTGTTTCAGTTCATCATTGTTGGTTTCTGTGTTTAGTTTCTGTCTCTTCTGAAACAACTGAATGAGTATTGTTTGTTTCTGTTATTCTAGTATTATGGACTTATGTGACTATGATCTGCATTTAGTTTCCTCCAGTCGGGCTCCAGGTGTGAGCTCTCCAGACTAATGTGGCTTTCGTTAATGCTGCTTTTTCAACATGTGGACGATTAATAACATTAAAAAAAAACGGTATTCAATAGTTACATAAAAAAAACTCCAAGTAATATTTTTGTTGTCCCACATGATTATTGTATATGCTTAAAATTCAGAAAATGGATGTGAGCTGTGTTCATTTCTAAAATGAATCCTATGTAAAAGATTAAAGAATCTGTTGTTATTTCTGTTCTTCGCACATTTTTTGGAATTCAGATTTAAATGAATGGATTTATCTCAGTCAGTGACTTATTTCTATTCTTTTGCATGTTTTCATTCTTAGTGAGTAAGCTGTACATGTTAAAAGTTATTTGCTGGCCAAACAGTCCTTCTTACAAACCATCTTTCAGCTGTTCAGAGGGAAAATTATGTTCATGAGGATTTTCAGAATTTGAAGGATACAGTAGCTCACGCCTGGATGGGTTGCTATTGTGTTTCATATAAACATTCTAATGTATTGCACGACATCTGACTTTCTACGCCGTGTGTTTGTGCAGCATGGAGGGAGGAGAGCTGTTCAACAGGATCCAAGCCAGAGGAGACCAGGCCTTCATTGAGAAAGGTGAGCACTGGTGTAGGACGGACTGCGAGGTGAACCATGACAACACAAACACAGACACAACAGAGCTCAGTGTCCGGCTTCAGTTCTTTCAGACACTTGAGGAAATGTGAAGGAAGCAGATATTTAGAGGACATAGGTCCAAGTTTTTTTAAAGCCCTCAAACAAGTTGAGCAGTGGCAAAGTGAATCCAGTAAGAGGACATTATTGGGATGATAAAGAAATTATTTGAGGTTTAAACTTCTAATGTCAACTTGATTTGACTGCCATTATTTTACTGTCTTTGATTTTGCACCTGTTATTCTACAATACTGGAATCGTTTCTGGTTTGAGAGAGTGTCTTGTTGTGTTTCTTCCCAGAGGCATCTGAGATCATGAGGGACATCGGCACGGCCATCGAGTTTCTCCACAAGATCGACATTGCACACAGAGACATCAAGGTACTGAGCTGGAGCCAGGAGCCCCGTCATGAGCAGTGGGATCAGTTCATTAAAACATTGTTCTGACTTCCTCTGCAGCCAGAGAACCTGCTGTACACCACGAAAGACAGAAATGCAGTCCTCAAACTGACAGACTTCGGCTTTGCTAAGGAAACTACACTACACAACCCTCTGCAGACCCCCTGTTATACGCCATACTATGTGGGTAGGTTACTTATCCACATGGATCATCTGTCTAAAGCTGAGCTCTCAGGTTTAACAGAGGTTTTGAAAGGAAGGAAGCCATGGTTGCTGAGTCATTTTGTTCCTGTGTGGCACACTCCTAATCTCCATTTGTATGTTGTCCTGTGTGTGTGTGTGTGTGTGTGTGTGTGTGTGTGTGTGTGTGTGTGTGTGTGTGTGTGTGTGTGTGTGTGTGTGTGTGTGTGTGTGTGTGTGTGTGTGTGTGTGTGTGTGTGTGTGTGTGTGTGTGTGTGTGTGTGTTGATAAGCTCCTGAGGTTTTAGGTCCGGAGAAGTATGACAAGTCATGTGACATGTGGTCGCTGGGCGTCATCATGTACATCCTGTGAGTACCAGTTGGGTGGTTGGGTGGAGGGCAACATGAGCATCCTCTCTAATGTGTATTCAATCCCCACGAATGGTGTATGAAGGTGAATCATGTTTGTCTTCTCAGTCTGTGTGGCTTCCCTCCATTTTACTCCAACACGGGCCAGGCCATTTCTCCAGGGATGAAGAGGAGGATCAGGATGGGTCAATATGAATTCCCTAATCCGGAGTGGGCAGAGGTGTCACAGGAAGGTGAGGACACTTTTTAAAGGCACGCGTCGTGAAAATGGTTAATTACATCCCAAACGGATTGAGGCTCTTCAGCCTAAGTTTGCTTCTGCCTTAGAGTGAAGTTCCCCCCCTATCACACCTTCCTCCTGCTGCTGGAACAAAAAACCCTTGAGTCACTGCGTCACTGCTGTACATGTCTTTCTTTTTCCTACACTTCACTGGGGGTGGTGGTGATAGTGGTGGCTTGCTGTTCAGAAGTGGTATAACAAATCATCTATCGCAAGATTAGTGACTTTATCACTCCCCATCTCTGCAGTACAAGACATACGCGTCTGAAAAATATCATGACATGTAATACTTCTACACTGGGGGTGTCAGACACAAGACCTGTGGGCTAAAGCCGTCACACAAGAGGCTCTAATTTGGCCCGCAAAAGTATATTAACTCTAACAAAAGGTTAGCGGAATGATTGAAGGAAAATTCACTCCAATATGTAGATTATATCAGTGTAATAGATTTGATGTAAAATTTAAACAAATTTAGCCTTTATTCATTAAGTATTAGTGGTACGGTTTAATCTCTGCATACAGAGATGTTTTCACCATTGTAGTTCCATTTCTGTGATTGATTATGGCTCCCATGTTTCTAGTTTAACAACTGACAGAGGTGGCTGTAACCATAGAGATTGTAATTATATATAAATGGTAAATGAACTTCACTTATATAGCACTTTTCAATTGAGTGAGCGGCCCCAAAGCGCTTTACATCATTCATCACATTCACACACATTCACACACATTCACACAACAATGCCGGCTGCGGCCATGCAAAGCGCTGTCACTCCAATGGGAGCAGTTTGGGGTTCAGTGTCTTGCTCAAGGACACGGAGTCCCTTTGTCTTCAAAGAGTGGCGACACAATTTTCCCCTGTGAAGTAATTTAACGAAACTTCCTCAATGTGAATATTTAGTTTTCTTTTCGTGAAAATTTAGTTGCATGAAAAATATTAAATGTTAAACGTCTTTGTTGGTCTAACTCTGAATGCGAAGGTTTACGACACACGCACGCACCCACACACTCACACACACACTCTCACACACACACACACACACACACATCCCTTTCCTCATGCAACGCGCAGTTTTAAGCTCAAAGCAAAACTATTATTTGACTTCTTTTGAGAAGCTGGAACAGGTTCATCAGCTACTATGATTTACATGGAAGCATTTATCTTTTTAGCCTATATCCTTTAACTGTTGACTCATATGAAGTCTATTGTCGTCTATTTTTTTTATAGCTTTTAGTTGGTCTTTGTTGTATGTACTTTAT
This sequence comes from Lipophrys pholis, assembly GCF_963383615.2. Taxonomy (NCBI): domain Eukaryota; kingdom Metazoa; phylum Chordata; class Actinopteri; order Blenniiformes; family Blenniidae; genus Lipophrys; species Lipophrys pholis. The sequence goes on from NC_137637.1 coordinate 14,565,226, forward strand.
TACTTTTACCTTAAACAGGGAAAAAGTAAGGTGTTTGATTATAAATTAATATTAGTTCCACTGTGCATTTAAAACTGAGCTACCATGATTTCTTGCATGCTGGGAAATATTAGTCTCTTTTTCTCCAAACAATTTCTATCTTTCTTTCTGGGTCTGATCATCTTTATTCACTCACCTTAAATGGATATCTCCTCCACGTTAGATTGTTTTGGGAAGAAGTTGTTTTCTTTCCTTTTACATTCATAAAATCAACAGCAGGTGATGCTGCCTAAACATCTTACAAATATCTCAGAAAACAACCAGCTGGTGTCCTCATGTGAACCAGCAATGACAGTATATGTTTCCTTGTGATAAATGTGTTTTTTCACTCACTCTCTCACTTCTCTCTCTCTCTCCCTCTCACATAATCCTATTTGTTGTCTAAGTTGTCTAAGTAGGCCAGTCTGTCCCTGAGACCCGGAGAAGCTTCACAAGACACAATATTTGTGTCTGGCTGCTGTTAATGTAATTATGTTTATTCCCCCAGCAAAGGATCTGATCCACCAGCTCCTGAAGACGGACCCGAACGAGAGAATGACCATCACTCAGTTCACGAACCACCCCTGGATCAATGTCAGTACCTGTTGTCAGTATATGTTCATTACGCTGCTCCCTGCTTGTTTTGACCTGCATGTGTGTATCTGTGCTCTCTGCAGCAGTCCATGATGGTCCCCTCTACTCCCCTCCATACCACCAGGGTCCTGACTGAGGACAGAGAACTGTGGGAAGATGTGAAGGTGAGAGGCGTGACAACACTGCCCTCCTCCGGTTACATTTTGGTATTGCAGACACGATTGGAGGCGTTCACTGAGGAATAGTCAGTTGTCCCAACTTTTGATATCTTGTGGGAGGAAAATACAAAATACTTGTGTAATGAGAACGCTTACAATATTCATTCATTTTGTGAACCTGTGTCTCGTATCGAAGCTCAGCCTGAGATAGGATGGCTTAGTTCAGAGGTGTCATACTTAAGGCCTGTGGGCCATAAGTATGACACAAAATGGTCAAAATTTCAAAGAAAACGTTGGTTTTTTTTAAACAAATTTCTGAAGAGCAGCAGACACAACACAATACTGAGACCAGAGCTGAGATATCAGTGATGGTGCCATGAAAGATAGCTCCCTTGTTGCTATCAAACGAGCCTCAAAGCCATGCCGTAAAAGTATGTTTGTAAAAACATCTATGATGCAACACCTTTAGTAGAAGTATTTTGGACATTTCACTGTATTTTGCACCAGAAAATATCATTAAAATTGGCTCTATGTTCAGATTGTAGTAATATTCAGGAGTAATTGTTTCGGTTTTGTGAAAATATTGACATTTTCATCACGTATACTCTGAACCACAGCGGAAAAAACACATAATCAAAGTTTCATTTCAAAGATTATTATGGCACGACTATACCTGTGCGGCCACCTCAAAATAAAATTGTGCTGTATGTGGCCCCTGAACTAAAAGGTGATTGACACCCCTGGCTTAGTTATTAGAGCAAGTCACCTTCCAATCCTGAGATCGATCCCTCGTCCTGCCCCTTCCTTATGTCGTTCACGTTGCATGGCAGCTGTCAGCACCGGTGTCTGGACGAGTGAATGTGACTAAAAAGGTGAATCATTTTACTACATGTGATAACATGGACATGCTATCATTCAGGACACAGAGAAATGTTTGAGTGGCAGCTGATCACATTTATTGATCGCCTATCTTCTATTATCCCATTCAGGGTTCCAGGGAACAATAATGAGTGAAGGAAGGGTACAAACTGGACAGGTCACCAATCCATCATCAACAGTCACACACACTCACATTCACACCTACAAGTCATCATCACCAAACAACCAGTAACTAATGATTTTGAACGGTGGGGAAATAAACAGTGTACTGGAAGAAAACCAACACAAGCACAGGGGGACCCAAATTGAAATGCCTTGATTAAACCAATGAGGTTCCTCTGATCGCCACCAGGGGGTATATGTGATCACATTTAGTTCAGTTTAACAATCAATCCACTCAAACCAGGACATAAAGGAGGTGCCACTTTTCTCTCTGGATAAAACGAGGAAATTAGAACATTGTTTGCTGACATCAAGTCACTGTGGGGTTGAACTTCCCTGATGAGTGGACATTTCCCCACACGCCTTCAGTGGCTGCAAATGATGAGTAGAAAGACACGTTCCTTCACTGCCGCTGAAGGAACCAATCGTCTGAGGAGATAAGGCCGTGAAAGGAGCATTCTCTAAAATGATAGGCACACAATGAGCTCTGTTTGGTTCTGCAATGGTCCGAGCTGGGTTGTGCAAAAATGTCTGATTGCACTCTTGAACAAAAAAAAAAGAAAGAAAAGAAAATAGGATACGAACTTACCACATGGTGCCATGTATTACAAAGAAGGAGGAAGCATTGAAAAGGGCATTGAACTCCTGCTTTGTGCAACATCAGCCACTCACACCTTCAACATTCAAACTTTTTCCGCTGTGCAAAAGTTATTAGATGAATCATATTATTTAAATATATTTCTATGTAATTCTTTGCCTGTTGGAGAACTGGTAAATTGATGGAAGTTCAGTCAATGCATGATTTAGAAACAAAGGCCAAGTCGAATATGGTGTCAAAAGATTTGGTTCATGTTTTCATGCTATATTTAATTAATTCAGAAAAACAAAGGCAAAAATGTGTTTGATCTAAACTAAACTTCCAAATTGGGAGTTTTAAATTCTGCGACAAAGCTTCTCTTAAATGATTTTTTTCAGAGTCCAATTAGATTAACGTGTTACTTGTTGCAGCCGCCCAGGCTCAGCTTGTAAACATGTAGCTGGGTGTTATAAATCCTGTTTGTTTAGTATCAAGAAGGAAGCTTCATTTTGAAACTGCTAAGTCACTGACGCTCTGCTCAACCTGATTTTCTGCTCTGTGACTCTCTTCACTCCCTATAGGAGGAGATGACCAGTGCCTTGGCCACCATGCGCGTAGACTATGACCAGGTGAAGATAAAAGACCTCGACACGTCCAGCAACCCTCTGCTCAACAAGAGGCGCAAGAAGGCTGCCGCGGGGGGCAAAGGCGGCTCCACGGTCTGCCAGAGCCAGTGAGGCTAAATCCAGGTGGGACAGAAGCTCGGGGCAGGAAGGAAAAGTTATACTAAGTTTAGCGAGCTGCTTTGGACTCTTACGAGACTGAACTGAAAGGACAATTTAGGAACAGCAGCGTGACAGCTGGACGTTTATAGGACATATCATATCAACACATGCCGTCACCCTTTTTTCTGGCAGAATCCAACACGTCTGCCCTGTTTGTAACTCTTTTTATGTTTGTATGTACATTGTAGAGTTCCCCTGTTTGTAAGCACAGTGCAGACATGAAGTATTTGTAGTGACATATTGTGTATTTGAACACTTGTTTCAAGAGGTTGCCTTTTTGCAACTATGCATATGTGTGCAGATCACACACACACAGACACACACACACACACACACACACACACACACACACACACACACACACACACACACACACACACACACACACACACACACACACACGCACACACACATACAGAAAAAATTAAATCACCTGTGGACAGACTGTGAAACCAGAACACTGATTATCACCTGTGTTGTCTTAAAAATGTCTTTCTTTAGCTGCCTTCTATTCAGGATGAAGGCAAAGTCGGACACCGGCTGTCTCGTTTAATAAAGTGAAACCTCTGTAATGACTCATGATTCAGCCTCAGGGAGATTTTTTTTTTTTCTTTTATCTGAAAAACAAAGACAATGAAACTCTCAGCCACTGTGAAATGCAGTGTTCTGTGTCGCCGCAGCTCCAGGTTTCCAGACAAGGTGCTTCATGCAAGCGGCTGTGAGGCAACAGTTGTGCTCGGTGCATGAGTTGTGTCATTTTGCTTGAGAAATTCCTCGGGTGTTGATAGGGGTTGAGTAAAGTGTTTCCAGTAAATAGAGGCTGCAGTTCCCCTTAACAATACGACCAGAGCAACACAACAAAGCCATGTCCATACATGTGCTTGGCAGAGCACGTTATAAGAACAGCTTCAATCCAACTTTTTGGAGTCGTAGTAAAGTGAAAATGGGTTGTTTTCCCGCGGAGCCATTGTTTTTGTTGCCGCCTTGCTCGGGCTTTCTGAGTTCGCTATGAATAGCTGCAGTGGAGGGGGCTATTTGGGATACAGCTATCTGACTTCGCCTGCAAAAGGTCAGCATTATTATGTTTAGATTATATGGTAAGAACCTTTCCCCCACTTCGATCACATGGATCCTCCTGTAACATTCACGCAGTGGATTAAGAGGAAGCGAATCGTAATGCTGCAAGTGTACAGGGTCGGCCATGACTGGAGCGTCAGCTCTTCTTTTAGGGACAAAAACAAACATTAAAACAAGTCTGAAAGCATTTGGGGTGGAATCTTATTGCATGTTGCAAACATTTCGTCACCGCATGGCATGGGCGAGAATATTTTTTTTCTTTGTGTGCAACAAGCCCAGTCATGGTGTATCACCGACATGATGTGGACATTGCAGTGTCTCAAACACTTGCTTCAAGATTTGCTTCACAAAACTCGATAGTCTTCCTCCAGCGCCGGTTTGCAAACACCGGGTGAGCTTAGCAGTGACATTAAAATAGCAGACCTGCATCCACCAGTGTTGTCAGGTTAGAGGTCAGAGGTCAGGGTCAAGCTGAGGTCAGCTTTACTCAGCTCTGCACTTCAGCCACTGGAATGTGTCATTCATCATTTTTCAGGGAGCTTGTAACTGAAACTTCCACGTAGATTCAACACTGGATCAATTCAGTGTCGGGGTGCACTCATTTCCTGATAGGTGAAGCATGAGTGTGAACATTGTTTGGATGTTTTACCTGTTAGATTTGTGTTCAACTTCCCTAAAGCTCGCAGATTACCCAGCAGGCTGTGGGAGGTCCTTTCATTCCTGTCAACATGAATGTAGAGATGTTTTCATCTCATCCTGTGAAACACATCCAGATCAGCACAACATGGACTCCTGACGTCGTCTCCAAAAGGTCTGCACTAAGTTAGGCGAAGTGATAGAAATCGGTAAGACAGGTCTGACGAGTATCCCACACGTTGTGCCCGAGGCCTGGGTGTGAAGTGGAGGAGGGCGGGGTGCCGTCGGGTGGTGGGCTTGATCGTGGCCTTTAAGGTGGAATGTGGGAAGGTCAGTAGGAAGAAATGTGACCTTCAACTGTTCCTTGGCCCCGGTGTCGTGCAAACCGAAGCCCTGCCTGTCCCCTTTCTGGATGTTTTGGTTTCACCGTTCCTGCCAGACATCAACAGGTGCCTTATAGCGGTCTTTACATCCAATTTTTAATAAACATTTAATCTCCAAGACCGTCTCATTGTTTTACTGGTGTGCAGTCAAAGGTCCCACTTGACAATTAGTGTCATCATTAACACAGAGCTGCCGGAGCGGGAACCATCACTGATCCAGAAATAGCCTCAAGTCCTCACAGGCAGGTCACATGACGCCTATATTATCTCCAGAGGGTCACAGTTCTGGCAGCACAGTGACTGTTTGTGTCTCCACTGACCAGCCAAATATACTTATCTTCATAAATGATTTCAAAATGGACGATATTTAAAACATTTCATACTGTTTCTACCATCGCAACGGTCTCACTGTTCTCCATCGGCTTCCCATTACATCTCCGTCTTTGCTTGACGGATCTCTGTGGGATATTTTTGTGGCTTTTGTTGCACTTTTCCCACGACTGGTGGAGCTATCCTCAGGAAACCGTCACAGTTATCTTGGGAATTTTTTGTGTAATGCTTACGGTCACGATTACACACAGATGACACATTCTGACACATGAAAAGAACATTTAACAGCCTTTTGTCAGAGAAAATGGATGTACAACTCTGTCAGTTCGCACTTTTAAGAAGTATTTAAAAAGATCCTGCTTCCAGTTTGACATCTCTTCTGTTGATTGTTGTGCAATGGTTATTAACAATCCTTGGTGATGCAATTTTTTTAAGTGAGTAATCCTGGAATATTTTAGAGTGGAGAAGGAAATCTTCATTAGCTTTACTGAAAAAAGAAGAAAAAAAAACAAGTTCAGTGAGGTGAACAGTTCCTGGAAAATCTTGAAACTTACCTGAGTTATGTGTTGTGACATATAGGAGGCATATGCATTTATGTTTTGGCAAATCTCCTTGAAAAGCAATTGTCTTTTATGTTGCACCCATGGCTAAGTCATGAAATGAAATTTGACAGTTTTATCTTCCATCGGTTTATTTCAATCAGGATTTGAATAAAATCCTAATTTTCTGGACATCACCATGTCTTTTGCTGAATCTCTTTTCCCCCACATTTTTTAAAAGCATTATTCCCCAGTCATTTCATGCACTGACACACACCAAGTTAAATCTCCATCTATGTCAGTCAATATTTTCTGTGACTAAAAATCTGTGTTAATACTTATTGTGTCAACTTCTAACACAACAACTCGATGGCGCTTGAAGTTTTTATCTTTTTTATGTTCGTTTTCTTTTGTCGTTGTTTGTTTTAACTTACACTGCAACGTAAAGAAACATGCTTTGCGTTATTTGTATATTTAACAAGTGAAGTACAAATCAATATATTGTGATCACTATACAATTGCAAGATTGAATGGATGTGAATTCACAGGAACTGTGACAACTTTGAGTAAGTTGCTGTGAGTCAACTTTTAAGTATCCAGCATGAATGTCATGTGCATGTGTGTGAGGACTGGTGGGGACATTGCCCTCATGTCAAAGGGTGGGTGGGTGTGGAGCAGGAGGAGGGCAGGTAGGCTGACACTTTATCACATCCCTTTTAGTCAAAAGCACACACACACACACACACACACACACACACACACACACACACACACACACACACACACACACACACACGCATAAAGGCAAAGGGGTGTGTGTACAGTGAGCATCCGTAAGGCTGTGTGACTGTGTGCAGGCTGCTGCTGCTGCTGCTGCTGCTGTTGGAGACGCACGTACGCACCGCGCGCCATCAGACAGACGCAGAATGAGGGGCTGCTCCAGCCGCTCCAAGCCCACTCACAACCCGGACAGAACGGGTAAGAGACGTCGCTTCAAACCGTTCGCCTCTTTTGCTTTTAAATTGCGCAGGCTTTGGCTTTTAAAAAAAAAAAAAAAAAAAGATAAAAATAAAAGAGCAGGCGGAGGCAGTGGGCAGGTCGAGCGACTCTTCGAGACGTAAACAAGAGTGGATGGTGAGCGTGACTGCGTGTTGGAGACCTTTGCCCCACATAGAGACAACAGGCGGCTGTGGTGGGATGTGACAGTCAGATGTCTTTGTTTGTGACAACTGAGGATTTATTGTAACTTAGAAGATGAGCAGGCAGGCGGGTAACTGGAGTTTCTGGACAGTAACACTAATTACAACAAGCAGATATATTAGTGCAGATCATCTCCTCTGGAGGCTTGTTTTCACTTCTGATTGGCCTGTCATGTCATTCTCTACATGCAGGAGGTGTTTTTGCACTACACTGATCTGAGTCTCTGTGTAGTAAAAGCTGATTTACTGGCCGGTGTAACGTTAACCTGCATTGCTATATTGGGATATGACTTGTCCAGTGTGGCACAAGCGAAAGGCAGCGAGTTGCAATCAGAGCCTGGCAGCTGCTGGACGGAGGAGGAGCAAAGGGAGGAGCTGGGTTTGTTTCCTGTTCAGAGAAGATATGATGGACTTAGTGTAAGTGTTCTCAAACAGGCCCATAAAATAACAACCCAACTCAACTTCCAGAGCGATGGCATAAACTATCCGTGTTATCTGACTATCAGTCAAGACTATTCGTCTGTTTACTCTCCCAGCTGAAACTCTCAGACACCTTCTTGTTTCTGAGCCATTTCTTGGTGGACCTGATGAACCTGACACACATTATATCTGTTAGGTGCAGCCAGGGAGTTTGAGAGAGAGAGAGAGAGAGAGAGAGCACAAGAGCTATTTAATTAGAAAACCTCCATCTCGCCATATTTAGGTCGCAGCTCCTGTTGCTGCAATACCAAGTCAAGCTTCACATAATCAGTGCATCAGATAAACAGATGGACAGACAAGGTGCACTCACTTCCCAACATGTGGAACACACCCACTGTGTGAAGGCCCCGTCTCTCTGTCGGTCAGATTCTGTTGTGGCTGTGTTAATGAGGCATGTACTGCGGTAATCTCTGTGGTCCCCGCAGGGCTGTTTGCATTCGGCTCACCTGCTGTCCTCTGCTCAATGCACACATTGTTGTTTTAATGTGCTTATATCACCGTTATTTATTATTATTTTTTTAAATAATTTCATTTTCATCTGATATTTTTTAAAATAGGATCTTGCCAATTCCAGCAAAGCAGCATTAAGATGCTCAACATTTCACAAATATACAGAAAAAAACAACGATTTCAACATGAGCAGGTAAACAGTGGAAAGGAGAAAACTCCCCTGACCACAAGTGGAAAGAGGAACAAAAAGTTGTACCCAGGTACTACTGTTTCTCAACTACAAGGACAAAGTGCTTTTCTGAAAAACTCAGCAATTGGTTACTTTTTAACTGCATTTAAGTGCATTGTCACTATACCTGTATCATAATACGTTTGAGAAACAAAATTACCATAAGATGTGTTTTGTATACAAATTAAACACAAAGTAAGATTTGTTATCCCTGTAAAACAATAAACTCATTGTCTACAGACATTTAGACTAAAAATGTTTAAATGTTAATTCAAATTTTGGAAGTACTCTGCAGCAATTAATATTTTCTGAAGTACTGAAATAGATTAAATGGTGTAAATTGTACCCTTCATGTGAGTGTAATTACATAAATGCAAACATATAAGGACAAAGTGAAAGTAACCAAAAGTTTTGACAGTAATGTGAGTGTTTCTGATTTGTTACTTTCACACATGCAAATGTTACTGAGGATAAGCTCAGAGAGAGAGAGAGAGAGAGAGAGAGAGAGAGAGAGAGAGAGAGAGAGAGAGAGAGAATCTGTGTAATGGTGACATCTTGTGGACAGTGTTTGCTAATAATGGACAATTTGAAAAAAATTACAGAAGGCCTTTGTTAATGAGAAACCAAGACAAACAAAAACAAATCCAGAAAACATATCATGAGAAGTCTTCCTCATAATGTAAACAATAGTCTGTCTGGTTTCTCAGGAAGCCGTCATCGTGACACTCAGTCAGCACAGCCTTGAAACTGAAGCAGCCATAAAGAAACCGTCCATTAATCATTGATCACCTTTATTTACACCTCCAGATCTGCTGTGAGAAAAAAAGGCCTGTTTTTGGTACATTGTACAATCAGCAAGATCTCAAAATCAATGAATGTTCATCGCAGTGAATACTTTTGTGGTCCATTGTCCTGTGCAGCTTCTTTGCAAGTGCATGAATGAGAAAGTGACGCCCCGCATCTCTGTTAACTTCCTCAGATTGTATCTACTTGGTTTGTGATTCTTGTGGTTTGCTTGGTAATTTCGGTTCAGACTTTTCCCGTCCAAATATTTTTGGCTCCAAATCTGCTCAATGACTGAAGATGGTTGCAAAATAGTTTTCTAAAACAAGCCTGGCTTTGCGCATGAGTTTGCCTCAGACAGTTACAACAGGCTGCAGTATTCTAAAGCTCTCTCGAGAAAGATGAGTGCAGGTTTCACAACAGCACAGATTCTTTAATTTTTAAAGCAAAACTTTAGCAACTGATCTCCTCACTTCAAAGACATTTATAGACTCGTCTTACAAGAAGCTGCAACAACATGATTGTAAACTTTAGGAGGCGTCTCACTGCCATCCAGTTGCAAAGAAAATTTTTTCCAAGTTTCTTTTTTGAAGGCGCTTTCAAATATTGCTGAACAACTCAGTGAACCGAGGATTAGAAGTAGTGGTGTGTCAGTCGGGAATTAAATAGCTCTTAAAGCCAGTTCTTTGAAGTTAAGGGACGGAGCTGGCTCATTCTTTTCACACAATACAAGTTTTTTTCTCTTTTCTTTTTGCATTGGCGAAGTAGCAAAAGAATTTAATATTTTTCTTGAGCCAAAAGAAAAGACATGGTAATTATGACAAAATGAGTTGTAATTTCCATCACTAGTTTACACCCTCACAGAACTTAAACCATATTGACCATCCCCATCCTTCTCTCAGCTTAAGTCTCACAATGGATGTTGAGCGCCATAGTAAAAAAATATATGATCTTCTTACACTTATATTATAATTATAATTTTTCTCCAATGCTTTTTGGAGAAACTTTGGAAAATTCAGTGATGAAAATGTATTTTATTTGTGTGGATATCCATCTTCACCTGGTGCCTTGCATGTTTTGTTCTTTTTCCTGAGTAGCTTCTCCAGTTTCCTCTCACAGGTAAAAAAAAAAGAAAAGAAAAACAACACAAAAAAAAGAAAAACCTTGCACGTGACCCTGTTAATCAGTGACCCTACATTGCAGCTTGGTGTGAATGTGAGTGTTTGTCCCATGATGGGGTGGTGACCTGCCCAGAGTATATGTGGCCTTCAACCATAATCAGAAGGCTCAGCTCCACTGCCTCGCCATCCTGAAATGAATAAAGTTGTGTCGAAGATTTAGGAATAGATAAATGGAGAAAGAAAAGTTAAGTTATACCTTCCATTTCATAAAAAAAAAAAAGATTGTTTTCTGAAAAATTTTAAGAAAATTGTAGTTCTGGTCAAAGGCTTACACTGATCCCTAGATTTTGAAGGGATCTGTAGATTTTGAATGGATGTAGATTCTGAAACTCTAGATCAGCAGTGTCATACATAAGGCCCGTGGGCCAAAACCAGACCCCAAACGGCTCCAACCTGGCCCAGCAAGGCAGGCAATTTGTAAAGATTTCAAAGAAAAAATGTTTTTTTTTCACAAATCCCTTAAGAATAGCAGACACAACGCAACACTGAGATATTGGTGATGCTGTCATGAACACTCGCTACCTCATTGCTAACAAACTAGTCTTAAAGCCATGCTGTCAGGGTGAAATTGTAAAAACATGCACAATGTATTTTGTAAATACATTTTACTGTATTTTACACAAGATGGTTGCATTGAAATTGATTTTACGTTGAGATTTTAGCAATCTTGGACAGTAATTGTTTGGTTTTTAGAAAATATAGACATGTTCGTAACATGTACTTTGCACCACGACAAAGAAAAACTGTAAAGTTCACATGTTTTTGTGTGCGCGCATCAGACGTGTAATACGGCTTTAAGAAAAAAAAAATTGCGCTCGCGCTGTCGTCTATACGCTCTCGCGTCGTTTTCTCCGCCGTGGCAAGAGGGGAGCACGTGACCGCGCGAGAGGGAGAGAGAGAGGACGAGAGAGAGAGAGAGCGAGAGAGAGAGTGTCTGAAGGACTGCCTCCATCCCGGGAGAGCCGCGCCGATGAAGCACCGGTCACCTTCAGAGCAGCATCACGGGAAAAAGCCGTGCGCTCGTGTTGCCTCAGCCGCCTCGGGCTCCCCGAAGGACGGCATGGAGGACAACAAAGCCCCGCCGAACCCGCGGGAGCTCACGCAAAACCCCCTGAAGAAGATCTGGATGCCGTACAAGAACGGCCTCCCCGAGAAACACATTGCTCAAAGAAAAGGTGCGTGATGATGACGACGGCACGCCGCTTCCGCGTGCGGCTTTTTGACGTTACCGCGCGGCGCAGGAAGCCCACGAGTGATTCGCGCTAATCCCGCCGGCATTAGGGTCTTATTGTCGCTGCAGCCCGGTCCTCCGGGTTATGTAAGAATCCACATGATGCCGAAACACGGTCAGAGTCGTGAGTCTGTGTGGGGAGAAGCACGCCGTGTCGCGAAGTTGTGTTTCTGAATTTGTGGTCCGACTCGGTCCGTGTGTAAAGATGGAGACCCACAAAGACCAACGTTTGTGTCCTCGCGCCACGCTCCCTGACCCAGACATCTGTGCACACAGTGTGGAAACTTTCCTCCAGATGTCTCAACCATGACCCCCTCAAACTAGACTGGTCTCCCTTTGTCTTTCGCCACAGACAAAAGCAGCATTATCTAGGATTACACTGTGTGTGTGTGTGTGTGTGTGTGTGTATTTACAGTTTGTATGACCAACTGTCCAACCCTGATTGTGACTGTGGGCCTACCTGCCCGAGGAAAGACCTACATCTCCAAGAAGCTGACCCGCTATCTGAACTGGATCGGAGTGCCCACCAGAGGTACGACTAGTTAAAGTTTTGTTTAATCTAAATATATATATATATATGTATATATATATATATATAAAGTGCTGATCAAGCTGTTTGTTTCCCCACAGAGTTCAATGTGGGACAGTACAGAAGAGAGTGTGTGAAGATCTACAAATCATTTGAGTTCTTCCGTCCTGACAATGAGGAGGGATTAAGGATTAGAAGGTAGAGCCTGGTTGTAGTTACTTACTAATAGTTAGTTTTAACGCCTGTCATGTGATGTTTATGGCGGTTTGTGTGTGACCCTTACAGACAGTGTGCCTCGGCAGCGTTGAACGACGTGCGACAGTACCTCACCGAGGAGGGAGGCCAGGTCGCGGTGAGTTAGATGTGTTGGAAGGTGTTTTCTCCGGGGGGGGGGGGGGGGGGGGGGGTGCTCAACGGCTTCTCAACGCCGCTCCGTCTGTGTCCTCAGGTGTTCGACGCGACAAACACCACCCGGGAGAGGAGGGAGACCATCCTCCAGTTCGCAGAGCAGAATGGCTTCAAGGTAAACTGGCGTGGCTCCAGCAGTAGAACGTGAGAACGACACGCTGTAGTGACCTTCCCTCCGTCTGCCCTCAGGCCTTCTTTGTGGAGTCAGTGTGTGAGGACCCGGACGTCATACAGGAGAACATCGTGGTGAGTGGCTGCTTGGCGTCTCATTAGTTCACAGAAAATGAGCTTCGGTCTGTCTGACTCTCACCCTTCCTCTTCCTCTTCCTCTTCCTCCCCAGCAAGTGAAGCTGGGCAGCCCCGACTACACCAACTGCGACTCGGAGGAGGCGGTGCAAGATTTCATGGAGAGGATCAAGTGTTATGAAAACTCCTACGAGACGCTGGATGAAGTCCTGGACAGGTGAGGGCGCCGCTGCTGTGGAGGGTTTGTTGGATTGAGGACGCAGAAAGCAGCCGAGGAGAGTCGCAAGAATACAAACGTTAATAAGTAATAATCACCTCTGAGGAAACTCAAACCGACGAGCCGTTGTGACGACACCCAGCAGAGACGAGGCTTCTGCGTTCACTTTTCACCTCCTTCACAAGCTTCTTAGATCCAGCTGGACCCAGACTGGGACCTGATCACGTGCGTCTGCGGTTCCACTACCAGAAGCACTGCAGCTGCTGATTTGTTGTTTTTAGTCGTTCTTACTGGATCTTCATTTATTTATTTATTTATTTTTAATGGTTCTGGCTTGCTGCCACCAGTTAATCTGTAATGTTGGATTGATGAATCAGCATTATTGTCAACACACTATTGCTGTTCACTCCGTCTTCTGCAAGATGTCTGTTGCTAAGGCTGATGACATGATTACAATAAATTAGAGTTATGTTCACCAAACCCTGGAGTCAATAAAGAGACTGAAGGGAACCAGGTGTGTTAATGTTAGTAATTCATGTTTATGAAGCCTAATCCGCTGTATGAGTTCAGGTGGCACTTTTAGTAAGTTTCTATTTAGCGTTTTAGTTTTGCGAGAGCCGATACAGCAAGTCAAGACCCTAAACTCTTAACATGTTCTGGATAACTTCTGGAGTCAGGGAAATGTTGGGTTATGATGCGGCTCCTATACATAGCGCAGCATGTTGTGATGAAACCTCCGCTCTACATACACCCCTCCCTCACGCTGAAGTTTGATGTCCGACGCTGCCGATACTTAATTTCTGGTGAATGATGGTGAACACGTGGGCTTATTGTGCGTGCCGTCCCCTCTCAGGGATCTCTCCTTCATCAAAATCATGGACGTGGGTCAGCGGTACTTGGTCAACAGGGTGCTGGACCACATCCAGAGCCGGATCGTCTACTACCTCATGAACATCCACATCACGCCGCGCTCCATCTACCTGTGTCGCCACGGAGAGAGTGAGCTCAACGTGAAAGGCAGGATAGGAGGAGACTCGGGCCTCACGCCCAGGGGCAAAGAGGTGCGACATGCTTCGCCACACTGAGGCTGCACCGTCACGGCGGAGACCCTTCCCTTTTCCCTGAGCCTTTTAGTCCTCTGCGCAGTTTGCCAAGAAGCTGAGCCACTTCATCGAGGCGCAGAGCATCAGCGACCTGAAGGTGTGGACCAGCCAGATGAAGAGAACCATCCAGACGGCCGAGGCGCTCAGCGTGCCGTACGAACAGTGGAAGGTCCTGAACGAGATCGATGCTGTGAGTGAGGCTCTCTCTGGCCGGCGTGTAGCAGGATCGTATCGGCGCCGTTTTTAGGTTTAAACCGTCCCTGTGTATGTGTGTGTGTGGTGCATTTTCAGGGTGTGTGTGAAGAGATGATGTACGAGGAGATCCAGGACCACTACCCCCTGGAGTTTGCCTTAAGGGACCAGGACAAATACCGCTACCGCTACCCAAAAGGAGAGGTCAGTATCTGGGTTTAAATGTGATGGTGAAGCAGCCCCTTCAGGAACAGGGAAGCTCTGTTTGAAGTGGGTCTCCTCTGTGGGTCTCCTCTGTGGGTCTCCTCTGTGGGTCTCCTCTGTGGGTCTCCTCTGTTGTTGCTCATCACCGCAGACACATTATCAGACTGTGTCCACATGGCTGTCGGCCACCAACTCTCTGCTAATGAGCCTCAGCCTGGACCAGCACTTTCTGGCCAGACGCCAGCTCACAGTCAACAAAGACTTCACATCAGACAGTGAACGTGTGCATGTGTGTGTGTTGTGGTGGTTTACTGCAGGCCTGCTCTCACCTTTAGTCCATCTCATTACCTTTCCATTAGTCTCACGTAGGAAGATGGATATGATCATTATCTGGCCGCTTGTGTAACGCTCTGAGGTGATGTCCTCAGTTCTGTTTGTCGAGACGATTTGCATGGATCGTTCCACGGAGCGCAAACATCGGCCTCTGTTTAGATGAGAGCAATTACTCAGCAGGATGTCGGGTAACGATGGCGCCAGACCTCTGATCTGCAGGTGAGCTTTTTCTAATGGCTGCCATGTTGGTCTCATGCTGGCCTTTGAATACGTTGTCACACGCAGTCCTATGAGGACCTGGTGCAGCGGCTGGAGCCCGTCATCATGGAGCTGGAGAGACAGGAGAACGTGCTGGTCATCTGTCACCAGGCCGTCATGCGCTGCCTGTTGGCCTACTTCCTGGACAAGACAGCAGGTCAGTGGCGTTCAGCCTCCAGCTGCTTCAACATCTTCTGTCGATCAGAGCTGAGCTTTGTTCACGTCGGAGTCGTATCATCGTTGGCTCTTTTACAACAATTTAGTATATGTTTCACATCACACCACCATGAAAGAAACATGAACAACATCAAGTGAAGCCAAATAGCTCCATCGCCCCCTGGTGGCTACTTGAACTCTGACTCAGTTGTCTTTTTCAACACTTGAGTGTCGCTGATGATCCTTGTTTTTAATGTCATTTATCACTTCAAAATAAGCAGTTAACAACAAAATATCAATTAAAAAAAAAAACAATTATCATGAACAATTACTTCCAATGGTAAAAACTGTCTGGGAATGTGTTCTTTGACTTTTCATTAAACTTCTGTCCTTCATGACAACGCAGAAATGACATTTATGAGTCATACTGCAGCCAACCAGCAGGGGGCGGTCTGGTGATACGTCATCTTTTATTTTTATCACTTAGCTTTATTCCCCCTATTAATCTTTGACCCACTATTAGTTTTTCTAATGCTTAAAGTGTGAGTAATAACATGGTGACTGTTGGTTAGTTGGGACTCTTTTACTTTAATGAGTGAAATGATTGTGACAAAGTTCCGTCGCGCTCAGAGTGGCGCTTCACTCCTGTCTGATTGAGTCAATTCTTTTTGTTTTAAAAACCTGAGGATATAAAAACAAAGTTCTAATATAATGGCCAGAGGTTTGCTGGGTTTGACAGTCGCTCCAGATGCGAGCTGACTCGCATGCTGAGCAGGTTTAGGTGTCCCCGTCTTTAATAATGTGAACGTGTGTCTCCACAGAGGAGCTGCCGTACCTGAAGTGCCCGCTGCACACGGTGCTGAAGCTCACGCCGGTGGCCTACGGTAGGACCGCTTCGCTCTGTGTGAGTGTTTCCAACCAGTCAAACTGAACCTAACAAACCTCGTGTCTGCTCAGGATGCAAAGTGGAGTCCATCAGCCTGAACGTGGACGCGGTCAACACACACCGAGAGCGGCCCGAGGTGGGCATCACAACACACACACACACACACACACGCACACACACACACACAGTAACACACATCAAACAGACACACAAGGTAAGTTTGCTCCCAAAGAAAACAACACAGATGTCTATTTTTCCTCCTGTGGGTTGGTTTTTCAGAAACGCTCCAGAGCAGGTTTTTCAGCCTCACTATGTTTGGATTAGAGGTTTAAACGGTGACTAATACTCTTATTGCTATTCATGGTCCCATGTTCTCGTTCTCACAACCAGGAAGTAGCTGCTACGTTTGATCAAACAGAACCGACTGCAGGGGGAACCTGGGGGGGGGCAGGCCGGTTTTCTTTTCCCAGCATGACTTGATTTAAGTTAAAGTGTTTAATATTTTATCGGAACTGTTTTTTTTAAAACGGAAGAGAAGGATTTTGGAGCAGAGGCAGAACGGTAAACATCTCTGACTTCTCAGACATTTCAAATTGAAAACGTCTTAACTTGCAGGAAAAGATGTAAGAAATCAGGAAGTGCATTCAAAATGAAATGACCACTCTGTTTGACGCGGAGCGTGGCGAAAATAAGCTATTCTCCCACCTTTGGGAAATGACTCTATACAAGATATTAAAACATTTAAGGTGTGTGTGTGTGTGTGTGTGTGTGTGTGTGTGTGTGTGTGTGTGTGTGTGTGTGTGTGTGTGTGTGTGTGTGTGTGTGTGTGTGTGTGTGTGTGTGTGTGTGTGTGTGTGTGTGTGTGTGTGTGTGTGTGTGTGTGTGTGTGTGTGTGTGTGTGTGTGTGTGTGTGTGTGTGTGTGTGTGTGTGTGTGTGTGTGTGTGTGTGTGTGTGTGTGTGTGTGTGTGTGTGTGTGTGTGTGTGTGTGTGTGTGTGTGTGTGTGTGTGTGTGTGTGTGTGTGTGTGTGTGTGTGTGTGGCCCTGAAAATGAGCATTTGATTCTCTTCTCAGTCGGGGATAGATAAAAGATCATTCCTGAAGCCTCATCAGCGTTTTTTTCATCTTGTAGATCATCAGATCCTCTAAAGAGGTTGGAGACAAGTATAATGATGAATTGATTAATGTGACACGTTCAGATCACGTGAAGCAGTAATACCTCCAGAGGAAACGGGCTGATGTAGTTTTCCTTTAAGATCTATAATAAACTTGAACAGTGTTACAGAAAGAAACTCAGCCGTGTGCCGTTGACCATGTGACATCATGTTGTGAATCCTCCTCCCTCTTTGTTTTTCCATCGAACAGAACGTAGAAGTGTCGCGGATGTCAGAGGAGGCTTTGCTAACTGTGCCAGCTCACCAATGAGGCACTACACCCCCCCCCCCCCCCCTTTTTTTTTTTTTGTACCCTCTGTTCCACACCCTGAACCTTCAGACGCACAATGTTCCCTCCACAATCTGATTAAATCTACACTTTGCTTGTTTTTTTCTCTCCTCTGATGACATGATGATGATGGTGGTGGTAATTGACTGGAATCCAGTTTCTAATTTTCAATTATTAATCCTGTCACGGATCGTGTGTCGTGGATGTTCTCCCATTTTCGGAGAATGAATAAAAATCAGATGGTTTTTGTTTTTTCTTTTTAACTGATCCTGGACTCCCCACTGTGAAGAAATGAAAGTCTTTTCTGAAGACAAATTGATTACATGTAGTTTATTTTCTTACTGATGCTGTTTGTTGAAGTGATTTAACAATGCTAGTCGGAGTTTCACCTCTTTCTATTTGTGCCGGTAGAAATCTGAGATTCTAATTTTAGTACTGCGGCACAACAGAACAAAGTTGTGCATTTTTTTATGTTTGTTTGTTTTGTTTTTTTGACTATTTTGCACATAAAAATCAAGATTGTTTTCTTTGGATGTCTGAAAATGAAAAAAAAGTGTTTGGTCTTGTGACGATAAAATAGTTTATTCATATTTCTGATCACAGTCAAAAGTATTCCTGTTTTCTGTCTGAATAAACTCCAAACCAACGTTTAATTTATCCTCCCCACACCGTTTTTGTGCTTCATTTTAGAAAACTTGGCAGCTGCTTCATGACCATGGTTCTTCTGAACTTGGCCTGTTTCCTTCGTATCTTGACTATCTTCACATCAAACGTTCACTTCCTGTCTCACTCAGCCGTGCAAACCGGAGAGAGAAAGTCCCCCCCCCTCCTCTCCTTCATTCACATGCACACACTCCCGCCCGGGATGAAGAACAAACGGCGGCCTTTCATGAGCCTGAACAAAACGCTCAGTGTGCCATGTTGCACTTTTTCTGCCAGGAATCGGGGGGGGGGGGGGCAGCACAAAGCTCACGCCTGTTGTAACGTTAAGAAGTGAAAATAATATTGTTGGAAATAAAAATAGGATTTCTAAAAAGACCGGAAACCTTTGTGAGCAGTTGACGACACACTTAAAGTTCATGATATTCGACGGCCATGAGTCAACAAATCCGATTCCCCCCAGATCAACACGAAGCCACACAGGTGGAGGAGGGAAACAGTGCAGAAGCACCGTGAGGGTGGACGGAGTGCGAACGGTCACTCTGGTGAACGAGAGCTTTGCACGTGTGCACCAGATGTCTGACGTCTGCCTTCCTCTCACCAGAATGTGAACGTCCACCGTACGACCTCAGACGCCCTGCAGACCGTCCCGGCTCACCTCTGATCCCTCCGCTGGTGCTGATGAAGACTTGTCCTCCCCTTCCTCCATACAGACTCCTGTGATCGCACCTTCTTTTATCTAATACCCCCCCCCCCCCCCCCCCCCCACCCTAGGAGATGTGCCTCCTTCCTCTCCCACTATCTCTCTTCAAAAGGGAGTTTGAAGAAGCTCAATTGCCGCCCGGCGAGATCTGAAGGCTGCAGATTATTTATGAATGAACTGATGCGTTGCATTCAATGTAATTTCAGTCGGTTTGTATTGTGAAAACAACACAGTCACCGTAATGAAGATTTTTTTCCTTATTGTGACGCGCGTACCAGAAGTGATGGTGTGCACTTTGTAGGTTTTGAACTTTCTCGGAAAGCAAAGCCGACGCATCTTAACTGCAGGGAACCTTTTACTATCCTGAACAAACTGACACTTAGGTTTTCTACAGATGAGAATTAATATTGTACACTGACTTGTTTTTCAGTAGAAACAGGTGTTTTGTATTGATGCATCTCAAATTAAATATTGAAATTCTTTACTGTTATTTCTACAGTTAAAGCAGAAAGTGTCAAAACATTTTTACATTTAATTTGTGGTCATTTTAGCCTTTTCTTTCCTTATTAAACATATTATTGTGAGACACTTTAATAATAAATGACTAATATAATTATTAAAATCAGGTATAAGCATTTCATTGTACTTCAATTTATTAAATTGCACTCAATGATTTTAAATGCAAACTAATTAAATCACATCTGTAATTTTCCTGGTTGCTTCGGAGCACTGGAAATGCAAAAGAAAAAACTTGTTTGTGGGTTGAATGTTTGTCCCTGTTCTCCAATTTAAAAAAACAACATATTTTTCCAAACTCAAATCTTTCACTTTCTGGTTTATGATTTCAGTTTTATAACTCGTGGATTGTAGGAATTTAGTCATACGTTTGTCAGAGCTGTCACTGTGAACAAACGGTTTCCACTCGAACACTTCCTCTCTGACGTGTGGTTACAAGATAAACGCTGCTTAAGGTGAGAGGTGGCGAGTGAAAACAACTTCCTCAGAAACAGCTGAACCATTTATAGATGCATCGGCGAAGGACCTTCCGAACACCACAGGTATAAACAATTGTTTTATTTCCTTTTTTTTTTTTTTAAACACGAGTCGTACAGGTTGTGGGGGGGTGTCTCTGCTCCATATGATTTAATGCCACGCAGACTACTTCCTCAAATGTTCTGAATGCAGAACATTTGGAGACGCATCGGAAACAAGTGACGGAACATACAGACTCACGTACACACGAAGAAAAAAAAAAAATATATAAAAACCTGGTTGTTTCATTTGCAACGTCGCGTCGTCAGCGCAACCCTGTACTCGTGGCTATCAACTGGATTAATACTTTAAGGACCCGCCTCGGTTTGGGGATTTGATCTACGTGGTTGAAAATGAAACTGGTAAATATTTCATTATATACAGTCATTGATATTCATGAGTACAGGGGGAAATACTCGAGACGGGTGCAAAGGGTGTCATTGCCAGATTGGTCACGCTGCTTTCTTCTCCTCGCTGATTGGCTGTTTACTCCTTTTAGATCGCAACTCTTGTGCTGATTGGGCCGTTGAGAGCGTTTCCAGGCATGTGCTGGACTGAGGACCGAACACTGTCATCAGAACTGTGGAGAAGAGAGAATCAAATCTTCAGTAATAACATAACTTTGATATGTTAACTGACCCCCCCCCCCCACACTACAAACAATATTCAGACTGCTTACGTTCTTGAGGAATTCTTCAGCAACGATACGAGCTCTGGCGTTAACTGACAGCTTCATCTCGCTGATCTCTTTGTCGATTTCCTCCATGAAGTGGATGACAAAGTCAACCAGCTTGTGTTTGTACATCTGCTCCGTGTGAAAGTTGGTAATCAAGAAACTAATATCGTAACCCTGAGGAGGAAGAAACGAATGAGCGTGAACACCCAGCACATCTGACATCGCACATCTATCAATAGAAAGGAAATATACACTGTCGTCTACGCTCTCTAAAGCCCTTATGACGTCAGTTAGGAATGGATCATGTTGATACTGTGAGGGCCACAGCAGTAATAATCTTCACTGGCGGGTTGTGATTGAGCACAACAACCACAAGGATAAATACTGAGATTAAACAAAACTGAACAAACCTTATGTCTGCATTTCTTGTTGATTAAATCAACCTGCACACCTTTGATTTTTCTTTATTGCATTTAGGAATACAGAAATTCCAACAACATCAATAACTCTGTAGAATATCCTTCCTCCTATATGTGTTTTGAGTTTGACTCGGACGCCACCAAGTGTGAGACTAGCGACCCGAGCATAATGTAAACTTGAAAATGTTTACATGGTTCCTCATTTTATTTCAATTCTTCCTGTCTTCTGTTGTCAATAAATATAGATTGTCACTGCTCTCTGACCTCGACCGGTTTCCTCCTCAGGATGAAGAAGTTCTCTGCTCTCATCATCATGAAGCGCATGAACTTGTGGCAAAGGATCTTCTCGATCTCGTCAGCCTGCAGACAAATCACGGCACTCTTCAGTAGGTTGCAGAGAAACAGGAAAAGCCACGAACAACAAAGTCCGAATCGTGATGGGTTCGCTGACCTGCTTGACAGCGATGCTGACTCTGACAGAGTTGATGGATCCCTCGATGAGAACCTTCTCCTTGTCATTGCGGCTGATCACCACAGGCTGAAGTAGCAATTCCTTGCTGCTCCTGGAGACACACCAAACACAAATGTTTTCCAGTTTGAAAAAGATGTATGTTATTGCACGGGACCCTTCAGCAGAGTTCCCCGGGAAGTTCAGTCTCTCCACTGCAGACAGGCAGCAGCAAGCCCCCCCGCTGAACCATTTCAGAGCCGTGCCCCTGCTTGTTGTGATTTTTCCTCCCCTTTCTGCATATTCCTCTGCATGTTTGTGCAGGTCCAGGCCTGCCTGAAGGCAAGCAGGTGTTCTGCAAAACGTACCTGGGGGGGCGGGAGAAACAGGAAGGCAGAGACGCAGGAGAGGACTGCAGTGTCCCTGAACGTACCTGACCTCCACCTCCGGCTTGTTGTGACGCTCCACCACCTGAGAGGAGAAGTTCTCCAGACAGAGGGCCGCCTGCAAGGTGGCCCTCACAGCGTTCAAGTAGGGGCGCAGAGTCGCTGTCTGGAGGAGGGAGTGAATCAGATCAGTTGCTCTGGAGAGAAGATCTTCGTGCAAGAGGTTATTCAGATCAGACTACACGTCTATTAAGGGTCAACCTGCCGAGGTCAACTTGGATCTGCAGGAATGCAACTACTGTACATGCTTGCAGTCAGACGGTCCATATCTTGAATTAAATCTGATGAGTGTCATTTTGGGCGGAAACAGATGATCGTCAAAGTAACATGTAGCCTTTTTTTTTTTTTTTTTTGCTGACAGCTGATTCGACAGCATTACTGGATGGTTTCAGGTGAATGCGACCACAACTCATTCAAATCCTGTCTTCGCTGCATTAACGTTAAATATTCTTTTGACTACCCTCTAACTCTGAGGAGGCTGCCGGTTAAAGTGACGAGAGGGGAAACCGAGAGAAGCAGACAGCTCAGCTCAATCTCTCCGGTTTGTGCAAACCGAATGAAGGATGCCCGTCCTCTCTTCTACTGCAGCCGCGGAGAAAACAACGTCTCTGGTGCGCACAGGGTTAGCTAGGCGTTCTCATATACAATGTACCAACAGTTTATCTACCCGCAAAACAATAAAGTTAAACAGAAAGGTCGATCTAACGCAGAGACTTACCATTTTTCTGCTGTAAAAGACGGAAGTTCCTCAGCCACGCCTGGGACGACTCTTCCGTAAATCCTACATAGTCAAGTAAAGCTAGTGTGCGTTTGTTTTCTTCAAAGTCTTCATTCCAGGAAGCGTCTGTCTTTTCACGCAGTACAAGTGGTGGTTTGTGTTCCTAGCTCCGCCCTGGTGGCATACGCTTCACAGAAAACCGAGCACATCCTTATGGTGCGTCCATTTTTATGTCGAATGGGGGAATTATTTACGCGACGGCTATTGAGGCAGAAGGTATTTTGACACTTAGTAGCTTTTTTCGTTGACCTAAAGAAAACACAGAATTACATAACCAAAATGTGATATACTTACACTTTTGAGTTAGACGTTTGGTAAAACATTTTAATATAACACCCCATTATATCAAATGGTTTGGTCCGATGATACCAATGTTGATTTGACTTCCGTGTATTTGCAGTTCATCGCGTTTGCTTCTCAGTTTACTCAGACTTAAAGCACCCAATTCACTTTCTACCAAAGTTTTGTTTAACTTCACCTTCGTGACTGGTATTTCCTTTAAAATAGGCATTTCTTTGGTCCAAGTATATTCCGTTTGTCCCTTTTGCCCCAGTGGTTTTTCCCATCATGGAGACCATTCAGTGACGGTAATTATCGTCGCAGGCAGCAGCACAACATTCAAAGATTGAAATCCACACACTGTGGGTGTACCGCTTAGCTCAAATAACTTTAGAGTGTTATGATTTTATGAAACGAGCGTGTGCGGATTTAGCGTGCATATTTGGTGTTCATACGAAATTTCTACATTTTTCGTGTGTGTGTTTTGGGCCCCGTGTGCTCTTGTTTGCCGCACAGTCCAGAATGGTTCGGTCCGGTTGAACTGGACTCTGCATGTGTTACTGCGTCGTTACCAACGCGCTTGGGTTTTGTGCTCTCAGGTTAAACAGACACCGCCTGGCATAGCGTCATGAGCGAGCTGAAGGACTGCCCGCCACTCAAATACTACGACTTCAAGCCCGTGGAACATGTGAAAGTGTGCCCCCGCTACACCGCGGTGCTCGGCCGCTCGGAGGACGATGGCATCGGAATCGAGGAGCTCGACACTCTGCAGCTGGAGCTGGAGACTCTCCTCTCCTCCGCCAGCCGCCGCCTCCGCGCCCTGGAGGAGCAGAGACAGGTAGATACTCCTCCATCCAGCCGGGCTTCAACCTTCTTCAAATTCATTAAATAATAACGCTTCCATTCCTCTGTTCCGTTTCCCAGATCCTGACAGACTGGCAGGACAAGAAGGGAGACAAGCGCTTCCTAAAGCTGGGAAAAGACCCCGACCCTGCTGCCTCATCTCGACACAAGCCAAAAAAGCAGAAACTGGACGGCAAAGGGGGTCACGGCCCAGGTCCGGGTCCTGGCAGACCCAAATCCAAGAATCTACAGCCAAAAGTTCAAGAATATGAATTTACAGACGACCCACAAGACATTCCTCGCACACCCAAAAATGATGCTCCCAACAGGTCAGCAACAAGAGCTGTAACACTAAACAGTCCACTCACATTGAGGCTGTTGCTGGTATGTTTTGTTTTCTCACCTTCTTTAAAACCCATTGTGTTTCCACTGTTTTAGATTCTGGGCATCAGTCGAGCCATATTGCGCTGATATTACAAATGAAGAGATTCGACTGCTTGAAGAGCTTCTTAAGGCCCCAGAGGATGAAGCTGAGTATTTCAAGGTACGACAATAAGAAGTTTCATTCGAAAGCAACAATCCAAAACTTTCCCGTCATTCATTCATTTAGTGTGAATAACGCGTCGAGCTCCGATTGTGATTGCGTGAACTGTAGATTCCTGCACTTGGGAAACACTACTCTCAGCGATGGGCTCAGGAGGATCTGCTGGAGGAGCAGAGGGAGGGCGCACGGGCCAACGACAAGAAGAAGAATCTCATGGGAGGGCCGCTCTCTGAACTGGACGCAAAAGGTCAGACCACAGCATGCACCTAAAAACATTAATAATGTCATTGCTGCTGTTTAATGTTTTTTTTAATTTTTTATTTATGTTCTAGATGTGGACTCGCTGCTGAAGAAATCTGAATCTCAACATGATTCTCCTGAAGATGGATGTCCGTTTGGCCCTCTCACACAGCGCCTGCTGCAGGCCCTTGTAGAGGTGACACTCAGCATTACCCTGACCTTTGAAAATGCACCCCCCCCCCCAAAAAAAGTGAGATCCGGCATCTGGCATGATATCAGACTATATTGATGGTTTGTTTTTCCTTTACAGGAGAATATTATATCCCCCATGGAGGATTCTCCCATTCCGGACATTTCAGGGAAAGATGCCAACGATGGTGCCGGGACTTCTCCTCGAAGCCAAGGAAAAGCATTCAGGTAAAGATTTCACAACAACAAATCCAATTTTGTAAGAAAATGGACTGAACTACAGTAGTATCTGTTTTCAAACTGTAGAATTCCCAGTGACAAACACAAGATAACGTACATTCCCTCAATCTCAAGTCTCAAGTCACTGTCATTTGTAACAGTTTAATGTGCACCAAACATGACTTGTGTTGTTTGTGTGTGTAAAATTGTATTTGTTCAAAATTTGTTCTTTAATTAAAAGGATGCAGTAACATTTCTATACAAACCTATTCTATACATCTGTAGCGCGCCTCGCTGTCTAAAAACAAGCCATCGTTCCTCCATAGCATCAAAATGAGCCTGTTGTGGTCAAACAAGTAAAACTAACCTAAACAGTTGTCAGAATAAAGTTTGTACGGCAGTGTTTCGGCTCACAACCACGGATGGGAAATAGAACTTTAAAAAAAAACTTGTTCAGCATCCACATGTGCATAAAACTCTGTTATATGTAAGGGGATCATATTCCCAGTAAGCATTCAAAGTACACGATCCAGCCGGTCTGCACAAACTGGAGCCGATTCCTCCAGTGTGGATTTCTCCGTCGCTCCTCCGGTCTCTTCTTTCTAGTGCTTCCTGGTTCTAGATGAGACACTGGAAAGATACTCAGGTTGCTTAACCTCCACTTGGACACTCATGTTGACATGTTTACATCCTGCGACAACAAGGATACTGACAGCCGTTGACATGTCACCTGAACTGGTAAACGAATTCGACAGGACGTTTTCAAATCATTAACATGTGGAGGAGAGAGGCTGCTTCACCCACTTTGTCTCTGCTGCACCTTCAGATACACTGACACGCCACGCTTTGTATCAACCTCTGTTGTGTCTTTGGTTTATTCTTGTTGTTGTTCCACCGATACCTTCCATTCTCCCCTACGTCATAACACGTCTTTCCCGGCTCTTCTCTCCAGTGTTCCTCACACACGCTCCTTGGAGGCACGGATCAAAGAGGAGCTGGTGGCCCAGGGCCTGCTGGATTCTGAGGAGCGACCCGGACAAGGAGGAGACTCTGAGGACGAAGTTCTCGCCGAGCTGCAGAAGAGACAAGCCGAGCTCAAAGCCCTCAGTGCTCATAACAAATCCCGGAAGCAAGAGCTGCTCCGGTGAGGAGGGACACGCAACGACAATACTGAAGTCCCGATAGCCGCTGAAGACCCTGAAGGTGATTACATCACTGTTTGTGTTTGCTTCCACCTCACAGGTTGGCCAAAGAAGAAATGCGCAAGCAGGAACTACGTCAGAGGGTCAGGGTGTCGGACAATGAGGTGATGGAGGGATTTCGACGGATCATGGCGGCCAGGCAAAAGAAACGCACTCCGACTAAGAAAGAGAAGGACCAGGCTTGGAAATCACTAAAAGAGAGAGAGAGCATCCTGAAGTTACTGGATGGGTAGAGGCTCGGGGAAATACTGGCGGGGGCGTCTTTCCTCCACAAATTAACACAAAACCTAACAGCTGTTAGAGAAACAACAACCATCATGACGCGATGTAAACGTTTTCTTCAGGTCTGTGTGATCGGAGTTGAGAAGTGTGTAGTAGTTCTTGTGTCGTTCAGCATCATTCGATTACTAACCGTCATTATGAGACTTTCTACACGTTTTGTTGATGTTTTTTCCTCTGTTGGTCCAATTTTTATGTTGTTTTGTATTTGATTTGTATAGTGATGTTATGACAGTTTGAATAAATCAGTACCACTTTAGGACTGTTTCTGTATTTGTGTGAAACGATGAAATGGCATAAAACACCTAACAAAATCTATAATGGTGTTTTCTGGGCAGACGGGTCATTCATACTTTACCTTCAACAGGAAGTAACATTAAAGTAGTAAAGAATATTTCTACTTGTTTATGCTTCAACAGTGACAGTCCAACCCCTGAATATATTTTAAAAGCAAAATGTTTTTATGATTGAAGCAGAAACAGTGACTCCTTCACTTCGTCATCTTTAGGACTGAAAATGTCCTTTTCCAGGGAGTCTTCAAATGTTTGTATATAAGTGCAAATCATGCTGGGTTTGAATTTTGTTGAATTCACTCAGAGATTTAACAGTTTTTAGTATTCTCCGTGTCCACGTGGTCTTCAACCAACAACCTGCTGCTGAACACTGCAAAAACAAAGGAGGTCACTGTAGACGTCTACAGGACCTGAGTGGACCACGGGCCCTCCTTCAGGTTAGTCCACATCTCAGAGGAGCTTCCCCGGTCTGCAAACGCTGAGGCAGGGATGGTGGCGCCCCAGCAGAGGTTACACTTCCTGAGGGTCATCAGGAAGATCAAACTGGATCTGCTGGCGACCTTCAACTGATCCACCATTGAGCGCGTACTCGCGCACTGCATCACAGCCTGGTACGCTGGGAGCTCGGCTGCTGGCAGTACAGCCCTGCAGAGGGTGGAGGAGGTTGCCAGCTCCAGATTCCTGAGAAGGACGACTGCCATCCTCAAAGACCCCTCACACCCAAGCTCATCACCTGTTTGAACGGATGCTTTCTGGCACATCCAGTCTTTTAGACACTTTTTATCTTTGAGCCATTGGATCCTTCATAACAACTGACCTGGACATTAGTGGTTTCACTCTGCTCACTGTGATCATACTCATGATGATTTTAGAAAGTGTGCAAGTTCAATTATTTACCTTTTAAAACTTTTATTCTTACATGTATGTTAAGAGTACTTTTATATTACATGTATTATCTATTCTATGTGTCCCTTTGCTCACTTATTCATCCACAAGGGAGCAGCACCTGTGATTTTATACACATATTACACATTATGGGGTGTCCTGGCTCGGTTGGTAGAGCGGTCGTCTCTCAATTGGAATGTTCAATTCCCATCTCTGCCTGCCTACATGCCGAAGTGTCCTTGGGCAAGACACTGAACCGCAAACTGCCTGGGTGAACGCAGTGTGAGAGTGAGTGACTTTGTAAAAACATGCAAAAAAAAAACATGTACCAGCTGCAGGACAAATTTATTTGACATTTCTCTGTATTTCGCACCTGGAGATATCATTAAAATTTGCTTTTTGTTGAGGTTGTAGTAATTTTGGGGAGTAATCGTTTAATTTTGTGAAAATATAGAGATTTTCATCACCGACACTTTGCCACAACAAAGAAAAACTTTCTAGTTTAAATGTAAAGATTACCATGGCACTATTTACTGGTCTGGCCCCTTCAAGATGAAATTAGGTTGTACGTGGCTCCTAAACTGAAATTCCTAAGCTGAAATGTGTTTCACACCCCCGGGTGTATGACAAAACTTTTGAAAGAAGCCATCTCATCTGTGAAAGCCCACTTCTTTTGAATTATTTCTCCCAGGAGACTTCACTTGTGAGGCCAGAGGTGCAGCACGGGTTTGAAAATCAAACCTCTCACCAACAAGTTTGCTGATTTGAATCCTGCTGAGGGGTGACCACCCTGGTTCTCTGAGCAATGCCTTCAACACCCCCACCAGCTTCGTAGATTGTGCGAAGAAGGTCAAGCATGAAACGAGGAACGAATCAACCGCATGGATCACTGAATAGCTGGAAGACCAAATAGAATTAGATTATAAATGATTAACTCAATTCTTTTCAGTACTTGTACCATATCTGACATCAACACAGTGTAACAGACGGAAAATATGTTAAAGACCAGATCCTCCTTGAAAATATGATACAACTGAGTGTGAAGTGCAATCTGTGTGTGGTTAGTTGTGTCTGCAAATCATTTCCTGTCGCAGTCCAACAGCATACCTGTTAAACTTTGCTGGTAATAAGTAACACAAAGGCAAGACGTGCATCAAACAAGTAAAATACTAATTAAGGAAAACAAGAAGAGGGAAGGCTAATGTTTAAAAAACAGGGTAAGTATTTCTGGGATAATGTTCTATGATAAAAAAAACCAATGTAGAGATATCCAAGAATGCATCAGTTCATTTATAGGTAAACTTGAAAACCTAACTTCTGTAAAGCACGGTGGGGGCACCATCATGCTGCAGCGACTGAAAGCACTCGGTCTGTCAACAAAATCATGAAATCTAAAGATTCCAGCAGAATTTAATGTAGAAATATGTTCCCAGATTCAGAAAACATTGTTTTGAGTCCTCTAACAGGAATCTGATTCAATCCTCACAACCAGCAGCACAGGGGAGGATAAGGTGGATGTTTAAGGAGCCATGAATGAAACATTGGCACAATTTTAAAGGTAATTTCCATTTTTACAAAGGAAGGGTTGAAACAAGCAGCAGACAACTGCAACAAACTTCTAAAGCGGTGTTACATTCAAATACAGGAAACATGTACACATTAATTATCAGCGGGAAGTATTTAAGGTTCTCTCATTCACTTAAAATGTTGTTTTTAAACTTGTTGATGTTCAACTAATTCAGTCTTTTAAATTAATTTTCAATGTATACGTTTTTTTTCTACAGCTGTGGAGAACACGCTTCTATACTTAGACACCACTAGATGGCAGTCACTGTCTATGAGCGTCCAGGCTGGCGGCACTGGGCCTTAGATTGGTATTATAACCAGGGCATCCGGTCTTTACTTGAAGAGGTTCTCACTGATCTTGATCCCACAATAAAACAGAGGACTAGTGAGACCCTCAGTGTGCAGCTGTGTGTGAGGTTCACTCAGTTCATCCTATAGACTGGCTGACAGACCAGCTCAGTCATCCAGAGGGATTTCAAAAGGGACTCCATCACATGGTCACAGCAACAGCTGCCACACTTCTGCTGCGCCGCCGCTCAGTCTGAATTCATCTTTCATATCAAATCAGAAATGAGAGGACGCATCAGGCATGACCTGTTTCATGTTCTTCCCTTTTTCCTCCTGACTGTAACACCAGGAGTCAAAGTCAATCCAAGCAAATTAAATAAAAGTAAAACAGTTGAACAAATTGATGCAGTGATGGGCACTCTTACCTCACAGGGAGAAAACCTGGGTTTGATTCTTTCTCTGTGAACTTTGCATGTTTTCCCTCTGCATGTTTATGTACCAAACCCTAGCTCGGATTGGCTACTGGCCCGGCAACTCTAACCTGGATATCATGTGCATAGCAGCTATCTAGAATTACAAAACAGTGATCTCCATCTATTATTTATGTTAACAGCACTGGTGCACTCACTCGCATCACTCTGGTGTGTTGATAATCACACCAACAACAGATAACTGATTCACGACCATATAACTGAAGACACACATGTTGTATTTCTCTTGTTTGACATGGAACAGGAATGTAGAACGATTTACGAGATTCAACGGAATCGAGCAAAGTTACAAATGTGGTCACAAAGAAGTGCTGTGGAGAAGAAACTTCTCGTTGGCCCACCATCTCTTTGTGGTTTAGCGGCGGAGACAAAACAAATGATTAAAGTAGTTAATTACCGTTTTTATTTCTGTTGTCGTCCCGTTTTTGTTCTAGAGGTCAGCACATTTGTAGTTCTCCTTCACAATGGACTGTGCTGATACTCAGCTGAACAGCACTCTTGCTTGAGTAATATTGTTTACATCAAAATACTTATGACCCCACATCTCAACCTGAGATGTATCCAGACCTGCAGCCGTATGTCCTCATCCTGAATGTTTTTAGTTTTTCCTGCTGACCGGTACCGGGTGCAGTCTGACCTCAACTTTTGTTAGCTGGGATTATGTCCAGTTATACAGACAACATGGCCACTCACATCCACCCCTTTGGTCAAATAATGCTCTCTGATCAATCCCTTTTTGAACTGCGGGTGGAAAAGTACCTGGTGAAAATCCACACATACGTTGAATATGCAAACTCCACACAAAGAGGCTTGGCCCTGATTTAAAACCTCTGAACCCTCTCATTATGAGGCGAGTGCGTTAACCGCCGCTCCGATCCGACCATCCACCAATCAACCTCAAATAGATGTTTTTGTAAAAAAAACCCACACACATTGAAACCCTGCACAGAAAGGCCCGGACTCAAACTGGGAATCCTTTATCACCGTGAGTCAAGAGGGCCAATTGTGTTGT
This sequence comes from Lipophrys pholis, assembly GCF_963383615.2. Taxonomy (NCBI): domain Eukaryota; kingdom Metazoa; phylum Chordata; class Actinopteri; order Blenniiformes; family Blenniidae; genus Lipophrys; species Lipophrys pholis. The sequence goes on from NC_137637.1 coordinate 14,596,382, forward strand.
CGCTCCTTTAAAGATTAGTGTGGTGCTTTAAAAAAAACATTACGGCTGCAGGTGAGATCGTACCTGTGTCTCTAGAGTCCCAAGACATTTTTATTCCACTGCTTGTTTATATATTAAACAGCTCCAATCTGTTTTTTTGTGTTGCAGCCTCTTGAGATGCAATTGGTGTTGCATTATTTTTCCCTCACTTGTATGAGTTCAGCAGCTATTCGCCAGCATATTAAACTGTCTTACAATAAACCCCCTCTCTCCTTGCTTACTTTTAAAAGAATCTATCTGATAATACAGTGAGAGAAAAAAGGATGAAAAATGAAGATAGTTCTTGTTCAACATGCAGCCTACAGGTTCCAACAAAAGCCCAACCATCATGTCAAAGCTCCTCAGCTTAGGCTGCTCCTCTATGTAAATTCATAATGTCGTCAGCCTGTGTATGAAAGCTTTTAATAACATGGAGACCTTTTGAGTCCTCCTCGCAGGTGAATGAGAGGCTGAATAGGTAGCTGTGGCGGCCCCTCGAGGCTGGGCGTATCACCACCCAGGGCTTTTGTTGTATTTGTTGTCATGAGACCTAAACTGAAGGGCAGGTGGGTTTTGTGTTTATCCACTGCTCATGCACACTCAATGATGCTCGACTGCTGTTTGCACATATTGGGTTTTTATTATCATTCAAGGATAACCAGACTTCTTTTCACAACCCAGGTGGTTTGTCCCTGAGGCTCCAACTCCAGCCTGCCATGTAACCCTCTCTCCTACTTTCCTCATGCGAAATTCAGCCACATGGTGAGCTTCTTCACTCCTCCCTGTCAGGGCCTGTAAACGTTTACGGCTATTTGACGAAGAGGGCTTTTCACTGGGGGGCTGGCTTAATAACCACCAGCAGGAGATATCGAGTCGCTACTCCTCCGAGAGAAAGATTGTAAATACAGTGCTGTCATGTGGGTAGACAGTGTGCTGTGTGTTGTGTGTTTACACACATGCACACTTATCTATGCTACTATCGTCTCGGGTCAGTGGGTAGGGGGGGGGCACTCTGTCCATTGGCTCTTTGTTTGGCCTCTGTGGATGAACTAAGTTTCTTTCTCCGGGGCTCTCCTCCTACTCCACCTCCGTCCCAGCGTTCCTGAGACACACACACACACACACACACACACACACACACACACACACACACACACACACACACACACACACACACACACACACACACACACACACACACACGTTCAGAAACACAGGGGTAAAGGGGCTTTAACATAAATCTGTTGATCCTTTGTCTCGATGCAATGTCAGCTTTCATGCTGAATCGAAATTGTGTGTGTGACAGAGTTTAGAGACAGAGGTTGAGACAGCTGCCTGGCCCGCTGAGAAGCGCCTCTGTCCGGCCAGGCCACGCCTCGGCCCTTATCACACACAGAGAACTATTGTCTTCAGGGCTACTTCCACTATTCTGATGTCATGATTTGTCCTTCCCCATTGGGCTGCTGTTGCCGTTGTGGCAAAACTGGATAGACTTTCAAGACCAAAGTCAGAAACACAAACAATTCCACTGATTGATGGTGTGACAGTCTCAAATACCTCATGCAGAACATGAAACAGTCTGGTGTAATCACATTTTTGACCCCTCCCTTAACTTGGTCTGCTTTGAATCTCATTTGCTTCCCATTTGCATGGCAGTTGATGATTGTTTTGTGTGACTGGGGAAATGGGCTGCACATATGGAAATCAGTCTTTTCTGTCACCGGTCAGCTCCACCTGTTTTGGTTTAGGTCATTGGTGAGGATTGGATTAGGACTAGTTTTTCTAGCTTGTTGTTGTTCCTTTGAGCCATTCTGTTGAAAAGAAGCCCAATCAACCACAGGCGCTTACCGTTTTAGAGGCACCAATCCTGACAAGACAAGACTTGTTTCTAAGCAGTGGAGGCATTACATATTATTTAGGGGCATAAAAGAAGTTAGGGACTGAGGGCCAGCTCAAGCTTTGATTATAGGTGTTACTCCAAAGACAGTAGTTCTCCAGAACAAATATAAACACCCAGAGGTTTAACATTCAGATCCTGATTCCTGAAGGCGTCATGGGCTTTTTGTTAGTCAGGGTTCTGTTTTCTTATATTTACTCCTCTCACTCCCCATATGAAGCTATACTGTATGAGTTTCTCCGCCCTTCAGTCCACATTGACATACTTCAGTTACTACTGCAGTCACTGGCATGAATTATTGCTCCTTGTGACTTTGGAAATCTTCTCACTTCTCCATTTTTTGCGTGTGAGATGTTTGTGAGTGTAAAGAATGTGAGTCACATGAGATTTGATGCACAAATAGCTGGACGACATGTTGCCATTAAATCGACGCACTGACACAAAATGTATGTAGGTGCTGTGGATAGCACAGCTTTTTCAAAGAGAGATTAATCTAGGTTTTAAACTGGTGGTTGGATGGGACTTCTCTATCTGAGTTTGTGTGTTCTCTTTGGCACTGGATGTTGGTTGTTCTTAATCTAGGGGGAATATGGGGAAAGCGTGTTGCAGCAGTTTGCACTAATGCCCCACAATAACCTGCGAGCCAACTGATTTTAGGTTTTACTCTTTCTGCTCTTGCATAGATTTTCTCTATAACCCAATCTTTTTCAAAAATTATAAAATGTGTGTTGTGGTTGTGGCTGTCTTTCTATGTGTTTGCTTTAACACAAATTGGCAACTGATTCCTGAATGATTTGGCTGGAATAAGCTTCCTTCCCCTCTGCGACCCCAATCCAGATAGGGAAGGAATAGAAAATGAATAGGTGGTTATCTGTCTATGTCAACTGCTTCCCTTGGTGGGGTGTCATTGGTGACAGACTTCAGGTCATCCTGTGATCTGTAATCTTCTTCCATTACGTTCGCTACCTTGTTTTTATATGCAAATGTCCTTTGCATGTACCAGTAAGTTAAACAGGCTTAATTTGCTTAAGGCATGACCACCTGTCTGTAAGTGGCTTGCTCTGATGTTCTTACTCCCATTCTAACCAATCATCATTCAGTGCCACTGGCATGCCCACAGGAAGTAGCTGCATGAGTAGAACTTAAGGGTTTCAACACTGAGACGGTATCTTTACACTGCCGGTAGCATGTTGACATTAACATTGATCTCAAAGTACTATTGGACCAAATCATACCCAATGCATCTCTAACAAAAATAACTATTTGTCTTGTTTCATAAGAGTGTGAGGCTGGCATTGTTTATGATTATGTTGTACATTGATGCTTCAAGCAAAACTAACAATCAGCAAAGCTCAGTCATCTGTTGAGCTCAGGGCTGAGGACTAAAAGTAAGTCAGACTGATTGCAATCACAGCAAAGACCTCCAAGGGATGTTCAGGTTGTTTTTGTTTTATAAGTCTCGTCTTCAAAATTGTAAAAGCCTACATCTGCATCTCAAAAATGCTTCACAAGAGAGTTTAATTTTAATTGCCTCGGGTTTAAGGATTGGTGGGACAAGTGTTATTTATATTTGATCATACTTTGATCATTAATACAGGAGAAGAGAGGTCATCCTCATATAGAGGATGCCTTGTTTTCATTAAAGTAAATTTCGACGGTAGCGGTCAAAGCTCTCGCTAAATAATTATTTACTTCAGAGATAAGACCTGATAGCAGAGGCATGTTGAGGGGGGATTCTAAGAGTGTAGACATGGATATGTGTATATTACCTCACCCTCACCCTCAAGGACCAGGACACACATGAAGCCACCCACTCCTGTGGTCGCGGGACTCAGGGGGGCACCGGCCTCCTCTCTGAGTGGCTTGATAAAAACATTCCCATTCCCAAATACTTCCTCCAATTCAGCGGATGAAGACTTCACCATCATCAGTGGTGAGAATAGCTGCTGGGGAGTTGAGGAGACACCATGAAAAATATGTCTCTCGCCACCCACCACTTCTCTGTTGTCCTCCCTCCGTCCTCTCACCATCTCTCTGTTGTTTCCTCAGCTCTGTTATTATCACCCAGATCATTATCGGGGGCTCACTCTCCCCTTGTTGCGATGGAGAGGAGGGCCAGCCTCCCACATGGCTTTGGTGAGAGATTTTTTACAGCCAGCAGCACAGGAGGAGGGGATAGAAAAACCGAAGACAAGAGGCCCAATAAAGTCCATCTAAATATAGAGATAGCAGAGCCTTTTTTCTTTTGTCCTTATAAAGAGCTGCTGGTAGATCCAGGCAGAGTATCCTCCTTCAGTGTACAGAGCACTGATCACTCCCTCCAGGACCAGGAACATAACTGACGGTGCATAGAGACACACACCCGTGCACACAAACACACAGAGCCACAATGTTTTATGAGAGGAGCGAGAGAGAGAGAGAGAGAGAGAGAGAGAGAGAGAGAGAGAGAGAGAGAGAGAGAGAGAGCGAGAGAGGAGCTTAGTGAGCGTTTTCTTTACACAAGAGGGCAAATCATGTCGGACAGAACATACTAAAATAGGAGAAGTTTGAGGGAAACCTCCAAAAAGAATTTATGTGAGAAATAAGGGAGGGATGATCCTGGCCTGAGAGTTCATGTTTGGGGGATTTAAAAAAAAAACAAACAATAAAGGGATGAACTTCTCGCCAAAAATATCTCTGGGTGGATTAGATGTTTAATTTTATATCCACAGAACCTCTGCCTCCTTCCGAAACATGACTCTTTTTGGATCTCACTCCTGGGGAGCCTGACTGCTTGAGGAAAATCTGTTTTTGGTGGAACAGACCACCTTTTTAGGAGGATTAAACAAATGATATCAGTGACCTGATTCCAATTGCGCTAACCAACGAGTGGAAGAAATATGGGTGTTATTGATCTAACTTCTTGCAAACTAATCTAAAGAATGGAAAAAAAACATTTCCATTCAGAACCCTGATCCATCATACATGTTGATCTGAATTTAAGGGAACAATTTGAGCACATAAATGTTCCCTGTTGTTTAAGAGGCCCGACAACTTCTTAACCAGCAGGCTGCAGTTAAAACCTTCCCCTCATGACAAAGTTAATACATTTAACAGCTGTGTCAGCAATGTAAGTGACTAACATGATTTACTCCCACAGCCTACACACTGTTGCTATCTGTCTCAAGTGCAGTTGTCCTGTAACAGCCTGTCCTGTGTGTGTGTGTGTGTGTGTGTGTGTGTGTGTGTGTGTGTGTGTGTGTGTGTGTGTGTGTGTGTGTGTGTGTGTGTGTGTGTGTGTGTGTGTGTGTGTGTGTGTGTGTGTGTGTGTGTATGTGTGTGTGACATCAGCAGCTGTTTTCTGCCCACTACATTTGATTAAATAACTACCTAAGTATTATCTAGGTTGTGTGCTGATGAACACAGACAGCAGACAGACGCGTCTCCACAGGCTAAAACAGAGACAGATCGCATTTATTGGGACTCTTCGACACAGATAGGACATTTCTGCTGGTCTCCCTGTGTCATTTTCACAGCTGTGCTCGTTTACCAGCGGTGACAGCAAAGGTTCAGAAGTCAAACGTGCAAGAAAGAGATCCGCTGTGTCTTTTAACATGGTCTTTTACACCTGTTGCTGATGGACCCCTGTGGTGTTTGGCCACACAGTAAGGCACTTACTGAAGGCACACACGCACACACACACACACACACACACACACACACACACACACACACACACACACACACACACACACACACACACACACACACACACACACACACACACACACACACACACACACACACACACACACCATGGTTTAGGTTGTGGTTGTGTGAGAGGAGAGCACAAACGGGATGACACTCACACAGACTCACACACTGAATATTAGGCCTTGTTACATAAGATCATCTCTTAAAAGTCTCAGCTCTGTCTGACGGCATCTCTCTTCACCAAATAGGTTGACTTTGTGCCCATCCACATAGTTCCTATGTGTATAAACATATCAAAACAAAACTGAAGTGGATTGATTGATCTGTGTGTGTGTGTGTGTGTGTGTGTGTGTGTGTGTGTGTGTGTGTGTGTGTGTGTGTGTGTGTGTGTGTGTGTGTGTGTGTGTGTGTGTGTGTGTCCGTGCGTGGCCATGAAAGCCCCACAGACAGGAAACGCAGCTGTCAGTAGATTTCATGCAGAGGGCTTCTCTCTCTCTCTCTCTCTCTCTCTCTCTCTCTCTCTTCAGTTGTAGTTAACCTCAACCCTCTTCCTTTCTCCACTTTTCTGCCCTCCGGCAGTGGCTAGCTGCGTTTGAGGTCAAGGTGGGGGCGCTTGCTCGTCAGTACAAGCATGTTGGCTCAAGATAAGGAAAAATGGCACGGAATCAACAAACCCTCACCGCTACCGCCACTGTCACCTCTGAGCTGAACATATTGCCAACACACACACACACACACTCAAACAGCAAACAAGTGTCAGGAAGATGGCTGGTAAAGGTCAATTTGTGCTGTCTGGCTGTCAGTACGATGGGTTTGGACCTGGCTCCTGTGCTCCTGGCCTGCTCACCTCGTCTCCTGTCTTCTTGCTGTCTCACCCCATGCAGGGTGTTACCCATGCTACATTAGTTGCTCACATGCAGAATGACACTGTACAAACAGCCTCTCTTTACAAAGCTCGCTGCATGTTCAGCAGCGGGGGTGCGGGGGGGCATTTCTGTGTGGGCATGCCAATGCTGCCAGACTTGTGTGGTTTGGTGTGAAACTGAAGGGAGGATGAAACATCTGCGGTGCCTCAGCACCACTGGTCATATTGCGATGTGGTGGTGGAAGACGGGGCTGTTATTGTTGTTGAGGGCAAAGTGTCAGAGCACCTCTGATAGACGTATCATTGGTTCTGCCAGAGTAAGAAACAGTAGAATCATGCCGCATAGCGCTACTTCCAGAAGGCAAGAAGCAGTGCAGGACAAAGCGTTTTTATGAACAGCTTCATTACTGTTGCCATCACTAAACTGAATAAGAAAATGCACTTTATAGAACTTATTCTATTCATCCATTTTTAGCTTTATTTATTATTGTGACTCCTCATTGAATGTTCTTATCCTGGTTTGTGTTAGTGACTGCTTTTTATCCCTGTAAGGTTTTATTTTGGTTTCACTTAATCTATTCTTGATCTTATCTTAATTATGTATTGGTGAATAGCGGAAGATTCAGCACTTGTCTTGTCTGTCTTGTCTCACTGGACCATTTATCTGCTTGTCTGGTTCATTGTGTCTCTTTTTTTTGTTTTGACGTGCCAAATACATCACAAAAATCTGCAAAACAAGTCTACCCAAGGGTACTAATAAAAGTAACCTTGAACCTTGAACCTTGAACAAACGATGGCTGCCCGCCTCGTTGAGATCCACCTTATCAGTTAATTTCCACTCTGTTAATTAGTCCAACCGTATTTCCATAGACACTGAGAAACTTCAAGAAGTGTCAGTCCCACACGAGGCTATCTCCTCTGGCACATCTCATGACCACCAGCCACAGTGGAAATGGCAGAAGGAGCCGGAGGTGTGAGAACGACATGTAGGGTAGTCCAGCAGCAGCTGATGTAATACAGGCCTGCCGTCGGATAAGCACCTCTTTCTGTGAGAGCCCTGAAAACTCAGATCCACAAATATCCCAGTCCTAATCAAGCCCAGACTCCATGAGCCGCCGTACGCTTTGCAGTAATCTTCACTAACTTCGAACACCTGACATGCTGCTTACGCCCCACACCATCATCTATTAAGGTGAATAAAATACAGTATGAACACAACTCCACACTCCTCTCTGCTTCATTTGATAAAAGTGTGTTTTGGTATTTAGCTTTGAGCCACAGTACTGTTTGCAGCCAGTATACACTTACATACATAGTTCACTTTAAATTCTTGTGACATAATAGTTCAACTCGAGGTGTCTTTAATCAGCCGTGTGGTGAAGGAATTTTAAGTGGGACAAATGGCCGTGTTTATGTCGACGACTGAAGTATATTGTTTCAAGTCTTACAGGCTGAACTGGATGGATTTCTCTGCGATCAACTGAATGATTGGCTTGTTATAGAGTTTTGGCAGAGTTTCAGCGAGCTGAACAACCCTTATCCTTATTTCCTTGTTGTATTTCCTGATTGTTGAAACTTTTAAGCTTCACTCGAGTCTTCCTCCTCCTACGCAACTGAAGTGAAACCCCTGCAATACCTTCTACTGTGTCATCCTGTGTGCTTTGGTGGCGTCACAGACTTTTGACACCTAATCACAGCAGAGATGTGCAAGGAACACGACTGTGTGGAAATTCCTTGTTCTGTCAGCTGCTATTGTTCTGAGCTCATCTGTTCACTACTTACAGTTGAGCCCATTTGTCCCCACAGATCTCGGTGTAATACACAAGCAATACAGCAAGTATATACAGAAACCAGCAAGTAGACCAGGTGTCACCCCAACTTCAACATAAATCTGCCTTATGAGTAACCCCTGTGTTGTAAACATGAACTTTTCGCTGTGGCCAGTCATGAATATGAAATTAGTTCGGTACTTCCATTTTTTTAATTGGGCCATGACTTTGTTGTATTATAAAACATGTATAAATTCCCAAAGCTGCTATATCTCTATGTCCTGCCCACTGTTAGCTTTAGCATTAGTTTAAGTCTTTCACTTCCTACTTCACAAAACTCTTGTTTACAAGAGGAGTGCCTCGTTATTCCTGAACCAAGTCCTGCACGTAACAGTTCAAATAAAAGTACCTCCTATCATCATGTTGCCTATTTATTTGTTTATTTATCTGTTTACCAGTGTAAACACTGTATTTATTATTCTTATTGTGCCTATTTGATTTTCTTCTCTGTCCCATTTTAAATTATTCTCTATTTTATTATTAATTTATGCTTCGGTGTTGACCGGGCCTCGAGTGCAGAATTTTGTACCATGACATGTAACTGTGCACTGGCATGACAATCAAGAATCCTTGTGACTATTTCCTCGCTCTCTTTTTTTTTTTTAAGCCACCAAGATCAAGATCATAGAGAAGCTTCCTCTTCTAAGTGATGTAAATTTAGCTGTACTCAATGAGTGAATCTGACTCATCGAATAACACCGAATTAAAGTAGTACATTTAAAAGTGATGCAAGAGTTGCTCTCCCAAGTAGTTCAATTCGTTACTTTTCTTCCACAGTACCCAGTAGAGGTATTATCATGCACGATGGTGGTTCTAAGAATATACTCTTTACCCTTAGCAGCCTACTGGCAGATAGCCTCTGCGTGTGATTTCAACTGAATTATCTCCAGACACATCCATCTTATCTGAATGAGGTGTCGGTGCAAGAGAAACCACACCACAAAGAGCATGTGATGGGTTTTCTGGAGTCCAGTAGCTTTTTACAAGAGGCAGGGTAAATATAGTTCGGAGCTGAAGCCTATGGAATGCTTCAGGACCGACGCTCCCACGGGTTCAGACAGGCTCACTTCTGGGCCTTGTGGGAGGCTCCAGCGTTAAGGCCAGTCAGGTGTGAGATGCTTGGTTGGAGTTTTAAAGAAAATTCAAATGGGAAAGGTTGCATGGACTATTATTCTCCACTCACAGCTCATCCTCTGGTTTAGTGATACTGGGGCCTCCTAATGAGCCAGGATTTGAAGGTGACAGTCTTAGATGGGATCACCTGGGTGGATAAGGGGGAGGAAAGCGTCAAAGTCCTGCATGGCAAAACATCTCATTTCTGCACAAGGCAACAGCAGAGAGCTGATAGAGGTGTAGCTGAATGTAGCTTTGCACTACATTAAATGGGATCGCTATTACTTTTGCTCTGAAATAATTAAGAAAGTAAAATCTATGTCAAAACTAACATTTGATAAAGATCAGCGTAACCATGTATTTACTCTCCTTAACAATAGGCAGATTATAGGTTGAGGAAAGTAAATTTGTTTACATTTGCGACTTGCCATGCTCACATGGCGATTCGCGACAAACACAATGCAGAATATGAGTAACGTATTTTAATATATTAAGTTTAAAGGAAGACAAGAACATCAGCGTGTTTTGTGTGATGAGGCGTTGGCGTATGAAAGGTTGAAGCCATCAAAACTCAAGCAGCATTTGGACCTGTATTTTCAATTGACACGTCAGTAGAGATCAATTTTATTTCATATTTGTGAAAACGCAGTTGACTGTTGGACTGAAATTACTGATGACAATTTTGAGTTTAATTCAACATGCACCTAATGGGATTATTTCCTTTTACACATTCCCATTTGCAAGACCAAGAGAACCACTGGAACCCTGATACGTTGTCTGCTCTGAGGACAGGAGTTCCACACGTGCACATTAAAAACTCTAATAAGACATTCTTTAGAACTGATACTCCTACTCTGGTGCCTTCTTATAGAGAGGTAGTTCTGTCGAGGCTTCCTGGGGCGCTCCGGGAAAAATCAGTTAGGAACTACTGGCCTTGGGTTATGCTTACAGTGAAACACATTTTTTACATTTTAACACCTTCCTGCGACTGTATCACTGCAAACATTTCAGTTGAGCAAACTTGTGGTGACTGTACCGGACACTGAGGTGACCTGAACATGAACGGGTTTTCTCTATTCATGGTGCCAAATATTAAAAAGCATGCTATTGAGCATAACTGTTCATTCTAAACTGCCCAAAGGTGTAAATTTCAGTGTGCGAGTGTCCACATTCTTGCACTTGTCCTGTGATGGACTGGTGACAAATCCACATGAGCTCCCTGCTGCTCTGAGGAGGATAAAGTGGTACAGAAGACAGATGATTGAGTGCATTTGTACTATTTGGGCTTTTAGGAGAAAGAAAAAATGTAACAAAATAAAGATAATTCAGATAAAGATTTGGTTGTTTAGTGCGCTTATCTGAATGATGACAACCAGTTTGAATATTTCTTCAGCTTAATCATGCAGGTCTCTCTCTCTTTTTTTTTTTTTTTTTTACAATATGCAAAAAAAAATTTTATTCAAATTATACAAACTATGTAACATAATACATGACCTAATATCAGGGGCAGATGTTTTCGGTTTCAACTTTAAGGAATATCTAAGGAACACTTTTCTCAGAGTTACTTATCTAGACTGCTTTTTATATAATGATGATGACTCAGGGTGCTGCAAACATGCCCGATATGTCATCAGACGGCGAAAAACAAGACGCAGCTTTGGAAGATTGCAATTAACCTCGGGCCTGATAAGGTGAGCTTGTTTTTATGACACTTCTGAGGAATCACTTGACGTCAGAGTTGTGAGTCGAGCGAGAATTGACCAAACCCAGTTTGTATGCGCCCGTGAAAGAGGGACGGGGCCCCGAGACCGAGAGGGGCCTTACGGTGACTCAGCATGTGTCTGCCGGGCCTGTACGACCTCGTTCATCAAGCTGACACCCGGCTCTGTTTCTGCCGTGTGATTCATCATGAGGAGGACAGAAAGATAAGAGGCGAGTGGAGGGAATGAGCCGTATGTGAGGAGGAACAGGAGTTCGGGGAGGGGTGGGGGGGGGGGGGGGGGGGGGGGGTCACATGACATGCAGAAAAGTCGAGTAAACAAAGTGTGAAGTGAGATCACAAACAGACGAGAAGGGGGGGGGCAGGAGTGGGTGATAGTGAAAGATAAACAGTGTCAGGGAAGAGGGGGCAGCCACAGTCGCGTCGCGACAGCAACAAAGCAGTAAACACAACAGCAGAGACGACATCAGTTCTGCTCAACACCAGTGTTTAAAAAATCTGTGACATGATTCAGCAATAAAACCTCTGCTGGCTTCTTCTGAAGCGTGTCCCAGCACTCTGCATGGCTTCTGTCAGCATTCCACATTTTCACATATTTGCTGTCGCAGCGAGTGGTTTAAAAAAAAATTTATAAAATGCAGCTTCACACAAAAACGGTCTATATCACAAAGATTTCAATTTGATTTGCTCTAAACAGTTTGTTTACTTTTAACACGTGGCTGCACAGAAAGATCAAAATTCATGTAATGTGCTAAACTATTCATCTATTCTGTTGATTCTCTTTTTTCAGGTGGGAAACCTTGGAGCAGTGCTCCGGGAAAGTACAAACGATCAGAAATTCTCCAGAACAATGAGTAAGAGGGCAATGTTTGCAGATACTTCCACATTAAAATATGGTCTGAATGGATTTTAATCCAAACAAAAACAGCACATAGGCATCCATTGAACTTGAGGCCGTATTGTAAATCATTACTGGGTGGATAAATTACAGGCCTGGTGAGGACAAACCGATAATGGATGTGTTTTGGTTTCTTACACACTTGCCTTGGTTTTGTTCCCTGAGCTCGAGAGGGGGTTCAGAAGTGACACATCTTGTGAATAAGCTGACGCATGCAAAAAAAACAACCCCATGTATAAACGCTGCAGGGAGAGGGAGCTCACCCAGCTTGTCTGGCAAAAACAGAAAAAAGAAACTAGTCTGGTTATCAAGCCCTGGAACCACTTTCTGACAAACGTGTGTGTGTGTGTGTATATACACACACTTTTATATTTTAAACACAGGGAAAGAAAGCTCGGGTGCTGGCCGAGGGAACACCCAGCTCCCCTGGCAGGTGGTGGTGTTATGGCTTGATAAAAGTCAGGGCCTCTTGCAGGCCCCCCCCCACCCCCCAGCACTTAGCAGAGGATCTGACAGCACACACACTCTTGATAACAAGTACACACACATAACTGAACCCCGTCACCCCAGAGCCTCGCCAAGGCAGGAGCCGCGCTCCAGTTTAGATCACAAAGGTGGTTTTTTTTTTTAAGTCCGGATGCTTCATTTTGAAAGAAAAACTTGAGAAGTATTTAAGTACAAATTCTTTATTTTAATTTTTTTGGTATGGCTTCTTCGAAGGGACTGTAAAAGACATTCTTTAGGGAAAAAAAAACAAAAAAAAACAAAGAAAAATTCTAAAGAGTTTCCAATGAAACCAGTCCAGGGTCTACAGAGGAGCGTGTACTGTAGTTGCATGTGGGCAAATCCGCTGACGTGGTGAGAAACTAGTAAAGACGAGACTCGTGGATCTGCAAGTTAAATGACATCAGTGCCACAACTAGAATAATAATAAAAAAAAGTTTTTTTTTTTTTTAACTTAGTACCTCTTATAAATACCTACATATAAATATTTATTGTAAATGTACTTGCCGACAGGAAACATTTTAAAATGCTGTACATGAATGTCCTTTTGAGAGCAGTTTGACAATCTCAGAGACAAAAAGAAAACAAAAACAAACACTGGTGTTTGAGCTCAGTGTCAGCTACCTTTAAAACATTGATAAACAATGCTCCTGGACCTAGAACGCCCACATACTGCTTGTGATTATCTACATCCATCTGAAATCGTCGAGACCCAAAGTAAATCAGAGTAACGTGACTGTTGAAAACTTCAGTTACATACAAACGGCTCTCTGTGGTGTGGGAGAGGGGGGAGCACTTGAAAAATCAGGTGATTTAAAAAAAAGAAAGAAAAGAAAACAAACAGGGAGTTTCTCTTTAAGGCCTCTTGAATCAGAAATAATAAAAAAAAATGTCTAGTCCTGACATCATCATCATCATCATCTCAAAACAGTGGAACTGCTACAGTCTCATAGTGAAAACTCCCAATTGTGTCCTTGAGGGGGAGTCTAGTCGTCCTCCTGAGCGGAGCCGGCTGCCGAGGGTTTGTTCATGGAGGCGCTCTGGAGCGCACCAGATATTCTGGAAAAGCCGGCTCGACGTTGACGTTTCCCCAATCGCCACCCCATCTTCAACCTTTAACACCCCCCCCTCCCCCTCCTTTTACAACTTGCCTCCAGTGTCTTAAAGCAGCAGCGACTTTAATGTCACACACTTGAATTAGGAGGACGGAGGTGTTGCGTATCCCAGACGGCTCCTAAAACATCTACATGTACCACAGACGTGTTGAGCTTCCACTGACTGAGCCAAAAAAACATGCCAACATTGATAATAATAGTATACAAACAAACACTGACAAGAACATTAATATAATAATTATAAAGGATGATAAAAATAATAATAATTAAAAAAAAAAAAAAGTGTCAGCTCCTGGAAGCCCTTGGAGACTTTTTGCTGCTTTGCTTCCCAACATGAACTCTGACATTCCTCCCGCCCCAATGACCCTTCAACCAGCAGCTCATCCCGATCGTATAGTGCAATAGTCCCATCCCATCTTTTTCCTGAAAGCCGTCGCTGACAACAGCAGGGGGGGGGGGGGGGGGGGGGTCACCTTGTGGGGTGTTTCACTGTCCGAAGGTCTGCGACCACTGCTCCCCTACCACCTCCTCTTCCTCCACTCTCCTCACTCTGCTCCCGACTCACTGCATGCGATCCGGCTGGATGTGCTGCTGCGGCGCGTAGTGCAGGAAGGCCGGGGCCGGGCCGGCAGCGGAGGGGAGCGTGGGGTGCACTGTAGGCGGGGCCGTGGTGGTGGCGGCCGGTCCAGCAGTGGGGCTGGTGGTGTAGTTGTAGCTCAGGAAGCTGGCCGGAGAGGCAGCGTACGGGTACTGCTGCTCAAAAGCGGCCTGGGCGTACTGGCTGTAGGCCGCGCTGTAGTCCAGGTAGGGGCTGCTGCTGACGGAAGAGGAGACCTGAGTGGGCAGCACCAGGCTGGGCTGCACGAAGGCTTGTGGGTAAATGTACGGTTGGGCCAACCTGGAGAGAAACACAGACCAGAGGGGGGGGGGTTAGAGTTAGAGTGAAGGGTCACCGCACCAGAGCAGAAACACCTCAAGACCCGATTCTAAGGTTTAAGCAGCTCCCAGAGGACGAGCACGTAGGGTATATGAACTCTCTGTAGGGTACTTTGAGTTCTCACACGGATATTACCGGTTATAATATATAATGAGAGTAAGCAGAGGAGATTATGAAGCGAAGGTGACTCAACGCTCTGCCTGTGTCAGTTAGTCAAACCTGCAAAACCTGTTAGGTAGGGCCTCCTGTGGTAGACGAGAGGGGAGGAGTGGCGAGGGGGTGAATGACGAGTCAGCCGTTACTGGCAGGTTTTCAAGCTCAGGCATCAGCGGAGTGTTTTAACAGCTGCTGCTCTTCACTCGCTGAACACTCAACTCACACACACAATGACAAAGAGGAGAAAAAGAAAAAAAAGGAAGTGTGTGTCGCAAGTGCAGAAGTTTCAGGCGTCTACTTCTCCCCTGGTTTGTAAAGTGTCACAGGTGATGATGCCGGCTGGCCGGGGAGGCGACAGGGGAGCTCATCAGGGCCGGGGTGCTCGCCTCCGCGGGCCTCATGGGCGACTCTCGGATATAGCTGATTAGAGCGGTGGGGTCTGGGGACCACACAGCCAGTCTCTGCTTTGCCACGTTTTCCCAGAGGCGAGGGGAGGCGAGCAGGTTTTAGATGAGTCTATTTTTATTCAGGACTTCAAGTTTATCTCTCTGGTTTGTTCTCTCGGGGGGGGAGGGCTGACGCAGTAGCAGGCAAAAGATTTTATATTTCGTATGAAGGCGTTGTAAACCTGATTTCGTGCGAGCTTTTACCTAGGATACACGCCCTTGTTTAAAAAAATAAACTAAAATAAACTTTCACATATAGAGAACTTTGCCCCCGTTCTCATTCTTTTATAGACTCAGTCTATGAAAGGAAGATCAGTAATAAGAGGTAGCTATGAAGTTAACACAGAAAAAGATGAAAGCATGCATGGACAGGGATGTCATCACACTCACATACCCTTTTTGCATTACCTCTGCCCCTCCCCCCACACACACAAAAACACACACCAGTTACCACTGCAAACCCCAAACCATGCCATAATAGGGAAAAGAGTCACACCACAATCAGCAAAAACCTCTCGAGTTCATATCACACAAAAGATTAAAAAACAAAAAAAAGCACTCCAGTCCACCACAGCACACTGCACTGCACTCTCAAGCCATCACTGGCACCTTGGAGAGAGGCTGGCTGCAGGAGGGAGGGCAGATATGCTGTCCCCGGGACTCTACTGTGGGACTCTTCCGATCCTCTGGTCAGCTGGCAGCAGAAAGCGACCATGAATGGACGAATGAGGAGGGCGATTATTATTGTCAGCAGGTCCTACTGTATACAGAGTCAGTGTTTAAGAGCAGTCTGAGTCAAATCTGAAAGGAATTGTACAAGTTAGCTAATCATATGTGATTTACAACAGTTGTGCGTCAGATAAGTTCCAAAAGCAGAATGAGATGGACATCTGGGAAGTGAAGAAGGAAACAGTGAGCGCTCGGAACACCAAGCAAGACAACATCGGTCTGGAACTATTAAGCATAAGTAAATGAGGGCAACCCCCACGCATGACTGTAGCACAATCCACACTTTGCCCTCACAGTGCTATTAAGCTACTGACAAAGAGGCATTCACTCTCTCTCTCTCTCTCTCTCTCACACACACACACACACACACACACACAAAGATGACCATACATTAATGCTTTGGGGCATATGTGCTTTCAGTCGCGTCATGCATAATGAGTCTGCTTTCTACGAAGCCTCGACAGCGTGTCGCCACAGGCAAGTGACCTTGTGTAGGTAAAGTGGAATAAAGAGGAGAGACCGGACATGTCTAATGTAGAGCTTTGAATGTCTGTGGTGTTTGGTCGGTGTGCGAGGGCGCACACAGAATGGAGAACGTAGAGCTGAATGAAGATGTCAGATGTAATATTTTGCTTTTATCTCAAAAGGAAGGGGGTGGGGTGAGAACAAGTTCGGGACAGAATCGAGTCCTCGGGCCACAAAAGATGCCAAGTGGACGTGGGGGACAGTGGCAGAGGGGGAGGGATGGATGTGGATGACAGCTGGAAGATCATAGGTCAGCTGGTTTTATGCTGACAGCCAGTCAACGTGTGTTTGACTCGGTGCCACTCTGCAAATAACAAGCTGAAGTGCGACAGAGGCGAGCTCACCGCAACACAATTCCATTTCTGGAAAAGCGACAAATAACCGGCTGTTGATGAAGAGCGGCTAATGAGCCGGTGCAAAAAGCCTGGGCGATATCACACCGAGCAGTCAAATATTTCTACACGACGACCTTCGGTGCGCGGCTCACTGCAACGCCGAGTGTGAAAACAAAGGGGACAAGACTGGCTGAAGGGGGAACTGCCTCAAAAGACTAATTAGAGGGATTTCATATTTCTCTGTTCCCTCTTTGTTTAAGAGAATGGATTATTTAGGAAGTTGGAGGGTGAAGAAGAAGAAAAAAAAAAAGCAGTTTTGTTTGACACCTGTAGAGGCGAGTATCCAAGCACACTGCCTCATTAAGCATTAGGCTGAGAACACCCCTCACTCCCACTCTTCTCCGTCACCCCCCTCTAACACCCAGCCTCCCCCTCACTCTCACAGAGGTGTCAGTTTTCAGTGTCTCCATCCGACACACCAGTTGAGGCACCGCTGATTTTTTTTTTCTCTTCTTCTTTGGCTCCCGCTCCGATCGCGGAAACAAAAAAACCCCCAAACAAATCAAGAAGTATTCATGTGTGCGTTATGGGGAAGAATTGAGTCGTAGATGAGGTGGAGGAAGAGGTGATGCATGAGAAAAGATGAATCTGTAACCACACTGATAATTCCTCCAAGCCCCATTCAAAACCACACACACACACACACACACACAACTCCAGACCCTGTCCTCCTCTCACCATATGTTGTTTGGGGGGGGGGGGGTCAAAAGAAAAGCCACTCGTACACTCTGCATCTTAGGGAGGCCTGTGTCTGTCACCCGCTACTCAGAGGAAACTTGGAGACAGGAGGACAGGTGCCGCCAGTGCCTCTTGCCACGTCTCTTGGGGGTAGCAGTGGTGGTCACGGGGGATGAAGGAGGCGCACAGGGCTGTAATATGAACCAGCACCTGTCAGACGTACGACTTAAAGCTGTGGCGTGCACCACATGGTAAACCCCTCGGGGGTTTATGCTACACCAGCCCTGCCAACGGGGGTAGCAGGAGGACTTTCCTCCGTCCTCCTGAGGTCCTGAGACATGAATGGAAATGTCTCGGCAGGACAGATTGAGAATTAAGACCCTGAGATCTCACACAGGCTGATGAGGACATTTTGAGAAAATGTGCCTTTTGGGTTCACCGCCTTAAAAAAAAAAAAAAGTTTTCCATTTTGTTGGGTCCCTGTGGACAGTGTTGGGATTTCCACTGATCTCATGTACTCAGGTTTTATTGAACAGAGGCTGCCACTAGACAGTACGTTCATCTCCAAGTTCTAATTTCATTATAAGTACAAAAACTCAAGATATCCTACCAAAACACGAAAGCGGTATCTTTTCACAGATAACTAAAAACCTATACATCCACTGTTTGGCATGTTTGGCTAATAAATGATTCAACCTAAGTAATTGTTAACAGAACATCAAAACTGTCAATGTTTAACGACGATTCAATGAATGACTGTCTAGTTCAACACCACTGTTTAAAGAGCCATTTTATATGTAAATGCGGCGTGTGTCAAAAAAACGATCCCTGAAATCTGGACTTTCATTCCTCCAGACAGATCGGAGGTCTTGTGTGTGCGATCTGATCTGAACGGTGCCGAGCTGTACCTCGAAGCCTGATATGCGAGCGCTGCAGGGGGGAGGAGAGTCATTACTGCAGTGAAATGCTCATTAGCTGCTCGGCAGACCATGGCTCCTGGAAGCTACCCGGGATGTTTCTACAACAGAAAAGCCTTCTCAAAAGCCAAAAGCCTTCTCTGTAACAGAGCTCCCTCGCGCAGGTACACAAGTCAAGGGGCTCCTGACAGAAGCTAACAAGTGAGTCACACATTCACCTCTGGAACGCGCTTCTATTATCACAGAGATGTGAACCATCTCCCGGCCCTGAAAAACTCAAATATGCTAATGGAGGACTCGCAGAGTTGCATGTGGACACAGAAACTGACATGTACTTTCCAGAGGCCCCCCCCTGCCCCCGACGAGTTTGTCAAAAGAAGAGCAGCCTGCTGGTGATGCACAGAGAACACAACAAGCGCCCACTCCCGCTCACTTACCCATACTGCCTCTGGATGAGAGCTGGGTGAATGGGCTGCACTCCGATGGATATGCCTGGAAGAGAGGAGGCTGGTTGTCAGACACACACATCTGCATTTACAGAGGAGGATCGGAGAACAATGCACAGAGGGCACGGAGAGACAGAGGCTCGGCCTGTTTGCAGAGTTACCATGGAACAACTATTGCGTACGTGCTGTAAGAAACGGCAGAAACATGCCTGCAATGAGGAAACTGAACGCTATTCACCGCGGCACGTCCCTGGCTAACCGGCGGCAAAACGGGTCTTTAACCCTCAGGGGGAACGCGACAGCTCAACCACAAGCTTCTAAGAAATGTGGTTTCGGTCCGAGCGGCAAAACAAACAAGTCAGAAATCTGCCGCTCCTCATCTGTACATTGTAGTTATAAGGGCTTCAAAACGTCTCTCCCTCTCTCACCACTTCAATGATTTTACAAATGACCTTTATAAAATCCCGTCTTACCTGTCTGCATGCTGCGAGGCTTGGCACCCAGGTAGGCCAGGTTAACGTTGGCCTTCCTGCCGTCGATGATGGGGTTTGGATCCTTGCAGGCCCTCTCTGCTGCTCCCCGGTCAGTCATTGTCACCTGCCGACACAATCAGATATGTCATCATCCGACAGACTCATGATTTCCACGTTTCACAGAG
The DNA here is from genome assembly GCF_963383615.2 of Lipophrys pholis. Lineage (NCBI taxonomy): Eukaryota > Metazoa > Chordata > Actinopteri > Blenniiformes > Blenniidae > Lipophrys > Lipophrys pholis. The sequence continues at coordinate 14,615,921 of NC_137637.1, forward strand.
AAAAAAAAAAGCAAAACAAAGCGACAAACATTTGAAACAATGCAGGCCTCAGATTTGTGGTCTTAACATAAAAGCCCCCCCCCCCCCGCCATGGGCTTTCCTCTGTTATGATCCAAGATCTCTGCAGAAGAAGAGAAACTACAAACAAAGCACAAAAATAAGCTTTGAAAACTGCCCACAGCAGCAGTAGCCAGCCACTTGACTGCCACTCGGATGGGCAGAGCTGCTGAAATATGGATCTGAGAAATGCAACAAGGAGCTTATCCAATTAGGGACAAAATAAGGAGATTGGTATTAGTCCACCCCTCCTCTCTCCCTCCTGGCATTAGACGAGCCCTTCTGTTTTGATTGCTGTGTTGTGCCAACTCCGAATCACCTCTGCGTGTGGACTGGGCAGTGAATGTAGGCCATGGCTTGCATTGTTTAAGAGGACTTTTTAAAAAAAAAAAAAAAAAAAATTTTTTTTTTTTTATAAAAGGCAGCATGCCTCTTCATCGTGGAAGGATCCGGAACAAAGCCCACTCCATGGCCTGTGTTGTGAACACACAGGAAGGGAACGAGGCCGTGTTTACACTGAAGAGCCGTGCTGTCGGGGGGGGGGGGTTCTCTGCTAATCCACCTCTGAAGTGTGTTTAGAGAAGAAGAAAAAAAAAAAGGTGTGCTCAGCTGCGCCTCCCTCTACCTCTCAGACTGGAACATTTGGAAAACTGAATAAGCAGGTCCCCTCATGCCACACACACACACACACACACACACACACACACACACACACAAAGAGCCATGTAAAATATGCTGATCGTTCACTGTCTGTGTGTGTGTGTGTGTGTGTGTGTGTGTGCGCGTCTCGTCCTGGGCAGTACCCACATCTCCCTGATCCTGTTCAACCTGAAACACCAGCCCCTGTATACAGTTGTTCGATACCGGCTCAGGTCACAGGATAGTTTTCCTTCGATTTAGAGCGCTGATGTGTAAGCACAGAGAGCAATTGTCTTACAATTCAGGCAGTAGCGCTAAACATGCACGCATAACCGTTTTCCATTCCTTCTTTGGTCCGATACATTAGGGCTGCTGATGAGTCTTTCCAGGGGATCTGGTAAATATTTGCATTTCTTGTGTTGCTCCTGTGCTTTGTGTTCTGAGCATCTGTCTATCAGGCTGAACAATAAGTCACCTGTTAATAATATAGTCCAAAGACAAATCCCAGGTCTGCGATACACTTCATTAGCCAGAAATAAAGAGCTGGAGGTAAACACAATCCCAGTAAAACGCAGTTTTCCATGACTCCACTCTCCGTGAGCTGAGGTCCAGAAGCAGGTCACCAATCATACACAACCTTGAGCAGGTTTTTCTGTGTCAAGTTTTCTTGGCTGGCTGTGGACACACACACACAATGGAAATGACGAAAATCTAACATGTATTCATATAATGGGATAGACATTTTGTTGATGTTGGAATTTCTCTCAGCCGCCAAGCTGTGATGTAAATCATGTGCTCCAGTCACTGACAATGGAGGGCAGGGTGTACAAGGTCAACCACTCCACTCCTCCAAAATAACCATATAAAGCAAGCACGAGCAGCAGACCCTTTCTCACACACACTAATCTGGGGTTGTTCATGAGTGTGTGTGTGTTGTGGGGGAAGGGGTGGTAGTTTAGGGGGGGGGGGGGGGGGGGGACCTCAGACATATGTTGAAATATAATCGTCTTAAGTCACCCATCAACTTGTGTGATCCCTCATCCTCATTAGGCTAAAATAACAGCAAGCTCAGCAGAAGAGGAGAAACATTAAAACAACCCTGAGGTACTGTGCAACTATTCAAGGCTCAGTGGACGGACTCATTTCACATGATTGCTCAGTTTATAGTATAACCTGTACAATCATTCACACACACACACACACACACACACACACACACACACACACACACACACACACACACACACACACACACACACACACACACACACACACACACACACACACACACACACACACACACACACACACACACACACACACACACACACACACACACACACACACACACACACACACACACACACACACACACACACACACACACACACACACACACACACTATACGAAGAAGCAGAGGCTGATGGATTGTGAGAAGAAACATTACAGCAAGTATGTGTTGTCTCCACTGAAAGGAGTGAGACTTGATACTCACAAAGCCATATCCTCGAGACTTGCCGGTCTGTCTGTCCGTTATCACCACAGCCTCGTCAATGTCCCCGAAGGCCTCGAAGTACTTTCTCAGAGACGCGTCGTTCGTGTGGTACGGCAGCCCCCCGACGAAGATCTTGGTGAAGGTGGTGTCTTTCTGCAGCGTGGTGGGATGCATGACTTCCAGGGCTCCGTTCATGAACTGATGCAGAAGCATTGGCTCAGCCGGAGGGGGGGGGGGGGAGGAAGAGCGCAGAGACACGACGGACAACACTCAACTAAACGCCGAACAACGTCCCAGCATCCGCGCAACCCCAACTCACGCGCTCAGTGCACTTTATTGTAGTTTTTCCGCTCGCTGTTAAATACTTGGTGAAAAGTTGTAGCAGCCCTGATGACATGTACGAGTCACGCAGCGTGCACTCGCTCTATTCGGGTCCACACTGGTTGCTCCTTGTATCGCGCGGAGCAACTGTGCCGGCAAAATTTATAGACCAGCGGGGAGGCTCCGCCCCGACACAACTATTGACCAATCAGCGGCGGTACTCGGAGCGGCGGCCCCTCCCATTGGTCCACCCACGCCGGGCCCCGTGCTGCACCTGCTTTTGTCTTTTACAACACAAAGAAAAAGAAAAAGAGCCGCAGCCACATGGTGCCTTGTGGAGATGCAATGAGGAAGCGACTGTCTGGACTTCTGGCCTAAATCAACTTTTCCTCAATGTAATGAGTAACGGCTCGGTGCGCGTATTTTATGATATCGTCACTTTGTAACCATGACACTGCAAAAGAGTAAAGGGGGGGGGGGTCAAGTAGGCCTTAGGTTTTACTTAACAGTACTGCTAGGACAAAAAGGAAAAAACTGACATAAATACAAAAACACACAGGATCTTCTATATAATTTGGAACTTTTGTATTGTATTGTATTGTCCACTGGTGACCCCCAAAGGTCACTCAAAATACTAAAACATGTTCAAATGTTCTCATGTTGAAACTAAAGGAAGAATGCTTCACCAAAGAACAAGCCAATTATAGAAACCTCTTCATACATCAGTCGGGATTGCTTGGCAGGAAATGCAAAAAGTGTAAACATTTTTTATGTTCAGTCATGGTTATTCAGCAATTTTTTTTTTTTATTTCCAACTACTCCTGGTATGTATGAATAAAGGAAAGCCACTAGAGAGGTGCATCTGGAGATTTTCATTCAGCTTGTTCACTGGCAAGTGACCAATAGTTGATGAGCCTGCAGATTACAAAACTGATACTGATGTCATGCAATGATAAAAGTGAGGCAGCAGCTCGGCCTCCCACCCAGTGTCTTGGAGTAAGACTGTGAAGTACCAAGGGTCAGGCTGACAGTGAGGTGATACTCTAATGACCTCAATAAAAAGGCATTTAATTCACACCTACTTGGTTATGAACTGGTTCACTTCTCACACGTGGGCTTTGTAGCTGCCCACACTCCCTCATTCATATCCTCTTGATAAATCCCCCTAATTCCCAGCTGTGTGTCCTCGAGACCCACTGTCCTGCTTTGATCTCATTTGTCCTGTTTTAGCTCCCTGGCCTACTCTTGAGGAACAGCTGGATTCACCTCTCAGATCAGAGCAACATGCTCCACCTGCTGGTTACCTTGGATTAAGACAAATAGACTGGGGGAGTCACTGTAAAACTGTTTATGATGTCATGGTGGATCCAGTGTAGAGATTCCAGATGAATGGGTGGAATACGAAATTGTTGTGAACTTCAAGAGACGTACTTGCATGCACAATACAGTTTGTTTTAATCTCCCCGACTAACATTTAGACAGCAAACATTTGGGTTTTCATTTACTTTATGTTTCCCCTTCGAGTTGGAATAAACATCTTCAAAGCTAATATAATGCAGATTTATTTGTTTACACCCGATTCATTGATGAAGCTAAACCATGAGGAACAGTAACTCAACAGGGAATGAAAAATCTTCGGAATTCTGTAAAAAATAAACAAAAAAATAAGGAACGGAACACTTTCAAAAATAGGATGATTAACAAATAAAACCCTCCCTTTCTACGATGACCTCTCAGACCAATTGTCATGCAGCTGTCATCAACGCCAGTTTGGGAAGGCCCCTCTGATTGGTCCATGCACAATACACAGCACCACGGCATTGGTCCAGGTGTCTGCCGAAAGGAAGGAGTCTGTCTTGAGCGTATACACACACTAAAGCAGCAGGTCTTCTGCATTTTCCACACAAGAGATGCGACTTGGCACGATGAATCTGGAGACAGGAGGGAGCAGTCAGTCACAAATGTTTGTCTGAGGTGTTGTTTATTTATGATAAACAAGGAGATCCTTTTGCAAAGATTAATTAGCAAAAAAAACCTCATTCAGAACACAAAAAGCAACATCAACAAATGATGATCTGTGCAGGTTATTGCTTGCCTGTCTGTACTATTCCTGATTTGTTATTGCCCATATTTGAATAAATAATCTTTAAATACTATTTTTGCCAAGGGACACACTGCAACAATTAAGAAGTTACACCCTGCATACTGTAAGTTGGTTCTGATTGCATAGGTGCAAATTAAGCTTGTAAACACTTTCACAGCAGAAAACACACAGGCCTTCAACATAACTTCACTGAGGTCAGTACAAACTACTTGGAGCAGTACATGGTGAGAGATCTGACCACGACAACTGTGTCAGAGTCACAGGGTCACTGAGGAAATGGGGGCAGCACCGTCCAGTGACCACGGTCTCCAGGTCCTCAGACAGTAGCTGCCCTTTTCTCACCATTTCTTGTTCCGAGGCTTCAGCTCCTCGGCAGCATTCCTCAAGAAGATGTAGTTCTTTTTCTGGGGGTTGTAGTACTCATGGCCCTGAGGATCGTAAAGTGTCAGTTAGTATCAAATTCAAACTATAAATTGGATCCCATACCAAAGGTGCTGCTTCATTTAGAAAAACAAAAACAATGCAGATCGAGTTCAGCTATGTTTCCCAGCCTACCTTCGACCAGTCGTAACTGGAAGCATATGCAAAGATGTTGCCGTTGTGATTGAAACAGCAAGCTGTGATGGGCTGGTCCAGCTGCTCCGAGGTCTTCAACTTTGTGCGGGCATCTTTGTCCCAGAAGCTGAAGCGTCCGTCTGAGCCGACAGTGGCCAGTGTGCCATGGACGGGGTGGAAGGAAATGGCATTCACCTGGTGGAACACAGTTGGTAGACCAACACCAATTGTTACTACACTCATTGTTAGTATACATAGAGAGATACGCCTACATAGTACAGATCCAATTAAAAAATAAAAATAGAGTAATCACTGAAAAAAATAGTCATTATTGTCAGGCACTGAAGTGTGTGTGTCTATACATATACAGTATATAAAACACTACTAAAGTTATGGGATTGCTGACATGCTGCGTCATATCAGAAGGGGGACAACTGTAATCCATCACACAAAGTTTACTTGGATAACCATGTGGAAAAATATTATATTCATAATAGAAGTTGTGCCTCGATTGTTTCTATAATAAAATGTCTACGGTCAGCATAGGCTACTCTTGATCTGATGCCATTTGTCTTTAGTTTAAACATCACATGAGGAAATTTCCCCAATGAGTGCTATACAACCTCTTTTTGAAAAAAAAAATAAGAAGCTATCAGCAATGTTTCAGAAGAACAACGTACAGCATAGATGTCCTGTGGAGTGGCTGTATTGGTTCCATTTGACCGGTGGCATTTGAAGGTGAAGTTATCTTTGGCTCTGTAAACAATGAGGAAACACATTGAAGTCGTTTTCAGCGTCGGTTTGAGGCAGTGAAAGCAACACTTCAAAACTACGAAAGAAAAATTACAATCTGGTGTACGAGTACTTGACAGTATCTGAGAAGTTTAGCTACTCACGGATTAGGAGGATTGATGTAATGAATTGCCACTCGGCCCTCAATGCTTCCCAGTGCAAATCCTGTGGGCTTATTCTGTTTGTCCTTGAATATGGCAACACAGCGGTGCTGAAAGACAAGGGCAGGACAAATCACTGATTCAACAGGTAGTCCAAACAAAACAAAGTGTTTTACATTTGGAATGGAGTCAAAGAAAATGTATCTGGTTTGACTTCACAAGGAGTCTTTGTATAAACAACAGCTAAAAGCAGGAAACGACGAAGCTGTTCACGGAGTATCAAAGTTTACCTGATGTTTGAGAGGAGAGTCTATTCTGCGAAACTCAGAGGGCTGATTCTCTAGCTGGTACACAATCAGGCCTCTCTCTGCTGTCGCCACCACTGCCATGGGGTAGACCTACATGTAATCCAGAGAGGAAAAACAAACCATACAATCAATGTGCTATCAGGTTTTTACAGGCAACACGCATTCATAAGCCCATAATTGTGTCAGAAATGACTTACAACATCTGCACAGTAGCATCTCTCTGGCATCTGCAGGGACATCATGGGATTGGGCGAGCGGGTGTCCCAAAACTGAAAGCAAAGACAGAAAATGTTTTCACCCTGTAAACCCCCGACTGGGTTTAAGAAAATAAAAGAAACGCTGCGCTGTTGACGCGCTAAACAAGCAAAGCAGAGAGATTTAGGAGCATAAATGCATAGCTTCTTATCGGGATGCACAATATATTTAAAATGTATCATCACGTGACATCAACATGTACAGTTTATATAAAATACGTATGGAGCAAAAGACTTGACTGATCTGAGATAAATTGTGTGTTCTTTTACTGAGCATGTCTCAACATATTTTATCCAAACAGATGGAGCCCTACTGCCCACACACTATGTCAGAGAAATCAGAAAACTTTATTGTCATTGCCATAAAAACATCAAAACCTTGTCGGTAATCAGACTTCTTGGATCAGCAGATAAATAGGAATAACATCAAGTCGAGTATAAAAATAGGACAAAAACAAATCTGAGATAAATAAAACAATTGCACCATCTCTGGCTGAATAAAATTTATGGTGCATTAGTGTTTGGCACAGTCTGGAGCTTATGCTCGTGAGAGAGGAGAGGAGAGGGGAGACAGGGAGGAGGAGGGGTGATGGAGGCCACAGCTCCAGGGGAAAAGCTGTTCCTTAAACTGTTGGTCCAAGTTTTCATATTGTGGAACGGCTTCCCTGATGGGAGCGGGGCAAACAGGTGGTATCCGGGATGAGGTCTGTCAGTGCAGATTCTGGTGGCTCTCTTTTGCAGGTGTCCAGCAGATACAGCGTCCAGGTGAGGAAGCTCAGCTCTGATGATCTTCTGAGCTGGTGTACCAGACAGTGGTGCCCATGTCACCATGAGCTGGGGGGAGAGACCAGCCACTTCACTTTCCTGAGGAAGAAGAGACTGTGACGTGCCTTCTTCAGCAGGTGGGAGGTGTTAAGAGAAGTCCTTGGTGATGTGGAGTCCCAGGAATTTAATGTTCTCCAGAACATCCACCATCTCTACAATTACATGAAGTGGTGATGATGATTCTCCTGGACCTCCTGAAGTCCACAATGACCTCCTTGGTATTACATCAGCAAAATTCACTTCAGTGTTAGAGGGGTGGATGGGGGCCAGTTCTTAGAGAAGAGGGTGAAAAAGGTTGGGCTGAGCACACGGCCCTGTGGCATGCCAGAGTTCAGGATGATGGATGTTGAAGTGTGTCGTCCTTTCCTGACAGTCTGCGGCCTGCCGGTAAGAAAGTCCATAATCCACGTGCAGAGTGAGGTGTAAGTCCCAGATCCTGGAGTTTGTGAACAAGGTTATGAGGGATTATGGTGTTGAAGGCTGAGCTGAAGTCTATGATGGGCATTCAGGCGTATGTGTGGGTCAGGGCTGAATGGAGAGCAATAGGGACAGCATCCTCGGTACATCTGTTCTATCCAGCTCTGCAGGGATGGTGTCTCTGGACTCTGGATGTGGGACAGGATGAGCCTCTCAAAGCCTTTCATGACGACTGGGGTCAGCGCCACAGGACGTCAGTCATTGAGGCAGGTCACAGGTGTTTTCTTTGCAATGATGGTGGTGGATTTAAGGCAGGTGAGGACAGCAGCTTGTTGCAACGAGAGGTTGAAGGTGTCGGTGAACCGTGAGCTGCTCAGCACATGACTGCAGGCTGGAGCCTTGAGCAGCATCTGAACATGACTATTACTCCTCGGCTTGTGATTCCGGAATATCTTGATGGTTGGGTGGTCAACACTGTCTGAGAACAGAAGTGGATATAGGCCAGGACAGCTGCGGTGTTTTCCTCCAGAGAGTCAGAGAGGGATGTTGGTGAACATTTCATTCAGTGTATTATTTCCTCTGGCAGGGAAATGTTTGTTCTTATAAAATTTGGGCATTACCATCTTGAGATCCTAGTTATTGAAATCTCCCGTTCAAATCACTGCTGCCTTTGGGTGGGCTGTCAGCTGGGTGTTGATGAAGCTGTGTAGCTCCTCCAGGGGTATGCTAGCATTAGCATGCGGTGGTATGTAAACAACAGTGATCAGAATAGCGGAAAGCTTCAGTGGCAGGTGAAACGGACCCACATTTCCCAGCCAAGTACTCCAAATCCGGGAAGCAGTTTGACCCAATAATGTCTGTGGCTTTACACCAGTTGTGGCTGTAAACACACACTCCGCACACCTTTGGTCTCAAAGAGAAGCGGCAATTCGCTCTGCCCAGTGAACAGAGTGCTCTGCTTGCTTGATGGCTGCATCTGGGACGGCGCCGTCCAGCCAAGTCTCCGTGATCGTCATCACATAGCTGTTTGTCCTTTCCGGGATGAAATGCTGGTTTCGAGCTACGATTTCAAGGAGTTCGGTTCGCCCGTACTTTAATTGAGCACCGAGTGCACGGAAAAGTAAATAAAACGCACACAAAAACAAATAAAAGCTGCTGTAGATCCCAAAGCACCAAACTGCAGCATATTCATTCCCCGCCATCACCACCATCTCCTCACGTCCTGCACTGCAGCTCCGCTCACAGAGGTGGTGTAAATTAACAGCAAGAGCAAATCAATGAAATAAAATAAACTTCATCCAATTCAAAGACTGTATCTATCATGAATCATATTATCACAATGCTGAACATCAGCTTGTACTGTGGATATCTTGCAGTGCGAGGATTCCATGATTTACAAAACTAAATTAAAAACAGGTGAGCACAATACAAATTGTTCCCCACAGTCATGTAATGTTGGAAAGTTGCTGCCATGACTTGGTGCACATAAAGCCTTCTGATATGCCATTTCCCCAGATACAGTCCATATTTTTACAGTTTACCTTTCATTCTTTGCAATAAAGAATTAAATAACTACATTCATGACAACGTAGCAGATGAAAATCTTATTGGGTTTCCATTCCATTGTGCAGCGTGTTGACTTGAAAAAATGTGTAGGGCAAAGCAAGTCTTTTTAACAACGTAAAAGTGTTACCTTCAATGTTTTGTCCCAGCTGCCAGTCATGATACAGCTGTAGTTTGGAGCCTTTATCCAATGGATCGCTTTAATTGGGCCATCATGCTGTGAAGCGAGATAATGAGAGGTATAAGTTCATTCTGCTTCACTCAGGGCCAACTGTTGATCTGGACGCTTCAGTTCAAACCTGTGCGATCTGCATGGCTTGATTGCTGTTAAGGTCCCACATCTTTGCCGTCTTGTCACAGGAAGCCGTGAATACTTTGCTACCATCCTGTTTAAAGTATACAGCAGTGCGTACATTATTCAAACATAAAACAGATGTACTCCGCTGCAGAGTTCAAGTTACTTAGTTAGACGAGACTTACATCACTCCAGCAAGCATCCAACACTGGACCTGTGTGCATCTGTTGGGCTTTGGGGACTGTCTGTCCATTATCCTGTACTTCCCAGCAACGTACCTACGGTTCAACCACAAAACACAGTGGTCAATTTAAAAACGTATCATAAACTCAGTATCCCGATCACAAGTGAAGATTTATTTCTCTACATGGATGGAACTGCTCTGCCAGAAATATGGTTTATGAGGCCTTGTGGTTTTCATTAAGCTTGAATCAAAGGCCCTGTTTACACGGACGTTTCACGTGACAATGCCTCATCAGCAAAAAAAAAAAAAAAAAAAAAAAGGGGGGGGGGGGGGGGGGGGGTGCAGTTACACTGCAGCAGAGGAGGCACTGACAATGATGTAGTTAGTATGCCGGACCACGGAAGGGCGCTGTTGCTTGTTTTTGTAATGAAACCACACAGATGTGTGCAGAGAACAATACACTATAAACGTGAACAAAATTGAGAGTACCCGACATCTGTATGAACTGATGACGAACCGGATGCTCTCAGGAGTAAGTCTCAACTATAAAACTACCAATATGGACTATAAATATTGAATACGGACCAGGAGTCATACCACTACGGGCCCGCCATGTTTGTTTACAGGCGCATGAGCAGAAGAAACTATTTTCAATGGGAGGGGGGAGAGCGATGTGCATGTGCAGTAACAGCACTCTGTCGTGTCGAGCAGTCTCTGCAGGAGGGAATTGCGGCCGTGAAAGAATTGTTCCACCTTAGGAGCCGGTATAAAAACTTGGCAGATACAGTGGATCCGCACACTGGTGTCATGTAAACTGAAAAGTTTTGCGAATAGACTCGTATTTGTTGTTGTGTAAACCGGGCCAAATACTGAATCACACATCAAAATACCAACAGATTAATTAAATATTTAAAATAATACGTTGTAAAGTTCACCAAATTATCTCTGTAGAAATTCTCCTCTGTAGTTTAGTAAACTTAGAGGTTAACCCAGATAAAGGACAACCAGGTGCAGTGTTGCACAACAGCCTGTGTAATAGCAAATCATATCCTGAGATTTAATTAAATAGACATAATACAACAAAAATCCTTTTTTATTGTCATTACAGTAATGTTTATTCATGGAGAGGATTTCATATCAGCCCATTGGGCTTCTTTCCTCTCCTGCAGTCAGGTTTTATTTCTTATTTTGTGCAAAGAAAAAAAGATCATGTGGCTCTCATTTGAAAGGACACTAAACCAATAAAACTAATCACACTTTATTAATGCCCTTGGGGGTAATTCTCTCTCCTTTTTTGCCATTCTATTTTAAGGCTGCACATTAGAGCGCCCCAGGAGATGATGGGGTCCAGAATCCTGCTCATTGGCACCCAGTGGTAACCTGCAAATGGAGTCTGCAAACTCCCAATCCTAAGTCTGCTTCTCTTGCCTCTGCCCGGGGAACATGCGAGTCTGTGGGCATTGCTCAGGGACCCACAGTACTGTATTCACCCCTTGGCTATGGGAATCGGACCAGCAAAAATCACACCCTAAGTTCACGTCCAGTAGAAGACGTCCAAGTACACAGTTAAGCACAGAGACAACATGCAATCTTCACTGAGAGAGACCCCGGCTCAATTTGAGAGGCTGCAGTGGGGCAACTGTGCTTACCTGCTACATTACTGTGGCACACTAGTAAACTGTTACTCACATCATTGGCCCAGGAGCCTCCGATAAGGAAGTTCCCCGGCATGGTGGGAGGACTAAAAGCCAAACAACTGATGCTGTCATCTGGAGGCGAGGTCACTTCAACATCCTGACACAAGCACAAACAAAACATTAACAATGAGTGATGTTACAGTGGAAGTGAGCCAAACAAGAAATTCGAGAGAAGCACATAATAAACTGTGCGGGGCATTTACCTTCATGGGATTATGGCTGTCTGTCGTCGTGCTTCCAAACACTCCAGTGCCTCCTGCTCCGAACCCAGAGTTTGTTCCAAACAAACTCATGATGCATTCAATGTATTCTTGATGTCCACCTGGGAGGCAGCAGAAGGTATAATGTCTCTCACACAGCAGCTGATCGCAACCACTCACCGATCGTGTCCTATTACATCCTTGTGATTAAAAGTAAATGCTGGACAACACCGGCGGAAAATATCAAACTGGAAGCGGCGGGTTCGACACTCTTCATAGGTGATGGTAGATAAATAACACTAAAATGTAAAATTACGTATAATAAGAGTTTTGAAACGTGTCAACTTACTTATGGACAAAACGAATTGTTATACAAGTGAGCATTTAGAAGCGTTAGGGCGCTTAGCCTTGAAGCTAACGTCAATGCTAACTACACCATGCACCACCGCTAGCTTCTTCGAGCTAACACGCTTGTCAACACAAGAAGGAATCAACAAATGAGCTGCGATAACCAGCGCCGCCGTTGAACAGAGCACCCTCAGCATCTGAGACTCACGAATATACACACCAAAACGTCTTTTGAAGGCTGTTTGGCGCGCCGAACGCTGATGAGCCGAAAACGAGCAAGTGCGGCGCCTGACGCGCGAAGTGCGTGTGTCGCGGGCTGATGACGCAAAAAACTGCAGCTGAGGGCATGGCTGAGGGAAGTGCAGTTTGCCGAGTGAACACTCGGGGGCAGCTCGCGAATAGAATAGAATAGAATAGAATAGAATAGAATAGAATAGAATAGAATAGAATAGAATAGATAGTTGTATTGTCAATTTACAGGTACAACGAAATTTAAAGAGATTATTTTGTAGTGCGCAGTGCAACAAAAGATAAAATCTATAAATACGTAGATAAAAACTATAAATATATATGAGCAAATAAAAAAAGGAAACACTGAGGATACACAGATAGTGACCACATATCCTTACTCATGGTGTTTAAAGTTGTTGAGGACTTATTGCAATCGGAACTGTCAGAGATGATGCTTCTGGCTCTGTGCAGACATCTGGTGTAGATGTCCGACAGAGTCGGCAACTGTGCTCCCATGATGCTCTGAGCTGATTTCCTGACTCTTTCCAGTGCCTTCTTGTTAGCCTGTGAGCTGCTTCTGTACCACAACAGGATGTTGTAAGTGAGGATGCTCTCCACAGAGCATCTGTAGAAGGGCAGCAGCAGTTCCTGGGACAGGTTGACCCTCATCAGTGATCTTAAAATGTACAATCTCGATTGTGCTTTTTTCACAAGGGCATTAGTGTTGGTGCCCCATGTGTGATCCTGAGACTACAAGACACTATCCAACATTTTCCAATAAAGCGATTCATTTCCAGCAAACTAAATCAAGTATCACTTGTGGTGTTGGTGGAGCTTTATAATGGAAATTCTCAGCATCTGCCCCTAAACTGTATGCCAACTATTAAAGAAATACAGACAGTGTTAAGCAATTTCTAAAAAGTTCTAGTATCAGTTCTTATCTATACTTCAAGAAATTTCCCTTTAAATTTCAAGTAAAGAGCTGGCAGCTAAAGTTGCCAGCATTGCACTGTTATTCTGTAAACCTACTTATTATTACAGTGTTATGTGGTTGAGAGTATGAGCTTTACCAAGGGCGTAGGAATGAGTTTAACATTGAACATATTCTTCTTCTTCTTCTTATCATTATTATTAATAATAACAATAACAATAATAATAATAATAATAATGATAATGATGATGATAATGATAATGATAATGATAATGATAATGATAATGATAATGATAATGATAATGATAATAACAATAATAATAATAATAAGAACAAGAACAAGAACAAGAACAAGAACAAGAACAAGAACAAGAACAAGAACAAGAACAAGAAGAATTCAAAAATGGAAAGGAATAAATGATGTTTATAAGGCATCCCCACGACCCTTCTAATTTCCCTTGCTGATGAACTTTCAGTAAAAATCCGCAATACAATTCAGTGAAATAAACACTTGATTGTCCCAGTAGTAACTGTGTCTTATAAGTTCGATCACTTTGATTTACTCTTTGATTTTCTCACCGTGCCTAACTTGTAAGGAAATGGCCCAGGATGCTCTTCCTCAATCTCAAAGGAGTCAATAATCCAAGTCCTTCTGTGACGGATCAGCACCTCTGAACATGTTGCACTTGACAAACAATAAACCTGAAAAACAAACGACCCGTCAAACTTCAACTCCTGCACCTTTGCACTAAAGGTTGTTCTGTTCAAGGAAGGAATGTGTGTTTAAGGCCATATGGGAAGGGGTTTCATCATCCTTGCTCCGGGGAATTAACCTGGACGAGACTCATTTTTGCAGAGTTGATGAACCCGTTCTTACAGACAATGTTTTCTACAGAAAGAGGAGTTTTATGATGTGACAGATAATCCCTGACATTTCTATTATCACGATTAATTTAAACCTCACATTAGCTTGACATTATTTACGATAACATTGTGCCACACACTTTTATAAGAATTAAAGGGAAAATCACATTAATGTGAAATTACAATCAAATATATTTTTGCAAGTTGAAAAACATGAAAGAATTTTTTTTTTTCAAAGGTAGTAAAGTGTGCAACTATAAGTAATAATACGTACCAGGAGGAAGAAGCCCAGCATGATGCTTGTCCATGTATGTTCTGCTCACTGTGTGAGGACTGACTGTGAGACCCTGCCCCCTGCTCTCCCCACCCACTCAGCCTGCACCGCCACAATAATCACAGGGGAGAGTGCTTCTCATAAACCAACCTGGAAATGTAGCGACATGCTTCACTGCATACGTGTGAGGTTTATTTATGAGCGAACTGTACATGCAGAGGTTTGAACTTTATGAACATTGATTTACACATTTGATCCCAAATAATCCGTCTCTGTGAAAAATACAAAGCATAACACTGATTTTCAGCTCCCATGATCCCATATTTCATTAACAACTCAACACAAACAACAAATAAGATGTCCATTGTAAGACAATTTGTTCTAATTGGAAAATGTTGGCTCTTTATGGGTTTAAAGAAAGTATCACTGACCACAAACCTCGACTCCTTTTCATTCTGAGAGACTCTGCATCTCTAAAATGCTGTTTTCATTTCCATATGCGTTACTGACCTGTTGTCTGTCCTGCATTGCTTGTAAAGGCTCCTTCTGCAGTTTTATTATATGCACCTTTTTGGTGTAATGT
This sequence comes from Lipophrys pholis, assembly GCF_963383615.2. Classification (NCBI taxonomy): domain Eukaryota; kingdom Metazoa; phylum Chordata; class Actinopteri; order Blenniiformes; family Blenniidae; genus Lipophrys; species Lipophrys pholis. Next base: position 14,630,960 of record NC_137637.1, read on the forward strand.
CCACAAATACTTTGATATGTTTTGCTCTCACCCTTTGGATAAAAAGTCTATTTTCTCTATCTTCCCATGAACAATAAGAAGTGTAAATCAAGATTGTTGGTTCTATTAACATTTCATGCAAGATCCAAACAATAGCAAAATAACTGACAAGTTATTACTTCTAAACTTTCACTGTTTGGTTTTTCTGTTTGCAAACTTTAAACCCCGTTTATCTTAACTCTTTCATGCATGTTTTGTTTTGGATTCAGGTTGGAGCTTCTTCAAGCCTCTGATGTTGCCTTGAAGAAAGTTTTACGTTTATCTTACAATCATCTAAACCTTCTTCCATCCAATCAACCAGGAAGTGCATCATTATTTTTTCTGAACACGTATCAACATTTGTCACTCTTCTTTAAGGAAAGACTGGCGATAGAGAACTGAGTATTTACATTGGAAGAACAAGTTTGTTTTCAAAAACAGAGTTTAATAATAAGACATCTCATTTGCCAAATCAACCCAAGCTATAATACATTTTGTTGTTTCTATTTAGGGTATTGATTTACTGCTGTGTTAATACAGTACAAAATCCTTCACCTACCAAGTACAAGTCCAGTGTGGTTAAAAACATAGGAAGGAATTTTGTCCATTGCTACACCAGGAAAGGAGAAAAAACGGGACATCTCCATATTTACAGTTGATGGCCTCCATCACACACAGAGCTGTACAATTCATAAATCAGTGGGAAAGGTTGAAAGTACAGACAGTCTAGTTATGATATTTATCATCCCACAGTCTTCTGTTTGCCGCCGGCTGAGCTGCTTCACCAGCGAGCTGCAGGTAAAGATCTATTGAGGAGCAGATGGATCCCATGATGATGAAGATGGATTCTGACTTTTCACCTTCTCTGCCTCAGGAGCTGCGGTCCTTCTTTTTATTGTGCTGGTGTGTGTTTCTTCATCTTCTGATTCAATCACCGGGGTGTCTACAGCGTTGACGTTGACAGTCTGGCTGTCAGTGGAGGAATTTGAAGATGTGGACGACGCACGGGACTTGGCATCAAGACTCTCAAGAACATGTTGAAAGAGTCCATTACTGATTGTTTCCTCATTGTTGTTGTTGTTTCCTTGCCCTGCAAAATTGGGGGAACAAAGTAACATTTGATGATTAACTTGTGCTGTAGAGGAGGTTTTCTTTTTTCTTTCACTTTTCATTACTTTTTTGTCTCTAATGTTCACACCTGAGTGTGGGGAGGTCAACACGCCTTCGTCTCCCACAGAGCTGAAGAAAACATCCAAACTTTCTTGGTCAGAAATGTCTATCAGTTCCATCTGATCCAGAAGGTCCACATTCACCTCCATAGATGAGACGCTGCCAATGGGAGCTGGAAGAAGAAAAAAGAGTGGCAGTCTATGCATCTGTCCACAAAAACTCATGTGAAATCCTTCCCACTTCTACTCACGTCTCTTGTAGTCCCTGATACAAAGATGAGCTGAGGACAGGTAGACGTCCACATCATGCTGGAAGACTTCTTCAAAGAAATGCTGCCTCTCCCTGAGCTTCAGCTGCTGTGCTGCATCCACATCTGGCAGCCTCTGGGCTCGCTCGGTCTCCGCTGCCAATCACAAAGAAGGGACAAGACTAAAGAGTGTCCAACAGACTAAGACTGTGTAAACATCATAGCTGAAGTTTGGAAATCAGAGACATCAGACTGTGAATGAAGCATTACAAGTCAGAGATCATCTGGTACTGCATCCTGAGAAATTAGAGGTAAACAAGGCAGAAGCCAGAAGAGGGAGACCTTGAGCTACAAGTGAAACATACAGAAACCTGAATTTGGTGTGTATTGTCACTCCACGTGGAAATGAAGCCAATTAAGACTCAGGTTTGAGTTTTTTTTGTTTTTTTTCTATGAGGACATAGTTTCTTCTGGTAAATTCTATATATGATTGCTATGCAAAAGAAAGCCGTCAGTTCTCTTTTTGTTTACCCACATAATCTCATTTCCCCCCTCAACAGCTTCACTGTAATAAGGCTGAGTGCAATACCAATGTGAGAAAATGGAGGGGTGATTTGTATCATAGTGTGACAGCATTAGAAGTGAAGAGAGGCAATGCTGGAAGCTGTAAATACTGTAAATACCAGAGCCTGACTGACTGTACATGAAACAGCACAGGAAATGGTCACAAGATGAGAGTCATTCAAACAGAGAAACACCAGGAAGAAAACCAAATATATAAATACAGTGATGAGGAGGAGAAAGCATTCAGCTTTTCGATGTGTATCAATCATTAACACCATCATCATCATTATGATGATGATGATCATTATTATTATTATTATTATGATTATGATTATTATTGTTATTATTATTGTTGTTGTTGTTAGTGTTATAATGAATAATGACAACAACATCAATAATAATGTGATATGCGTGTCTACTGGAATATATACAGTATATATTCCAGTAGACATGCATATCATTGACATGAATACTGCACTGAACTTCCACCTACTAGGAGTCTGTGATACACAGGTATTAAAACTGCGTCTGGATTTTCAAACGCTTTACAACCTACAGGCAGGGATTGAGCTAATTGGATGAGGCCTCCAAGTCTAAACTGGGAATAATGGGATAGTCTCAGCTGAGAGCAGCAATCACAGCAGCTCTATAAATACACCAGAGAGTGATGGACAACAGAGGAAGACAATCGACTCAGGAAGTTAACAAGGAATACCAGGAAAAGAAAACAATGCTGAAAGTATCTGCTGTTGCTGGTGAGAGGAAGAAACTGTCTTTGTTACAAGCTCTTTTTATGCTCTCATATTGCACCATAAAACCTTGATCATTGCTGCTTAATCTGCTAATTCAGTGAGTCCCAAAACTGCAGAGTTGGCATAAAAGCAGCAACAGGTCATCTTCTTTGGATTGCAGCATCAGCGCAGTCGTGCCCAGGCACATGTCAGGGATGGAAGTACGACACGAGCCTGTCACTGCGTCTCGGCTCTTCCCCGTTTGACAGGCTGCCTCCAGGGTGCAGAGACTCTGCTGGAGGACGGCTTCAGAGAGGACACAAAGAAGACAGACCTCAGGGTCCTTCTGACAGCAACTACAGGTACTGTATACACTATGTGGGTATACTCAGAATCACAAAATATGAAAGGAGGAAAAAACACAAGAATCTAGAAGCAATCTGGGAGAAAAATATCACCGTGTACATATCTTTCTTGTCGTTTTATTTTCCCACTTGCATCTATGTTCTGGAGTCTCTTGAGAAGAATTTAATCTAATCAAACACTCGGGTCAATAATGCTGACGCCTTCTTCTTTAATCTTTACTTTTTTACTTTGTTTCCTGGTTTTTATCAAATATTTGAATCCTTGTTCCATCCTTTTTCTCCCAAATCCAATGAGTTGAGAGTTGAAGTGAAGTGCTCCTTGAAATATGTTGACTCGTCGGATGTTTTTTACACATGTGTTGGTTATGTGACGTACATCCTCCAGTCTTAGACTTCTGACACCTGAGTTCCTGCTGGCTGACACATCAGCTGTGAAAGAAGCTTTTTAACTAAATATTCTGCAGTTCACTCTGGAGTGAACAATTTACTGCTCAACGTTTTCTCACAAGGAGCAGCACTTTGATGTGTAAAGTCTGCTCGTCTTCTAGGTTTCCACTTTGAACCATTTTTCTATCACCTCTTTAGAAGAGACAGGAAGCAGCCATCGCTTCACTGCAGGAGGGGATGTTAGCGATCACAAACATGCATCGTGCGAGCATGACGGTGTTGTCAGTGTACCTGGTACAAGTGTTCTTTTTATTACAGAAAACACTCCTACCCCGAGGAGACTTTTGAATATTCTCTAGTTTGCATTTTTTTACCGTCATCCCAGCATTTCTGCCTCAGTGTGGATGCCTGAGGCTGGGTGGTGGTGTTTTGCAGGGGAAGGGATGGTCTCTTTTCTCATCGTACTGTTACACAGTCACAAACACTGTCGTCTTCAGAGCCTCAAGGAAGCACGAGGGAGCAGTGCTGACGGGGCAAGTTGCCAGTCACAGGCAGGAGCTGCTGGTTTGATGTGTGCGTTGTGATGAACAGAGCCACTTGTTCAGAGGACATTATGTGAGACAAAACACAAGCTGCGAATGGCTATCAGCATTCTTTTATACGTAGAACAAACTATTATTCCTTGACTGCTTGTGCTCAAAGATAATGATGGTTCCCACAGACAAATTGCCTTGTGCATTATTATATCCTTGAGCGTTTTCCCGCTCAGGTAAATAATGATTGATTACCGCATTGATTGCTTCTACTTTGAGGCCGAGGCCCATGGAGAGCTAAAGGTTAGCTCCAGATGTATATCCTCGCATTGATTTCTTTCCCCTCGCTATCCAGTTCTTTATTCCATTGAATCGCCTTAATCAATATGGGTTCCCCTAGCCGCAGACGACCCCCGTGACCTCTGATTAGCACAACTACTCACATGGGAAAATCTGCAGTGTAAGAAAAAACTTGGCTGCTGTGTCCACCACTGATGAGGTCACGGGCCCGGCCCGCTACGGACTCCCAACAAAACAAAGTCTTCAGTTTCGTACCGCAAAACCTGAGGGACCTGCTCCCGGGGAGGGAGGGGGAGGTGAGAGGATGGAGGCCAAAACAACCTGCAGGTAAATATGTTTTCTTCTCTACCACTTTTAATTCCCTTTCCTCTACCACCACATTTTCCCTTCCTCCTCTTTTATGTCCCACTCTATCTTCGTCGTGTCCCTTGCCCTCCTTCCTGTTCATGCCCTAGGACTTGAGAAAGAAAAGGTCATAGATCAGCTGGACATGCATAATGACTGGAACAGACAGAAAGATAGAGACACACAGAGCAGGCTGTGCATGTCTGCCAACACCCCCACCCCCACCCCCCCGGACCACCACCACCACCACCATCACCACCACCCCACAGAAAGACAAACCCAGATCCTCCGCTCAGTCTGAAATGGAAGAAAGAGCCCATTCAGAAGCAGACAAAAGCAGGGATGTTGTAAGGGAAGGGGACTGGCCTGCCCTTCTTGGACATGATGCCAAAGACAGGAAATCATTAGAGATTAAACGTAGGGATAAAATTATACTGAATTTAATTTTAAATGGACACAAAAATCACGGCTCAAACTGTTAAATGAATAATGTGGGTAACCTCTGTGTTGTTATATTCCCTATAAAACTGTTTCGTAGTGACATTTAGCAAAAGAACAATGTTCAGCTTTGAACACATACAATGCTATATCTCCACTTAATGGTCAACTCTGTGCTCTACTGTATTCAGTTGTACTACTTTGCTCCATAGCTTTGGCATCTGTAAGTCATGTCGCTCTTTTCTTAATCCTGTTTCTCAAGGACAGGCCTTTGAAATGTCAGTTCAGAAGCTCCAACTACACCGATATAAGAAGCATCACATTGATCTGGGGGCTAAACGAAGGGATAGGAGAGCTCAGTGTCGCCCACAGGCTGCCATTAGCCCATCACTGTGCTAAGTGAATATGTGAGCTCACAGGCAGCTCCCCTGCGACAGAGAGAGAAGGTCAGAGAAGCACAGCGCGAAGAAAACAGCTTTGCCAGATGATCCAGTTGTTTTCTGGTTGTCATGGGATGGAACTCCTCAGTTTGCAGTAGTTAAACAGAATCCCAGTGGGAACCATGGTTTCCTCCCCTGCTTTGATTATAGAGCTGGTTGCCATACTCTCGGTTTCGTTCTGCCTCGGCTCTTTTCTGGGAAGTGGTTTTCTTATACAAAGGGATGAAGTCGTCCCTGTTTAAATGATTGTGGTGGGAGATTAAACTGCCTCAGCTATCCCATCATTTATTTTGAATTGTACACTGCCAAGAAAAAAAAATCCTCACATCCTGATTCTTGCTTGTTTGATGTGTAAAAGTCTATACTGAGCCAAAAAAAACCACCAACAACTCTGTATCAACCAAAAACATAAATAGAGAGTTGAATAAGCTCTCCAGGAGTCAGGGTACACATTGGTTTGTGCTTCATACTGAGGATTAGTGTTGACAGACCCCTTTGAAGCAGCTTGCTCCTGGTGATGTACATCCACGTACTCTATTACATCAGACTCAAGGTGTTGTGCATTCTCTCCACTAAGGTTTAATGTTTTCATGGTGTGATGGCCGAGATCAGGAGGACATCATGTGTGGCAGCTGAATGGTGGTAACTCTGCTTTTTGGCTTCATCCCATGATTGCCTGCAGCATGCACTGGAAAAGCTCTCCTCGTGAGCGAGAGAATGGGATCAAGTGGCCAGCATGAGCCTTTTTCCACAGGGTGGTGGGCTTCACCCCTCATAGGAGAGTGATGAGCTCATTTGGAGGAGACTTGGGCTGCCTTCACACCAGTGAGTGCAGATTGTAAATTGTCAGTGAGTCGGCTGCTTTCACGCCGACTCCAGACCAAACCATGAGTATAACGTTACAGGCGGCATCCTGGTCACATGGTTGCCGATCAAAATTTAGTTTGACTGTATGGGACACTGTTCTACGGAGGAATTCAAGCCTGCTTCCATGAGGCATTTATCGAACGCAGCACACACATCATTGTTCTTGTGTGTTGTGCTCATATTCACCCCATAGTCTACTGTATTTGCTTTCATACCTCATTCAGGGTGCACCAGAATTTGATTGCGGTGGCTGCACTAGTGTGACCCAGAATTCAGTTTTGCTTTCACACTGGCATAGCTGCACATTATAAGATCAAAAATTCAACTAGATCAAGTGAAATATGGCCACTGTGAAAGCACCTTTAAAGGAGCAGCTATAGAAGCCGCAAGGATATCGAGGCTTCTTTGTAACACCACTTGGACTAAGGAAGAATGGACCTTTGCAGAGGAAGCCCAGTGATACATTGATTAGCAAGACCAAGGTTTGAATCCAGACTAGGGTTTCTTTTCTTTGCTATTTGCATATTTTCTCTTTCCGTGTGTGAGTATTCAACCTTAGTTCCATAGGTTAAGTTCAATGGTGACTTAAATTGGTGGTTATCAACTGCATTATTTTGTGTCTGACCCCTTATGACTAGACTTTATTCAATCAGGCTACTGCAAACATTACAGCACACTAACAAAGTAAACTATTCTGTTATAATCTGGTATAAATCTGAATGGGCTCTTGAGGTGTTATTTTTACTCAGAGTCTCTTCTGTAGCTTTTAGCACAATGTTGACCTTAACAGTGACAGCAGGCTGTTAACAGTCTGCAGCTGGTCATTAGTGGATCAGTGGAGCTGCGGTAAAAAATAGTGTCTCAGTGGTCATGAGGGATTGTGTATCTACAGACTGGCTGTGGTGGGAGACGCTTTATGGCTCTGTAAGACTGGGAGCAAAGACGCCACCAGGAGTTGTAGTTTATAACTAACATTCACCACATCACACGGAGAGCATCTTACTCTAGGTACCTCCTCTAGTTTTATTTGCTTCGATTTGAAAGCATCTTTCTGTAAATCATTCAAAATGAGAGAAATAGCTTTGAACTGGGGTGAAACTGATATGCGCTCGTGCTGGTAAAACAAAGAGTTATGTCTCTGGACACCATGCACTTTGTTTTTCTTACTGTTATTTTTGGGTCCGCTCTGTGTTTTATGTCCAGCTCCCGTGGCTGACATTTACTGGGCTCCTGTTGCAAGGTCGTTGAATTATTCATGACAGCTGTTGATGTGTGTTTGGCCCTCTGTTTGAACTATATTTCATGGCATGTACAGTATGTGTGTATTTTTTCCCCGCTGGGACATAGCACTGTCTAGCTCAGGCCCTCAACAACGGCATCAGTATTAACTCTCTCCTTCCTTTCCTCTTGACTGAATTTCCCTCAGAATAACAAAAGCACTGTTTGTAGGTCAGTGTCCTGTCCCACTGCCCTCCGTGAAACCCCAACAGCCGGCTGTCGTGTTTTGATCAACACAATAGGCATCAACAGATGACAAAGCACTAGCGTAGCTGTTTTTTTCATGCACTGGTGAATATAAGTTTGAGCCTGTCAATAATGGACAAATCTCTGTGGATTGGTTCAGTAAATCAAGCATTGCTTTACATTCAAGTGGGTGACATGAATCGGTCTTTTCCTGTTTCATGGGAAATTACTGCCAACATACTGATGTTTGACAAAATCCCTCATTATGTTTTAGCAAGAACTCATGAATAAATTGAGAAATTACACTCAAATATGTTAAATTATATTGTGAGTTGTTTTGTCTGCATGAGCGAGACAAAAATGTCCCGTTCTTATTAAAAGGTTCACATGCTGACAGACCTCATCTCAACATCCAAACTGCTTTCTGCTCCTTCTTTAAACAAATTTTGGACTTATATTTGTGATGGCGGTTGAAAGCAAAGGAAACACAGGGTCTGACATCTCTGTGTTTATTTAGCAAGACTGAATGACCAGATTCAGGCAGTATCAGTCCACTGTAACAGCGATGAAGCATTGTTATTAGTCCCATATATTTGGAGTAATCGTGCAAAGCTGCTTCTACTGGAGCAAGGATGTAAAATTGTGCCTGTAGTATCATCCTTCCTATAATAACTCTTTATCCAAATTTGGGTAGCAGGAACCGATTCGAACTGACTGCGGAGAAAAGAAAGGAACATCCTGGATAAGTCAGAGATTACAGACGACCACATACACATGCATGCACATGTAGAACATGTAAACTGTTGAATTGTTGTTGGTGAAGACAAGACTATGATGTTCCTAAACTCACCCTGTATGATTGAGCTGAGACAAAAAAATAGACCCTGTCATGTTATTTTGTGGGAAGACCGATCAGCACCGGTCAAAGACAACAGATGTTTTAAAAAATAAAAAAAAAAAATAAAAAAAAAAAAAAAAAAAATATATATATATATATATATATATATATATATATATAAAGTCTTAGAATTAAACAGAAAAGTGAAGAAATTGTTCAAAATGAAAAAGAGTCTGTGCGTGTACTTAATCTGTATTAGTTTATTGTTATTATATTTGTGTTATTGTAATTATAACAACTAATTACTGCATCAGATTTGTCTGCCTGATGAGTAAAACTCTAACAACTACTCACCATTTTCTCTGTATTTAAAGTATCTCTAGCTCAAGTTAACTTATTCAAACTAGTATCGCTAGATTACTGCCAAACTATTGAATTCTGTATTTGTAGTTTTTAACTGACCAACCAGATACATTTGTGTTCATGTTTTACTCCTTTCAAAAGGGGAACTCAAGCAATGAGCCGCAGTTGTTTTTGTCCCTGCAGTGCTGTGAGCGCGGATGGTATTTGCTTGATCTCTACAAGGATTGAGCTGAGGGGCGAGTCGATGGATTTACTAATGAGGAGAGCTGGTGAGCATATCTCTGGGGATACCGTGCCGATCCCTGATCTGATGGAAACTACAACCAACCATCCAGACAGGGAGCTTATCATTGAGTGTAATCACATGCAAGTCAATTTAGCTTGTCTCTTTATGCTTGAGGGTGGGAATCTGAGGGACAATACACTACACAACTCTGTTAAAACTTTTAATCTGAGTTTGTGTTCATGACAAACATGCTGATTGCCATTCAATGGTATGAAATTATAAGTTATTACAAAATGATCTGATGTATGCATGACTGTGTGTGTGAATGACTCCAATTGATATTGATTGTTGGATTGTTGCATCGCTGAGTGTGAATGACATAAAATACCACGATTTATACTTGATTTACTGTCCCTATTATCAGAAGAGATTTATGGAAAAACACCTTAAGCAGGACTAAAACTTTGGTGAGTTTGTTGTCACTCCAGCTCAGAGAAGCATACTCAGATACCGTGTAAATCATTTAGCATGTGATGAACTATCACATTTTCACTGCTCCAATTTGCGCGTTAAGCAGCATTTATACTTCCTCAGTCATATGTGGGTCATACCCACAGGGATCAAGCTAAGACAACGCTGTGGATTGATGCTGTCTCTCTACACTCAACAGCTGGCCAGCCCTGCACTGCACCCCACTGCACACCAGCTCGCTCTGGCACATTCCCACAACAATCAAAAAGTGACAGAGCACACCATGCAGGGCGGCACAGAGCAACAGATGGGACACATCTTCTCTGGAGTCCCAGCCCTGATCCTTTTTAGCCTCGTGAAATCACTGATCTCGCTGGGACTAATTTGATTCCAGGTCCTATCTGGGTTGCTGTCCGTGAAACATGTCGCAGACCCCATTGCAGCGAGTCCGCTCTGATGAGATCTGCGAGCTCAATCCCATTAGAAGTAACAGATCTTTGTCTTGAGCTGTGCGGTGGCCCCAATCCAAGGCTGCCTCGGCATGTCTAACATGTGTGTGTAAGAGAGTGTGTGGGTGTGTGTGCCTTTGTGTGGGAATGCATCCCTATTCCCGAGCAAAGAGAGTGACCCATTCATTTGGTATTAGTGAACATTACTCAGGGTGATGATTCAACATTCCTGTCTGAGTTTTGGCTGGCACAGCACTCAGACCAGCCTCTTCAGGCAACGTCAACACAACAGCAGCTTTAACTCATCGTCACACCAGCTACTTCCACATTACAAACACCCAGACACATATATTTACATTGTACAGTGATAAAGTTGTGAACTGAAAGAACAAGAGTCTAAGACATTTTCAGAAAAGTGCACGTTTTGGGCTTTTTCTCCACGACTTCATCACTGTTTGGACTTCAAAAGTTGACATTAAAATGTATGATTTCTGTCAAGTTACAATGTGATGTAGGCAGATAAATACATGGGCAAGTGGTGTGAAAGGTTAGGGCTTCATCAGCTACATCTCCACACCACACAGGGACAGAAAGTGGGGCAACAAGCTTCCCACAAATGTGTGTGTCCCTCTCATCATTATCTTGTTCTCGCTCACATCTTCCTCAATATCTGATGGTAACAACTGTCTAAACCGAGCAAACATGAAGTTAAAAACAAAGAGGCACTTACAGGACTGGCGTTTGCTGTGGAGGTTTGCTGATGAGGAGTTCATGTTGCTGGAAAGTTGTCAGAGGCTATAGGACAGAGGATGTGTCAGTGTCAGTGGTGGACGTTCAACCGTGGGAGAGTCCAGCAGAGAACCCGATGAGCATCTCCCACCTCCTCTCACTCCCGGAGAAACGGATGTGCACTGACGCCCTGCTGCTCTCCTCCCTCACTTCCCCTCTTCCCTCGGTGGAATCCAAGACACTTGGACAGGGACAAGAACAAGATTGTGGCTCTGTGGAGTGGACCAGCTGACCAGTGACAGGAGGAGGGCGGAGCTGGGGGAGAGAGAGAGAGAGAGAGAGAGAGAGAGAGAGAGAGAGAGAGAGATGGTAAGACTTTATGTAACGGGGTGGAAAATACCAAGGAGAGACAGGCACATGCATCTGTTATACCCCCCCCCCCCCAACCCCACCCAGACCCCCCCACCCCTTCACTCAAAAATGACTTTTTGTATCACAAATTAATATTATTTCCACCTATTAGGGATTTGAAACTTGAAAAGGTGTGGGGGAATCTTCTCACGGTTCAGTTCGGAGACGAGCCAGAGCAGTACCTGATCGTTTATGTGTCCTGCACACCATCTAGTGGACAGCAGCTGTCAGCTCCAGGTTCTCTAAGCAGCACGTGATTGCACAATATTTGCTTTCCAGAGTCTCACAAAGCAGCATTACATCACAGCCTTTTCCTAAACTCAGCATCAGCATCCGAGAGAGGCCTTTGAACTGTGTCTTGTTTCAGATGCATGCGAGGAAAAACGCAGGTGTGAGTCAATGTGAGAATATGCGTAAAAAGCCCTTAACACAAAGTAACCGACTTGTTGATCACCACACAAAAACTAGGATTTTTTAAAATGTGTATGATGAACGTGTTTCCAAAAACTTAAAATGATTTTTTAAAAATGTATTTATGAATTAAAATTAAAAGAATAACCCACGTAAGAGACAACAATGACAAGCTTATTTTCTGAAGGTACATCAGCATGGAAACTTTCACGACTGAACCTCACTCTTGGTGTTTGTGCCAAGCTGCCAAGTGAAACTGCAAATACAAGCTGTAATGTGGCAGTTGGGAAGTGGTGGGAGTGACTGCGATTTCTAACAATTCAAACACAGTCTTTGTAAATGTCAGCGGTGGAGGTGGTTTTGTCTAAATGTTTTAGTTGTGGCAAAGGCTGCAGTGCTACACTTTAAAACTGTTGTGAGCATGCAAGTGTGCATACTGATCAGCCACAACATTAAGACCAGTGACGGGTGACGTGAATACCATCCAGTAAGATGGTAGGGGGATTTTTATTAATCAGCGAGTTTACATTTTGCCTTCATAGTTGATCAATCACTCAACATTTATTTACAAAGCCCTTTACAACACTGAAGTGGACCAAAGTGCTTTCCAGTAAAAACGGACAGTAAAATGAGAAAGAAAATAGTTAAAAGAGAACAAGAGTAAAAACATACATTATATCAACAAGAGTAAAATCAAATCGACTTAAAATAAAATAAGGCAAAATAAGATAACATAAGCTAAAATGTCACCATATTACCGTGTATCAAAAGCCAGTCTGAATAAATAGGTTTTGATCCCAGATTTAAAAAGGCCAAAGTCGGTTAAGGTGAGTATGTTGGGGGGCAGTTTGTTCCAGAGTCCGGGGGCAGCAACTGAGAAATCCCGCTCTCCACAATGTTTATACCTGACTCTAGTGACTTCCCTAGTAGCAGCTGATTTATGGACATTAGCCACCTTTCAGTGCGACAGTCACGAGTTCTGCTAAATAAGGAGGGGCAAGGCCGGTGAGTGCTTTTAAAAGTATGTAAAAGAGTAAAATCTTAAAATGAATCCCAAAAGAAACTGGGAGCCAGTGAAGGGAGAAGAGGACTGGAGTGATGTGCTGACGTCTGGATGTATTTTTTTTTTTTTAATGGGCTGTGGCATTTTGCACCAATTGGCGACTGAGGGCAGACTGGGAGACACTGACATAAAACCAAGACAGAAGAAAACACGTCTTTCAGCAATTTTAGTGAAGAAAACGTCCAAAGAGCAACTCATTGTTCTCATAGGCTGAACGACACTAGATGAGGAATGAAAGAGAGACAGGTTCAAAGTGATCGAACACTGGAGAATGTGGGGCGGTAGCAGACTGGTGGAGAGCTGCCGCTAACCTTTTGCTGCCCAAAATCACAAGCAGCCTTTGGAGGACGATTGGAGTCCAGGCCTCAGGACTTACACAATATTAGACGGGTGTTCACAGTGTTATGGCTGTTGATCACGAATGAGAGAGGCAAAACAGAGAGACGCGCAAAACAGAGAGACGCACAAAAAAAGAGAGTGGGCAGAGGAAGCATGATATGACTCAAAGTGAGAAATCCTCTTCACCACAAACTAAATGATGCGTAGGCTTTCCCATGACTGGGGGTTCACCTGCTGAGGCCCTGCAAAATCGATCGCTGAGAGCCGGGTTGCTGAGTTGTTCAGGCAGATGAGCGTCAGAAACCGTGTCCTCATTCTTGTGAGCTGAACCACAGAAGATGTTTCCTCCATGTGAACAGCCTTGTTTTTTCTGCAGCGAGCCAATGATGTTACCCAAAGATGACCTTTGGATGTGTTTGGTCAAAAGCACCTGGAAGTCAATCGTTCGGTTTGGCACCGCGCTCAATAAGGACGAAACATTAATTCATGTCTGCCCACCACCGAGGTGAGGAAAGCAGGAAGTGACAAGCTGAACAACAGGAAGATGATCACATTGCATGTGTGATTGTAAGATTACTGTCCTCTGCTTTTTGGTTATTGTTGTTTCTTTCTTTTCTCTTTAATGCTTGTGTGAGTGTAGTTCAGGCTTGTCTAAAGTAACGATTTCCCGCCCTCACTACACCAGGCAAAACGCCAAAGCCATCAGGCAGTCATACGCCTACCATCAGCTGAGGAGTTGCACAGCAGTCTCATTTCTAATTATACACCCAACAACTGAGAGCCACGGAGTGAGGGAGAGAGCGTGTGGAATATGGAGAGAGGAAGAGGAGGTTGATTACAAATGGAAGAAAGGCTAGGAGTGCTACTCAGCAGCAAACACAGGGTGAACAAGTTCAGATGTGAGAGACTGTAAGGGAGAGAGAGAGAGAGCGATAAAGAAGACTAAGGTAGAGGGAGAGACGTTAAATATGTCTGAGAAAGGTTAACAGGACTGACTGACGGACTGAGCAGAGTGGGAGTGTAAAATGTAAAAAGCGAGTAGGAGGGATAAGAGAGAGAGAGGAGGAGGAGAAGAGAGGAGAGGAGAAGAGGAGGAGTGCATGTCTGATATACAGTCTGTAGAGCTTGTCTGGATTCCTCTGCTCTGTTTTGCTTCTTCACCTGCAGCCTGTGAGGACGACACAAGCCAGACAGGTGTGTGAGTGTGTGTGTGTGTGTGAGTGTGTGAGTGAGTGAGTGAGTGAGTGAGTGAGTGAGTGAGTGAGTGAGTGAGTGAGTGAGTGAGTGAGTGAGTGAGTGAGTGAGTGAGTGAGTGAGTGAGTGAGTGTGTGTGTGTGTGTGTGTGTGTGTGTGTGTGTGTGTGTGTGTGTGTGTGTTGAGCATCTGCCTTCACGCTGTTAACATGGATGGACGCTCTCTATGAAGATGGATGCAGAGACAGACACAGATGGGTGAAGGATGAAATATGTAGGTGAGTCTTCAATGAAAAACTGTTTGTCTTATTTTAGGCGTTGAAGAATACATTTTTGATCTACTTGAGGAAACAGCTATGACATAAGTGCTCTGCATGCATGACTGAGGAACTCTTTGTGGGATAAACTTGGTCTTATAACGTTTGAGTGTGATAGAGAGAATTATCACACTAAGTATAATATTGTCACCGCTAAGCAAATAATCTCATCCTCAGTACAGATTGTGATTATCATGGCAGCAGCAAACACACTGGACTCTGCTGTACATACACCTCATTTCCATAGATTAGTGACCTGCAGTGACCGTGCTCCCTTCGTAGGGTTATTAAGCTTGCAAGGACCTCGGGCCTTATTGAGACACCATCTAATCATACCTGTCTGGGTGACTGTGAGTACACAGCCCACACTTCCATGTCATTTGAATTCATTTACATTCACACCACAGGCATTTCGCTGACAAATACTAATCTATTCATGCCTGGTGGTGGAATAACGCTGACTGCTCACATGGGATTGTCAGTGTGAGGGTTTCGTCTGATCCCACACACGCAGTCAGACATAATAGCAGAAACAGCTCCTATCAGAGACATGCCTGTCAGGAAGAGTGAAAGAGGTCCTTTGAGCAGTGATGCTCAGCTGTGGTGATGACATAATGAAGTGAGCTTTGCACCGACAGACTGTAAAAGTCCCCAGCAGATCTTTTCCTACAGCGTAAAGACTATGGCTGCAGTGTCTTTGTGCAAGTATTGTGTGTGTCGTTCCACAAGGCAGTTATATTTAGCTCACTTCAGTGAACTGACTCACTTCTTTACATGGATGTAAGTAAGAAAGTGGGTTTTTAGAAGCCACGTAACCCAATAAAAACAGATGCAAACTGCGCATTTAACAACCTGATTCTGTTGACTCACTCGGTGCACTTCTACATTTCAAATATAGAAAGAAAACTTTATTTGAATCCATTATTAAAAAAGGAAGTTAAACCCTTAAAAAAAACAAGCTCAAACTTTACACCCGCTACCATCAATTTACTTGCCATGTCCTCACGCAATACATCCTTCCACCATCCGCACTGTGCAATACTTCGTTACCATAGTAACTTTTTTACAAGGGAGTTGGGAGATGTCTATCAAACCGAACTCCGTCAATGTAGCAATTGGTGGCTGGTAGGCTGTCATTTCAAGCTGATGGTGAAGTTATTGTTCAGATTTCAAAAGGATATTTACAGGCAGCGATCTCACCACGTGGCACTTCTAAAGGGAAAAAAGGAAAATAAATATTCTGGCATGAATCAGTATCTGAAAAAGAAGACTTCCTATAGGGGATTGCAATTAACTTCTCTTTCTTGACACCTTATTTGAGAGGGTGTAAAGTGCACTGATATTTGTTTTTTTCCCTCCAGCTCAGACTGTGATGATGACCTTGGATCTACAACACTTGCCAAGATACAAATGGAATCTGTGATCACGACACCACCTCTTCTTCTGCAGGAAGTCATGCAGTGTTGGTGCAAGTAAAAGACAGCCAATGAGCTTCACAACAAATCTGGCTGTGGTCCCAGTCAGGGACAGCCTGCCACTCAAGAAGCGTGACCAAAGACCAAGCTCACCTGTGCAGCAGCAGCAGCAGCAGCAGCAGCAGCAGCAGCAGCAGCAGCAGCAGCAGCAGCAGCAGCAGCAGCAGCAGCAGCAGCCGCAGCAGCCGCAGCAGCCGCAGCAGCCGCAGCAGCAGCAGCAGCAGCAGCAGCAGCAGCAGCAGCAGCAGCAGCAGCAGCAGCAGCAACAACATGACGCCGCAAATTTCAAGGTGCCATACCCATACAAGGGCCTTGGTGAGTGTAAGGCAAAACACACAGGCCCCTTTCAACCCGTACCGAGACGGGTCCCTGCCCTGTATCAGCCCTGGACGCAGACCCACACATCAAGCAGGTCCAAGCCTCGGGTCATTTCTGCATTCAGAGAGCATCATGGGTGGGCAGAGTGGGGGGACTTCAGTCCTCTGCACACTGGCTGGGACTTTTCTCACCACTATCAGCACCAAAGGCAGTCATCCAACACAGCCGCACTACATCCAGGCCATTTGCAATTCCCCTCCAAATTAGGTCCCATCTCACTGGTCTCTGAGGAGTTCCCTAAAGTGAGTGGAGGGTACAGCTGGGAAAGGACATTGAGGGACAGGAGTTTGAACCCGGAGCGGCTCAGCTATGGCAGAAATAAAGGTCCATATGTGAGAAGAGGAGACCGGCAAACTGAGTTTTCCCCAAGAATTGAGAAAACAAGTCCTCTATATTTGAGCCTACCTCAAGCCCCACGTGCGGATCTCACATTACAACATGATTTGTTGCACAAATCAACAAAAGCTTACAAATATTCTGCCTCTGGACATTGTTTCACGAGGGACTCCTGTGATGACTTAAACACCTCAAGCACCCCCATGAAGGGGGAAACACCAAGGTCTCCCTCTGCCCATTCTGCCGAGCACCTTTCCTCCTCAGACTCTCTAAACCGTTTCCCCTGGCTGATCCCTCACTTTGTGGCAGGTTCTCTAATTGAGCTCAGAGACGGACAGCTACGAAGGGTGGAGCACCTGCAGACAGAAGACTTCCTGCTCGGCTCACTGGCTTGTCCAGACCTGCGGCTGAGCTGCTGCACTGTGCAGAGCATCTCCCCATCAGCCTCCACCTCCTCCGTCTCCCGCCTCCTCATCCTACTTCACGAGCAGCAGTCTCAGGTGAAGGGAAACCACCCTGTGGCATTGTCATTCACAGCAGATGCCTCACAAGGAGCTGTTGCATAGTATTCTCCAAATTCAGGTCATTGAGCTTTTATAGGTTTAAAGAATGCTAAATACATGGTTGCAGCAGAGGGGTGAAAACCGAGAGCGACTGAAGTTAATAATGAAAAGATGAGATTATATTAAAGACATAGGCTTGTTGACATTTGCAGCTCAGCAGAGTACAAGCAATCCAAGTCTGTAATAATTTGCAGCTGAAAATAGTCCCCAGGCATCACACTCTCGTCTCCTGTAAAATAATACTGGCTGCACATTACATCGGTTGCAGCTTTTTATAAAGCAGCTTATTTAGTCAGTGAGACTTTATGCTGAGGGGATAATGGGAATATTTATGAAATCTCATCAAACTACATTCCAAGATCTTCTGTAACTGCTGATATGGTAGGTACAGGAACACTTTACTGTTGCAACTGTCACAAAGATGCTGTAGGTTTTTTTTTTCTTCTCCCCATTGTATATGTGTCTGCCCTAAATAACACACACAAGCGGATTGATACCATCTGCATGAGGCTCGTTCATCACAGCTGTTTAATTTCTACCTTTAGTCTTTGTCATTACTTTTATAATCATAGAATAAATGTCAATCCCAGTTATGCGTGATTTCACAATATTAGATCCACCTCCCAGGTGTGTGTCCATTGCAGTGTTTGTAGTGGCAGTACCACAATAATGGCTAATTTTATATAACATGCACACCATGTGACCTCCAACTAATTGATGACTGACCCACAAACTATTCACAACTGAGTTAAAGTGTCACAGCAACACTACGATA
Source organism: Lipophrys pholis (assembly GCF_963383615.2). Classification (NCBI taxonomy): domain Eukaryota; kingdom Metazoa; phylum Chordata; class Actinopteri; order Blenniiformes; family Blenniidae; genus Lipophrys; species Lipophrys pholis. The sequence goes on from NC_137637.1 coordinate 14,649,166, forward strand.
ATACAGCTATGTGCACATTAATAAAACACCATTATTAAGATAAGACACAAGATACTGTTTTTCTACATTAAATAGTAAAGCAACTTCATTACTTTTGATGAACATAATCCACAGGTAACTGTAATCAAGTACTAATTATCAGTTGCTTGCACAACACTGAAACTTGGGACTTCCGGGTCAGACATCCAGCATATCATGTTACACTCATGGCTTTGGACTGGAGCTTATTCTACAATTTTAGCTTGTCTTCATCACACGTTTATTGCATAATCCAGTTATATTTAATATAAGGGCATCAGAGTTACAGCTATGGATGAAAAACAATTGTTCTTGAAAGACCTTGAATAACATTTGAGGATAGAAATGCAATGATTTAATGTGTGATTGAATCACATTTATTTTCGAGATTTCCAAAAAGAGCTTACAGAAGCTGTAAAAGAATAGGTGACACGTTTAACAGCCCCATTGTTTCAAATGATTAAACACCAATGTCTTGTTCTGTTACTGTCAACGTTTAAGATGACAATTCCCTAAAATGACACAACACCACCCCCTAGTGAATGTGGAAGTGTCCATTCTAACCCATGTGTGTGTGTTCCCACCCTGCAGGAGTTGGTAGATGTATATGTAGAGTACCCTTTCTTTGTGCGTGGCCGGGGCTGGTCTTCCTGTCGCCCTGAGAGGACTGCCCATCTCTGTGGCCTGCAGTGCCGTCAGCTCAGCGTGGGGGACGTCTGCCTGGCCCTCACACCCGTCTCAGCTCCACAGATTGCACTGTCTGCCATCCGGGAGCAAAAGGCATCACCAAAGAATCCAGAGGGAGGGTGTGAGGCCCTCCAGCCACAGCCAGCTCAAACCCCTCTGTGTACACACATTGCTCCAGGACCAAAGCTGCAAACAGGGCGGAGGAAGACGGGACCAGAGGCTCTCCGCAGGAGACACTATTCAGCCCCCGAGCTCCGAAGTCCAGGGACCAATTGCATGAAGTGAACACGGTCACTGCTTTACGGGGAGGGGGAAAGTCGGTCTCTTTTATGCTCCGCAGCAATCAGCCGGAGCATGCTGTATTTCTACCTCCTCGATAATATGTCTGTGCTTGACTGTCATTTATATTTCAGCAGGGAGGAGTAACAAAAAACAATCCAGTAACATTAACTGTCAGGATCTCCTGAAGTGAAACTTACATTAGCCCAACCGCGTTTGTTCAAAGCTGTCAGGGATCACTGAATGATAATTACTTGTGTCAGAATTCAAGGTTTCATTTTCCATTCCCCTGATCAACATCTTTACAATGCATCATATTTTATTCATGTCAGCCAGGCTAAGCTTCAGTCTACGTTGCCACAGGGAGCTGTTTCACTGGCAGTTCATCTAAGGGAAATCCTGGCGTTTCAAACGACGCAGTTGGTGGAATCTTTGCTCAAATGTGAAAGTTCATATTATTTCTAGCTGTTCTGACTAAATCAACCCACGTTCCTTGTGAAGCACATAAAGAAAAAAACAAACAAACTCCCTCAGGTCTTTTTTTGTTGCTGTTGATACAGTTTAAAGTACATCTCTGTTCTGTCTAATATGTTGTAGTAAACGTATTTTCCTCAGTTTAAGAGGGTTGTACTGACAATCAACACAACTTTTAATTGTGTATGTAGGGTTTAGTTTTAAGCTTCTACCTCTATTTTATATCTACAAATATAATCTGTGTGTATAACGGCGTGGGCTATGCAGTCTACGAACCCTGATTCTTGGTGAATGTCTATTTGCATGGTTGTTTCATACCGGCGTTGTAGATATCCTTTGCTTTTTGTATTGGTGCTGCCTTTGAAGTATTATGAATGGAGAGACTAAAGCAGTTGTGGTTTCAACCTGTGTTGACTGTTGTACGGTGACTTGTCGGCTCTTTGATGTGATTTTCTCCCGAAGTGTGCAGAGGGAATAAAATGGGCCTGCAGACCTTGTGGATTCAATTGTGACTTCAGTTAAGCTTGTGGATTGTCCTCTTCTTGCATTATACGTTTATACATAACATTACAGTGTTGGGTGCCATGAGACGTGCCCAATGAATAAATTGGGAAGTTAATCACAAGTTTAGGTGTTTCAACAAACTTTGCTGGTGATGATATCGTATATCAGCTCATCATGGGTACATGGTCTCCTCAAAGGAGCAGCAGCATTTAATGCGTCATTTAAAAAAAGATTCAAGCTGTTGAAAACTTTAAGGTGTATAATTAGAAGGAAAGTGGAATTTAAAGGGAAGCAAACCTTCAAAAGAAATGCATCTTGTTTCAGGAGATGAAATGAAAGTCTCTATAAACTGGATTAATCCAAGTTAAACAATATATAAACGGTCACAAAATGATTAGTGGAGCTCCAGAATGTAATATAATAAAAAAAAAAATCTTAAATGACTTTCAGAGCTCTTTGAGTATAAAGCGAATACTGTATTTGAAACTATCTGTAATGAGAAACTGTGCATACCCTGAGATTCTGTGCATAGCTAGAAACCCTGTCTTTGTGTTATGACCCTCCATGTCAGGGGCAAAGGAAGAAGCCGGGTCTGATTTAAGCTGGAAGCAAAAGCATCCATACAGTGATTGAATAGCTCAACTTAATGTTTTCCATTTAGAAGCCTAAGGTTTTACCTTTAAGGGTAGATAAATGCCAACAGTTACATCTAGTAACAAATCTGCTTTGTTTCCCTTTAACGGATCCCAACACATCTTTCATTGCAGGTTTAGATATTTGAAGGGTCAGAGTGATCACTGTGACGTTGAATAAATCAAACAATTCCTCCTTGCTGCTGGGCGCCACATGTTATTGAGAGAGAGAAAAGTTGAAACACAGGCGGGTCCTTTAATTTGTAAAACAAAGCAGAAATTTTAAGAAAAAGTGTGTGTAAAATCTGAGCCATAAATTAAGACTTCTCCGTCCATTTATTTCTTGCAGAAACATGAAGCGTCACAAGTGAAAATGATTGCTATTTTTTAAGCCACTGTTGAGGTAAAACGAAAAAATAAAAAGCTTTCAAAAGTGACGCAATAAATTTACAGCCTCATTTCGCCCACCCGCGGCTTTGAGCGTCTCTCACACATGCACCAAGGTGCCCATGTTGTAAAGATGAATCAGACATCTTCCCCACTTCCAAACTTCCACATGTGCAGTGATTCATGTGTGCACAGAGAGATGAAGTTGCACAGCGTGGCCTGTGTGAATCCCACTCATCGTTACAATACCTGCTGCTCCTCTTCCCGAGCTCCTCTGCATGAGATGCCAGATGTCTCGCACCTGAGCCAGTCCATGTGGCATGCTGAATTTGGTTGAAGAGGGCAGCTTTTTAAAAGTTGTGTTTCACTCACCAGGGACACAACGTTCATTTGGTGGTTCAATGTGGCCGCAAACGTTTCTGGGCTATGAAATCAGTTATCAAGTGTACATCATCACACAGGTCATAATTCATATCCTCATCTCGGGTGTTCGGGTCCAGATACGTGCTGCTGGACATGATCTGAGCTCTGGGAAAACGGGGGAAATCGTAACTTTTTACAAGATGTTGTTTGCAATAAAATTTCAGTTTGAGCTGTAGGAGTAACTCCACACTGCTAAGTGTCTTTGAGGTCAACACCAAGGCACATTTTAAGTAAAACAAAATTACTACTTTAGCTTTCGTCTGTGACCAATAACTTGGTGGCGAGAGAGGGGAACTCTTAAAAAAAACAAAAAAAACTAGACAATCAGAATAAAACTTGCTCTTCCATCATCCCTCAAGTCAATTGTCTTTTGTCTCCGGGGTATAAAACTTTTTGTCCTTCAGCAGATCTCCAGAGTTGTTGAACTCCTAAAAGGACGGTTTGAAAACAGTCAGTGACAGCCACAGGCTCGGACCACCATGTTGCGGTACTTCTTGAGGATAACGTTGGAGCTGTCGTCAAAGTAGAGCACCGAGATGCCATGAAGCTGCGTGGGGGCACAGCAGGGTCTGGGCACTGCCTCTGGGTTGATGAAGTGCACCTTTGAAGGACAATAAGCACAATTAAACCCTAAAAGTTGTGAAAATTGTGACGATACCTTCGATGAGGGACCGGTAGATGCTCACCAGGGTTTGTACGATGGCATGGTTGGTCGCGTTCATTTGCGAGTTGAGAGGGAAGGCGCACTCCCCTTCACAGTAGTAGGCTGAATAGCCTTCTGGCGCGATGATCCAGTCCTGATCAGAGGAAAACCACAGAAAACAGGTCAGGAAACAACTTTTGAAGGTACCGCATGTTAAAACTTCTGAAGTATACCTGCCATCCCAGGTCCTTGAAACTGACATACAGCTCGTGCTTTTTACACCCCTCTTTGGAGAGTCCAAGTGCATCTGAAACTGTAACAACATGCAAACGACAAAGGGTTAAGGACCGAGACGTCTTGGGCAACATTAAATTCTTTGGTGCTGAACGTTTCTAGGGGGTGCAGTGACCTGTTGCAGCCTCCACCGCCTTGGCTGCATCTTGGGCGGTCCTCTGGGGTTTGGAGCGGTTAGAATGGCGTCCCCTGTGGCCATGAGCGGAGCGGATGCTGCGGAATCGCACCTGGTTGACTTTGAAGAAGACGACCAGGAAGGGCTGCTGGTCCTGGTGTCTGCTGCCCGTCACCAGTCCGGCCAGTCTGGGAGACCGCCTCTGGCCTGAAGGGGGAGGACACAGAAAATATAGATGTGCAGTCATAATCTTCTGTTTGGCAATGCAACCTGCAATAACCTTCTCCGTGGATATAGCAGGACGTAGCGGGACAGTCGGCTGGCCTCAACGTAGTTACGTACCATGAATGTCCTCCACAAACAGATGCAGGCCGAGGTTCTGTTCAGGTTTTACCAGCCAGAGGTTACTGGTGGTGGTCAGGTCAAATACCAGCCAGCTCTCATCTGAGGACCAAATATCCTGCTGGTCCAGCAGCAGAAGCTTCACTTCACTGATTAGAGAGAAAGATGTTGGACATGTAAGAGTTTCCAGACTGAAATCACTGCAAGTTCAAGAACCAATTTCAGAGAAGTCTTTCGATAAATCCAGTGGCAGAGAGGCGCTTTCTCACCTCTCTGCCAAAAATTCTAACTGGTATGCTATCATGTACACAAATGAAAAGAGAAATCATACATGATGTACTGAACAGATATTTCTTTTAAGTGCATTGGAAGACTGAAAGCAATAAAGTTGGGAATCAACAAACAGAGAATTTGACTGTAGTTAAAACATGGATTTCATTCAAAAAATCTAGTGTGATTTCCCTGCTAAATTCCCTTTGACACTCTCAAGGCTCCTGCTGTGAAGAATATCAGAGCTGCACCTTATTAACATTCTTTTAAAAAGAAACGGCCTGGTCTGATATGCATCATCTTAAGGGCAGAGGTCGCAGACGATTGTTTTGTTTAACAGGCCGAGTGTCAGACATCAGGGAGACATCTGCCTTTCGTCTGCCTTTGTGTTACTGAGAAGGACAATGGTGTCCTCAACGCCTTTATCAGGGCCACTGTAACAGACGCAGACCTCCTGGCTGCATACAAACCCCTTTTTAATCATAAATGAAGCTTTGTTGATTGTTAAGATATGCAAATCACCCGTGTTGTACAAGCAATTCGGCAGAAAGTTTCCTCCTTTTTCTTTAGCATCTTGCTTTGCATATTGCCACAGCATCCGTGGTTTTGTAACAAGACAATTTATGGACATATAGTGCGACAGCCAACATCAAGTAAGAACTCTGAATCAACGCAGGACTCCTTTCCACCCTGAGACGAGAATACGTGCGTTACATAAAGCCAGTGTGAAAGAAATTGTAGTGTGGGTTGGTGGTGAAGGCTGTGAATAAAGAGGGCGATGTGTGGACTTTGAGTAGTAATTTATTTTGTGTGTGGTTTGAAAGAAGGAAAATAAATGGTGTGAAAGGAACACAAAAGCTGAGAGACAAAACAGAGCCAAACACGGAGGAATAACCACCTGTGCAACAGAAAACGTGTGACGCGGCGTGCCTTCGGTGTTATTTGTGGTTGGAGCAGCGCGATATAAATGCAGGTCTCCTGGGAAGTGTCCTGTTCTGACTCAAGAGTGAGCTGCTGGAGAGAACCACTGCATTTCTGTAATTGACACTAATGTCTGTGTAAACAGGGCCTGTGCCGACACTACCATCGGCAGGAATAACCAGTGGGGAGATGGAAGCCTGACAGACAGGTTTTTCACAGAAAAATACACAGTAGCACAAAGTGTTCAGGCCAGTTAAACCCAGACACTTGTACTATGTCACCAAGATTACAAGATAACCACATTTAGTGACAAAATGAAAGTACTTTCACTGGGCTCAGTGGTGTGGCGCCATAAAGCATCTCATTCTCCAGGGTTTTTGCAGGAGACTACCAGAAAATGTAATTTAATTGTAATCCTCTTAGCTCTGTGGGGCTACATATAGGCACATAGAGATGAAAACGCACAATATTACAGCTAATGTTTTGGGGTAGGTCTGTTTAACAGAAAGAAAACTAATATCACAAGGAATTATTAGTCAGGATTAATTATTATACATTTTCTAATTATATTTCTCTGGAATTAAAGGCAATTTTCCTAGAAGAGGCTGTACAAATGATTATACAAGATCATTTTATAGAAAAGTTGGTGTGTGAATGGGTGAATGTGATTAACAATGTAAAGTGCTTTGCGGACTGCTCGAGCAGTTGAAAAGCGCTATACAAATGAAATCCATTCACCGTTTCCCAAAAGTGTTGACAACACAGTCAGTAGGATAAATCCTGATGCTTTCGCAATGTACCAAGAACTTCTTTTGATAGGTAATCCAGTTAAGTTGCCTGTGTTGTCCCTGTTGGGGAAACTTTGCACTTAACCCATCCTAGTCGTAGTTATCCTGCACTACAAGTACACAGCCACTGGCAAAGTTGGAAAAGTCTGGCAATGTGGGGGAATAAAAACAAAACCCTCCAATACACCAATACAGCTACAATAAAAGTCAAAAAGCTGCATGAATCAACGATAAAATCAAAGCTATATTGATTTGTTGATGACCGTGTTGATCCTTTTGTGAGCCACAATAATATAATATATATTATGAGTCCAGACATTGCCCGACGCCCCTTTCCGTTTGTGTTTATGCACACAAGACAGTTGACCAAAGTTACCAATAAAAGAACATAGAAGCAAAAAGAGGGAACATCCTCACCTGTTAACAGGGTCCTGCTGCACCTGGTAGACACTGACTCTGAAGGTTTTATTTTTATGGTGCTCCTGAATGAAGTCCTTGTAAATCCTGAGCTCTGCTGCCGTAATGGCCTCTCCTTCTGGTATACGAGAAAGGTCGAATTGAAACTCTCTGGTGTGGCGATGGAACAGAAGATCCTGATCCTGTTCCACTGTTGGAATAAGAGGAAGGAAGGGTGAGAAGAGGACGTTGCTTTCAAAGGCTTCCTGATTTTATTTTATTTCTTTATTTTTCATGTACGGGTGAAGACCCAGACTGTGTGCACAGACATGGGAAAGGAAAGAGAAAACCATTTTGTACAATCTAAACTGCAAAACAGTTTGCGGTTACAATATCTGTCAAAACTGTTGATTCATGTGATTCTCTGATGTGTGCTACTCTGCCCACAGCTCGGACGCTGTCAGAAATAGGAAATATCCTGCCTCCGTGAGTGAAGTGATTGATCTAAACATCGCTCGAGTCAATCTACCCGTACACGCCAAAGTTGGGGGAGAAAAAAAACACATTCATTGCTCAGTTTGGCTCCCTGTTTAAATTGCACACATGTGCTGACCACAAGAAAAGGCCCGTTAAGGCACAGCCCGGAAAACCGCTGCAGCCAGTGTGCTTTTACAAACACACTCGCATAAAACACAGAGCCACACACATTCATGTGCGCCTTTACTAACAAGGCCTGTGCCCAGCCACACCTCTCTGATCACTTTGCAATGCAGCGCCATACAGTGATTTGACTCCAATTGTAGTGGAGAACCGGCAGGAGCCAACGACGCCGAGAGGTTTCCGCCCAGTCTCGAGCCAAGCGCTCAAACTCTCCCAAACTCAGAATTTCCAGAAGACGGTGGTCAGCCAGACACCAGAGCTTCCTGCGGCTTTCCAGTGTCGTGTTTTCACAGCATTACAGTCGATGTGCTTGACCTTGAGAAGGGCCGCGGAAGTCTCTGGTGGAGGTGTGCAGAGGGAGCAGCGATTATCAGCCTTGAACACTTCCTGCCTGCTGGCACTCGCCATGAGATCATCCTGACATACGTCAGTGTTCCCACTGATGTGCCACCATTGTTTCTGGGCACAGACATCAGCCCTCATGGGACACAGACGCTACGAGCAGAGCATTTCGCATGGCACTACAGAGCTCACACACACACACACACACACACACACACACACACACACACACACACACACACACACACACACACACACACACACACACACACACACACACACACACACACACTGAGTGACTCAGTCTTCTGAAAACACTTTTTACAACACAGGGCCACTCATCGTTAAGAGCAGTGCATTCTGAACCCTGCTAGTCATTTGTTTGACCGCAATTAAATGCCGGAGGGGAACAAGGGGTGATTTTATGAAAGCAATAATTGCTTGTAAGGACTTGGTGTGTTTATGTTAGGGACCATTAGCTGCAGAGATCAGACCTCAGATATGCAAACATCCCTCTGGGAGGCATTTCAACACTCTAGATCGCTCCTGCCCCTGCAGGGCCACACAGCCACGGACCCATCATTAACCTATTGCAGTTTTTATAGTAGTCGACCGCTTGTTTTTTTTTCAAATCAACTTGGGGTGGGGGTGGGGGGTGTTAGGCTGATCCAGTTTGTGTACAAAGTTCTTAAAAAAATAAAAAATAATAATAATAATAATTATTGTGGAATTTGACCTGGTTTAAGCATGAAACTGGATGTAGTTAATGTAGTGTCAAATCTCTCATGTTTCTCGCATCTAATTCCATGAATACCTGCATCCATTGACAAGTCTACACAAACGGTTTTACAAAACAGCAAAAGCCGCAAATTACAGGTTTATTTTAGAAAGGTAAATGACTTTTTATGCAGAGAAAGAAGAGCAACTGCAGCTCCAGTGTTTCCAGAGTGAAAAAAAAGCGACTACTTTGGACGTGAATGTATTAAAGAGAGGGGTAATAAGATTTTCTGGTGTAAAAAAATAAATTATTCTGCCTGATCTGCTTATGCTCCTTTACCATCAGATCATCTTAGCAGGACAAGTACACTTCTTCCACAAAAACTTTCATTATGTTCCTCAAACACAGCCATTTCAGATAAAAACTAATAACTGTTGCTCATCAACATTTTTGTCATGGCCAACAGGTGGGTTGCCATCAATACAAAGAAGCCCATGCTGAGAACATGTGTGTACTTCATCAGAAAAGAAAAAAGACCAACCTCTGAGGCAATAAACAGTCAGGGGGACACGGGGCGTTGCAAAGAGTCAGGCCACAAACTGCAAATGTGCAGCGCACTATCACAGCGTAAGACATTCGTGTGCACGTATAATGTAAGCATACAGCGTGTAGACTTTCTGTGACCTCATAACTAAATTGTTCCCTTTCCCTCCAACATCGTTAATGTTCTCTCACTGAATAAATGTTGCTGATTCAACTGAATTTAAAAAAAGAAAAGAAAAAAAAAAGTACAAAATCTCCAGCAGGTTGCCTTCACATTGGAAGCTGTGGTCGCTGGAAAGGAAATACCATTAACCAGTTTGTGAAGTGATTTTAAGGAGACCACCAAGACAGAGTTACTCCCGCGCAGCATGGGATCCTGTTTAAACTTTGGCTAATCAAGTGCACAACCGGCAAGAGACAAAAGATTTAATACACTTCCATTGTTTGTTTGTTTGTTTGTTTTTTAAATATATTGTCATTAAGAAATAAAATCATTTCGTTATAGCCAGTCTCTTCAAATGTGAAATCTGCGGGTGATTTCCAGGGATGACCTTTCCAGAGCTCATTAGTTTTCAAACTGTCAGATGAAAGTTCATGACTTTGGACATAAAATTTTATGTTTGTGACTTTCAACCAATCTCCAAATGTTTTATATTAACTACATGTTTATGTGCCGGCAAAAAAAAAAAAAGGACTAAATTCCTCTCTAATGTGAAGGTTTGAGTTTAAGCTCAGTGGGAAAACAACCATTTTGAGACATAGAAGGACAAACTTTTTCTCCTCACATGGACCTGTAACCCATGCAGCCACAGTAGATGGTTTTGGGTATAACTGCATGGTTCAGGCACGACGCACTCCCTCATTTCCCCCCAGGGATATCAGAGCTGAACTAAATTGTCCAAAAGGGATAACAAAACACAATTACGTTTTTAAAGGTCCCATAGTTTTGGAGTTTGTGCAAAGTTTCACCATTGTGCGGAGAGATTCGTGCAGCGCATTCGTAGCCAGCACCTGCACCGACCAGGATTAGTACAGAAGTAACACACTTGGAAGCAGAATGCATGTTGATCTCGGGCAGGTTTTCCCTCGCTGCTCAGGGGTTTAGAAATGCCTGTTCAAGTCCTGATCAAGCGAACCAAAGCCGCGCTAAACCCTCTCCCCCAGGGCTTTGAAAGGATTCAGGGGAAATCGGATACACGCATGTTGTCATAACATTTACAGCTTGGAATGCACAATGCTTGATTTCTAGTGAAGAAAGTGACCCAAAAGCCACTATGTCAGACACAATGAACTATTACTGACTCATGCACTTGGTTGTGGTGCAATCGCTGTAAGGAGACCAACATGTGAAGCTTTGTTTCTTAAGCTTGATAATTAAAATGGAAAAGTTGCTCAAAGCTCCATGACATTCAGAAGTAACATGCAAATTTAGAAAAAAAGATAATTAAAAATAATAATATTTAACAATAAACCCCACACCGACTTATTTTGTAGCTTCATATTTGATGCATATTTACATGATGAAAGATGTGGGCACATTAAATATGGTATTCTGTCATTTCCTCCGCCAAGGAGGTTATAAGATCATCCGCGTATATTAACAAGATATCTGAAAAACTAATGAGCGAGTCTCAATAAAAATTGGTACACAGGTGGCTTTTGATCAAAGGAAGAACCGATTAAATGTTGGTGGTGATCCAGATCAAAATAATTATTACAACAGAAAAGTTTAATTTTGCAATATATTGTCTTTTCTTGTTTTCCTTCAAATTACTAAATAAAATCACGTGATCACGGAACTAAACAAATGAATAACGGCAGTTGGTCTGGATGTGGAATGTGTCATTTCTCTGTGTCCATGTCTCCCCTTGGCAGAGGTCAGAAATCACTGATTGCTCTTGTTTAAGAGACTATTTTCATACTAACTAACCATAAGCTAATTCTGGATCTTGGTAAACCCTGACTTGTATATTTATTTATTATTGTTATTGTTTTTTAAATGTGGCCCTTCTCAACTTAAAAAGACCCGAAAGAAACTGCTGATCTCTGCAGGAGCCAGGTGATCACTGACCAGGTGTGCTGGAGCAATGACGCATCTAAAACTTGCAGAGCTCAGGTTTTACAGATCCAGGATTGGAGGCTTACTGAATGAAGTGGGCTTCTCTTACCCAGGTTGGCGAAGCTCATGACCGTGTCTGCGTCGTCCAGGAAGCGGCTGTCCTGTGGGGTCACCACTGGGTAGCTCTTTGTGGGTAAAGCGGGCTTGTGCAGTGGATATCCATGCGGCGGTGTGTCTGCGGAGATGGCATTGTACAGGTCCAGCATGAACATCGGGGCTGCGTTGTGTTTGGTGTGCACGTGCGGCCGCGGCCGGTGCGGCAGCCCCAGGATGGAGAGGATCTCCCGCTGGATCTCCCTGCGCTCCTGGCTCCGCAGCCGCCCCTGGATGAAGCTGCTGGAGTGCAACTCGGTGTCCACCGAGAAGTTAGAGAAGGTGGCCCGCACGGCGAACACGCAGTAACCCCAGGACAGCAGGGTCGTCACTGTTGCCAAAGCGCATTTCACCATTTTTGCCCTGATTTTACGCGCGGGTTTGGATAGTCGAGAGTGAAAACCGGAGGTGCCGATTCTTCATAAAGACACCCAAAAAGTGCAGACAAAGTGAACGCACACACAGAATCATCACCTGATTTAACGCCGAGTACCATTCCCTCACCATCTGCTCGGACGCACTGGCTCGGTGTGATAAGCAGCCATGCGCTCCTCTTGGTGGCAACGTGGGAATGGGTTTTATTGAGGCGCTGCGTCAGGGGAGGGGAGGAGTGGTTTACAGTGGTTCAGGGTAGATTTAACAGACGCTGGGAGGACTGGGAAACCCTGTGTTGGATCGGACGTTGAAAGTAGATTATTTGTAAATCCAATCTCATGGTGCACTTAATGGTGAGATGTGTGTGTACGTCAAAAAAATAATCGGTCACTGAAAAGAGAAACTATTTTACCCTATTATAAGGGTTTTAGTTCAACGAGGTCAAATATTTAGTCAAGATAAGAGAGCAGGGACAGCAACTAAAGAAGAGTTTTAAACATGCAAACAGTGAGATAAACCGGCTTATAAATCTGTTTATGAGTTACGACAGACAGAAATATCAGAGAGAAATACAAATAAGCATAGATCGATGTGTAATATAAAGATATTACACATCGATCATAAAATATGATTAAATGATCTTCTAATGCGCTCATATTAAAATGGGTAAAAAGGCACTATGTAATGCACACTGGTGGATGCTTTGATATGATTTTGGTGTCATTTTATAATTTGGTTTTTATAATCTGTTCCAGTCACGAGACTTTGGACCATTTATTTATATTCTGAGGGTGAAACGAAAAAGAATCATTAACATTCACCTAAAGATTCTCACATATCTCTCTTGAAAGATTTTCTGTAACTCTTTCCGACATATCAGTAAAGACAGACAGAATTATAAGACATGAATACAAGTCCATGTGGAATATAAAACTATGACTTATATGGGCTTATAACGCATTCATGTTAAAATTGATAAAAGCTACTATATAATAAACGTCAATAAATTATGCAAATAATTCAATTTAAATACTTTTGAGAAATTAGAAAATATAACATTAACATTCAGTTCAATATTAAAAGAAAAGGCTTAAAAAGAAAATTGAAATAAATTATATTCTAAAACGGACAATATACCATCAAGAGAAATGGCATAATAAACAAGAAAATGAAATACAAGAGGGATATAACAAGTAAGCCATATAAACAGTTTGAGACAATAATAATCCAAATTATAACAACATCAAATTTAAATACAAGCATACAACAGTCCAGGTGAGTGCTAAGCAACTTCTTCTTTGGACCTTGAGAAAATGTGTAGTTTTAATATTTGTTTTTAAACTGGTGCTTGGACGTAGTTTGGTTTCATTTTCACTAAGTTTTATAGTTTTACCATTATGAAAATGGTTATACAGGACATTGACATTGTTGTTCACTGGCTGTGAATTTATACATTTAACGTTCACCTCAGATAAAAATGAAAGACTTTATGTAAATTATTTGTTAATTTGTTATCCTTAAGTGCTATTTGGGACTCCATTTTTATGCTTTTGGGAAAAAAAAGTGTTTTTCAAAATGTCATATCTAATTCCGATGGCTCTTTTTTTGTAGGATGACGAGTGACCCTAGATCATTTTTGAATGTATAGACCAGTGGGTCTATACATTCAAAAATTATGCAATTTTGTGAGTAAGGCACTAAAAGGTGCTGTCTTTTGAACTGATAACAGAAAAGAAGCTTTTTGAGATTTTCTTTCTTTATATTTCCTTTAGCTGCATTTCCACGGCAGGTATTTGACATTCGTATGTTCAATGTGTTTTTCGCCTACAGGAGCCAAGGTCTACATTTTGCTCCAGAAGACCCAGAATCTTTTTTGGCACATGTTTCTTTTTGTAGAGGGGGTCCATATAGGACTTCTTTGTATCCCAATGTAAACATTTATCTCAGGTTGTCCTTTGGGTTGCACTGCTCTCCTCAACGTCTGCTTCTTCAGTGCAGTTCATAAACCATAAACTAAGACAGCACTATTTCAACAAAAAGTGGAGTGGGTGCCCAAATGCATCCCTTTTAATGCAGACTCTTAGTTCTGGGTACAAAGAGAAATATGCTTTTACAAATCTATCACTGCATTAACTCAAATTAATCCATTCACACCATTCAAGTAGATCGGTTTCCATTTAAGGTGTAAATTAACTCTCAGAGGGTTTTTTTCCCCAGCATAACTCATCCGTTTGAACTTAAGAATCCTCCAAGTTCAAACATTTCAAAATCTCACGATTAAAGTCTATATCTGTTAATAATTACACAAACACATCTAAAAAAAATCCCATGCAAGTGTCTTTATTGCCACACATAAGTGCAGTTTTTGGCCAAAACCAAAGTATTTTTTTTATACAATTTACTTACCTAAGGTTTTGTTACTGTAGGGAAAATATGTGCTGTATGTATACAAGACACTAGATACACAGACTCTGGAGGGTCTATTCCTCCATCTATACCACCTTATCCTCTTCAGGGTAGTGAGAGCAGGTTTCTAGTCCATCGCAGGTCAAACACAGAGACAGACAGCCACACACATTCACACCTATAGAGACAATTTACACACACACACGGGCAAAACATGCAAACCCCACACAGAAAAGCCCAGGAGGTTTACCATACCCAAGATGTTAATTGTGAGCTCAAAGTGCCAACCTCTGCACCACTGCATGACCCTCCGGAGAGTTCAGATGATTGGAAAATAAAATCTGTGCTGTGAGAATTTGTCAGTAGATTAGATAAGAAGTTGTCCACCCTGCAACTTCAAGAGGCTTTAAGCACACGGACAGTGTTGCCACGGTTACTTGATAATTTGTTTTGTTTTTTTAAATAACTAAGTTACATTACAAGTTATTTTTTAGTTACTTTTGGCAGCTGCCAACAAGGCCCTCGACTGTCTCAACATAAAAAATACAACCTGTTTTGTTGTATTGGGGGGCCTGCTGCCAATATATGTTTTTACTCAGGAAAAGTACAATAATGGTGTGACATCTCTGCAGTTGTGTTTTTGTTCCAATGTTAAGGTTTATTGATGATGTTTGTAGGTTCTGATTATTTAGTGTTACCTGAACACACCATTAGAGTGACTTGGCCTGTGATAGGCTGAGAGTGGAGAAAGGGGGGCCGGTTCGGTGAGCGAGGGGAGACTGCTCAACTGTACACATTAGATCTGAAGAAGAAGAAGGGAAACAGTCAGCAGGGATGAAAAAGCTGCTGATAAGAAAGTGAGGGAAACCGTCATCAGGGACAAGAGTGGTGGGAAACAATGTAGATAAATAAAAACCAGCAGATGGTGGTAATGAAAGTTTATGGATCCAAACTGCTGTTAAACCAAGAAGAAGAAGAAGACTTTGTGTGTGTGTGTGTGTGTGTGTGTGTGTGTGTGTGTGTGTGTGTGTGTGTGTGTGTGTGTGTGTGTGTGTGTGTGTGTGTGTGTGTGTGTGTGTGTGTGTGTGTGTGTGTGTGTGTGTGTGTGTGTGTGGTGTGGTGTGGTTGGAGGAGAATGAAGCCGCGGCCCGGTTCGGTTCAGTAATAAAGCTGCTTTACAGACAAGAAACTCTTCTTCCTTTCCAACGTCCTACAATAGTAACGCACAGTGACTTGGAGAAGTAACTATAATCTGATTACTGATTTGGAAATAGTAACACGTTAGATTACTGCACTGAAAAATGTGATCTCATGAGAGTATCGTGCATCACTGCACACGGAGCACATTTACACCACTTACCATCTGTAGCAGCTCCTCGGATGTTCGCTACGCCAGAACTATGTCTGTAAGGAGCATGCACATGTTCCCTGTACATCCTGTGTAAGTAATGCAGACTAGATACTTGACTCTGGGCATAAAGAACTGTCCCATGTTCTAACTATCTGATTTATGCACTTATTCTGATTTTCTGTTTCACAAATCGGTGAGTTTTCAAACATGTAAACCCCCCCTACACACACCCCCGCCCTTAATTTCAACAACAAACAAACCAAAAAACCATACAAAACAGCATAAATGCAAAAAAAAAAATCCTAAACATAAAAAACAATACAAAAAAAACCTCTTTGACTCAAGGGGTTATTTATGTATTCAACAAAAAAACAAAGTGTCTGACTAAAAAACTTGGTCAACAATTTTGTGTCATTTTTGGGAACTAAACAAGCATGAGGGTCAAACTGACCCTGAGAGTAAAAGGTGAGTCAAATTTGATAGGAATAGGAGGGTTGCACGCATCGCATCGCGTCATTTAGCCAAAACAAACTCAGAGGTTTTTTTGACCCTCACAGGATCAATTTCCATCACCGTGAGGAAAGTGGGATTGTTGGCATCAAGTAAGAAGCGTTTGCTCATATGTAAAATTTTAAACACAAATCCACTCTCATTGAAACACTGGGACAAACGTTAAATTATGTATTAATGTGATGAGGATATAAAGATGTTGACTAATTTGTCAACAATCGTAACCTTGTTTTACGCTTCGGAGGAAAGTACAGTTGTTTGTCCGACTCCCACCACCTGCCACATCTCATTCTTTGCTCTTGTCCTTATTTTGGGCTTTGTTCAGGGAGATTCTGGGCACAGATGAAATGTGGCCATATCTTTAGGCTGTTGGTGGTATTCCTGCCCTCCTGCACTTAGTGATGCTGCAGTTCCTGACTGAAACACCGTGATACCTTTATTTTGATAAAGGAGACACTGAAGGCGGCAAGAGAGGTACGTAGACAACAGACTCGTGATTTATTTCCGATGACACATATAAGTTTAATTCATCATTCAGTGGACTTTACAACAACACTCATTCTGGTCAGCCTCTGAATGAACATCCTGAGCCGGCTGACGTGAGTTTATATGAAACATGTACTGTGGTGTGTGACTCAAAAGAGGCTGCTGAGATATCTCTCTTTAAGGAAGCGGTACAGGTCGTGACATTTTTCCAGTTATTGGGTTGAAAATGCCATATAAAAACACGTAGTGGCTACACAGTACACAGAAAACTAGATCAAACATGCTGACAGAAAACTAAAGCATATCAGTGGTGTTGCATCAGCTGACCTGCATGTTATATGTGTATTCAAGCTTCAAAACACATGAACCTAATGACGGTGCGCTCCTCAACCTCTGCAGAAAGCTTGTTTGGAGCAAAGCAACATGTCAGGCAGGGATGAAGTACAGTACATTTATTGAATTCAATTCTATCTGTGGAGTGCCTGCTCCTACACACTCAGATGAATGGCTCATTAGCAGACTGCGCAGAAGTACTGAGACAACCTTGGATACAGTGTGTTGGAGCAGGATGTAAAAGACTAAAGACAAATAAAGAAGACTGCATTCACAAGGCGAAGAGGGACACTTGTTTGCTTCCTACAAAACTTTGCAGTTTACCTACAAACACAGTATTTGGCAGCTGCAGCATGTAAGACTAAATGTTATGACATTCTGTGTATAAACAACCTGTCATTACAGCGTGCAGCTCAATATTGTCTAAACATCTGTTTCTTGATAAAAAAAAAAAAGGGTCATGATAGGGCTGGGTGATTTGACCACGAAAAGAAAAACACTTTTTTTTTCAAAAACAATTCGAGTTTCGATTCGATTTTCGATTATTTTTCTCAATGCACTGAAAAATGACAGCAGACATCATATATATTGTTAAAAGTGTAACTTTATTGCTGTAATTGTCCTCAGAGTTAAAATCCAGTGTTTCCTCTAGGACCGTTTTCAGCAGCTGGTTCAGCCTCTCCTGAGCCTGGGGCTGGACTTCTAAATACTACATTGAGACCAATTGTAGGACCAGTTGATTGTTGAATGAAGTTATGGAAGAAACATACTTATTTAAAAGCACATAACTGAACCAATATAAAGATGTATACAATATATATACATGAATATAATGTATACAAAGAGGTTAGGTATACAAAATAAATACAAAATAAAATTTTACATATTATGCAAAATGCACTTTCTAATGGTTTTCTAACAGTAATATGCGTCACCATACCTGGAATGACGCCCGAGAAGTGAAGAAAGTCTGTCATCTCTCTCCCTGGCTTGTTTTAATTTTCAGAAAGTGTGTTGCTCCAATGAGCGAATCAGAAATCAAACCTTATTGTCATCAGGGGTTCAGCCAATCCCAATCAAGGTAGGCCCTCCCTTTGACCCTCCCACAGGCAGCTCTGCTCTGGCACATGGCACCACGAGAGGAAGTACTTCCTCCTCTTCCCAAGATGGGCATGTGTGGGCAGAGACAGTCCAGCTTACACAGACACAGCCGATTCTGAATGCAGCTCCGATGATCCAATATGATCTCTTTAAAAAAGTAAAAAAAAATGAAACCACACTTATAGAAGCCATTTTATGTTTCAACAAGTAGAGATAATTTAAAAGTAAAGACATAATGTATTTGGAAGTGTACAAAATTAATTTCAGTGAAGATGAGAAGCAGTAACCAAGATGGAGGTCAAAGATTCAAATGAAAAGTGTGTACATGTATTTGAATATTAGGTGTTTGAAGTTGTTGTGTGACAGCCTTGCAGTGGTTGTGGCTCGAAGACAATGTGCAGCAGGAGCTGGACGACATGCAGACTGGAACTACTTCATTTTCATTTCCATCTATTTTCTGTGTAATGTTTGTTGTTATCATGGTTGAGCTCCACCAGAGGGAGCAGTGATGCAAAGGTAGGCCTTTGTATGCAGTGGAGGAGTGCTCTCAAGAGGAAAGCAAGTATGATTAAAGGCATGGACACCAGTGGCGGGTGTGATTTATAATTGCACTGTATTTAAATGAAGTTAACATCGACTGACATGTACGGGGTAACATCTATGTTTGAGTTCATGGAAAACCTGATCAGCAGAAAAAAAAAGGAGTGCCTTTATACTGCAGCAGCGCACACTGACAACGATGTACTTAGTGAGGCGTAAGTACTAAGTACTAAGTACTCCAAACTTATTGGAGGGCGCTGTCGCTTGATTTTGTAATGAAACCACACAGACGTGAGCAGAGAGCAATACACTATAAATGTGACTATAAATATGGACTGATGATGCATCGGTGAGTCTCAATTATAAAACTACTGATATGGACGATAAAACTAGAATACGAGTCACACCACTACGTGGCCGCCATGTTTGTTTCCAAGTGGATGATACCACGGGGTGAGATGGTTCCAATTAAAACACACTCAAACACACACACCCGGAAGCAGCGCTCACTTACTTCTTACAGCAACAGACACACAGCGTGCAGACAACACCAGAGCCTTCACTTCCTCCTCCCCGGCCCCAGGAAATATGGCAGAACATTTTCTCTGTGGATGGTGGCGGCGCCAGAGATTTTTTTTTTGGTGGTGCTATGGGGGAGCTTGATCTTATAGTGACGGTGCTGTGGAATTTACGGATCACTAGTTTATTTTCTACTGTAACGCCGACAATATGTGCGCACCGCACCGCGCACGTAACAGTCGCGCACACACAGTAAAAGCTTTGCTATTTAAAACAATATTATGCGACACAATACACAAGAAATTTAGCCAAAGTGATGAAGATGAAAGGTTTACAAGCCTGCCACATAAACACTGAATGGAAACTTTAACACAAGTATGTCGCTGAGGGAGCGTCAACAGCAGCAGGAAGCAAAACACACAGCAAGTTTTTATTTAGGCTTCACGCACAAAGATCACTAACTCCTGCTGCCAGTCAACAAAACCTCCACTGAAAGAAAATGATTTGGTTCAATGCATCTAATGACATATTAATAAACACTGCATCGAGATAACCAGGAGTCCGAATTCAGATCTCATACACCAAATAGGCAATAATCATCGCTCACCATGAGATGCCATAATAAAACGATACGTTGGCTGTTGTGGTTTAGAGTGAAGGCCTCAGTGATTTAGTCACTTTTCTTTTTTTTTTTTTGTTGCAAAAAGCGGTTCATATTTCATCACTATCAGTAAGTTACGCGGTCACCAAGAAAAATGTACTTGTAATAACAGGAAATTCAAAGATTAATGCATGCGCTGCAACGATTGGCTGAATCACATTACACTGCTTTTTAGTTAAAAAAAAGAGTTTGAGCCCGAGCAGTTGCCCACTTCGCCCATAGCAAAATGCCCCACTGGTAGCAATGCCTGTGTCCATTTGGAGGAAGGAACGCCCGGTTCGGTTCAATAATAAAGTGGCTTTACAGACAAGAAACTCGTCCTGTGGAACACTGCAATAGTAACACACAGTGACTTGGAGAATTAACTTTAAACTTATTCCTGGTTTGGAAATAGTAACGCATTAGATTACTCGTCACTGAAAAAAGTGGTCATATGAGAGTAACGTGTTACTAACTGACGCATTACGAGCATCACTGTGCGTTATTACCTAATTTTACTAATTAATGTGTTCCTGGCATCACTTGTTATCAGTGCAGATTGGCTAGAACAGTAAAATTAGTCAACACCTGATTGTCAAGAGAAAAGAAAGACAAAGACTTCACAGCATATGAGCTGTCTAATAGGAACAAAATGTGACCCAGACATGAAAGATACGTCCAACTGAAATGTATTACTTTGAAATCAATAGATTTCATGACCATTTGACAAACTGCTGCGAGACTGGGTTGCCTCATCAGTGGTGGACACAGCAGCCAAGCTTTTTCTTTACACTCAAGATTTTCCGATGTAAGTAGTTGTGCTAATCAGAGGTCACGGGGGTCGTCTGCAGCGAGGGGAACCCATATCGATTAAGGTGATTCAACGGAAAAAAGAACTGGATCGGGAGAGGGGAAAAAAATCAACACCAGGATATACAACTGTAGTCAACCTTAAGCGCTCCATGGGACTCGGCCTCAATAGATTTAGAAATCTTTATCGTCGTTGTACAAATCAAACCAGTATGGCAGCGCAATGAAATTCGCCCCTCATCCACCCCTCATTCACCGCAGAGAAATAACAAAGGACATACAATGATAGGCATACGCATTTCACTCACACAATACAATACATTAAACTCACCAAATGCATCACACTGCCAGACTGTACAAACATAGATGCTATAAGAATAAATGTGTATAATGTATAAACAAATATTTAAATAAAAATGTGCAGAATAAAAGAGCCGGGTAAATGAGCAGTATGATGGCTCAGTATCAGCAGAAGTGGGTCAGTAGCAGGCTGTGTTCTAAAAACTGTGCCTGAGTCTGGTAATGCGTGACCTCAGGACCCTGAGTCTCCCTGCCCGAGGGCAGCAGCTCAAACACCCAGTGTCCTGGGGAAATAATCAAACTAGACAATATGCATAAGTCTCCTCGGGGTAGGAGTGTTTTCTGTAACATGTCAAGAAAAAAAACATTTGTACCAGGTACACTGACAACAACGTCATGCTCGCACGACGCATGATTGTGATCGCTAACATCCCCTCCTGCAGTGAAGCGATGGCTGCTTCCTGTCTCTTCTAAAGAGGTGATAGAAAAATGGTTCAAAGTGGAAACCTAGAAGACGAGCAGACTTTACACATCAAAGTGCTGCTCCTTGTGAGAAAACGTTGAGCAGTAAATTGTTCACTCCAGAGTGAACTGCAGAATATTTAGTTAAAAAGCTTCTTTCACAGCTGATGTGTCAGCCAGCAGGCACTCAGGTGTCAGAAGTCTAAGACTGGAGGATGTACGTCACATAACCAACACATGTGTAAAAAACATCCGACGAGTCAACATATTTCAAGGAGCACTTCACTTCAACTCTCAACTCATTGGATTTGGGAGAAAAAAGGATGGAACAAGGATTCAAATATTTGATAAAAACCAGGAAACAAAGTAAAAAAGTAAAGATTAAAGAAGAAGGCGTCAGCATTATTGACCCGAGTGTTTGATTAGATTAAATTCTTCTCAAGAACATAGATGCAAGTGGGAAAATAAAACGTCAAGAATGATATGTACTTTTTTTTTTCTTCTTTTTTTTTTCTTTTCTCTTGTCCTGTTCGGCAGCTTGGGCCAACAATATGATGTGATTGAGAGCCTTCGGAGTCAGAACAGTTTTTGGTCTTGCAACAGGGAGAGACCTGGAGTCTCCTCCTGTTGCCTCCTCCATCAGAAGTTGGCATGGCTGCTGTACACGACGAGAGAGAGAAGAGAAGAGAGAGAAGAGAAGTTGAGGGGGAGGGGGAGGGGGGAGGGGATAACATACAATACCCTTGTTGTGCTACATATATTATTTGCAGTTATCACACTGATCCAAATACTTTATAACTGTTATTGGATTAAACCAGCCTGAGCAGCCCTATCTAGACAGTAAGATGATTTCTTAGATTAACCAGCCTGAGCAGCTCTATCTAGACACTAAGATGATTTCTTAGATTAACCAGCCTGAGCAGCCCTATCTAGACAGTAAGATGATTTCTTAGATTAACCAGCCTGAGCAGCTCTATCTAGACACTAAGATGATTTCTTAGATTAACCAGCCTGAGCAGCCCTATCTAGACAGTAAGATGATTTCTTAGATTAACCAGCCTGAGCAGCTCTATCTAGACACTAAGATGATTTCTTAGATTAACCAGCCTGAGCAGCTCTATCTAGACAGTAACGTGAAGCAGGAACATGAATTAACAAAGAGGTGACAACAAAAGAGGAACATGATTTTTAGAGTTTGAGCAAATGATGACAGAGAACAAGCAACTTCAGAAGCACCTTTCGTGAGGAGTGAAAGTGTGTGTGTGTTTGTGTGCGTGCGTGTGTGCGTGCGTGCGTGCGTGCGTGCGTGCGTGTGTGTGTGTGGTTTGTCCACTGGGCGTGGCCGGAACTGTTGTGGGGGGACCCGTAGCTACACCCCGGGGCCCGAGGCCATCGGGCCCGGACACCGCCACCCCGGCAGACGGCAGCCCCCCAGGCCCGGGGAGGCCCCAGCGAACCACCCCAGAGAGCCACGCCCCCGCCCGGAAAGCACCCGACGGAGAATGCAGAGAGGAATCCCCCCCAGGCAAGAGGAGCCCACAAGAGAAGGACCCAAGCTGCCAAGCCGAGAAAAGGCCGGAACAGGGCCCCCGGGCCGAGCTGGCCGAGAGCCCCCCCAACTCCGGCGGCGAGGCCCCCCGCACCCCCGGGAGCCGGCCCACCCAACCCGGCAAGGCAGAGATGGCCCCAGCCGCCCGCGCCCCGGACCAGGAAAAGCGAAGGCCCGAACAGGCCCCGGTCGGAGGACAGTCAACTCTCCACCCCCAGGAGCCTCATATCCCTCCAAGAAAGATATGTACACCGTGCTATCTTTCTCTCAGATTGCTTCTAGATTCTTGTGTTTTTTCCTCCTTTCATATTTTGTGATTCTGTGTATACCCACATAGTGTATACAGTACCTGTAGTTGCTGTCAGAAGGACCCTGAGGTCTGTCTTCTTTGTGTCCTCTCTGAAGCCGTCCTCCAGCAGAGTCTCTGCACCCTGGAGGCAGCCTGTCAAACGGGGAAGAGCCGAGACGCAGTGACAGGCTCGTGTCGTACTTCCATCCCTGACATGTGCCTGGGCACGACTGCGCTGATGCTGCAATCCAAAGAAGATGACCTGTTGCTGCTTTTATGCCAACTCTGCAGTTTTGGGACTCACTGAATTAGCAGATTAAGCAGCAATGATCAAGGTTTTATGGTGCAATATGAGAGCATAAAAAGAGCTTGTAACAAAGACAGTCTCTTCCTCTCACCAGCAACAGCAGATACTTTCAGCATTGTTTTCTTTTCCTGGTATTCCTTGTTAACTTCCTGAGTCGATTGTCTTCCTCTGTTGTCCATCACTCTCTGGTGTATTTATAGAGCTGCTGTGATTGCTGCTCTCAGCTGAGACTATCCCATTATTCCCAGTTTAGACTTGGAGGCCTCATCATCATCATCATCATCATCATCATCATCATCATCATCATCATGATTATCAAAAGGCTGAATGCTTTTTACATATTTAATTTTATGTCATTGGTTTTCTTCCTGGTGTTTCTCTGTTTGAATGACTCTCATCTTGTGACCATTTCCTGTGCTGTTTCATGTACAGTCAGTCAGGCTCTGGTATTTACAGTATTTACAGCTTCCAGCATTGCCTCTCTTCACTTCTAATGCTGTCACACTATGATACAAATCACCCCTCCATTTTCTCACATTGGTATTGCACTCAGCCTTATTACAGTGAAGCTGTTGAGGGGGGAAATGAGATTATGTGGGTAAACAAAAAGAGAACTGACGGCTTTCTTTTGCATAGCAATCATATATAGAATTTACCAGAAGAAACTATGTCCTCATAGAAAAAAAAAAAAAAAAACTCAAACCTGAGTCTTAATTGGCTTCATTTCCACGTGGAGTGACAATACACACCAAATTCAGGTTTCTGTATGTTTCACTTGTAGCTCAAGGTCTCCCTCTTCTGGCTTCTGCCTTTTTTACCTCTAATATCTCAGGATGCAGTACCAGATGATCTCTGACTTGTATTACTTCATTCACAGTCTGATGTCTCTGATTTCCAAACTTCAGCTATGATGTTTACACAGTCTTAGTCTGTTGGACACTCTTTAGTCTTGTCCCTTCTTTGTGATTGGCAGCGGAGACCGAGCGAGCCCAGAGGCTGCCAGATGTGGATGCAGCACAGCAGCTGAAGCTCAGGGAGAGGCAGCATTTCTTTGAAGAAGTCTTCCAGCATGATGTGGACGTCTACCTGTCCTCAGCTCATCTTTGTATCAGGGACTACAAGAGACGTGAGTAGAAGTGGGAAGGATTTCACATGAGTTTTTGTGGACAGATGCATAGACTGCCACTCTTTTCTCTTCTTCCAGCTCCCATTGGCAGCGTCTCATCAATGGAGGTGAATGTGGACCTTCTGGATCAGATGGAACTGATAGACATTTCTGACCAAGAAAGTTTGGATGTTTTCTTCAGCTCTGTGGGAGACGAAGGCGTGTTGACCTCCCCACACTCAGGTGTGAACATTAGAGACAAAAAAGTAATCAATAGTGAAAGAAAAAAGAAAACCTCCTCTACAGCACAAGTTAATTATCAAATGTTACTTTGTTCCCCCAATTTTGCAGGGCAAGGAAACAACAACAACAATGAGGAAACAATCAGTAATGGACTCTTTCAACATGTTCTTGAGAGTCTTGATGCCAAGTCCCGTGCGTCGTCCACATCTTCAAATTCCTCCACTGACAGCCAGACTGTCAACGTCAACGCTGTAGACACCCCGGTGATTGAATCAGAAGATGAAGAAACACACACCAGCACAATAAAAAGAAGGACCGCAGCTCCTGAGGCAGAGAAGGTGAAAAGTCAGAATCCATCTTCATCATCATGGGATCCATCTGCTCCTCAATAGATCTTTACCTGCAGCTCGCTGGTGAAGCAGCTCAGCCGGCGGCAAACAGAAGACTGTGGGATGATAAATATCATAACTAGACTGTCTGTACTTTCAACCTTTCCCACTGATTTATGAATTGTACAGCTCTGTGTGTGATGGAGGCCATCAACTGTAAATATGGAGATGTCCCGTTTTTTCTCCTTTCCTGGTGTAGCAATGGACAAAATTCCTTCCTATGTTTTTAACCACACTGGACTTGTACTTGGTAGGTGAAGGATTTTGTACTGTATTAACACAGCAGTAAATCAATACCCTAAATAGAAACAACGAAATGTATTATAGCTTGGGTTGATTTGGCAAATGAGATGTCTTATTATTAAACTCTGTTTTTGAAAACAAACTTGTTCTTCCAATGTAAATACTCAGTTCTCTATCGCCAGTCTTTCCTTAAAGAAGAGGGACAAATGTTGATACGTGTTCAGAAAAAAAAATAATGCACTTCCTGGTTGATTGGATGGAAGAAGGTTTAGATGATTGTAAGATAAAAGTAAAACTTTCTTCAAGGCAACATCAGAGGCTTGAAGAAGCTCCAACCTGAATCCAAAACAAAACATGCATGAAAGAGTTAAGATAAACGGGGTTTAAAGTTTGCAAACATTCATTCATTCATTCATTCATTTTCTTCCGCTTATCCGTTTCCGGGTCGCGGGGGTGACAGTCTGAGCACCGTCACCCAGATCACATAGCACCATTTAAGAACCTTCCTGCAGGTGGTGAGCCCACGGGTAGGAAGGTAGTTTGCAAACAGAAAAACCAAACAGTGAAAGTTTAGAAGTAATAACTTGTCAGTTATTTTGCTATTGTTTGGATCTTCCATGAAATGTTAATAGAACCAACAATCTTGATTTACACTTCTTATTGTTCATGGGAAGATAGAGAAAATAGACTTTTTACCCAAAGGGTGAGAGCAAAACATATCAAAGTATTTGTGGACATTACACCAAAAAGGTGCATATAATAAAACTGCAGAAGGAGCCTTTACAAGCAATGCAGGACAGACAACATGTCAGTAACACATATGGAAATGAAAACAGCATTTTAGAGATGCAGAGTCTCTCAGAATGAAAAGGAGTCGAGGTTTGTGGTCAGTGATACTTTCTTTAAACCCATAAAGAGCCAACATTTTCCAATTAGAACAAATTGTCTTACAATGGACATCTTATTTGTTGTTTGTGTTGAGTTGTTAATGAAATATGGGATCATGGGAGCTGAAAATCAGTGTTATGCTTTGTATTTTTCACAGAGACGGATTATTTGGGATCAAATGTGTAAATCAATGTTCATAAAGTTCAAACCTCTGCATGTACAGTTCGCTCATAAATAAACCTCACACGTATGCAGTGAAGCATGTCGCTACATTTCCAGGTTGGTTTATGAGAAGCACTCTCCCCTGTGATTATTGTGGCGGTGCAGGCTGAGTGGGTGGGGAGAGCAGGGGGCAGGGTCTCACAGTCAGTCCTCACACAGTGAGCTGAACGTACATGGACAAGCATCATGCTGGGCTTCTTCCTCCTGGTACGTATTATTACTTATAGTTGCACACTTTACTACCTTTGAAAAAAAAATTTTTCTTTCATGTTTTTCAACTTGCAAAAATATATTTGATTGTAATTTCACATTAATGTGATTTTCCCTTTAATTCTTATAAAAGTGTGTGGCACAATGTTATCGTAAATAATGTCAAGCTAATGTGAGGTTTAAATTAATCGTGATAATAGAAATGTCAGGGATTATCTGTCACATCATAAAACTCCTCTTTCTGTAGAAAACATTGTCTGTAAGAACGGGTTCATCAACTCTGCAAAAATGAGTGTCGTCCAGGTTAATTCCCCGGAGCACAGATGATGAAACCCCTTCCCATATGGCCTTAAACACACATTCCTTCCTTGAACAGAACAACCTTTAGTGCAAAGGTGCAGGAGTTGAAGTTTGACAGGTCGTTTGTTTTTCAGGTTTATTGTTTGTCAAGTGCAACATGTTCAGAGGTGCTGATCCGTCACAGAAGGACTTGGATTATTGACTCCTTTGAGATTGAGGAAGAGCATCCTGGGCCATTTCCTTACAAGTTAGGCACGGTGAGAAAATCAAAGAGTAAATCAAAGTGATCGAACTTATAAGACACAGTCACTACTGGGACAATCATTATTATTATTATTATTATTATTATTATTATTATTGGGCTTGCATGTATAAACCATGATTTGCAGACTATACATCAAGATATTTCAAGTTGAATGTATACCTAGAACAGGATATGTTTTCTATTATGTTACCAATAATATCTAGTTGTTTGACTCACGATGATTCAAAACATGAAGAATAATGTGTGTTTCAATCTCCCTGGATTAGAACATCAGTTTGAAATATGCCCTGTTAATGCACCATCATACAGTATATCTTTGAAATTTAATTTGTGAAATAACAGAATTTTAGGCTCCCAAGCACATTGTGAGAGAACGGCTCTTTCATTGTAGATAAATGTAAGCCGGAAGTACAAAGTGTTCTTTGAACTGACGGGTGAAGGAGTGAACGAGGAGCCCAAGGGAGTTCTCTCCATCCACAGAGAGACTGGCACATTGTACGTCCACAAGGCCCTGGACTATGAAGAAAAAACTCTGCTAAAGGTTTGGATGAACATTTTACCTTCTAACATCTTGTGGTCTCTTTGTTGTACCTCTGTGAAATTGCTTTCAGTGATTGGGGACTCTAATATCTTTACATCACATCACATGACTGAGGCCTATGTCAGTGTATCAGAAGGTAATGGTCGGTAGGTAGATTGCCTATAGGACATGTGGAGGATTGGTGCTACTATTACACAGTTATGAGTGGAAACTGGATGAAAGTAAATTTGTGTTTGTTCCACAGCATCTAATCCACCATATCTCATACTACATTTACAATATCAAACAAATGTATCTATGATTATTTCTTTTCCAATTGTGATTCATTTTGGATAATTTTTGTCAATTTGTAGCTCAAATTTGAGGCCAGAAAGTCGGATTTATCATCTGACACGAGATTGGGGGTGGAAGTCAACATCCGGGACATCAATGACAACCCACCACGCTTTCAGAAAAATCTCTATGTAATCAACGTGAAAGAATCTTTAGCACAAGGTAGAGAAAACATCTCATTTTTGCAAGCCACAGTTTAAACAATGTACACAAGTACAAACTGCATATTCTGTTTTTATGGTCTCACCTCACAGGCTCCAATCTTTTGACTGTGCTGGCATATGACAGAGACCAAAGAGGAACACCAAACTCTACCTTTCACTATGAAGTCAAGTCTGTGTCTCCAAACCTTCCAGACTCTCAGTTCTTCACTGATAAGTCCGGACAAATCTCATTTAAAGGATGTTTGAATTATGAGGCAAGAAAACACGTCTGTGATATATTCCACATGAACTTAATACAGATAGTACTTCTTGCATGCTGGTTGTGGGGATTGACAGATTACATGTGAAATC
Source organism: Lipophrys pholis (assembly GCF_963383615.2). Classification (NCBI taxonomy): domain Eukaryota; kingdom Metazoa; phylum Chordata; class Actinopteri; order Blenniiformes; family Blenniidae; genus Lipophrys; species Lipophrys pholis. The sequence continues at coordinate 14,678,046 of NC_137637.1, forward strand.
TTGTCTATGGATATTACATTTCGTGAACGTCACCAAACATAACGAGGATAACTGCGTCTGTGATGGAAGATTGACTTCAAGTCCACTGTTGCCAACTTCAGATGAGTAATTGAGGGTCATCAACGTTTTTGTGAGCGTTGAGACAAATGGAAACTGTAAAATTAGCTATCAAGTAAAAAACAGGTAACATGACTATAAGCAATACATATATTTAAATTCACTGTTCATTTCATGGTGACCGCGTCAATTTACCACAAGTGATAAAAGTGTTCTCCGGAAACACTGTTAACAATAATGTCTTTTATTTAGAAATGCTATGTAAGTCATAGCATAGCACTATGCTGCTTTCCAGCTACCTAAAAATTCATAACTAGGCAAAATATAACTTCGTCCTAATTTTTTTTAATGTAAAAAATCAATGAAGTTGTTCTTGTGCTTGCTCTTTCTGATTTTAAAGTGAAGCATTGCATTGTAGTAATTCACATTAACAGGTTAACTTTATACATACAAGCATGCTGCTTATGGTAACAAGTCATACTGGGTGGAGACTCTTAAATAACCCAACCTCACTCAAAACTACACGAAGCTTTACACTCACTCTATCAACCTCAGGGACAAAGGTCTTTGATTACGTCCCCAGCAACACCAAAAACAGGTGGGATTTTTTATGTCAGAGGCAAATGAACAAAAAAGAAAAAAGTAAAAACATCATAACTTTTCAGAGGTATGTGTGGCAAATACCTGAGATCCTTCATGTCAGGTTTACTCACATCCCTGGTGATTTTGCTGTCTTTACTGGTTGTCTAAATGAATTCTACTACTGCACACGTGCACCACGCCAGTAGTAAACAGTTCTTCTGCATATGCACGATTTGATGGACAATAACAACGTTTGCTTCCAGACTGTCATGACTCCCAGTCCATAGTCTCCTGCGACTTGGTCGTTTTATAGTTGATAGTGACCTGGAATAGCAATCCAACTTCCATATCTGTGTACTTGCTATTGTTAATGTTTATAGCGTACTGTTCTCAGCATGCCTGTGTGAGTGCACACACACACGCACAGTACCCGCTAGTGGCTCAACATGGCAACTACATCAGCGTTTCTGTTGGTTCCGTGTAAACGGGCATCGTTTTATAAACATTGCCATGTAATAACAAAGTTTTCCTGGAAGGAATATGCAAAAATTATGCGTTTTCACTTGAAACGTTGGAGCTTAAACAGAGCACAAGACCTACAGAGGAGCAGTGTAGTACAATGACAAGTTTCAACATGTCAATCAGTCTGTCCTCTAACAATCCCCTGAAATGTTGCCAGCTGTTATTTGGTTTTTGCACTAGTCCTTCATCATTGGAAATATGCATAAGAGACTTTCTTATATATAACATGCCATAGCAAATTTTGTGCTCTTTATTCATGTAGAGGACTGATAATAGGTAGGATGCTCCATTTGTCATTCATGGTATGACGCGTATGATTTAATTTTCAGGTGGCTAAAAGAATTATCTTACTGGTGGAAGCCAAAGATCACGGTGAAGTTATCAGTCTGTCCAGTTCCACCACTGTTGTCATCGACGTCGAGGACGGCAACAACCACCTTCCAATCATCAGCGGTCAAACAGTAGGTCTTCATGCCTGGTTACAAACTGGTTACATGGTTCCAGCCAGTTCATGCAGGTCTCAGTTACATGCACCGACATGAGTATCACAATGCTGCTATGACTAGTATTTCAAAATGACCACCACTTCAACAGGGCACTGGCAAAGTGAAGGAAGATGAGACTGGCTCGTCTCCCCTGCGGCTGCACGTGACAGACAGAGACAGTCCAAAGACTGAAGCATGGAGTGTAAAATACACCATACATGGGGATGACAGCGACCACTTCAGTATAGAAACGGATCCAGATACCAATGATGGCGTGCTGACGGTAGTAAAGGTGAAGGCAGTTTGACTGCATGCTTTACATAACAGTTCCACCCACCATGGCTGTGACTTGTAATTACAACATGTTTTTCAGACTTGAGCCTAAACCCAACGCTGTCAGAGTCTATGCCATGACTGAATTACCTAAAGTTTTTTTTTTTTTTTGTATAACTCTTCAGGTTTTAGACTTTGAGAAAGGGGCTCAGAGGGAACTGTCTATTTCGGTGGAAAACCAGGCTCCGTATTTCTCCTGTAAAGTGAAAGAGAGGACGTCCTCTGGCCTCTGGAAGGTGGACACCAGCACAGATCCTGCTGCAGGGCAGCCTCAATCAATTAAAGTCGTCATTGAAGTGGAGGATGTCAATGATCCACCAGTCTTCAGTGTGACCATCAAAGAAGCCCAGCTGGATGAGAATGCAGCCATTGGAACCTGGGTAGAGAAGGTGACAGCCGTGGACCCCGATATGAGTTATGCAAGCAAGTTTCTGTAAGTGGAATGTTGAATCTGTTAAGTATATGTTCCTATTTTCTATGTTATAGTGAGTTCTGTTTGTCCACAGCTACAAGGTGGGACATGATCCTGCTGGCTGGGTGACTGTAGATCCTCACACCGGGGACATCACTACAGTGAAGACGCCGGACAGAGAATCTCCTCATGTTATTGATGGGCTGTACACTGTCTTAATGCTTGCCATTGATAATGGTAAATACATTCAATGCTCCTCAGGAAAAGCGATCAATTAAGCCCTTGGTGACAGTGTTTTTCTTCCTGAACAGGTAATCCCCCCATGACAGGCACAGCTACATTGCAGATCCATGTGACTGACCAGAATGACAATGTGCCACAGCCAGCAGTGAGCTTTGTAGATGTTTGTCTGTCTGACAGCCCCACGACCACCAACATCACAGCCTTTGACCTCGATGGAAATCCCTTTGGAGGGCCTTTCACATTTGAATTGCTGGGAAATGTCAAAGGGAAATGGAAACTGAATCCCACATATGGTAAAGAGCTGTGCCATGTTGAGGTGTAGTACAGCAAACATCTCTTCATCTGCAATACATTTGTTGTGGTTGTTTCTCTCAGGTTACACAGCTGGCCTGGTGAAGGAGCCCAACGTGTATGCCGGTTATCACACGGTTGACCTGAAGATTTCTGATATGCAGGGGACCTTTGGCGTCTACAACCTCAGTGTAACTGTGTGCGACTGCTCTGAGACGCCAACTTGTCGAAACAGGCAGACCGCAGGGGGAGAAGCTGGCTCCGGTGTTATAGGCATCGTGTTTGTTTCACTGCTTTTGTTTCTGTGTAAGGAATCAAATCTTTTTCTTTTAATGTATATTCTGAATGCTTTGTTATACCATCTTTGTACAGTAGCTGGCAGAGGTGAGTCAATGGTTCTCAGATTCAGCAGTTGGTATTTGCTAAAGAGCTTCCCGTCTTCCTATTCTTAGACAAACTGCACCATCCTTTGGAACAAATTAGTATTAGACAGATCAGAGTAGTTTGTTAGCTTGTTCCTTCATAGATTGCGCTACTTCATACAAACAGGTTGCGCTTGGCTACATGCTGTACCTTTCATACTGCCATATATTGTGGTGCATATAGTTACCACCTCAATAACAAGTAAATTTCATTGTCTTACAGTTCTACTGCTTTTAGCAGTTGGCGTCTCCTGCAAAAAAGAGTTCATCGATTTGAAGCCCGGTGATTGCACTGAAGAAACCCTCATTGCATCGAACATTGAGATACCAGGAAAAGATTGCAAGGTTCCACTCAAAACAACGCTGCACGTGAATGGGTTCCCGGTTTTTAATGCAAAATTAATGAATTAGTTCATTTCTTTTAAAGCTTCCTGATGTCCTGCTTCTGCCTGATACAACTGCCCACAACTCATCTAAATGGCAAATTCTACGAGTGCAGAACACTTCAAATGTGAGTGTATGAGGAGAATGATTAGTTTTTAAGGCAAAATTAGTGTCAGTGCAGAATTCTTTAAATGTCTTTCAGCAGTTTTTATGCATTCTTTAAAAAAATTAAAAAAAAATTCTTTCTAATGTTAAAGTTCCCTTTAGGACATGTTAGACAGGATTATAAAAGGACTGATGCTCTTCTCATTCTAAACAGGATATAAAGCAAAATTTCTCTTACAAAGACATCAGGGATTACAACAGAGGGGATATTTCTTACCTATATGACAACAATTGGAACCAGGTTAGTGCAGTTGTTCAAGATTCATGTCATAGGACCTTCAGATATTTAATTGCCTCCCTTTGTTTAATACAATCTTAGACTAACTGGAATTCCTTGATAACCGCCAGCCGTGACCAAACCCACAAGGTAAGTGTCATTTGGTATATGCTTTCTGAGGCATGCAGGGAACAAAGAACTCATTCACTGTTTACAGTTTGAAGATCGATACGCCGCCCTTCAACGAGAATGGAGCTCCAACTGTGCGATGGATGCAACCCTCTCCACCTTGATTCAGGTTTGTATAATCTTGTAAAACTACTCTGCTCCCTAAAGCATCATCTGTACATGCATAGGCTTGCAGGTGTGTTCAAACTGTACTCTAATCTTTGACTCCAGAGACTGTCTGCTCTCTGGGCAACGGAACACCACCTGGACTACGACCCTCATCTCTATGCAGAAGAGGGATCCTGCACCAGCCTCTTGGAGCTCGACGACATCATTTCTGATGAGAACTCATTTCAAGATGCACTCAAGGACCTGGGACCAAGGTTTAACCAACTGGCTTCCATTTGCAAGCTGCCAGCCATAAACTGAATTCCTGTTTCATGACCATTTGCTTTTTGCGAGCAAGGTAGATCCTGCACAACCCCGGCTCGAATTTTAGGAGCCAATGTCAAACAGTTTCCACTACAGAAAGTAAGGTTTCACATATTTAATAGCAACTGTTAGTCTTCATTTTTACAAGTGGGGGAAAACAAAAAACATCTGTCCATCAATATTTTAACGACTTTTCTTCCAAAACCAAGTTACCTTTGGACAATCATATTTAACTCTGACTTAGCTAAACAAAAACAAGCATGCCAGCTGGTCTGTTTAAAAGACTAATTCACATTGCATGCCTTTGCACTACTACTGAATTCTTCTGAATCAGTTCCCAGCTGCTGGATTAAAAAGAAATTACCCTCCCATCTTAAGGATTCAAAGTACATTTAGGATAAAGGGGAAAAAAAAAATTTCCTCCAAAAGAGTGAAATAGGGGAGGTACTTCAAATAAATAGAAATCGGCCATATTTACAACACATCTCTACCAAAAACTTTCACACTCTTCCGCTGCCGATATTTGGAGCAGGTCGCTGCTCCGGAGTGCTTTGGCCTTTACGCCCACGACCCCTGAATCCTCTGCCTCTCAAAAAGCGGCCCGGCACACCAAACGTTTCTATGTTTAACTTCTTCTCCTCCGCCCAGGTGGTTCTCCTGAGGGCACATAAGTGAAATGAATGGCAAAATGTCACAACACTGAAGCATGAAAGACAAATGGTTAGACAACAAGTACCTGGGCTTAAGATCCGTCGAGATATTGTCAAAGAAGCATTTGGTTTTGTCGTAGTACTTCTCGCCCACGGCGTCGTCCTCCTGCATGGCCTGGTTCTCCTTGGCTTCAGAGTCTGCCTTGTCAACTGCAGCAAAATACAAAAACAAATATGAAACACTGATTTGGGTTCCAGTAAAACCTGCAGGACTGTCTGTAAATTGAACATACCAACATCCTCCTTGGTGAGATCATCCTTAAACTGAGCATTTGCAGTTTCAAAATCAAAATCGGATTCAAACTCCAAAGTAGTAGCCTTGGAGTTTTTCACAAGAAGTTGACCTCGACTCCTGTTCCTGGGCCTGCGATTGCCTGTAAACAAGCACACAAGTTTAAAATGAACAAAAAAAAACAAAAAACAGCTGTGAAACTGGTTTAGGAACAATCCAGGGAACTCTAGGATAATTTGGTCCCTCATGGACACATGCATGTCATATTTGAAATGTTTGTCAGAGAAAATGAGCCATCTAAGCAGTCCGTCAGTAGGATTGATTACTGTGAATTTTTGCCTACGTTTCTGGTTCTCCATGCCTGGGGCCTTTGGTGCACTTGGCTGGGATTGTGTCTGACCTACAAACAGGACAAGTGTGAAAGTGTTTCTGAACAGAAGTGGGATTAAAACCAATGCAATAACAGTCTGCTTACTGATGGGCACGTTCTTCTTCTGAACCTGGGTGCCACTTCGAGCAGAGCGCGGCGGTGGACGGGTGAGCGGTTTGGTCGGTGGCTGGCTTGACGCCTTTCCCTTTTTTTGTGCGGCACTGGCCAAAGGCACAGTCTGTACAGCCTGCTCAACCATAGGAGCTCTTCTGGCTGGAGCATGCAGACCTGACACTTAAGGAACATGAACAAGCAGCTTACATTTCTGGATTAAGACAACAGACTTTGGAGGCATCGCTCCTACCGAGGCCCAGCGCTGCATTGTACTGCTGATTGAGTAGAGAACTTGCAGCCAGCTGGTTGTAGTTAGGCATCATGTCTCTGTATGGACTCCAGCGTGGATGACACCCAGCAGGGGAGCTGCCAAGGGATGACTAAAATTACAACACAGAGGGGAATGAACAAAAAAAAAAAATAAAAGGCGTTACTGGAAATTGGTTGATTTCATTGACCCATTTACCTGAACAATTGCAGGGTCACGAGGAAGTCCATGGTGTGGTTTTGGTGGTTCAGAAACAGTGATGTCTCTGATGTCACTGCCCCTGAAGATGATGTACTCATAAATTTCCTCTTTGGGTGGCACCGGTCTGTCAGTGTGTCTGTGCTCCGTTCCATGGGACTTAACTGGTGACACAGTCAAATAACAAAAAAGCTGTTTGAGCCTCAACAAAACTAAAAGCAGGAGATAATTAGTTTGAAGTGAAAAACCCACCTTTAGCTAGAGCAACTGTGGACCTGTCCGTGTCCACGGAGGACAAAATTCCCTCATAACGGATCTGAGCCTTGGAAATCAAACTAATTTTACTGCCAATATAAGGAGTTCCTCCTCCTGCGCTCATTTTAGTGGTGAAAATGAGCTTTGAGATTGAAGAGCAGCAGTAAGATCACGGCGCGTTAAACCGCGGCACAGGAACACCGACTAATAAACAAAGTGCACAATCAGCAGACACCTGCACGCACTTTATAAGATGAGCGCTCCTGCACGTGCGTGTGGCTGACTGGCTCACCTGCGCCTAAACGTGGGGGAGTTTATTTTACTGACCCGCGAGCGCCGTCAGAGACACTGATGGTTGTGGTTTGAATGGGCTTCCTGTCATTAATCCAATCGTCAATCGGGAAAGCAATAAGTAATCAAACTACTCCTCAAAAGACAGAATGTTGTGCAGCTTTAACATATATTTTAGTTTAGAAGTTAGCAGCTTTTTTTTTGCAAAAGTGAAACAAATCCAAGCTTTGTTATTGTCAAACAATTTTCCCATTTGAGATCACAAATCTGGCATTTTAATATCAATTTGGGTTTGGAGCGTCCTCTAGAATCACGTAATAGAATATAATAGAAATATTTTATTAATTGCAGAGGGGAATTCTTTACAGCGTTGCCTAACATAACATAGAACAGAATAGCCCTTATTGTCATTTTACAATGAAATTGGAGAGCTGCGCTCTGACAGTGAAAATTAACAAGCTGTAGCAACCAAAACTGGAGCAATAAACTAATAAACTAATTGTGCAACATAAGAAAGGATAGTGCAATATGGCAATAGGTTCACAGTTGTTTAACAGGAGGTGGTTTGAGTTGTTTGTGATGTGCAGAATACGTGTTAATCAGTGAATGTGTGGATTTATGGTGGCTATGGCTCTGGTAAAGAAACTGTTTGTCTATACTTTCATACACCTGACGAAGGGCAACAGGTTGAACAGGTGGAGACCAGGGTGAGAGCTGTTCTTGATGTTTTGTGCACTGCATTGAGAGATGTAAAATGAGAGGGGAGAGGGAAATTAAATTAGAAAGGATTTAAAAAAAACACCCAACTAAATATGGACTCATAATTTACTTATTTAATTTGTATATATGGCGTACCACCTTATAGTTAATAACAAATATATAATTTTCGATTTAAATTCACACTGCAAGACACAAATGTATAACCACAGTGTATTTTGGGTTTCGTGTGGTGGACAAATTCAAGAAATGTGGATTTTGATCTTTATTTCAGCAGAAATTTAGCTTGTCCTCATTTTCTTGAATACGAGCCAGCGGAGCCACACTGTCCCACGACTGTCAGCTCGGTGTATTTCCTCTCCCCGGGAGGGTGGGGCGTCCTCAGACGTCTCTTCACAACAGCAACTTCTCCCTCGGCTACAACGCTGCAGCCATCTTGCACAGCGGATCGAGCGTGAACAAACTCTAAAATTTGGCTTGTTCGCTTGTCGCAAACCACGATATCGTTCCACCAAAAGTCACAAAGTGTGAATGCGACACGGAATATGTATCGTATGAGTGTGAGGACACCGGCGGCGAAGTAACGTTTGACGAAAACCGTCGGTCTCCGGCACGGTGTTGTTCCGTCTAGTGCATCCCCTGGAATGACAGCTGAAGCCATTGGTAACGCCTTTTACGAGGCCGAGGAGCCAATCATGGCGCGCAGAACCCGGGGCTCGCGGATGTTAGGCTGTTGTGCGCATGCGCACGTCAGTCGGTAAGTACCTAACTCGTCAGAAGCTCGCAGGAGTGTGAAGATGGCGGTTGGCTGCGGTCCGCTGGATGAGCGCCTTTCACACACAGGGCTGAATAAAGCGGTAGATTGTCATCCTGCACGGTCTGTAGAGTCACAACTATTGCTCTTGTGTCACAACAACCACTGGGGTAGGCGCCAGGCAGTCGGTAATTACATGGTTATAGTTCGGGGACTAGGGGATAGCTCGAGCTAATGTCCAGCTGGGACTTGGTCAAGGCGATTGCTAAAGCAGGTACGCTGTAACTACTAATGTTGTTTTCCTCTTTGTCTCTCCGAGTTTACACGAAAAGCAGGCGTCGGAGCTGACAGAGAAAGGCAGTAGAGGTGCCTCAGCCTTGCCCCATTACATTCACGATTGTTTGTGCTTCTTGTTAAACAAGTTGAAGTGCAGGGGGTCTCTCCATAACGAGCCCCCCATGGTTCAGCTATGGACGCACCGACAGCCAGCACGGACTCCGCCGCGGGACACGACCCCGGCAAAACACTTGTTGTCAGCGGCGGTGTAACTTTTCTCCCCAATCACCAAGGGAAAGTAGGTCCACACTCAGCGCAGGCTTTCAATGGGAGCCAAACTATGAACTCTCACAGTTCAGGAAGCGCTGCCCCGGCTCACGGGGGGACGGTGGTGACAAGCGGGGCTGCTAACAGCAGCAGCCCGGCTGTCAGCAGCGCAGCGGCGCTGTCTAAAGGGCTGACCCCCCCGAACACTGTCATTCAGACCAGTGTCGTGGCTTCAGCTCAGCCTGCGAACCAGGCAACGGGACCCACCGTGACGCTCGTCAGGCCGCCTATGCAAACTGCGGGGTCGGTTGCAACTTTGAACGGGAACAATGCTGCAAGCCCCACCGTGGCTGGCACCCATGCCGGTATCGGCGTGAACAACGGCCAGACGTCCGGCTTCGCGGCTGTCAGCGCAGGCTCGCACATCATCAAGGCAGAGCCACCTACAACAACTATAATACAGTCGACACCGCAGACTGTGGTCAACCCCGCTGCCGTGAGCTCTCCGCGGACTCCTGCGGCGATGGCTCCCGGTTCTGGTGCGGTCCGGTCCCTCACTCCCCAGATGCTGGCCCCGAGGCTCACACACACTGCACCGGGACAGCCCGGTGTACATAACATCCAGCTCCCGCCGGGTGAGTTAACGGCCAACTTCTCAGAATGGTTTGTCATATGTAACTCATTAATCCCATAGTGATTCTCAGAACCACTTTGACTGGCACTCACGTTAATGTTAACACCACTAAACCAATTATTTATTATTGTTTGGTGTCTGTTTATATTAAACAAGATGGATTGATGATTTTTACTTTCTGAATGTACAGAAATGTGAAAATGCCACTTTTTTTTTAGTTGACTCTACTTTGAAAACTAATCGTTCCATCCATCCATCCTCTATACTGCTTAATCCTGTCTAGAGTAACATTGTGCTGAACCCAAACTCCAGCCAGCTATGAGCGAGGGGAGGGTACACTCTGGACAGGTCTCCAGTCCATCACAGGACAAACACAGAGACAGACAATCACACACACTCACATTCACACCTCTGGGCAATTTATAGTCACCAATTACCATGGATGTTTTTGGGAGATCATGCAAGCTCCACACAGAAAGGCCAATCAGATCATATAAATCTATTTGAGTACTTTTCACTATATTCAGGTTTTGTCATATTTTCTGACCTATATCAGGAATGGTGCTGGTACGCAGTGAGAGCGGACAGCTTCTGATGATCCCTCAGCAGGCTCTGGCCCAGATGCAGGCCCAGGCGCAGGGGGGCATCACACCTCGGACCCCTGCACCAACTAATGTACCTCCAGGGCAGGTAAGTCGTCAAAGTTTGTTTTTGAAGTTTATTTATAATTGTTCTCTATTTTGCTCAAATTTTGAAATTGAAAATAACACGCTTGCTAAGTCTGCAAAATGATAGAGTATACATTTGTGATTTGACATGGAAAGCTGTGCATGCTGCTCACTCCTTAGATGACTTGCTTTGTTGCCGTATCTCAGGCTTCTGGAAACGCCATCATCAGCAGGCAAGTGGCTCCCAGCACCATCATCAGACAGGGCTGTCCAACCCCGACAACCCTCACTGCAACTACCACTCTTCACAGACCTCCCATTCTTCAGGTGTGTTCAACTCAACTCAGTTATGTTTATATAGCGCCGAGTACAACACAGTCATTTCAAGACACTTTTACAGAGGCTCAGACCAAGACGTTCCAGTTCCACCGTCTGAGATTCTGCAGGAAGGTAGAGCGAGATGAAGACAACATAGACTACAGAAGTGAGACAGAAATTTAGTGACATGTAGTGGTGAAACATGGTGAATGAGAAGGAAAGAAGGTCAATGCCGATCTCCCAGCAGACGTAACCTATAAACATTTCACTAGAGTGAAGTGTCAGTGTGTTGACAGCAAAGTATTGTTGTAATTTGTAGGTTTATTCTCCTTTATTTTCTTGTGTTAGCATATAGGCTGCTACTTACTCATCCCTGAAGCGTGTTATTTCCAAAGGTTTTGGTTTAGAATTCTAATCTCCTCTCTTCACTTTGTGGTGCGTATGCCATGCAAAATATCTAAAAGCCTCATTTACTGTTTGGTCTTGATATTATTTTAATGGAATTCAACAGAAAAGATAGATACATCAGAAGTGTTTAGAGTCTATGTTTCCACAAAGAGAAAGAGACACACTGGTTGCATAATGTTAACGCATGCATTTGTATATTTGTTCTTCTGAGAAGTGTTTCCTGTGCTCGCTTTATGAGAATGAATTGACAGGAATTTTATAAGTTTATAATCGCTTAGGACAAAACAGATGAGAATATAGTGGCCTTTCAATAAAATGTTAAATGTTGTCTGTCAGATGGAAATAGATTCAAATGCAAACATTCCTGTAAATGCGTCTTTAAACTCTCCTTGAATGTGAAGTGTTTCACTCTGAGTGGAAATCAGGCTTGCTTGCTCACAGACGATACTAAACTGAACGCAACACATATTTCCAGCAGTAAAACAACATATTATGACAATCATATCGTATATATAAATAATGATTCTCCTTGGTCATTTCAAACCTTATCTATGGGATTACGTGCAGCTAATAGTGATGTGGTGGACGATAGCAGAGGGGGTGACCAGATTGAGCTTTGAAACAGCTGCATAACTTAAATAAGTTGTCTTGATGTTTTTTTTCCCCAGAGCTCAGTTGGGGCCACGGTACCAGGAATGACCTCTTGGCCAGTCAGCCAAACAGCTGGGAACACCGTTACCTCAGTAACAGTGAGCAAAGTGGGTGGTGATAATCCTCCGTGATCAAATGGATCTTGGCATCTGCACTGCTCTGTATTGTGGAGAGTTTGACACTCCCAGTAATGGATTTGCTTTGCTGTAAATGCTGTATAATGACAGCTTGTTACTGTGTCTTATCTGAGTCATTTGGATGTTTGCAAACCAGATGATTTGTGTTTCTGGCAGGAGACGATGGAGAATGTGAAGAAATGTAAGAACTTCCTGTCTACACTGATTAAGCTGGCATCCAGTGGGAAGCAAACCTCTGAGACTGCAGCCAGTGTGAGAGGGCTGATCAAGGACCTGCTGGTGAGCGCTGAGCGTTACAAAGAGGAGGCACACTGTTGATGACAGGAAGTAAAAAAAATGCCAAGTTTGTAACTTCTACCCTGAAACACTGAAAACTCCTTCAGCCAAGAGAGAATCTGTACAACCATCCTGGTAAACCTTACAGCTTTCAACTCCAGACTTTTATGTGTATTATTAGGAGGGCAAACTGGAAGCTGAAGAATTCACCAGCAGATTGTACAAAGAACTGAACTCCTCCCCCCAACCGTATCTCGTGACTTTTCTCAAGGTAAGAAGTAGTTACTCTGTTTTAATTTTGTGGTTTTTCCCAGAAAAGACCATCTAATTACCAACTTCTGTGAGTACAAAGACTTAATGTAACGACTGTCACTTGTTGTATTTTGTAGAGAAGCCTCCCAGCTTTGAGGCAGCAAACCCCAGATTCAGCAGCTTTCATCCAGCAGAGCCAGCTCCCGCAGCCAGCCTCAGGTCCAGCCTCTTCCAGCCCACCCACCTCCACCACTGTGGTGCTTGGCAGCCCGGCCCCTCGCCTTACTGCGCCCATCACCAGACCCCAGCACCAGCCAGGCGTTAACAAGCTGGGACAGGCACCCTCACTGGTAACCAACCGTTTGTTCACATGCCGACTAAATCTGGACCTAAAAGTACAAGAGCTGAGAACTCTGATGTCGGGAATACTTTAATGAATTGGTCACAGAATGGGAGAGAAGTGAAAACAGTTTTGTGATGGTATGATCAGCACAAACTTAGCAAAATGACCTGAAATACAGCACTGACTAGTGGGCCAGGTTTACATGACCATAACAGTCAGGTTACAGAGAGTAATCAGGAAATTGTCATGAGCGGATGTTCAGAAATACAACTATCTGATTTCCTTAGTGTGCACGTAATATATCCTGTTATTTCAACACATCTCGTCCTATCTATCCTTCGCTGTGTCGGGTGCTTTCATTCCATCTCAGATGAAATCTGTGTCCTTCGTGGCTCTTTGTTACTGCAAGGCTTGTTTGTCGTCGTCTGTCCTCCGCTTATGTTCTGGGACTTCTGTTTTGTACCTTTTTTTTTTCTTTTTTTTTTAACACCTGCACCGATGTAAAAGAAATAAACAAATTGGATCAGATTGAATATTCCCTTCCACAGCTGGGAAATTCTAGATGTTGCAGCAACAACAAATCTGTGTTCAGGTCAGATTTTTTGTCATAAAATAATGAGATTACTCCCATTATGAGCATATTACGTGATGCTGTTTACATGGTCACTTGGATTAACCCATAAGTCCTCTGATAATGATCTGATTTTTAGTATGCATGAAAATGAGCTCTGTTTGTTTCCCACGCTGTTCATTTAAAAACAAATTTTAGGGGGGACAGAAGAGCTGTTGAGGACATTGGGAAGATCTTTTTCATTTCCAAATTTATTTCGAGCTACACAACACAGGCATAAAAGCCAGAAAAAAATACAATAAAAGAAAAAATAAAATCAACACTCTAGCTCGAAAAGGAGTGGGAAGAAGACAAGCTTATTAACTCCCACCCCTGTTCATAAACTTAAATAATAATGATAATGTGGCTGCTACAATAACACTGTTAAAATAAAACAGAAAATAAAACAGCCAAGACATATAGTCTATTATATAATGTAAGATATTACTAATACAATATAATTTTTTCTTTTTTATCTTGAACATACTTGAAAATCTATGACTTCCTAAACATTTATATTGTTTTTATTTATTTATTTATTTTTATAGAAAGATTAAGAACACCGGGACCAGAAGAAGTAAAAACAAATAAATTGTCTTTGGAAAATATATATATATAATATGATTATTATTATTATTATTATCATTAAACCAGACATCAGTTCCTGGATGAAAGCCGACTTCATGGATGCAGATTTTTAAAAATTAAAATTGAAAACTAAATCTTACAAACGCTTCATGAAGATTGAGTAGAAAATCGTACATCTCAAACATATTAATTGTGCTTCATATTTTGAATCAAAACTATACAGTAGTTCATTTCATGTGTTAATCAATTCTCCACGTCCAGCTCGATTAACTGAGAGGATTCCCATCAAGACTTTGTTTTAGTGCAGTAATAAAGTCTTTACAGGAAATGAAGCACCGAAGAACAATAACAGGTACAGTGTATTTAGTTTCTTAATGACAAATTCTGGGTTCCACGTCTCATCTTTACAGGTTCTCCAGACTCCGACGCAAAGAACAATCTTGAGATCTCAGGTAACGTTACCGACGACCCCCATGGTGACGCTCAGGAATCAGGCGCCGGGTCGCATCATGCTGGGACAGCAGCAGGTCCAGCTGAAGGAGCTGCAGCCAGGTGAGGGTGTGGAGCTCACAGCCCGTCAGAGCATGTGTGTAGGTGATCAGGTGAGCTGTTACGCGACAGCTTTTGTGAATTAAAATGGGGTTTGTCTCCATTAGTCCCACTGAGGCCGGAGGTGCCCTCAGTATCTAAACAAGTGTCCGCTGCAGGCTTGACCCTGGCTCAGAGGAACAAACTGAAAGAAGCAGGTGGCACTTTCAGGTGGGTGGCATTCTCTTCAACTACTGTTGCTTGAAATCAGTTTCTAAAGTATTGCTTATTGAAAACCAGCATAGCGGAATAAAAAATTTAGATTTGTGTTCAGGTGTGGAGTGTTTTTTTTATTTTTTTATTTTAACTGACACAGGGAAAACTCAACAGTGGAGTATTTTGCTGTTTGATCGCTGCTCCCTTCCTTTTTAAAAGTGCTTACTTTGCTCAATTGTGTTTAAAAATTCTTAGTTTGTGTTTAAGCAACACTTTGGGGAAGTCAGCCTCTCCACCAAAACGAAATTGAGGAATCGTGGGGTGACCTCTGACCAAGCTTTGTCACTCGAGCACCATTCAAGACAGCTGGTTAAAAGCTGCTTCTTTCAGCTGCGCAACATTGCTAAGCTAAGCTCAGCTCAGGCCCATGCTGTCTCAGGGGGAGCTCGAAATCATCATCCATGTGTTTATGTCCTCGTGGCGAGACTACTGCAACGGCCTGTTCACCTGCCTCAACAAGAAAGAGTTGGCTCGCCTTCAGTCTGTCCAGAACTGTGCTGCGAGGCTGCTGACCAGCAGCAAGAGCTCCCACATCACACCTGGATTAAAATCTCTTCACTGGCTCCCTCACTTAATTAAGCCCTACAGCCCAGCTCGAGGACTGAGGCTGTCTGGGCAGTTCCTGCTGATGGTCCCACCTACCCACTTTAAAACTCAGGGAGACCGATCCTTTAAAGCCACCGGGCCCACCTTTGGAACGCGCTTCCTTTAGACCCGCGCTCCCTGGCCTCAGTCGATGCTCTTAAAAAGCGCCTGAAAACGTTTTTGTTCCAACAAACGTTTTCGACTAAGCTGACCCTGCAGTGTTGCTGCATTCTAAGCATTTTATACCTCCCTATTTACCCACATGAGTTCTATGTATCCTTAGATGATCTTTTAGATACGTCTACTTTTGTGAAGCACTTTGTGACCACTGTCTGTGAAAACCGCTATTATAAATAAAGTTACCTACTTACTTATTGCTACTTTAATTGGACAGTTTTTGTAATGAATACTCTGCATTGCTTTGATGTATGTGTGTATAATATCTAAAATATCCACAAGAAGGAAGGGAATCTGTGCATTTGTTTCCTTTTGTAACCGCGCTTGATGGGAATTAAACCTTGTATCTTCAGAACGCTGGTTAGTCATGCGTAAGTGGCCTCCAGTTTTCAATCCCGCATGCCTTCCTGAACAGAGACGACGAGGACATCAACGACGTGGCGTCCATGGCGGGCGTGAACCTGTCTGAGGAAAGTGCAAATATCCTGGCCACCAACTCCGGGCTGGTGGGAGCAGTGACACATTCCTGTAAAGACGAGGTCTTTCTGTCCTGCGCCGTGCTGCAGAGGAGGATGCTGGAGATCGGTGAGACGCCGACCTGAGTGTTTCCACTCTCCCTCATTTATCAGTGGATTACAGCACTGACATGGTGTTTCTGCTCCAGGTAGCAAGTATGGCGTGACAGACCTGGGTGCAGAAGTGGTGAACTATGTCTCCCACGCCACCCAGCAGCGACTACAGCACCTCCTTGAAAAAGTCTCCCAAGTAGCACAGCAGAAAAACTTCAATTTCAAGGTTTGTTTATCAACACTGTGAACAGTGTTTTCTTTTCTCCCCCCCCCGAGGGTTAGATTTTGCTCTGCCAGATCCTTGGAGAGAAAATAGAAATGTTCTGTCTCGGCAAAACACATATTTTAGCGTGCAATGACAGAATTATCCGACAACATTTAGAGTCACTCCACCCACTGCCGACTCTTTTTTCTTTTTTCCTCGCCTCAATATTTGGGTTTTTACCCCTTTGTAACGCGGCTGTCTTTTGGCAGGAGGATGACATCTACGAGCACAGCGGTGACGTTCGCGCTCAGCTGAAGTTCTTTGAGCAACTGGACCAGTTAGAGAAGCAGCGAAAGGAAGAACAGGAGCGAGAAATCCTCCTGAAGGCAGCTAAGGTGAGGCATCCCCGTCAGGCGTCAGAATAATTTCATCCGCTGGCGACTGAGGAAATTACCTGAAACTTTTAATTGTATGAATAATCTAAGCAGTGTTTTTTTTCCCCTTAGATGAGGACGGTGTTGTCACTTGTTAGGTTGGCTCAGTTAAAACAAATTACTGTGTGATATTTATATATATATATTTTTTTACTGTTAATGTGGCTCATTTGTGAAAGCAAAGGCTGTGTTATTCATATTGTAGATCACAATCGATAATTACTCCCAGTGTCCGTCCAATTCCAGACAAACTGCTGGGACTCAACAGAGTTTACAGGAATAAAAAGGTCACGACTGTTAGGACTTAATCTCTCCCAGTTTTATAGTCGGAGTTGCAAACAGCTTAATATCATTATATTGGGTGCCTTCAACATAAATGTGAATGAAATGTGTTACGAGCACATCACTGTGCTCTGCAGCACCTGCAGCCGACAAACTGGGCAAACAGTTTCAAAGAATCTATTGTGAATACATTACTTTTGAACAAATAATACTCGATGATGAATCTTTTAGTTCCGTTAGTGTACATACAAGGGATTATATAGAAGACAAGCAAATAGCCATAAGAAGGTTTTTTTTTGTGATCTTTAGACATTTATAGAAACTGGATCTGAGGCTCTAGTTTTGCACTCGCTTCTGCCGGCATTAATTAATTGTGTTTTGCTTTTGGCTCCACAGTCTCGAGCTCGGCAAGAGGACCCAGAGCAGCTGCGTCTGAAGCAGAAGGCAAAAGAGGTGCGATGGGAGGAGGAAAAGCAGCAGAGCCCACAGCTCTTTGTCTGTACATTCAAACACTCACGCTTCATTTCCATGTCGGCCTGTGTGTTCTTGTCCAGATGCAACAGCAGGAGTTGGCTCAGATGAGACAGCGAGAGGCCAACCTGACGGCTCTGGCAGCCATCGGTCCGAGGAAGAAGAGGAAGAATCTGGACTCTCCGTCTTCCTCCGCTTCAGCTGAGGTAACGTTCAAATCAGTTTATTGGAAAAGGTTTTGGGGTGAACGAGAAAACTCTGAATGGTTCTCAACATCGTGGCGCACATCCTTCTTCAGTCGTTTCCATAAATGAGTTGGCAGAAATTCCAAGTGAGGCTCCTCTAATTCAGCACAGAAAAAAACCTGCTTGAGTCGCACGGACAGAAAACACACGTTGTGGTTGTACACATGCTGGAAGTCAGGAGGGATATGCTTAGCAGTAGCAGGCAGGTATCAGACACACAAAGTTGATTTGGTGACGAGCCGTCCCAGACGGCCCCTATCCGTTTTCTCTGCCGTCCTCGGAGGAGGCCTCGTGTTTGGTGGGAGCTGAGCTCTGGCACACTGTCAGTGGACTTCTGTAGTCACGGATTAAATAACAGACACATTCATTTAATACATAGTCAGACATACACAATTCTTACTCTGAAATACAATCTGACTTTATTTGAGCTTATGATATATATGATATATGAATAGAGAATAAGAAGCTTTGAGACTCGTATATGTATTCCCAGTGTGCTCAAGCTCAGTTTCTCATTTCTCTCTGATCTCCAGCAGGGATCGGGGTCGGGTCCATCTCTGTCTGGCGGGCCCGGCTCATCAGGCTCTAGACCCACACGGCAGCGCATCACGCGCGTCAATCTCAGGGACCTGCTCTTCTGTTTGGAAAACGAGAGGTCTACCAGCCGCTCCCATTTCCTCTACAAGGGCTTTCTCAAATAGGCGTGATGTCATGAAGGAGGAGGAGGAGGAGGAGGAGGAGGAGAAGATGGAGGTGTGTGGAGGGACCAACTGCTCCCACTACAGAGAGCCTGAGACTCCTGTAAGGGAAGAAGAAGAAGAAGAGGATGACTACGGCGACTTGGCACATCTGAAGGTTCATCAGACAGACGTGATAACCTGGAATCCACTAGTGGCCATTCAAGATGGTTTCTCTACCTCCCTCCTCAAACAACGCCTATCATCTTTTAGAGCAGCGGTTGATTTCCCCCCCAGTTCTTCTTTTTTACAAGATGGTGCAAAAGTGGAGCTTATGTTGTGTGAGGAAGGTTTTTCTTTTCTTTTTCTTTTTTTCTTCTTCAAATGAACAAACAATATGTAAACGATATGCACTGTAACATAGTACAGTTTATTTCATGAATATTTGTACGCACATTAGGCTTCAGAGCAACGCAAATAATTTGTTTTGATAGACCACCAACTAATCATGATCAATTTTAATTTGTCGTCAGCAGAATTAGTGAAACCTTCAAACCGTGTAACCGACTGAGTTGCCTTCTTATCTCTAAATAAGCCATAAAGTCATCGGTGAGCAATTAACCCTTCCATAACTAAGTTCATCAACTCCATTATCTTACACGATTTTCTTTTCCTCTTGACCATATTTATTCACTAAATTGAATCAACGTGTAGTTATTTATTGAACACCTCAACTGTTTCATGTAGCTTCAATTCAAAACCACGTGCATTAACGTGCGCAGGACACGTTTGAAATTGGCGTGTAGGTTTCAGTGTGTGAAGACAGGCGTGTCTGTTTTGTTTTTAAAAAGTTTGTCTGGTTGCTATTTTTGAAAACGTATTTCGTGTTTTGATGGCTAAAAGTTTCAACAGGGGTCAGACTGCTCATCGCTACACCAAACACGCGTCTACCTGAAGCTCTATTTTTGTAGTTGCCCACTAACCCACATTTTTACTCTTCTAACGACGAACTGACGCTGTCCTCCAGTCACTTCTGTACCTGCTTATATACTAGTGTGCTACTGGTCAGCCCCGACCAGTTTTGTAGTATCTGATGTGAGAAACTGGAGTTTCTTCCTGTATATTTGTAAATGTTGCACCTAAAATTTTACATGCTGTTTTGTATAGAATTGAGAATTTACGCATCCAGAAAAGAAAATCAAGTTTTCTCTATAAAAAGTTTGAATAAATATTGATTTTGCAGTACCGGATTTTGCTTGACGTTGCAAGAGTGTTGGAGGGGGGGGGGGGGTCATTTACATTCGAAGTGACTCATTTATTTTAATCTATTTATATATATATATATATAAGAAATGATTTTTAAAAGTGCAGTAAACACAAAGATGAGCTCGCATGGTAAGCAGCAAGAGAAGAAATGGCTTTTTCAAAAAGAAAGATATATCCTTAGAAGAATTACAGAAAATCAGTAGAATTTTTATTTTGGGGGTGAAAAATAGCTGAAGTGGAGAGTAAACCCAAAGAGTTTATCCTCAGAAAACGAAGGAACTCATTGTCACAAAACATAGTAAAGGATCTATTTCACTCACAGTGTGTGGCGAGGCTCCTTCAGGTTTTTTGTACTTGTGCAGGGTGTGACGGTGACCCCACGCCCCACCACACCCTGTACAATTCAGAGACACTTGCTCATGCATTTGCTTTCGGCCGGCTGGATTATTTTGCGGTGTGTTTACTGGTCTCGGTAGATAATCTGGTCGACGGCTGCAGCCTCACCAACAAAAAGAGGGTGGAGCACTTTACACCTGAGCTTCAATATCTGCACTGGCTGCCTGCGTGTCAAAGGATCCACGTCAACATTTTACTTCTTGTCTTGTAAAGCTTTGAATATCTAAATGTATCTTGTAGAATATGAAACATCCAAACCCCTGAGGTCCTCAGGAAGAGTTTACTCCGTGTTGTCAGAGTCATAAGATGAAGCAGCTTTTAGTTACTCTCCTCACGTGGAACAAACTTCCGGCTGACACTCGCTCAATCCGACCTTTAAACATTATTAATATTAATTGGAAAAGCTTTCCATTAAACAATAGATTGAACTTAGTTTATTAAATTTCTATTAATGAAGCTTTTACTTAATGTACTCTTTTTCTGCCTAATCGCTTTTTTTTTAATTGCATTTCATAATAATAACCATTTAAGATTAATATTGTTAATCTCCTTGCTTTAACGTATTTATTTTATTTCCTTAGAAGCACTGTGAATTGTCAAGTGTCTGTATAGTTGTATAGAAGTTTTGCAGTCAGGATTTGGGAACCATTGCCTTGTGACATGTCAGTGGCTCATAAATCTTAGTTTGTGCTTTCCTGTCCTCCACTAGGGGGCAGCATTGCACCGTTCAAACATCTGGATGCGTGTCGCACGTGGTGGCGGGAGTTTGTGCATGAATGAGCTGAACGCCTTTTAATACCATCTTATTCTACCTGTTCTCAGATAAGTCTCCTTAATCCTTTAACATCTGTAAAGCTACATGTAGTACACCGTGTACCCCCCCCCCCCCCCCCCCCCCCACCCCACACACCCCACTTCCACCCCCCCGGTTTATACATGCATCTATTGAGTACAGCTCCCAGGAGAACTTCCTCTCTGAATCTGGAATCACGCTCACAGTCTGTCCTCTCCCTTTGTCCGGCTGTCTTGTTTGAGTCCGTCTCCATTATCAGCCCACACCCAGAGCACAAGCAACAGCTGCCACATCAGCTGCTAACATTCACCAAAAGCACAGGCTGGAAATAATTAGGCCATTCTGCCACTGGGACAGTAGCCTGATGTTGTAATGATTGGGAGCAGCTTTACTATCTGCGCAGACCAAAGAGGAACAATAATATTTGGAGCTCAACATCAGCGATGATGAGCCACAGTTTGATCCTCTGAAATGAAAGTACACATAGGAGCCACTAGGGGGCAATAGCTCATTTTAACCCAATATGAGATCATCTCATAGAGAATGTTGGCTCAATCCGCATCTTGAGGCTCCTCTTCATATCACCTGGTTACTTTCAGCATCAGTATTTTGCACAGGAGGGACTGCTGGGCCAGTCTGTCAACCACTTCTGTGGTAGAAGGGAAAGCAGTCAGCGGCGGCGTCTGTGAGGCGAGGACCTGGGCGAGGCTCCAGCGTGGCCTGACATTCCCTCGTATAGTGACCCCGACTAGCGTTGGTGGTGATTCAGGTGAGGCCTCGCTCCTTGTGCCTCAGCCCACTCCAATATTTTCACTAGTAATCCCCCTTCCACTCCTCAACACTGCTGCTCTTTCAGAGTTAAGTCTACATAAGCTCCCACTTGAGTGCCAGAGGCAGAGCAACAACGGGGCTGGTGCGGTTGCCTAGCGACGTCCCAGTCACTGCACCTGAGGGTGTTGGGTAAACACCCGGAGCCTGCCACAGGGAAGAGGAGAGGAGCCACATCCCTGTTTCCCTCCTTGACATTTATCAAAAGCGGCTGTTATTAATTTCAGACATTCAGCGCTTGTTGTTCCTGCTCTCACCCCAGGATGAAATGATATAATAAATCTTAAGTGATGGTATATACAAGTGTGTGTGTGTGTGTGTGTGTGTGTGTGTGTGTGTGTGTGTGTGTGTGTGTGTGTGTGTGTGGGTGTGTGTGTGTGTGTGTGCGCACGCGCCTGTGAGTATTGTTGGTACTTGGCAGTGGGGGCTTTTGTCATATTCCAAGATGGGTTTTGACTGATGTGATAGTGCTGCTCAGCAGGGTGTTCCTCTTGCACTTGTCTAACTCTCCAGCCTGTAAAGTCTGCTTGTTTACACTCACAGAGGGATTCAGTTATAATGATGGTTAGAGGCTGATGAAACGTCCCCCAGCTTCCTTCACTTACATGAATTGTAAGGTTATGAAATTCTTTATTAAAGCAAGACCCCCATAGCTATATAAATAAAAGGCTTGTGATATCTCGTGTTTTGACATTAGACTGCAACCTGGAGAATTCAAGCTCCTTCCGTAATCCTCCCCGCATCCACGCTGTGAGACAAATGCAATGGTGAAAAGTCAGTTAATCAATTTTATTCTTTTCAACGCCTCCTTGCATAGCGTTGATTAATCTTTGAGCTTATGAATAAAACTCTCTCCTAGGAGGGACACCAGAATGTGATTCGGATGAACTGATGTGGCACGGTGTGATTCAGTCACTGCGCTTCATAATCCATTAAAATGCGCGAATTTGCCAGCCCAGAACCACTTTTACTCTTAAATGAAATAGAATGATCTGAGCCCCGCTGTAAGGAATCAAACCCCTGACATGTAACAAGCAGCAACAGCTCATTAGTTTACGTCCGGACACAACACCATCTCCCGTGCGCCCGTGCCCTCGTCTCACCCGGGTTAATGCTGACTTCCGGACTCTTTTGTTATGGGGTCGAGCGGGGCAGTCTGCTTTGGCCCAGAGATACTATAATAAGGCCAGTGTTTATGACCGCTGCTGAAATGGGTTTGTAAGCGCGGCTGAACCTGTGAGGTATTGACGCAGGGGTTAATAGCCTGTTGGCCTCCTTAATGGAGCTGAATCAGGCCAAGCAGCAGGCAGCGTCGGCCCACAGGAGCAGAACATCTCCGCTTACAAAGTCATCTCCTATGTGGAGCGGGACAGACACCGGAATGGGTTGGGGGTGGGCCGGAGGTTGACACAGACTAATGTGCATCGTGGATTTGACCACACTGAGACGAGCCGAGGTGTTGCTCTCCGTTCCAGACCGAATCTGCCAGATCTTCCTGTTTTTGTGTGAAAAGCAAACACCAAAGTGAGAGTTTACAACTACGCTCGCTGCTTCCTCCGACGAAGTAATGATTTGGGCTGAATGTGAACACTGCGAGACACTCATAACCTCGAGATGTGCCTCCTAAATATCATGAATAAGTGTATTAGACGGGACAACATAGCGAGCGGCATATCATCCATCAATGTCTACTAAAAATAAGAATTAATGAACAAACATAATGACCGCTCATGTTTTTATGTTCCGGCCAACCCATCTAAATACATGTTACTGAAATGTTAGTGCAGAGACTGACTATCTCCATATTGTCCTGATGTCCCTGGGCCAAAGGATTTCTGTCAAGTCATAGCTTTTGTTTTTAATTTTAGTTTTCTTAAGATACTACTGTTGAGAAGTAAAAAGGCCTGATGGGCAGTCTTATGAAATTAATTACAGTCATCGTTTTGGTTTTACTTGACAGATGATCCGTGTTGGGGATGATGTTGAGTGTTGTGTTATTAAGTGTTGTGACAGTTTGTTTCAGCTACACTTTTGTCAAAGTGACACTAACACGCGACACCCCACACCCAGCTGTTGTTGTAAAGTATTTTAATTGTGACTGTTCTACTTATTAGGTTATAATCAAAGCCTCCTGGGCTGTAACTCTATGTGAGCAGGCACTAGTTCCTTTATCGTGGCCGGTTTAAGTAACAGGCACTTTAGGCAGCGGTGGGTCTTAAGGGGTCCTGAACAACATGTAGATCAGGGGTGTTGAACACACTTTAGTTCAGAGAGGAAAGATCGTGGCATAATGAGGTTTAAATTTGAACTTTAAAGTTTTCCACTGTTTTTCACAGACTCAAACAATTAATACCAAAAATTTGTACAATCTCAACATAAAGCATTTTGATTGTACCTTCTGGTGCAAAACACAGTGAAACGTCAAAACAAAATCAAAAACTATAAATTGTAAATCCTGGTATATGAGTGGATTATAAGTGCTAGTGACATCAACAAATAATCAAAATGATTTGATTAATATATTCTTATTCAAAGCTGTTGTTTTAGCCGTTACAATTTCACTGAACCCCTTTTTACTGGAGGGAGCAAATCATTATTCCTGGACTAATTCAGTCCGAGTGACAGCACAGTGAAAGATCTGTATATTATCGTGTATCTCACAGCAATAAAGCCTTGAGGTCCTGTCGGGAACATAAGCTTGATTTTCTCTCTTTTTGTTGCAGCCATTTTGTTGCTTTAAAGACCTGTTGATATCATAGAGCATCTTCCTAATATTAATGTAACTGGAGCTGATTTTACTGACCCACAAAGTGCTGAAAAATCTGTCAATGTGCCACAGCAACATGACAATATTGCAGCTATGTGCACATTATTTGACAGGCCTGATCGAAGGAGACAAAATTAAAGTGAGATTTTCATCTAAAGTAACTTTTTCAGCAAGTCTTGAACTAATCCCATTACTTTTTGAGAAATTAACCTGTAATTGTGTTCAAGCATCTCAGTAACTTGCACTACAGTGCTAAAGATTTAACATTGGTGACACTGCCCAGCTAATGTAATCCCAATTCACTTTCCCTCATTAGTGGGTAAACATCCAATCCTTGGTAAATCTTCACAATAACAGGAGGAAGGAGCTGACGGCACCACTTTTGTACTACAAGCCAAGTATCCCTTCTGTGGATTTGTGTGAATCTGTGCATTCATTTCAATCTGAATTTTCACATCTTTAACATTGAACCTGTTTAGAGAACCTTGATATTTACCACCCCGATCCAACCAGTTATTCTGGAGTCTAGGTAAACGTTCACATATTGCATTACTTCAAAAGTGCACGTGGAAACAAGCCTATAGCTTTCACTATAGTGTTGCTGAAATATCCTCGATAGCAGAGAAGAGGGCTTGTTCATTAGTTATACAAGGATCTGCAGACTATTAGCAAAAGTGTGAACCGGAAATAATCTCTGAACATCGTAGAAATGCCTGCTTCAAGTTCAAACACATTTTGGTAAGAGAAGAGACTGTGCGTAAGGGGTTTAATGTGCCGTGTGTAAATCATGCTGGTTATGGCGTGAGGGATCGACCAACGTAAAACAAGCATAAGAGCATAACCATGAAACTCCGACGAAGCAGCTTATGCTGTGTGCACAAGGCCAAATAGGCTGCCGCTCCTCCTGTTGTGAAGGACTGTAATATCATCATCGCATTTACAAGACTAATTTTGTCACACACGTGTGGTGATCAATTATTTATTTATACTAATGATGGCGCTATACATCCATTATTCATGCTAAGCGCTGGTCTTTCTCGAGCGATGCTGACGGGGGGAAATGGCGGGGCAGATAGGACTGGAAGCTTGATTGTACACTAAAGGACACCGGAGACCAACTTGACTGCGAGGGAATCCTCTTCTACCATTTAGAGAGGTAGAGGGTGTCCTGGGGAAGGCACTTAACCTGTGGCTGAGGTGAAGAATTACATGCAGTTGATTAGAACAGCTGCTCTGCTCGAGGATGCAGCTCAGATTTCCCTCTGCACTCTGGCATGTAATCACATGGAGAACTCGGTCTCTGCAGAGCTGCTGCGGCGCCGACAGCAGCATAAAAATCCATGTACTTATACAGAGGAAGCCAACATACTGTACAACACAAAGGCAATCCCATGATGCATCATTCACTGTGATGATTATAGTGTCCCAATAAGTGAAATGAAATCAGCTCTATCAGGCCTGATGGAATATTTACAGTGTTGGTTTCAAATCCTCTGGTTTAAGAGAGGTACTTCATCAATGCACATTCTGCCTAACTATATTGGATATTTTCTGATGAAATTGCAGGATACAGCCTGAGTAGATGATCAGGAAATCACAGGCTTTAGGCACAGAGACACTCTGGTAAAAGGGTTTGAGACATCAATCAGCCTAACACGCAGGGAAGGCGTTCCAATTCCACACAGAAAGCACCACAGCTGACGGACATTTTAGAGACACATTGACGAGTGAGATGACTTGTCCACATACTGTAATAAAAACAAGGCAAGCTCCTGAGCTTGATCCACAATCCAAAAGCATTGGACATCCCATAATATACAGCAACTCATTTGTGTGTTTTGTCTACAACTGGTTTTGACACATATTTTGGAGACAGAGCAACGTTAACTCTTTAGTACAGTCTCACCTGGAGCAACCCAGAAGTTGTCCCCCCCAAGTGCAGTGTTGCATAATTGCATATTGAATAAAAGCCCCCACTCTGCCCCTCAGAGTTTCATGAATTGTTGATACATTAACCAGCAAGCAACTCAGTTATTTGCGGAGGTTCCCAGAAATAAACCCGCTCACCTGTGCAGTAATAACTGCTCCTGACACAATGCCACTTCACGTTAGTGAAGACATGGTGAATTCATTGGGTAAAATGGATTCAGGAATATGCAATGCGAGAAAATGAGGGCTATACGAGTCAGGGCCTCCGCACAATAATGACGCTCATCTGAAGATGTTCAGCACACCCAGTATGTGTCCTGTCCTTTATTTTAGTTTCATGTGTTAGGACCAAACATAAAACAGAAATTAGGCTAAATAAATTTGACTTTCAGAGCTCATCATGATGTTTTACAGTTCATCCTGAGGGGGGACATACCATTATGAAATGTCAAGAAACATTTAAATCAAAAACTAAAACCGTCAACCTTTACCCGGGTGCACGTGTTGCATGTGTGGATTTTCTCCCACAGTCCAGAAGCGTTCGTCTGAGGATAACTGGTGACCCTAACTTGTCCATGAGTCTCTCTGTGATGGACTGACGACCTGTCCAGATTGGACCCCGCCTTCGTCCTCAATTAGCGGGAATTAAATCCAGTTCTGCATGACCATGAACCGAATGACGCAGTACAGAAGATGAATAGGTGTCAAACAAATGGCTAAATGGGGCACAGAGGTTGTCAGGACATTATGTCTTCACAGCAAACTACTTCTCCTTTAAAGCGCCATCAAGTCATTACATCACTAGAGGTTTGCATGTGCTCCCTGTGCATGCATGAGTTTTCCCAGGTACTCTGGTTTCCTCCCACAGCCCAAAAACATGCCGTGGAAATATATCTTGGTGATTCTGCATCATCAGTGGCTCCTACACCACGTCACCCTACGCTGGTTAAAGTGTCGTGGAGGATGGATGGGTGGAAGAATCTCATTGTCGTCTTGTCATGGGTACCAGTTTAGTGCAAATACTAAATTGATGTTGAGAAATTTGTGCAAACTATTCTGGAACACACATGTAAGAAACGATGCGTTCTCACTTGAACCGCTGTCATGTGAACGGGGCCTGACACACTCTAAATTACTGAAGCAATAAGAGCAAGGCCATTATTGTAGGATATGCTCTTTTCAAATTTGGTTTGCTCACACTTGAAGGCTTGATAGTCTGCCTGCTTGGAAAATCACATCTTTGCGATCGTTGAGTGTCTCCACCTGATCAGTCATCCATATCATGAATGGATGGTCGTTAAAAGTGAGATATTTTTCTCCCCCACTTACAGCAGGAACATCAAATTCATTCTGCTGCTTTGATCTCATTTTAGACCGAGTCCTGAAATAGCAGCAGGCTGCGAGTGGTGTCAGCAGAAAAGCAGCACGCAGCGCCTGTACTTCTGCCGCTGAATAACAACATCAACATTAAACTGTGAACAGTTGATCGCACAGTCAGCATCAGAACCAACATCCGATGGTGTTTTTCAGATTGGACTGTTCCCAGCCTCAGCCCCAGAGACTCACTAGCTATATAGAGAGGAAATGAAAAGAGCCAGGCTTGGACATGTTTGAAGAAGAGAACTTTATTTACAACACACAAGGCACTGGCTGCAAGCCAGCAGCAAAGCTCTCAGTCTATATACGCCATTTATCAAGGGGCCAACTTGAGTTTGCTTTCTTCTTTCACTCTGCCTTTCTGCCACGCGGAAACCAAGTGAACTTCAGGCTAAGCCCATCAAAGAGCCCTTCCTTGAAGTTAATCTGCTTATCTGCCGACTGGCTATGACCAGGAATACTTTTTACCAATCTGATTATTTTTTCGGGGCAAGCGAGTCCGCCACAGATGGCTCACTTATTAACACAGGTCCACGATTCTGCCGGGCCCATCGAAAAATTCATTATTGTACCAGGGAAAGGTTAACTTGGGTTTATTACTGGATGTTCTCATTACTGGGATACTCAGGGAATCAAAGCACCTCTCATTACCTAGATCAGCCTGTTCCATCAGCCCCGCTCACCTCTGCCTGTCTTCTCTGCCTCTTCATTGCCCACTCCTTTAATTTCTGCCCACACGGGGCATTAAAAGTATGACTCGGCTTCACTCCCTCATATTTTTCTTTTATCCCCCCCCCCCCCCCAAACCATTTTCTAAATGTTATGCATTGTTCACGCCGGGTTCCAATCTGGTTTTTTTTGTGGGCCCCTCCCTTTGCTGACCCTCTCCTCAATCCTACTAATCACCTCTCCACACGGCCTACCTGCATTTTGCCACTGCCTCATTTTTCTCCCTCTTGCTTTCTGCCTGCCTCTCTGCTTTCTCTCTGGGTGTCTCATTAAAGGCGCTCTATCTAATGAGATTACGCCGTGGGGATTAATGGTGTGGTTAATTGATAGACACACAGCCGGAGAGGATTAAATCCCGTTAAGTCCCCAGTGGTTTTTTTTTTTTTTTTTTTGGGGGGTGGGGGTGGCGCTTCAGCTGACTAATTGAAATCACAGGAACGGACACAAATATACTTCCTGACCCCACAAACTGCTCTAACAATTATTCGTCTGTTACGCCATAAAATAACCAATACGGGTTGTTTCATTAGAAAATGAGGCCGCGTCTAAAAAATAGGGTCAAAGATTAACTGCAGGATTCCCCTGGGGAGGCTGTTCCACTTTACAACCATTTTCTAACACATAATAAAAAACAAAAAAACAAAAACACAAAAATTTCACATTAAAAAAAGAGAACAAAGAAAATAAAGTGCAACCATTCAGTGTGCATATTACAAACCAGTCATTCCTGAACAAAATAGAAATATTTATTTTAAAGCCACTATGTAGAGGTCTTTCTATGCAATTAAAATTATTTTTTCTTTTTTTAAGTTGTTTTGAGCATACTGAAAGCCAGTAGTCAGTGTAAGGGGGAAGCAAATGCATTTGATCTGTTGCTTCATGATGCTCCCATGAAGAGAGTCAGAATCGTTCATATCCAACACATAGCGGCTTTAGTCTCGTCAATGGTACAGATGATAAAGCTCTATCGATCAGGATTTTTAAAAACAAGATCACGGAGGCCCATTATCATGATTATTTAAAGCTCTGTAACAGTACATCTGAAATGACCAGCATTATTCCGGCCGTGCCACATGACTCAGCATACTGAGTGTACCGTGCCACATGACTCAGCATACTGAGTGTACCTTGGCGAGAGAATGATGTAGTAAGAAGTAAAAAAAAAAAAAAAAAAAAGATGGCACATTTTCAAAACGTGTTGTTTTATTTTCTAAAGCACACATCCAGTATCTAGATGACGAAGTAAAAGAATTCCAGTACACGGATTACCAGAACGACTATCAGCAGGCATGGATAATGAACCTTCAGCCGCCCCACGGCCGAGAGCCAGCGCGAGGAGCGCTTCTGTCGGAGACAATACAGATCCAAACAGGGAGGACGGGCCTGTTTCCGTATATAAAAAGAGTATAACAAAGCACTTCTTGAAATTAAAAAGAAAAGCAAATAATTTCAACAACAACAAAAAAAAAGAAAAGTTTAAGCATTCATCTTAGAAATGGAAATATACGTGTCAACAAAAGACGAACATAAATATTTACATATTAAAAATAAATGGGCCAAAAAATCCCCCGAAGCCCAAAGTCGAGCAAAAGAGAGAGTGAGAGCAGCAACTTTTATCATCAATACTTCAAAAATATGTATCTTACAGTATTTTTATTTCCTCAGTGTCTTTATACAGAGTATATTCATATAGTTTCTGTTGACTATTTTCACATTCTCACCACATAGTAACAAGTGCTTTGAGTAAAACATTTGAAGGAATTAAAAAACAAAAAACAAAACAAAACAAAAAACCATGCACTTTTGAATACTTTTGTTGGCCTATAAAAAAACGGGAATGTTCAAGGCGACAAAGAAACAAACCAAAAAAAAAAAAAAATCTTTCCCAGATGCCTTTGCTCCGAGTCGTTTCCACTTCCTCGACCCTCCGTCTGACCGATCGGATCATGCCTACATAAGCTTTACACGGTGGAGGAAGCAACACAAAACCGTACAGGGCAGGCAAGCGTCTCAACGTAAAGGCTCCTAAACTCATGGGTCCACAGAGGAAAAGGCAGGCATTCTCCACTAAATTAGAAAACCCCCACATGTATAAAAATGCTCGCACACAACCGCAGCGTGGCTGCTGCGGTTGTGTTGACAGGTGATGCTCGCCAAAGTCAAACTGAGCGGGTCCCTTTTGAGAAGGAGAGCCACCTTCCCCGCAATGACTCGCGCTGGCTTCTTCCGGGCCATAATTTCTTGTGTTATGATGTCCAATAGTCTGCCCTGGGTGTGTCTTTCCCTCCCGGGACGGGCTGCTGGGGTTGTTCATGTGCACCAATGTGAAAGGGGGAGGAGAGCAGGGCTGGTTTTGAGAAGCGCGGGGGGGAGGAGGAGGAGGAGGAGGAGGAGGAGGAGGAGGAGGGCGACAAGAGAACGTGCCTCCGCTGTACTGCACGAATGGCAACCGATCCTGAGATAGCAGGAGTCTGATACAAAAACACACCACAAAAGGCACTTTATAAAATGACAGTGCTTCTGTTCTAAGGAAATTCAAGTTGACAGAGTTAAAGAGACCGACTCGGAGAGCGTCTTCCCGAAAACATTCTCTTCAGTGTGAGACTAAAGCAAGAAATGGTTTTTTGTTTTAACAATCAATCAAAGCACAAATTCACTATTTGTCTCTCACCAGCGGCTTGAGTCGTCCCCAGAGATATCCAGGTCCAGCCCGGTGAGAGAACGACAAAATTATAATTGAAAAACCAAAAAAAAAAAAGAAAAAAAAGAAAAACATCACTACAAACTCGCCACTAAAAAATATAAAGCCAGAATACAGTTGCATTGCAGTGGACGTCATGATTGTGGGCTTGGTCGTTGTGAACAAGCTTTATGTGGCCCGTGTGAGGGTCCGTTCCTGACAGAGTCTACCAAAGGAGCCTGCATCATGTTGGTTGGCCCTCGCCTGTGGTTTAAATCAGCGTCCGTCCAACTTGTCCAGCCTCTCCTGGCCCCCCGCTGAAGCCCCGCCCAGCCCCCCGGCTCCGCTCTCAGTCATCGTCCCCTCCTCCATAGAGGTCGGCCAGCTTCTTGAAGCGAGGGCCCCAGTCGTTGAGGTAGTCATAGTCCTGGTCCCCCGAACTGGTGGAGTTCAGCGAGCTGACGGAGCCTGCGGTCGAGCCGCTGCCTTCGTAGTCGAACACCAGCAGGGAATCGTACGGAGGGGCGGTGGGGTCGTTGTCCGCTGCCCGCAGGCCCTGCGGCCAAGAAGACAAGGATATCAGAAGTCAAAGATCATATACTACAGTATTTCATCTTCACTGTGCTTCTCCTGGATTTAGGTCAGTCACCGCTGCAAATATAACTGACGAGCTGATGTGGAAACAAGTTCAGGGTGCAAGACTGTAACTGCTGCAATAAGCTTGTGTCCTCTGGCTCAGCCAGTCATTAGTGCTTTAATGTTACTTCACATCCTGGACGGAGCTTGAGAGCCAGAAATACAGTTCTGGAAAGAATTGATGTCCAGCACTTCTTCAGAAGATAAATCAACTCGTTTTTTTTTTACCATAAAACTAAAAATGATCCACCCTCCATTAAAACAGTTTTCTAAACTCTGAGCGGCTGACAGCGAGGTCTCATTAGGAACCAGTGCAATCCGTGCCTTCATTATACAAGCGTAGAAAAAGAAAAGAATATGTGAATTTTGGCCATAAAATCTCAGCAGTTCTTCAAAAACCTTTGAGAGGAAAAAGCTTCTTGGTCATGAACATACATCATTTATGAAGTCTCCTATGTCTCCGGGGTGGGGCAGACTCGGCCTCACTGGGTACTGTGACTCAGCAATCACAGGCCTCTCGTCGACCCGGCGCACCCCTGATGGCTTGTTGATGATGTGATCCAGAGACTCCGGCTGCTGCAGCTGGCTCAAGTCGTAGTCCTGGATGAAGGCCATGGAGAGGGAGAGCCGAGGGTTAAAATCATCGCCATGGATTCACCTGCTGTTTCTAACCTGTTTCTGTCGGTGCAGAAGACATTGTGTTTCAAAGCAGGCTCAGTTTACGACTTCATTCAGCCTTTGTTTCGCTCTCATTGTTTGCCATCAAAGACTGTCAGACTTTAGAGTGTGCTTGTGTTGAGTCAGAGCGCTGAGGGGTTTCCAAATTATGGCTGTTTTTGTAATTCTCCAGACTTTATCTGTCTACCAAATCCAAACGACATTCTGTAAAGCTGGCGCTGCTACATCTTAACCCTTAGTATACAGGATCGGCAGGTAGTAAACAAAGACCCCACAGTTTATCGAGTCCATTCTCTTCAGATGGTAAATAAAACTAAAATCCCTTTTGATCGGGGGTATGTGAGCCATACATTGCTATAGTGGCTGGTCTGCAGGACATTTTTGTGGCTTTTTGTGTGAAGTTTGCATGTTCTCACTGAGCATGCGTGGGTCTTTTTCACTTCCTGTGGATTTCTGACAAAATTCTCCCAAAAATGTGCCTGTTTATATGGCAACAGCTTGAAAAACAATGTCATTATACAGACATTTGTATAAACAGACGATGGGGTTGGATTGCTTTTCCGGGTGACCGCCAACGATCAAACGACCAAGTTTGAAGAGGATATGGACGGGGAGTCATGACCCTCTGGAGACTGTCATTGTCTATATTGTCCATCTCCATGTGCGGAAGAACTATTTACATGCACAGTCGCAGCATTTCAGAAAAGTTGTGTTTTCGCCCATTTCCGTGGAGACGGAGTGGGAGAGTTGGACAAAATGTGCCTTTTCAGTTGCCCCGAGCACTTTGTCATGTAAACGGACCACCAACGTTTTCTGTGTTCACTTCATGAATGTGTGTTGCGATTTCTTTGAACCACTGGGGATGAATTAGATAAGTGTGTGCTCGGCCCAATGAATTTCCTCTCACTATGTTGATTGATGCATCACGTTCACGAGAGTAAAATGGTCACTTTTAACCTCCACTATTTAGTCAGCGTATTTTGAGTCCATGATAAAAAATCTGAGCCAACTGTGAAGTTGCTGAGATAAAATGTTCAATGTCAGACGTCTGCAGGATGCAATCTGCGAGGGAAATACATTTTTTAGACATCTAGAGTAAGCCACACATGCTTTGTCTTACTGAGTAGTAATTTATGGGTTGAACGGCAGATTTCTAAATAAAGTTCATAGATCCATAGAAGTGCTTGTTGTCTTTTACAGTTATGGTCGATCTTTACATACAGACTGCGTCCGTTGCAGTCTTTTAGGCTACACCTACAATTCTTCTGACCAAATCAACTTTTCTAATGTGAAAATTATTGAATTTTTGTTTTGATACATACAAGGATTCGTTTTACCTTGGTCTTACTGTTTTCTCCATCATGATTGTTTCGCAAACAAATAACTAATGAGGTAAACAAGGCAACCACTCAAAATCCCGGGCGCAAGAGGGACAGAGAACTAGCAGAGAATCAGTAATTCAAAGTGGTTACCCACGATTTACATTGAACGCCACAGAAACTACTGAAATAGTTTCCCCCCCCCGCCTAGAAAATGTAGAAACAAGCTGGACCGAGCCACATGGAGGAGTAGAGATCAACACTCTGTCCTCATAGTGAGACTGTCCCTGGATTCAGTGTGCGAGAGTCTCGTGGGGTTTACTCATGCAACAGTATAAATAGTTTGTATCATGTTGATTCATCTGTGATAAAAAACAAGAAACATTTCCTAAAACTGCATGAGAATACTGTCTGTCGTATTAAAGCATGTGGAGCTGTTGCACAGTCATACATCATCTGTACCTCAACGATTGAGGTACTATTACACATATAATGCAGCACCAACTGTAAAAAAACAAAAAAAAAACAGCTTCAGTTTGTCGATATTGATGCACTAATTATTCTGATTATGCTTATTGTTTGATTTATATTTATTGGTGATTTCTGTGACTCTAAAGTAAACAGATGAACGGTAGTTTATGGCTGGTGGTTATGCTTTCTGAAACACAAGCTATAAATGTAAATGGAACAGGTTGTTGAGTTTCCTTTACGGCTCTCCTGCAGATGATGAATAAATACTCCCACTAAATCTTCACACAGGTGTTTCTGAGTGGGAAATATGCCCGTGTAGAGCACAGCCATCTGACACTTGTGTGTTTCTGGTCTGGGTATCTGGTGAGTGTGTGTGTGTGTGTGGGTGTCGGAACAGAACAAGTATCAAAAACAGCATATTTATTTCTGAATTAATCAAAGCTCCTTATTGTTAAAGAGTTTGGTTTCTTTAGAAAAAAAAAAAGAAAAGGGGCTGAATAAAAAGAGGTGATTGTAGGTGTATCACAAATTCTGTGTGAAAAATGAAAACAGGAGCGACGGCGTGAGGAGAGCGGCAGAGTTGAGTGTGAGGGGAATCTAAGCCAAGCTGCGTTTTTTTTTTAGCAGAAGCACTTATTTTTAGAGCAGTTTGCAGCGAGAGTGTTTCTTTTCTTCTTCTTTCTTTTTTTTTCCCAATAATCTCAGTTATATTCTTTGTTAATTGCACATTTGTGGTAGATGAACTAATGCCTCAATTTCACTGATTTATCTTTTGGCTGGA
Source organism: Lipophrys pholis (assembly GCF_963383615.2). NCBI lineage: Eukaryota > Metazoa > Chordata > Actinopteri > Blenniiformes > Blenniidae > Lipophrys > Lipophrys pholis. The sequence goes on from NC_137637.1 coordinate 14,713,195, forward strand.
TCAACAACGTGAAGCAGTATAAGTAAATAAAACATCTCAGGATTGATATGGACGTGAGTTTGAACGTGTGGAAAATATTACTGTATCGTAAACGCACATAGAAGACTTATTCTCTTTGAGAGGTTCACAAAAAAAGTCAATATATCTCTCCCTTTTGTACGTTACAACCTATTGTATGTTGGGTGAAGAGCATTGCTGCTGAAGATGAAAAGAAGAGTCCACGATTAGTTTGACTTGTGACCTATTAGAAAATGTTTCTGAGTAGGATTGTTCAAGCTGCACTTCAGCCCGAAGCAGGGGTGCCAGGAGTGGGCTGGGTGAGAAGAAATACAGTATAATAATAATCCATGAATAGGCTGTGGCTCAGGTGATCCCGTCAGGTCATCTAATTATGTGAATTGGTGAATGTGGCAACCGATGTAAAGCACTTTGGGACGGCTGAAGAAGGCATGATAAAAGAGAAATCCATTCATCAAAATGAAAATATTTTTTACAAAACCTAACAGAAATAAGTACAATTTCAACTTTATGTCATTTTTTTTAAAATCCATTTTATGTGGTGAAAAATACAGTGAAATATCTATTAAACCAACTTCTAACTCGCTTCATCCGTCTCTGGGCTTCAGGATGAGGGAGTTGATCTCAGCTGACGATGAGAGACTGTCACACACATTCACACTTACGCAATTAGGCAATTCAGAGTGACCAATTAACCCTTAAAAGCAAAGTGCACATGCACAAGGAGAACATGGAAAAGTCTTCTTCCTGCACTTGCACCTGGCCAAAAATGAATTACCTCTGTGGGGTCAATAAAGTGTATTGCATTGTGTTCACAAGTAAATAGAATTCATAATGTAAGTATTACACATTGAGAGTCATCGACTCATGCAATCTGTCTCACACACTGCTGCACCCGCTTGACTTCAAAAATAGTATTTTAAGCTTGAATCGTAAATTATGTTTGCTGATGGATGCTAATTAGAGGATTTTTACTTTAAAAGCAATGGGAGGTCAGTGCAACCAGCACACCTGTAACATCATTTCCCTGCTTAGATTTATCTGAGCAGGACGTGACAGTGGTGTGGGCCAGCTGAGGAAATGCCCCTCAGCTCACCGACCTTCGTCGCTCAAGCTGATTCGCGCCTCCTTTTCAAGCACTTTAAAGACGGACGCAAGCAGGTGCAATGCAACTGAGTTTAGGCAGCGCAGGCACTTGTGTCAGTATTTGCATGTTCTGGTAAACACACCTGAAATTACAATTTCATTAAAGTTGAGTGGGTAGTGTGTGTTATTCTGCTCATTTGTTAGATGCTACTAGCGAGTAGCTTCCTAATTTATTTGCATGCAATGTGAAGTTTAAACGTGCTTTTACAAACATTCAGTACACGAGGACTTTCATTCTTTTGTTTTTGTACTAAAATTATACCACTGCAGAAATACAGGACATGTATACATTTCCGTTACCTGGTCCTCCTCTCCACCTCCCTCCTCATCATACTTGAGGATGTTGTCTCTGACATCGTCCTCGGGGTCGATCAATAACGGCTTTGCCTGGCGCTCCTTCTCCCTGCGCTTCATCCACACGACAAACAGCAGCACCATGCCTGCCAGAATAAACCGCAAAACAAGCGAAACACAATGAGCCGTTGTGAAACACCACATTGCTGAAGACGTAATTACAAAACAGTTCTGTGAGGCTGAGTCGGAGCTCTGAGCGCGTCCAGCTTCGATCCCCTCACTTTGTTGTACTCACTGAGCAGGATGATTATGCAGATGAGGATCGCGATGATGGCTCCCGTGCCGAGGCCCGCGGCTGCAACGGCTCCCGTGGCGCTACAGTCCCCGTTATCATCACAGGGACACACTTTGACCCTGATGAGGGAGCGATTGGACAGAGGAGGGTTCCCCGAGTCCGACACGATGATGGGAATCTCGTATACGGCGGCCTCCAGATAAGGGATCCTAAGCCTCAGCTGAGCATAGTCACCTGCGGAGTGGGAGTTAAATAGTGTCAAAGATGGGGGGTCGGGGGGGTGGGGGTCAAGAGATGGAAGGTAGCGAGTGGGAGGGGAGAAGACATGCAGGAGAGGAGAGGAAGAGGAAAATGAGATTAGACAGTGTACTGTGGACAAATTACATTTTGTTTACTGCAGAGTATCATGTCATCATGTGTGTAGGTATCAGGGAAAGACACAGCAAATCAACGCTGCCACCAGCAATCAATCTGACGTGTACGTATGCGAGGAGGCATTAAGGATATATATATATATATATATATATATATATATATATATATATATAACCTTCAGCATCTATCACTCAGTCAAGCTCAGACAAGAGCCTCAGCGGGAGAATCCAGGTATGTGATCAGATTTGTCCTCAAGACAACTGCTGTGAGACATCCATCTGGGTGGATTAGGTGACAGATCGGCTGCTCGGGGGACAGAGAGATGAATGGCGCTCATTTGTCACAAACGATGGCTCGTACGTCAACACTGGATGGCACCCGCGCCTCTCACTGTGAGCTTTGTGAGACATTTTGTTAAACTTGGACTTCTTTCACAGCTTACAGCATTCCCCGTTCCCCCCGATTAACGTCGCAGCTGACTCTGCAGAGGGGCTTTGCTTCTCATCAACTTTATAGCCGAATTCAGTTATGGCCATCTTTTATCTGACGCCTACGTGGTGACTCTTACATCACGGAGGTCCATTCTACTGCGATCCAAGCAGTGTAAAAAACACAAGTGTCAGGCGTCGAAATTACCGCTCAGTCTGGAAATGGTCCAGTTTCGCCGAACGGTGACGGGAAACGAAGGCAGCTCGAAGACAAACGGCCCTACGTTCGGGTCGGCATCGGCATCCGAAGCTGTGATGTTGATCCTGGAGTTGGGGCGCGCACGCTCGCACACCTGCGCCTCGCGGGGGATCAGCACCGGCGCGTTGTCGTTCACGTCGATTAGGTAGATCTGGAGGGTTCCCGTCCCGCTGGCTTGAGGCGAGCCTGAGGGCAGGCGAGAGAAAAGACAGCCGATGAAGGGATCATTAGAAGCCATGGTGGAGTTATAACATATAGTGCCGAGGCAGTGGAGGGAAGATGAAATGAATGGAGATGTAGTTTATAAAACTGTACGATAAAAAAAAAAAAAAAAGAAAAAAGAAGAGCTACAGAAGTTGCACTAGGAATCCCTCCGTTCCAGCTCCATTGTCGGAGCCGATTCATGTGTGCAAGTGAGAAAATGAGATGCACAGGCAAAGAAACAATTGATAAGAAAAAGGTTTTGTTTACTGAAAGGCTGCAAGCAGAGGGACAATACTGTATACATTTGGAGCGGCGCACCCACGCGACGGCAGACAGAGCGAATGAAAGGACACATAAATTTTTCAGTTCTTGTGTTTAGAACTGCAAGCCTTCTGAAAAGGCTGGGGCCAGGCTCGTATTGGAGGGGACAATGTTCCCATAAAGATTGCTGTTATCTGCACTCTGCAAAGCCCACTGGGAAATGACTCAAACGCTCTCCCTTTACTACATGCCACAGCAAAAGCTCATCATAACTTATTCTGTTCTGTTCTTTTTTCTTTTTTTTTCCTCCTTCCACTGATTGTCGGAGCAGAACAAAACCCAATCAGGTTGGAAAAGAAACTTTTTGATGTTTCATCCTCTGTCCACGACACAAAAGCTGCAATGTGATTTGATTAAAGTTCACACAATGATTAAATTACAGTTTAACTGACAGAGAAATATTGTTTTCCTGCCACTGTTTCTTGCTGATTCTTCGAAACACAGTGCGGGAAACCGGCAGCTCCTTGTTTTTCAAGTGCACTGCTCATTTTCAACCGATATTGTGTTCCTGCCCCCCTTTTTTCTTCTTCCCAGCGGCACAACATTCAAACCAAAGAGACTATGTGTCATGAGGTTGATGACCATTCTTTTTTTTTTTTAGAATTAATCAAAATTGCAATGAAAATGACAAGACGAATTCACCACGCAACGTTTTGGGCTGCTGGCAGAACGGTGGGCACAGTGTGCATTGTACACAGCTGATAAGCAATAAGCTGACAAATGCTCATCTTGCTCATTTCAAAGTGTTTGTTTTCACTGGGATGTGGTTCAAATGATTGACAAAGACATATGGGCAGAGTTAAAATGATGAATCGAGTCCAGCATGAAACAACAAACGGAGCAAATGATTGTATTTTCTCTGAATAAAATCTGTAAAACTATTTTAATCTGGTCCCTGGATACGGACACATGATGTTTTACTCCATCAAAGCACTTATGCTATACTTTATCATCACATTCTAGCTATCTATCTATCTATCTATCTATCTATCTATCTATCTATCTATCTATCTATCTATCTATCTATCTATCTATCTATCTATCTATCTATCTATCTATCCATCCATCGTTAAATTGTCCTTGTATTTGAGTTTAACGTTAAAGGGTTAGGGTTAAAGAGATTCAATTTCACCCAGGGGATTAGAATAACACGGCTTCTTTCTTTCTTATGTCACGTGAGTGCTTATATGCCACAATATAACAGAATTTATAGACTCGCTTTCACCTAATGACCTCAGTCTGGTGTTTTTACAAGCTGCTTAGCCTCATTAACTCCCTGTAAAGTATATTTGCAGCACTGCAATTACATTTGAATGAAAGAGGATGTATTAAAAAAATGAATAAATAAAAAATAAAAGATATATATATATATAAATAATTAATCACATGGACATTTTCATGCCACATAATCATGATAATAATAACAATTGTATTGAGCTAATTAGACCATCTACAGGTTTGCCTTTCTGACCCTACTTGAAAAGATGGATGGGTGGATCATTTGCAGATAACTCTTTTTCTTTGCCGATACACTTTGGATTTGCTTGTTCTTGGTATTACGTGGTATTACAGTAAAGAACTCCAGGGGTTTTCAAAGTGTGGGAGAATCAGAACCCTTCACAGAGCTTAAGAAATGTCCTCAATATCATGAATATCGCTCACTGATCATGACACTAGAACCGTGTGCGACAGCTGTGAAAAGTCGAGTATGTACACACACACACACTCTTGCGCTCACCACAGAGTGATTTATTGAGGCCTTCAGCAGACAACTCCCAGAACAAACACTGTCAGCAAGATCAGCTAAATTACCGATGCGGTGCAGCATAGAGAGATTTTTACCCCAGGAGCTCATCAGGGTTGTATTTTAACTATTTTTTTCCACCAGTAACTTGGTGCATCAACTATGTAAAGGTCCGTTGCCCCGGGCCTCGAGGCCCATCGACCGTCTTGTCGGTTATGATTGGCTGGGTGCTTTGTTGCTTCTTACGCCTTGGTTGAGTAGAATAAGTAAAGAGAATTTCAATCAAAGTGGGATATATCCCCTTGTTGACACTGGGCACTGGAATCAATAGGCAGTCAACACTTTGAGCTTAAGTTGGTGTGCTTCAGGGCAACCAATCCCTCATTTCTCACTGGAGTTTTTTTTTGTTTTTTTTTTACACCTGAGTCCCTCCTACTTAAACACAGAGCAAGCATCTCTATTTGTATTGCTTCACTTCTTTATCTTTGTACATGGTTGCAGCAGCTGAGGTTGATACTCACAACCTCCATGGACAGATTGTTCCTCCTTTATCGGAGACAGGGCCCTGCGGCACGGGCCACTTTGATATAAGGAAACGAAATGGACATTCCCAGTCATTTCCAAGTCTTCTGACTTTGTCTTTACAATAAAATGCTAAATCCTGGGATGATATGTAGAATGGAAACAAAAAAAAACACCAAATAAACAAGTTTCCCTTCAGCGACATCTAAATGCAGAAGTGTTGGTACAGAAATGTGATGCAGTTCTTGAGTCGCTCTACAATCCAGGATCTTTTGTGTTCTCTGCTGCAGATTTTGTTTCCCGACACACCAACTGTTGTTCTGTTGGTGAAGCGTGTGGACACGTTCAGCAGCTTTTCCACTGTGAAGCCAAGCTGTTGTGGTCTCGCAGTCCCCCCCCCCCCCCCTTTTTTTTACTGAAAAGCTGTCTGGATAGTAGAAGATGTTCAAAAACCTTAATGTCCTCTTCACTATAGTGATAGTGTGAAAACTTCCACCACCATCTTCAGATGTCGGCTGTTCTGAACCATGTTTTGTTTAATGACCTCTGAAAGGGTTCCTGAGCTTATTCAGTTTTTCTCCAGTGCAGAATTATGCTGTCTCATCGCTGGCATCCAATACTGGGCTTGTTTCTTGTACACAGAGATTTGTATGGATTCTCTGAAGAGTTTTAATCATAATATGTTCTGTAGACAGACACATCTTTAAATTATTTGATAAATTCCACTGAAGATGAATTCCCAAAACATGGCTCACAATTTTTCTGCAGACAGGTGATTGTTTGGTCCTTGTTAACTATCTTCTTAAACACTGTTTTTTTTTTTTAATTCAATGCCATGGTATTGACCAGTTGCTTAATCGCCTGAATGTGTGCAAAGTCCTTCTCCATCTGCTTTTCATTAGTTCCACTTACTTTTTTCTTTGTTGGCCCTCATCCAACTCTGTGAAGCAGTTTTGCTTCCATAACTTTGAAAACGGGCTAATATCGTCTATTAAATGATATTCTTTTCCCCTTTCGGTGACGGAGCAGGTCTATGCACCACATCAATTCTGTGAGAGGATCAAAACACTCCTTACAGAAATGCAAGGAGCCTGCATTCAGCCACGGTAGACAAACAGTTTGAGAATTTGTTAACTTTGCGACGGTCTTGTCGTACAGTATGTCTGAAAAACTGTTGCCGAGCTCGACGACACAAAACTGAAAATGAATGAATAAATAAATAAAATGAAGAAACATCAAAACTGGGGCTGATGTGGGCATGCACTAATGGAAAAAGAGTCAATCAACCAGAAGAGTCAACATAATTATTATGGCCTCTTCTTGGCCAAAACTTAAAATAAATGTGAAACTACACTGAAATAATTTTATGTCAATATCAATACTGCAAATGAAATACAAGTGCAGTGGGGGGAAAACCTCCAGATCTGATGAAAATACTGACATTCTGCTAGTATATGATGGCGATGTGGTGCTTTTCAGCCTGTTTTCATAACATTGCACATGGTGAAGATTTGACGCTGGTCGAAAGTGTGGCTGAGAAGAAACTTGGAGGAAATATCCTCATAAATATCTGCGAAGAAAAGCCTGGCGAATATGGAGGTAAATAATAGCGCAAGCTCCTAAAATATCAGGAAAACCGTATGTGGTGTACTCAGTTGACCTGATTTCAGTTGGTCAACTTTCCCCCATCCAGATAATAATGTGCAAATAATACGCCTGATCACATGTCTTTATGAGGCCTGCACGCCACGGTCGCACACATGGGCACAATCTGATTTAGTGTGGGTGTCAGATTGGTGAAATTGGAAATTACTAGAACTATAACCAAGATTTATTTCCCTTCACTTTGTGTTCCTTAATGCAGTGAGTCACATTGTCCAATTGTCCAAAGCCATAATAGCAGTTATGGAGCAAATTCTAATTTATGGTCACTTCCAGCTTTTACATGTTTCTGTAAAAAGTACCATTATTACTTAATAACACTTACAGAACACATTGGTCTTCTGATTTTTTTAGGGAAAGTAAAACTATGTGTTGACTAAGATGAGAAAGCAGGATTGTTATTTTAATATCAGACATCCGATGAGAACTTTGTAAATTGGTCGTTTTTAAACATTGCAGCAGAATCATTTAAAAAAAAAAGTTTAAAGTCTCATTTCATTAAGTTTCAGACATAAGAAAGAAGGCCTTGAAGTATATTTGGACAAATCTTTCAAAGACTGTTGATGTTTTTAAAAGGACTCATGTTCATCAGAATCAATTTGGTTGTTTATTATTTCAAACAGACTGTTCGGACATGTCAGCTTGTGCTTAAATCATCATTTAGCTGACTGACCCTCCATCATGCGACACAGTACGTGGCCTGCTGCTAATCAGATCACCACAACACACACAGTCATCTAGACTTACCGGACTTACCATTGTCGAATGCCAGGAAAGTGGCCTCATACACGTTGTTTTTTACATACACAGACTCTCGGTCCAGCAGGGCCATGGTGGTGATCTGACCATTGGTTCTATTAATCTTTAGCCAGTTAGCAGGGTCTGATAACTTAGAGTACCTAGAAACACACAGAGGGGAGAAGAGATAAGAAGAGAGACAGACAGTCCATTAAATCCAAAGAAAAGAAAAGAAAACACCAACACACATATATTCCACCTAATGATTTCCATAGCCTACAGTTTCTTAGAATTCCAACAACTCGGAATCTTTTGTTGATCCAAAATACCCATTATCAGGTTGGGTGTTCATTACCATAATAAGCAATACCAGCCAAGCACCTTTGAAATATTACAGTGACATGGAGAGCGGAACATATGTTCACCAAGCTTATCATAACAGCAGCTCATTAGCATGAAGACCGATGAAAACCTGAACCCATAAGCGGAGCAGCCAAGCAACGCGCTTAACTACTCCACCGCTCTCTGTACCCACACAGCCGCCACAGCGGCTCTCACCGGTTGACACGTTCGCAGAGTTTAAAGTGACAGCTGCAATTAAAGTCTATAAATTCCATTACTAACAATGGAAGTTTAACAGCTGACTGAGTAGAAGTTGTGCTCCCGGGTTTAATGAGGAACGGTTAATTGCGGACAAGAGGAGATATCATCTGCAGGTAGATGGTCAGCGTGTCACTGTAATGACAGCAGATGCGGGGAGAGATGCTGGAATAAAGAAAAAAAAAAGAGAGAGAAAGAGACAGAGAGAGAGAGAGAGAGCGCGGAAGATCAGAGGCAAGCGTCTGTACAAGCGGGCTGGGTAAAAACGTGATGGAGTGAAAGGAAGCTTAATTAGAGGAATGCGTTGGAGGCTGCCACGAGTTAGCCAGAGGCTTTCAGGGCTTTCAGAAAAAAAAACTAATTCCACCTCCAGCGAGAGACACAAAACTACCGGACTGGTGCACAGAGCAAACGGCAGAATTAGAAACACCCGTCATTATCAGGTGTTTTAACCGTTGATTTCTTTGGAGAATAGAATAAGCAGGATCTCTCGTGAAAGAACTTGTCATGCTGTGTTAGTTAGTCACAGTCTCATGTTACCCTGCGAGTAAGAGTCTGTTCCCCTCGTCTCCTTCCTGTGCCAACAAGATGTCACCTCCCGCTGCAACCATTTGCAGCTGGCAGATGGGAAATGTCTCTCTGCACTTCTGCTTATCTATTTCTCTGACAGGAATCGTATCATAAACTTTAGGACTGGCGTTATGTTTAGACTGCTCGTTAAGTAAGATGAATACGTTTGCCTCAGTTTGAGAAGGGGCATCAGTGCTGTCGAGGTTAGAGAAGCAAGCTTGTAACCAGAAGTTTGTTAGATGACTTATTAACCGAAACTAACAGGCATGCCATGTGGACTGTGGAAAGCATCTGGAACTAGGAGGAAATGTCACGAGTCAATATCTGCCAGTAAAGTCATCATTTTGGCCATTTAAATGTTATAAAGCTAATAACATAATAAAATAGTCCAACCACAATTGAGAAAAAGTGCAGAATATGCATACTGAAAGAATGAATATATTGACTGTCATCCATTTATTTTTGAAAAGCCAGATGCATAAACCCGCAAAATAAGCTTTTCTTTTCAAGAAATGCAGTTATATTTATGCATTAAATGAAATATGCTGGGGTGTTGCTGCAGACCTCCTTACATCAAGTTCCAGCCACACCCACTGGGCAAACCTCGCACGCACGCACGCACGCACGCACGCACGCACGCACGCACGCACGCACGCACGCACGCACGCACGCACGCACGCACGCACGCTTTTTAATTAGTCCTAAATGAGTTATGCTGCATGCTGCTGTGTGGCTTGTTTTCTTTTTTTCTTCCATCAATTTTCAAATTTTTCAAATGTCAAAACGATGCACTTCACGCTTCTTTATGTACCTTTTTGTTTGATATGTCATTCATGTTTGTATATGGAAAGTGCTGTTCAGGTTATGTTAGTTTTACAACAGTTGCTTGTTGGAAGTTATTACATCATTGGCTTTAAAACTGAAAATGGTCCAAATTACTTTGTTATTTGTCATTACAGTTATTCATGAAGGTGACCACAGAGATAATAGGGTGCTACTTTGATGTTATGTATTAAGGCTCCTGGTATTGTGTGTTGGCTTCACTCGAGTGTTGATTTTGAAAGGGGGGGTTCACTGATTTTCTTTGAGGCAATCTCCCCGCCCCCCCCAAGGAAAAAAGGCTGTGGACTGCTCCAAAGTACTCAAATACCTAAATACAGCCCTCAGGAATTTTTCTCATTGAATAATTTGTCCACAAACATCCCAACAAAAGCTGGTGTTTGAGGCATAGAGGGTCTTGTGGAAGACATCACTAAGTTGCAGCTTGGAAATTTAAAGATTCCGGGCGTTTGGAGTTGTGCAAGAGACTGAAAATCAGCATATCTTTGCCTCCGCTGCTTAAATTTTTGAACATTTTCTTTTAAATGTGTCTCTGGCGAGCCTCTGAACTTAAAAGAAGTGCAGCTCTAACATGCTGGAGGACACCTTTAATCCTCCACCCAAGCTCTATAACCTCAGACCTTCATAAATAGGGACCCACCAGCATGTCCTCATATAAAAATGTCCTCACTGTGCAAGGCTATTATTCAAACCTTTACTACGATGGCAAGAGCGCGCGCGCGCGCACACACACACACACACACACACACACACACACACACACACACACACACACACACACACACACACACACACACACACACACACACACACACACACACACACACACACACACACACACACACACACACACACACACACACACACACACACACACACACACACACACACATTAATTCCATCTTGCTGCCACTTAAATCACATCAAACAGTACAATCTGCTGGCAAATAGGCTTGGCTTCACATCCTCTCCTCTTTCTTTTCCTCCAGAGAGAGAGAGAGAGAGAGAGAGAGAGAGAAAAAAATAGAAACATTAAAAAAACCCACATACACACAAACTGGCTCTTTTCCCATCCACTGCTCATGCACAGGCCTTTCAGTCATGCTCCGCGGGTACTCGTGTGCCTGTCCGCGTGCATCTGCGAGCCTACGTTTGAGCATTTCTATGTCTTTTGTGTGTATATTGTGCCGCAGTTCAAGCGAGGTCATTGAAAGGGAATACAGCAGCGGCAGCAGCAAGAGGCAGAAGCGAGGCTGACGTGAGCTGAGCGTCTGCTGGCACGCTGCTTTGGAGAAGACAGCAGCTCTGAGCTCCCATCAATAACAGACATGCAGACTGACAGGGAAGAAAGTGACAGGGTCAGTGGGAGTGAGAGTGAGGCAGAGATGAAGGGAAGAGGGAGTAAAAAGACGAGCTGCTTCTCTCAAAGGGCAGAGAAGCTCAGACCCACTTGGTTTGCATGTCTTGTCATTTTCAGGAGACCTGAGTTGGGGCTACCGCGCACTCTCCTCTACAGTATATGTGCTATATGAGTGCGTCTCCCACTAGGTCCCGTTCTATCAATTCAGTAACATTTCCACTGGGCTTCTCAGTGGAAGTGGCTGTCTCACTGACATTAAGAAAAATCAATCTCTCTGGTTGGGGCTGGCGATGGAGCGGAACGGTGTCGCTGGACCTCAGTAGGCAAGTGGGAGTTTCTGTCACACGGGGTCGATGCCTGGATGGCACAATGCCCACTGTGTGTGATCCCAGTTAGGGAAGGATGGAGGGAGGGATCAATGAGGAGGAAGATAGGGATCTAAAGAGGGCAGACAAACAGTGTCCAACTCATTACAGAACGACCTCTTCACACCGGTCGCCTGGCAACGGGGGAGGTAACTGCGAGGTGGGCGGGCGGTCAGTTGAGAATGTCACAGAAGAGGAAGAAACTGTGGAGAAAATGCTCGGCTCTGATCAAACACTAGTGACACTCAACGCTCAGAGAGGTGGAGGACAAACTGTTTGAAACGTCCAACTCTAGGTTATCAAGTAGAGTCTTGTCTTCAAAGGACGACATATTTTTGCTCTCACTTATATAGATTACAGAAGTAAAATGTACTTGGCGAGAAAAACAAATCCGTGAAACGCCAATCTCCAATTCTGAACATGATACTCAGGGTAAAGTGTGGGTGTGTGTGGTGCTTTTTAAAGTTTGCTACCTGACTATCTGATGGATGAAGTGGTCCGGATCCTGGGCAGCAAACACTGTGAGAGTGGTCCCCGCTGGCACGCCCTCCTCGAATCGGATCATCTTGGGGTTGACGGGGAAGACGGGCGGCTCGTTCACATCCTGAACAGAGATGGTGACTCCAGCTGTGGACTGAAGCGAGGACTGGATTCCACTGGCCAGGTGGGCCTGGTTGGACACCACCACGGTAAGCATGAAGGCCCGATTCATCTCAAAATCCACCGGCTGGGAACCCAACCAGGACGACGGAGTGAAAAGGAAGGCAGAGAGAGAGAGAGAGAGAGAGAGAGAGAGAGAGAAAGAAAAAATATGAGATTGAAAGGAAAACGAGCATAGCTGATTGCAGAATTAGCTCTAACTGTGTTCCAATTTGAGAAATGACATATAATTCACTGAAAACAATGTGAGTCCAGAGTACTCAGTCATCAACATCTGGCACTTCACAGCAGGTGGAAGCATACAAGATGCAGAGCTGCATATTAATGCATGCAATCTTTTTCAAAGATATTCCGTGCTTGCAACCGGCCGAGGAGGAGAAGGAAAAGCTCTGCTTTTTCTACCTTGACCACCGTCAGCATGCCCTCATTGGTGATGGGATTGGTGCGGATGGTGAAGTGTCCGGAGGGGTCTCCGCTGACAATGCGGTAAACCGCGTTCCAGTTGGGACTGTGGGGCTGATCCCTGTCCACCACCGTCAGGTTGGTCACCACCACGTTCACCTTGTTCTCGGGCACCTCTCCAGAAAACTACAAGCGAGGAGGAAGGAAGGAAAGAGACGGGAGGAGGGATGATAACAGGCAAGGGGGGGATGTGAGAAGATAACATTACGCTGATGTTGCTTGAGCAGCCTGCTAATGCATGTTAATAACGTGATTTATTGAGATTTTTAGCATTTGCTCATGCCGTCATCCATCTTTCAGCATTTTACATAATTGTTATTATGAAAACAAAGTGCTTTTAGAGTCGTGCCAATAAGGCTCATTACATTAAAACATGAACTGAAAGTGGTAGCAAAAGCAAACGGGGGAAGAAAATTAGAAAATGAGGAGAGTCGGAAGAAGAAAAAAAAAGACAGAGGACATTATTGTTTAAATGTGGATAATCGAGAATCATATCTTTCATTATGGTAATGCAGTCCCTTATTCCACACCATGTCGGCTCCTATGAAACTCTTTATTTCAACTAATGGATTTGTTCAATTAAGTGTTTATGCATTTAATTTAGTTTCTGTGCATTCACCAAATCGAGGTCTTAATAAGCAATTAGATAAGTACTGTAATTAAGGCAGCGGTAGGAATAATCTTTGGCTAATGATCTTCATTATATTGCAATCTGAAATAACTCCCCTCTGAACTTACTCTGGAGGAAACTTGGTGACAGCTGCAGAGCCCGAAGAAGAATTTACAGTGCAATAGGATACATGTCTCTCGCTCAGTGGGAGTTATTTGGCTAGTGAGGGATGGCCACTCAAAGGTAGTCACACAAACACTCGCGCACACACACACACACACACACACACACACACACACACACACACACACACACACACACACACACACACACACACACACACACACACACACACACACACACACACACACACACACACACACACACACACAGTAGAAAGCTCTCATTGTCACATGATAATCCGTGTTTCCTCTTGTGAACCGTTGACTTGTTTATGGTGTATGTCTGCCAGCTGCTGTTCACTTTAATGGCTTCATCATCGTGGGATTGAAGCAACGTCCATACCACCACATTCCTCCTCCTCGCCCGCCCTCCCTCCCTCCCTCCCTCCCTCCCTCCCTCCCTCCCTCCTCTTCTTCTTCCTCCTCCTCTGTCCCCCTGCCGGGCTGATAAGCGCACAACAAATTAAATATGCACTCTCCGTCCCTGGCGTACGGGCTCCTCCATTTCATTTTCACCCCCAGCTTTTGCATAAACACCACCACAAACCTTCCAAGCTTGTTTGGCCGAGCTGTCAGGCGGCCAAAAGCAGTGCGCTCGCTCAGAGGCTACACAATGGTGTTGACTGTAGAGGCAGGCCTCTCCAAAATGGCCACTCTCTAAAATGCAATGTGGACCCATTGATAAGCCACTAGAGACACACGCTCAAGAGTTCCTGGAGGATTTTGTGCTTTTGACGAAAGAAGTTAGGATAGTTTAATTTGAATTATGTCAGAAAAAGGCCACTGATTTTGGCCTCATAGGGATTTATATGCACACTTCAAATGATTTTCATGTTTAAACATTAATTATCATTTAGAGGCAAATCTCAGGCAGAGTGTGAGCTTGTTCAGCAGCACCTGATAGGAACAAGCTGAACACCCTTATAAATAAATTGTTTCGTTAAAAAAAATACCAGGATTTCTAAAAATAAATAGCATATATTCAAAATGTATGTGCCAAGCTAAAAATTCATCGAGCCCCAAGTACATCGTGACTGAATACTAAAACCTCCACGAGTATAACTGCAGTTCAGTAACTTGTTCTATGCCTTGTTAAATGTCTTATTTTCCACACTTAACACTTTTTACGATCAACTTCATTGAAACTCGGTCAACACACTGAATTCGAAGGCTCTCTGCTATTTCGAAGAAACAAGTTAACCTGATGGAAGTTAAGTGGAATGGTTCTCAGGTGAAAGCACCTTCAGTTTTCTGAATTCACCAATTCAGGTGATACTGGGAAAATTTTTGTCAAACATCAGAAGTGTCTGGTCGATCACGTCTCACTAACATCGGCTGATGAAAAGACACGTTCTAAAACACCGTCAGGTGACGGAAGCGTGCCGTCGAAAAATGTCAAAGTATGTTTGAAAACCGGAAAAGAATAAAGCAAAGTTCGGATGCAGTCGTTGATTTGTATTTGTTAAACATATGCAATATTGGTCTAACATTGTGGGCAACTGGCTTTTTTTTTTTTTATGGCTCTGATGGATCCTCACAAAGTCCAACAATACAGGTTATTAATGCTCGCTTGGGACTTTTCCATGTTCCTGGTGATAAATTTAGACCAAACTGAATAAAGTAAGGATACGTTTTTATCATATATGATAATTGCTTTTAATTTGTAACATACTACTTACACACCCCGAAAATAATTGTTTTTTTTTATTTGTCTTTTAAAGTTTTCATTGTATTATTTACACTGCGTGTCACACTTTGGCTTTGGTTGTTTTGATGTGCTTCATAAACAAAGATGGAATGGATAACAACGTTTTAGCGCTACTTTGCATTCTCAACCAAAACTTGACTGATGAAACAGACTTTACCGTCATCGTCGCTAATTTCTGCGATAATAACTACAACATGGAAAGATGGTTAGACCCCACTACGTCATAGCCAAACTACACATTTCCAACGATAGCAACCATTTAGAGCACAAACGTTAACCGAAATACAAAAAAAGCCTATTAAACTTTTGAGCTGCAGTCCAATTGAGAGAAATAAAGGAGGCTGCAGGCACCAACTTCAAATCAATTTAGAAAACACCATGGTGTGCAGGTGCACAGCAACAAATTAACTGCAACCTATTGAAAACAGACCAGTTAAACTGAACACTGATTCACTTGAGAAAGTTGTGATCAAGAAGAAATTGTGATAAAACTCAGATCCAGCTAACAGGGCACATGTTTCCCGTTCTGAATAATATCAGGTTTGTTCCATATTGAAAGACCAATAAAGGTCAACGCTTGGGGATCAGGGTAAAGTGAGTGCAAATAATCTCTGGCCCTTCAGATCTTTGAGACGGTTACATGGCACAGCTTCACAGCAGCAACACAAATGACTCTTGATTCAAATCCTTCATCTTGTGTGTCTCGAGTTCTCAATGGGTTCTCCTTAGCTAAGCAGCTCCTCTCCTCCTCATCCCTGCGTAGCCAGAGACAAAGCACAGTACACTCGGGAGGTGAGATGCACTTGATTAAATAGTTTGATAAGACAGACTGTTGCAGTACCATTGTCTTTCAGTTTATCACATAATGGCCAACATACCATAGCCCATTCAGGCCCATGTGGCGTAATGAATAAAACATTTGGCTTATTTTTTTCAAATTAGATGCAATATATCAGCTTGGTTTACACCCCCGCAAGCAATTTCACTTAATTAACGTGCTTATGTTTTCTCTATGCCTCCTGCAAAGAGCAATGAATTCTTCTTGCGTCTGTCATACTCAAATAATTACTGAGCTGCTCCAAGTCTCGTTGCTTGCGTGGGAGGCAAAACAAGTGGTAGAGATTGACAAAACAGAGGCAACAGCATCTGGGCCCAAAACAAATTCTTTGCTGTGGATTACGATGTGGCTGTTTGAGTCTAAATGAAGGATAGACTACAAAAACAGATTTCTGTTCATCTTGAATCGTCCCCACATTGGAGCCACATGCCACAATAGGGTGAACCGCACTCTCACTGATAAGCTGAGACATAATTTCATCAGTCATCCGTGAACAGGGGTGAGTGAAGGCTACAAAGAGAATTTGGGAGAAGAAAAACTTCAAATTCTAATTCTAATTACACTGAGAAAAAAAAAAAAGGTCTTGCAGAGCTGTCTATCATTTCTGGCCCTGCCTACACTTAATTACTTATGTCCTATAGAAGTGAAGTTTTATCCAAAAGTAAAAATACCCCCCAAAGAAGGACTTGTTTTCAGTGTTTGGGCACATTTGTACTATAATTGTATAATATCTTCCTGTTTTATTTAAGTCAGGGTTGTAGGTAGCTGATCCCAGCCACTAGTATTTGAAGTGCTGGGCACACGCACGCACGCACGCACGCACGCACGCACGCACGCACGCACGCACGCACGCACGCACGCACGCACGCACGCACGCACGCACGCACGCACGCACGCACTCATTGTCACAAATACATAAAATTACATAAAATGGAAATGTTTGTACGTCTCTAGAGGTCTGACACCTTAAAATCTTTTTTAAGTTAACAGGTAAAAGCTGGTTAGAGAGTGATGGGTTGTCCCAGTTTTTTTTTTTTTTGCTCTCAATCCTCATTTGGCTCAATGACATTTTGGCTCCTCTCTTTGCTACTCGAGTATTTGTCGTCAACCAGCCAAGATGCAAAGCTCCCCAAAGACTTCAGAGGAAAGTTTTTTTAGGAAGTCTTTGCCTGCGAGCCTTATACCAGATTTTAATCAATCCCTAAATGTTTTGAAACAAAACAAAATCTTCTGTAAGTGGTGTGGCTGCCAAACAATGATTGACTTTCACGGGATCCATTGATGGAGTGAAATCAGCTCAATACTGTATAGAGTATAGTAAAATATAGTGTTTCACTTTATCTTCAAGATTATTTTCATGACAGGTAGAAAAGTAAATAAAATACCAATAACAAATAAAACTGCCAATTTCTGCTTTTGCCTATTTAGTGTAGCTTTCTTTATGGTGCTTACTTTTGCGCATGACTGTATCTGCTTGCACATGTCTGTTTTTGCATGACCACTGAATCGAGACATGACAGTTCGTGCACATGAGGGGACTTTGATCCGGAACTGCTTCTGAGTGTAAAACCTGCCAACAGCCCGGATGGGGACACAGAGGTCGGGGACCCGTTCTGAGCGGAGTGGCAGCCTTGTTCGATGAGCTCTACCTCTGACAGCTGGGGAGCTCTTTTCAGAACATGAGGCTAGAACTGTACTGGCAAAGCCCACCGAGGAAAAAGCCAATCACAGCGCGTGACACCGACACATTGGGTCCCAGCTTCGCTGCGAACAGCATCTGTCTCTCTTTGGAATCCCAGGAATTAAAAAAACCCTCACATCAAGAGCAGCCGTGACCCTGTAGGGTCCATGAGCAGACAGCATTTCACTCTATTCTACAACTGGGCTGCAAACGGAAAAGGTAGCGATAGACAAAACCAGGTTTGCGTACACTCTTTCTGGATGCTGTTTTCTAATTGGTACCTTGAGATGTACAGTAGTCACCATCACTTTTAAATCAGAGATATTCCCCACCTTTAGCTTTGCACTCTTTCACACATGCATGCACGTCCACACACACTCAGACATGCAGGTTTAGGGGAGTGGGCCAGCTGCAGCTCTGCTTCCTGACAGACCATTGCTGAGAATCAGGGACTGAGGCCAGATGCCTGCAGACAAATGCTGGCCACCAGAGTCCCTGTGAGCAGGGGAAGCATCACGAGGGGAGGAAGAAGAAAGCTGATCAGTAGCTTTCGGTTTTTCCATACGGCGTGTTTCACACAGACTCTTTGAATCTGTTACTAAGGTACATTTTAAAATGATTCTTCCTCGCACATCGAGCATCACTTTCAGTATGTTTATCCTTGTTTATTTTGAAAGAACAATAGCGATGATGATGAATTTATTGCACGGTTTGCTCAGGACTGCACATCAGGTCTCAAGGATTCACTGTAACACAGTGATGTCCAGTTCTGGTTCTGGAGGGGAACATCTCACTGCTCTAACCCACGTGATTACAATGAGTGGCCTTTCCTCAGACTTTCTACAGAGCTTGATAGTTTCACACTGAATTATACTAGAGGAATTGAAAGCATCCAGCACTGTGAGCCTTCAGGATAACAATTGTACATCACTGACATAGAGGTCTGTGTCATCTGCTGTGTGTCAGGTACGGTATAACCACCTTCAGCGTCTTGTCCAAGAATGGGAGGGATGTTGATGAAAAATCTTTTTGCTGATGACACCGTCATTTATTTATGTGCGTCATCATTAGAACATACAGCACAAAAGCTTCAGAAAACAAAGTTCATAACCTGTGAAAAGTTACATGATGTTTGTACTAATTTCACAAATGATGATATTCCAGGTGGTTGCTTTTTTAAATGTACCTGAGCCTTGGACAGAATTGGGAGAAAATTGTTATACTCTGCACTCTCACTGTAGAATCAAAGAATCAATGAAAGAGATCTGAAGCTAGAAACAGTCACCTCCATCACTAACTTCACAAGTATCATTCTGCTGAACAGGGAATGCTGCTGTTTTTTTAAGTTTCACTGGAATGTTTGTCATGGCCATACTTGTTTTGTGAGTTCTGCTTGGTCTGTTAATTATGATTTTGCATAGGCCCCTACCCTTTGCTTCGCCTCATTTGCAAAAAAGACACTAATAGCAATTAAGCTTCCTGGCAAAATTAAGATAGGACAAAATAAAATGATATATATTAAAAAAAGAATCTTCAAAGAAACAATTAAAAAAAAAAAAACGTATTCCCTCATACTTGCCAAGAAGAAATATTTCAAAAAGGTTCGGGTTGAAGGCTGATATTTATATTAGAAACATGACGCAATGATCATGATCTCACATTTTATATCAACATCAATTTGAGGGTGTATGTATCACTCACCGTCCTGACAGTCAGTTCTGGGGGATTATCGTTGATGTCAGTGATGGAGATCAGGGCTGTAGCTGTGTTGGAGAGTCCAAAGTTCAGATTTCCCTCCATGTCGGTGGCCTGGACAATAATGGTGTACTGGGATACTTTCTGTAAAGAAAAACAGAAAAGAAAGTGTCAATAAATAATGACTGGTGTTTCAAATCCTGCTACAAACAACACCGGATATAACAACTACATGTGATCCCCTGTGACAGTGATACAGTAATATATACAAAGTGATAAATAAGTTAGTGCATGACTGCCAATCTCCCAATCTCTCAGCATACTTATTTCCTTTTTACATTGCTAAACTCCCACTGGAGCAACCGAATTGTTAGAGCACCTCATTCGCTCAGTAACAGTCACACAAATGCAACAACATATACACCATAGAGCAGACATCTATACAAAAATACACGGAGTTGCAATGAGGGAGCAATGCATTGGTAAAAGGCCCATCCATTATTACCCAGGAGTCTAGGCTTTCTGCTGTGGGCACAGATTTAGATCATCACTCATTTTAATGGAGGTGCTGCCACTTTAAGATGCGCCGTGGTGCTTCAGATAATACCAGGAGGTGAACGGGCCTTATTTAGTCCAGTTACAGCAAGAGAGACTTACCTCTGAGACTACTGCAGCACTGACTGCAGTACTACAGTGCTGTGACCGGCAAAAAGACATCAAACACAAGGCTTTTTGTGGACACAAGTGAATGAAAAAACAAAAAAATAACAACATGTGAAACAAAAAGGCATACATGGTGCAGCGACTTTCCAGTGACGCTGTCCATGGTGCTGAAAGTTCAATCGGTCCCCAGACTCACTGCTGCTAAGAGGTCTGTACGTGTTTTCATTCTGACAGCATATAAGCTGCTCTGCTTTGTGGTTTCTTCCTCCTCCTAATAATCCATTTGGCTCGGGCCTCCATTGAGAAAATAAATGGAACAGCAGGAAATGGACATCAAGGACAGGCTACTGTTGTGGCACGGGGTCTGCTGCTATGTTGAAGATCCGCATTGCATCCTGCTGATGGTCTCATGTTCATTTGTTGCTCTGCTAGTTTTGCCATATTCTCTCGAGGCCACATCTTCCAGTGACTTTATTTCCGGTGCTTCTGAAGACGGGGACTGCTCGGAGGAACCAGAACAAATCCAGCGAGAGTCTCTGTAGCTACAGACGAAGTAGTTAATGCTTCCTGACTGGGTGGCAGCTACTTTGATTTTCCTCCTCTTTTATCATGTCCAAATATGCACGAACAAAGAACACCTAAGGAAACCAGAAGTGGCGTTAAAACCACCCTCTGGTTCAAGATGAGTTATTTTCGAAGGCAGATACTGTGCTACTTTTGATCTCTTGCTGTTTTTTTGCATTGCATCTTGGTTGCTTTCTGTTTTCTGCTTGTCTTTTCTCTGTCTATCTCCATACTGGCTCATCAGAATCTCTTTATCTCTTTCTCTCCCTCCCTCTTTTTGCGCAGCCTAGGAGGATGCAACCGACTGTTAGATCAGTCAAAGCTTTGAGGCCAGTTAAAATACCCAGCTGAAGTCATTTAGCATCTCTCCAAGTCATTATAAAGTGCACAGACATGTTAATCTGCACCAAACCAACCCTATTAATGAAAACTCAATACTGGCTGCCCTTTATTAGACTCATAATGAAATATCAATACCATCTCCCCTCATAGAGCTTCAGTAAATAGAGCCTCCGATGAATGTGTCTCTCTGCAGTCTCATTTAGTTCCGGCCACAGACATCAATCTAGAAACTGCACCAGATGGCTGGAGGAAGCTAATAGGCTCACAAGCTTTGATGGACGCCTCTTCCCTGGTCAGGTGAAGAGAAGTGACTGGAGCTAAGCCAGCAGGTGGAGCTCTCGCACAGTGGGGGACATGGCTAATGCCTCCTATCCTGCAGGGTTATATCACTCACCCAAGAGTAGCTGTGAGTTTATGGTACTTCTAGCATGCACACGCACATCCGCTAACGCTGCACTGAGTGGAAACAGGTGGGACACTCAGATGCATACACACATTTGTATACGTGCATGTGCGTGCACCTCATACACACACACACTTGGCTGTCCAAGAGTGGCCGCCCGAACAAGCCTGTAAAATGCTCTCTAATGAGTCCTATGGAAGTGCTGAGCAGAAAATCTCTCTCTTAGATTAGAGTCCAGCACTGGCATGAAACTGGGCTCCTTGATTCACAACCAACACCAACAGTCCACGCACGCACGCACGCACGCACGCACGCACGCACGCACGCACGCACGCACGCACGCACGCACGCACGCACGCACGCACGCACGCACGCACACACACACACACACGGGGCCTGGAGTGTTTCAGACTTAATCTGAAGAAGCTGAAAGCCATCAGAGGCCACGATAACACCTGTGCAAACAGCTCTGCCAACAATAAAAGCCAATCCCTTTGTCACGGGGACTAAATTAGGGAGTTTACCATCCTGGAGACCGAGGAAAGAAAATAGGAAAATGGCTTTAGGCTATTAATGTTCACTACTCAACTTGTGAAGCCAAGCAGCCATCAGGACAGGTGAAAAAAAGCTGGCTGCCTATGGTAAGCAAATGGCCCTGTGCACCAGTGGGACTCTGTTAGCAAGAACAAAGCAGTAGGAATAATGCTTCAAACTGGCAAGGCAGTGTAGAACAACCAAATAGACAGGAGTGCTGTTCTGGTGTCTTAAATTTGGTGGGGATTTTATTGTTCCTGACTTGTGCATTTTGGCTCAACATGCTGTGAAGGACCACTCGCAGTGGGTAAAAGTGGGGGAGACCATATGAGTGAAAGACGTGCTCTTTACTTGTGTCATTTGTTGATGGTGTTCTGGCTTGCCGAGCTCCTCCAGACTGCGGTCATTAGCCTGTCACTTACAATGTGCGTCAAATAGCCCGGTGCTCGGCTAAGACCGACACAGACTCTTTTCTTTTCCCCCCATTGACAATCAGTGTCCCTTTCCACTGTTTTACCGTTTCTATTTAGTTAAGCTTTGATCACTTAAATAAATCAACTCAATTCAATGTTATTATAGGATTGCTTCAGCTCAGTTCAACTCTCTTACACCCCTCTCTCTCTCTCTCTCTCTCTCTCTCTCTCTCTCTCTCTCTCTCTCTCTCTCTCTCTCTCTCTCTCTCTCTCTCTCCCTCTCCGTTTGATCTTTTTTCACATTTCTATTCATATTTCTTTATATGTAATTAATTAATGTCATGTTTAAGCTTTTGTTGTGTTTGCTAGATATTGTACAGTTTTGGTCACTCCTGTTGTTTGATATTGTCTGTATAAGATATCTTCACTTGTTTACCAATGAAAATCTGAAATGTGTACAGTTGCAATACAGCTGAGGGAAATCAGTGAGACACAGTTTTCTTCTACACGGCTATTCTATATTTTTGCATGGTTTCCCAGTTAGTGATGCAGGGACATCTGTTTGCTTCCTTTCTTCATACATCCCCCTCCTCATTCCGCACAGGGAAGTCCCTCAGGTTGGGTTAAGGACAGAAACAGCTCAGAGCCGGTTTGAAGAGATAACAATCCAGTGGAGGCTCGTCAGCGGCAGGCCGTGTGCTCTGAAAGCTCTCTGAATCCCATCATGAACGGACTCAGACACATGGGTAAATCTGAGATACAGTATAAACTTGGAATCCACTTGATTAGCTACGCCTCCACATTTATGCAAACAGCTCGCAGTCACACACAGGGTAAATAGGAGCTGTGAGTCACATATGAATAGCGCTTGTGGAATGAAAGCAGGAGTTTGGGCATAAAGTTCAATTAATTGTTCGACTGAGAATCGAAATAAAAACAAAACAAAAAACAACAACTGAGGAAGCAATAAGCAAACACGATCATGATGAACATGCTGATGCCAAAAGCGCCTTGCTCCAACATGCGAGAGGGACATGAAAACAGCAAAGCCAGACTGCAGGCAAACGCTTGTTGCTTCTCTGCAGCAGCAGATTGCATTAGGTGTCCCTGCAGTTATCAGTGAAGACAAAGAGAAACTGAAGTTTAGTCATAAGAGACCTGGAAGGCTCCTTTGTCTGATCTGTACCAGTATGACGTGTTAAAGCACTTCATGCATAAAAATGAAGGTATTTGGAAAAGCTCCTGCAAATGATGTGATGATTGTTCAGATTTGCATTGATTATATTAATCACATTGAGATTTTAAGGATGGGAGTGGGGCTGTCATGATGAATAAAAGCATAACGGTATCAAGAGGAACTGAAAAAATAATGACACAAATGTGTTAGGTTATATGATCCCACATACTAATGTTTACCTCGGTGTTTGGTGTGTATTGCTCTATTCATTAGATTTTTAGCTGAGAAAAGAAGGGTGTAGCATAGTGAACTAGCTCAGCACAAATAATTGAATTTACCAGCCTTCACTGGTAAAAGTGTAAAAACAACTGAGCCAAAAGAAAAATGTCATCAGAAACATTGCCTGCCAAAAATCTGCACAGACAATAGTTTCAACTTTGCTTTATGCCTTCACGAAAAGGCAAAGTAAAAACTAATGTCTCTGCAGATCTTTTTGTAATTTAAGGTGTGCAACATGGAATAACAGCCAATAACCTAGTACCTAATACTTACATTAACTTATACAATAACTAATAGAACAACTTAGTGCTTTGACTGCGAAGCAAAAATATAGTACATTTTCAATTCTTGGCTCAGGGGATTCCTTTGTGGAGTTTGTATGTTCTCCTGGTACTTACATGGGTTTTTATCCTGGTACTCAGACATGGATTAAAGGTGAAGTGGTGAAATCTTATTTCTTTCTCAAATCTAAAGAACTTGTTAATTTGGCCAAAACGTTCTATAAAAAATAAACTGTAAATCTACATTTAAACACCAATACGGTGACTTTACACACAAGCTCTCCAAATAACTGACTTCAGATCCTTGATAGGATCAAACTGAACATAATTTATTGGAAAATAATTTATTGAAAGAGAACTTACTGCTTCGATAAAGTACAAAACACACGAATGAACTTGCAACTACGCAGGCCATGAATGAAGCAATCTCTGCTTATCTGAAGAAAAGACAGAGCACTGTAATACTGAGCAGAAGCACAGAGTGCATAAAATAAAGTGAAGACTGAGTCAAGATTTTTTTTTTTTTTTGTATTTAATGTTGGCTACAAGCAGTCAACGCCCACGTACATGCGTCAATACTTCATTCACCAAACAGCTCACAATCCTCACATGGCTCTGCTGTCTGGCTGCAGGAGCTCCGGTGCAACAAGGTGAATTAACATAACTCAGCATCTCTGGGACAATAAAGCCCCAAGCCCATTTAGATGCACCCCCCACTCGGGCTACGCACATCCTAATGGAGCCAGGTTGTGGGCACTCATGTCCTTGAGGCGGTCCAGCCGATGTCCTAATCGACAGCAAGTCAGTCCAACCAAGAGCTGGCATGAGCCCTGGGGACAGGCTGGCACCAGGCAGCGGCGCACCATGCCGCACTGGCCTCTTCCAAGCAAGGGCTCAGGGGAGCCTGAGACGGCCTGGGGTAATGAAAGACAACAGCCCTGCCTGCCAGTGGAACTGCTGCCACAGAAAGAGGGGCACAAAAGAAGAGCGTCCGTTGCCAGCTGTGGCACTCCAACATGTCCCGGTCTGGTACCTGCTGCATCGGAGTTGTACTTTATGAGACGTGTGTCTCTCACCTCGGCACCTCGCAGCAGCAACAGGTGGAAAGGTGGAGCAAACCTACAATTTAATAGGTTTAAAACTAAACAAGAATCCTTCGGCATTGGTGAGTGAGGCCATTATTGGTTTTCTTAACAGTACTTGTAAACATCCTTTTAGTGAATTTGTTATTGTGATCATGGAATAGTGTGTGTGTGTGTGTGTGTGTGTGTGTGTGTGTGTGTGTGTGTGTGTGTGTGTGTGTGTGTGTGTGTGTGTGTGTGTGTGTCAGAAACAAGACTCGGCTCTGTCTTAGCGCAGAGCTGAAACCCACACATCGTTGAGCTTTATTCAGTTTTGGCAGCGATTACATTTTGAAAAGGAAATCCTCCCTGTTTTTGATTGGCCAGAAGTTGTTGCCTTTGTGGGTTTGAGTGGGTTGGGTTTAGGCATCGCTGAATACAGGCAAAGAAAACCTGCATTCTGAAAACCACAGTGACAGTGACAAGGGGCCAAATATATAAAGCAGTGAGAAGGTATATTTATCAAAAATCATAGAATTACTTATTCGTCAAACTTGTTGAAATTTATATTTTATTGTTTGTAACAGTGTACTAATGCTTTGTGGGTTTGATTTGCATCATCGTAGTCACACTTTACATTGAACATGTTTACCTACATGGGGGAGACATATTGACTCCACGATCACTCAAAATACTGGGTGGAGTTTTGGAATAATGCAAAGTGCAAAGTCGTTTACTACATCTGAAATAACTTGCCTTGTTGATGATTGGTCCTGCTTTTAATCTCCCATATTGTGCTTACTATTATTATTATTATTATTATTATTATTTCCATATTCAGCTTTAGTGCTCTGATATATTTGATAACTTCTTTCACCAACACTCCTCACTCCAGCTTGTGCGGGCTCAGCGCTCCATCCAATCCATCTATGGCAAACACGTACGAACAAACATGGCAGCAATATTGTTTTCAGTGTAAACAAGGGATAATGCCAGAAACCCTCATTTGAATACTCATGTTTGATGTCACTCAAGTTGTTATTTTTAGTTGATCAACTGTAAAATGCACACAACTTCAAAGTGCAATCGAAATGTGTGCCTGCACAATTTAGCACGGTGGGACTACATGTAGTGGACCACACAAGTTTTCTCTATTCGGATCCCTTCATTTATATCCAACTAACTCAGGAGTAGTGGATCGTTAGTTCCATCCACCGCGCCAGAACCTGTCCCAGCTGAGGTGAAAGACACAATCGAAGGGCCATGAATTCCCCACTAACCACAACACAAAAAGAAAATCATTCACAATTACAGAGAAGAGACAAACTCCATACAGAAAGGGGTTTCCTACAAGCGAACCCAGGCCTCCTCTGTGTGAGATGAGCGAGCCACCACACTGCACCAACCTTGCAGACTGTCATGATTTCTTGCAGAGGCTGGCCAACCCCAAACCTCCAGGTAGAACACGTCAATAGCAGAGACAAAAAGACAAATGACATGAAAAACGACTTCAGATATATTTAACCCTGAAGATTCGCTTTCAGGCAACATACCAATTTTTGGACGCTCGCATTTCCACGATCCAGCCAGTTGAACGATGCAATACTTTCAAAGAGAGGGATAACTATTAGGAGCCAATGATAACGCTTTAATTTATGACATATATATACATGACACACACACACACACACACACACACACACACACACACACACACACACACACACACACACACACACACACACACACACACACACACACACACACACACACACACACACACACACACACAAGGCTCATAATAAGAATGATAATATACTCAGCAAACGTGGAGTACTGATTAAAGTAGTAGTAGGCTCCTCTTCATTATAACATGTCCGTTAAATAAAATCGGCCGTAGAAAAAAATAAAATAAACGAACTTAACTGTGATATTGACTCTAATTTGAATTGACCTCCGAAACGCAGGAACACAAATCAAAAACCCGCAGCCCCACCGGAGTCGCCATGTTGTGCTTCAAACATTGAGATGTAATGGACACACATGTTGGTTGGTTAGCTTGTTAGCCTGTGGGCTGCAACACGTGGAAGGTTAAGGGTGGGCAGTGAGCGACAATAATTGGTATTCAGCGGTGTCAAGAGGTAAATGATACCAGGCGAACCTCTGTGTACCCCACGTCTTCCTCAACACGAGGAAACCTGCTTCACCCCTTAATTAGCACATGGATATTCTAATTAGACACCAGCACGAGGGTTTAGGATTAGCTGAAGAGAGAGAGGAGAACCAGTACGTGCTGATCCGGCTCTTACTGTCTCCTCTTTGCCAATACAGTAAGAACGATGGTTCATGTTTCTGCATCCCGTCATGTGTGCGCAGAGCCCTTATTCAGGCTGACACCGGGGATCTTCTTTATCTTTGCTGCTCCTGCTCACTCTCCATCGAGCGAGGCCTGCACACGTGCAGCCGGCTGCCTGTGCTTGTTTGTGTTGGTGACCTTGACAGCAGGTGGGTGAACTCCCAGGTGTGTCCCAGTTTTAGTGGGAGGATCATAAGCAGGTGGGACTGCGCCTGGCTTGATGTGTCCAGATTAATGAGCTTTCCCTCACTCACATCAGCTGCTACTGCCGCCGCACGGGCCAAGCTGGAAACAGGGACACAGACCTGGCCCGCATTCACTGGACTCATTTATATTGTCCAACAAATGCGCCACAGCATCATGCAATGCCAGCGCCGTAGAAAATCTGCATAAGGAAGGACCATTGATGTATTGTTTCTTCTGTTATAAAAACCTGTTTCTGTTCTTGAGGAACCCATAATTATTCTCCAAATACGCTCACCTTACTGTTGGTAAAACCCGGTTTTAATTTCCAATGTGTTGCCTGGCCAGGTTTAGTGCTGATAGGGACCAGTGGGACTTCTCAGAGTATAAACATTATGAGACACACTCAATGGTGCTTTTATGTATGCAGTAAAACCAGCCAACTAAGTTATGAGAATGAGATTATCGTCATAATGATGGCATATGAACGCCACTGTTTCTCAGATTTTCCCAGTCGTATCAATACATGTGCGCTATTTTGCACTGCGACGCCATGAGGGCAGAGGACACGAGAGAACGGCTGCAACAGTCAGCCATGAAGCACCGCAGCTCACAGTCACCTGTACGGGATAAACAAAAGTTGACCCTCCGTGACCTTCCTCATTATGAGAATAAGATGGGGATTGGAGCTGTGATGATGTGTGCTGTGGTGTTGGTGGTGTGTGGGCTGGCAAACAGCAAAAGCAAGCCGCAGTGGCAGATGAGACGAAAGAAGAGGGGGAGAAAAAGCACACTCCCGTGAACTCATCAGCAGAGAGGTGCTGCATTCACGTGGCCATTATTTCACTCCCGCACTGAGGTAAACCATTAATATTCTTCACTTTGTCACAGGGATTAAATTCAATGAGAGAATTTTTGCTTGGTTTGATTTATGAAGAAAACAACAGCTTTTCTAAAAGGGTGAATGGAGCTGAAAATGATTCAGATTTTTGAATTTCAGTGACCATCATTAAGTTTTTTTTTTCCATTTTGTATAAAACTGTAACTGGACCTGTTAGCTGTGACGTAGATGATATCCACTCATCCTGGTGTCCATACACACACAAAAAAAGATCATTATCCACTTAATCAAAAAGGAAGACAATTGATTGGAAATTGACAAACATATTCATTTGGACTAGTTGAACTTCAGTTAAACTTCATTGGGATTTATTTTGAGAGTGGTCAGGATTCAGCAGCCACCGTTTGCTCCCTAATTTTTTTCAAGGATAACTAAAATAGGTCAAATGACTGACACGATGGTGCATCTCTCTACATGCCAATGGAGTTTTTGTGTGTGTGGGCGTGCATGCGTGCATGCGTGCGTGTGCACGTGCGTGTGTGCATTGTAGACATCTCAGTGACACAAATCAATCTGCTCACATACAACTTGCAGCTCCATGATTACTGAATTCAGGACAACAAGCGCCCAAACACGTTTTTCTCATGATTTTCACCTTAAATCTGATGTTGCCTTCTGTGAATCCTCCAAACCACACACTCTTCAGCTCTATTGACGTGTGTCATCTGCTTTAAAAACTGTGCGCAATAACCTTCAATCAGCTCCCTGGTGGTCGGGTGGGTAGGATTCGGTGCTCTCGCTGCCTCGTCAGATGCTGGTTTGAACATTTTTTTTTTTTCTGAGGGATCAATTTCCTCCAGATCAATAATGTATTTCATTTCTGTCTTACTCTCATTCATCCATCTGATATTCTGCTTCCAATTCATGTTGATGTGGTGGTTGAGGTTTGCCCAGCTGACTCCTTGACAAAGGCGCAGGACAGATCACGAGTCCACCCCAGGTCAAACACAGACGTCTCTAAATGAGATCAACATTTCGGAGCTTGAGTGTTTTTCACATCTATTAACAAAAGCCACCAAGGACAACCTGAACTTATGTTTCCTCCCAACATCACTTCTTCATTCAGCCTCTGCTTCTGCTTTGACTCTTTTGGGCACTTTAGAAGCTCTTGGTGAGTGCCTAACTGAAAAAAAAAAAAAAAATCAGTAATTCCATGTGCCTTTTAGTAAGATTTTTCAAAATGACAGTGGGTCATCCTGCAGGTATCCAAGGTCGTAAATGTTAAAACCTCCCAATTTGTGTTTCCTGGTCCCATCTCCCCCTTGTGCCACCTTCATTATTGTTGATAGTTCTTCTCTCTTACATTCATTCTTCTGACCCCAACCAGTCAAGTCAGATAGCAGCCGCCTCTGAATCTGGTTCTCCAGTAAATTCCTTACCATCACATATAGTAGGTGTTTTTCTTCTCAACTGTCACCTTTGCTTGCTTGAGTGGGAGTGTTTGACATTTTTTTTATCTACACTTAGCGAGAACATTCAGTGTCATCAGGTGACTATGTATTAATTGGCGCCGTAAAAATAACCTGGTATTGTCCTCAGAGGTATACTGAGGGCTGACATCCATCTTCTTTGAATGACATCATATACCATCAATGATCTCTGTAATATCTCTGTATACATCGAATGGATGAAATAGATTTGTTTACTTTGTGCCCGTAAAAATTAATCTTGTTGAAAATGGCCTTCAAATATTTGAAGGATATATTTACATGGATATAGAGATGAATTAGTCCTCATCACTCATAGTGGAAAGTTTTTATACTTGGATTTGACATATAATGCATGGATAATTAGAGAAGACAAAGGTTGTGTCACAAATGACAAGCTTGCTTTACAGTAATAACATGTTGTGTACCTCACGTCAGTTCACCCTGATGCCACGCTGATGAATTGTTGTCCAACCACTGCTGATGTTTACTGACGCCTCATTTACATGACAATGTTTCAAGTGAAAACTGGATGGTTTTTGTATTTTAGTTTTAGAAAGGTTTTGCACTTACACAGCAATGTTTTGAAAATGGCAGAAACGCTGAAAATGATGTAGTTTTCGATGAGGTACTGTTGTTTGTTTTTGTAACGAAACCACGCACAACAGTACGCTATTAACAACAGTGTCGAGTACATGGACATTCGTATGGACATACTACAGCGGTGGATTGCTGTTATGGGCGACTCTCAACTATAAAACTATCAAGTCCCACTAGAATATGGACTGGGAGACATGCCGCTCTGGAAGCCGCCATTGTTGTTATTGTCCAACTACTAAGCACGTGCAGATGAACTATCAACTACGGCTGTGGTGCACATGCGGCGCAGCAGTTGCATTTTCCCCCGATTGCTAAGAGTCAGAGCATTTTCAAAAAGTTCCACCTTGGGATCTGTTTTACCAAAAGTTGCGTTTTCACCTGAAAACGTTACCATGTAAACGGGACTTTAGAGTCTAATGACAGGCGGATCATTTGAACTCAACACCAACTAAAACATCCAGTCACCTTGAAGTATTTATTGAAGAGAAATACATCTTGCTGATGTTGATGTATCTGTACATTGTAGTGAAATGGTTGGCGCTCTTGCCTCAGGTTGAATTTTCACTGAGTACTCTGGTTTTTCTCACACAGTCTAAACACATGCGTTTAAGGTCAATTGGAGAGTATAAATTGTTTGTGTGGATATGAGTGTTTGTGTGACTGCCTGCAGTCAGCTGGGATTGGCCCCATCGCCCTTTGTGACTCTGAAATGACTGAAGTGGTATTGAACGTCGAGATTTACATCTACAGCTCCCCGCTGTTCTGCTACTTTATGAAGTGTACTTCCTTAAGCACTGACAAACACAAAGTGTAAGTGTGGTAATACACAAGCACAAGGCTGGCCTTCAAAAGTTTTTTTTTTTTGATGTTCGAAGCATGTTAACAAAGAGGGTTTTATTTAAGAGGTGACTCATAGATAAATGTGAAAACAGCTTTCGAGCAGGAAATTCTGCATGTACATCATTATACGTGTTGTAGGTCAAGGCATTAAATGGCATGAAGGAGAAAGAAAATTATTATATTTTTTTATATGTTAAAATCTATCTCCTCCTCTCACAGTGATAGAAGGTACTTTACCTTCCACACAGAATAAAAAAACACCAACAAAAATCCAAAGTGAAGTGGAGTAGGTGTCATTTATGCATTGAAAGTGGAGCATGAAATCATATCTGTTGACGGACATCGTCATGATTTCATTATGAAACATTTTGTTATTAATGGTTGAGATTCATAGGTAATAAAAAAGAAGACTGAAAAGACTCCCAGTCTTTATTCTCCTGGAACTTGGTAGTTTTATAGTTGAAAGTCACCCGTATTGGCAATCCAACTAGGTCGTCTGTCCACACGAAGGTCTGTGTACTCACCATTGTCAATGCATATAAATGCAAATTGTCCTCTGCGCACGTGTGTGCTAATTACACTATTTTCAGCATTTCTGGGTTAGGGTTATGTAAACGGATATCGTTTTCAAAGTGTTGCCATGTAAATGCGAAACTTTTCTGAAACCAAAACGCAACAACGATGCGTTTGCACTTGAAACGATGTGTGAATGGAGTCTAAGAGAAATCATGTAGAAAGAGCTTTCGACAGTGACTGCCTGTCATATGTAAGGGTTTTTATGGTTATAATATTTCTTCAGAAAGAAATGCTTGGAAGCATGTCAGTTTTACGCTGGGCCCAAAGATCCAACGATAACCTTGTTCTTTTGTTTGTTCATGCAACAGGTACATAAGGCCTGCAGTGGATGCTCCAGGAGAGTCATTGGGACTTGGCCATGACGCAAAACTTTACTCAGTCATTTTGTCTTCTGGTTGATAAACAAGCGGGTTCACACTGACCTCTCTGTCGAGCCCGGCTGCCATTGTTACTATGTCCCCGGTCTCACTGTTGATGGTGAACATGGTGGGGATGGGGCTGTGCGGGGACTGGGAGAGGATGCGGTACCGCACCATGCCGTTGGCCGTGGTGGAGTCGTCCGAGTCTGTGGCCGTCACCTTCATCACAGACGAGCCTGTGGAGAGAAAGACTGTGAGCCGCGATGACGCACAGAGATGTCTTGTGGAATACTTCCAAACTGCACAGTAGCGCATACAGCACAAAAGAGGTCAAATTGGGGAAAGAAAGCAAAAAAGTCAAAAAAATAATTCTTTACAACACAAAGGCGTGCTTCTCAAGGCCCTCTCGCGCACACGTTTTGAAAGCACGCACAGCAAAATGAAAGGTTCTTGTAAGCCTATTACTGTTAATGAATTTGTGGAAAATATCAAAGAGAAGGAAGAGGCCTTTGAGAAGACTCAGAAGACAACAAACTCATTTATAAACTTGAAACAAGTCAATCAGACTTTCCAAATTGCTGTGACATTCTCTCTCTGTTCTTGGGAAAAATAACTTTTTGGAGCGAGAGCCATTACAGAGCCGAGCACCAAACACAAACACAATCTGCCAAATAAGCTACTATTTCAAGCTGAACTGCTTTGTCCTCTGTGCATTTCATGCTTGTGGAGCAAAGTTTCCACCTCTGCAGAGTCCATTTAGTAATGAGCAACACTGAGTCTTCTGCTATTTCCACCATCCATTATTTCAGCCTTCAGCAGCACCGTGGCTGCCCTTAATGCTTCGATACTCTCTCCCTATTTGTCTTAGAATCACAGATATATACTGCCATTTAAAGCAGACAGCATCGACAAGGTGAGACAAAGGGAGCGTTCATAAGTGTGTGTGTGTGTGTGTGTGTGTGTGTGTGTGTGTGTGTGTGTGTGTGTGTGTGTGTGTGTGTGTGTGTGTGTGTGTGTGTGTGTGTGTGTGTGTGTGTGCGTGCGTTTGCAGGGGAAAAGGTGTATGTCCGCATTCACTTCCGGCCACATCTGAGCACATCTGTATGCATGTGCGTGTTTGTGCCCTGGCAGTGTGCATCAGTACGTGAGGCCCCGTGTCCCAACATCTTCCCCGAGCAGGATTATTGATTTGCACGAGTTTGTCAGCTGGGCTCACAAATGCGACCGGGCAATTAGGAGCACTTTGTGCTGCAAAGAGGAGAGATCACCTCGGCTCTCTCTCAGGGTTCTGTGAAAATGTCACTTTCCATCAGGCAGCCATTTACAGGCGACTGCTGTGGTAGCTGCTGCTGAGAGAAACAGGGACTGTCAGCTCACGGGAAGGGGACAGCAGAGGAAAAGAGGCAGCTGAGGCACAAGCGTGCTTGAACGTAAAGGCTGCGTAAGCAGGGAAGATCTCAAAAGGAGGATGACAGGAACATATAATCTGAGGGATATGGCGAGGGAGAAAAAAGTGCGGCGTGACAACACAGTTGCTTTATGCATCATTATAAGTTTGATAAGGATTCCAAAGGTTAAAAATGCCACCATTTTACTCTAAGTGGGAATCGCAAAGCAACGCAGCAGCTAATGCATTAGCACTCTGTTTACCTCAGCGGGTATGATGGTGGGTGGTGGATGTCATGCTGTGCAGGCACTAAATCAGTGGTGTTCAATTATCACATCAAAAGCCATCGGAATAATTCAACATTAAAAAAAAAAACATGTTGTGTTTGTTTTCGAAACGAGCAGAAGGAGGAAAGTCAAGTTTGGCTTCACGTCCTCCCAAATCATAAATGGAGGAGTCGTGACCGAAGCCACAGAGCTGTGGATTTGCCGGTCCCACCCCCCTGTGGGTTTGCGCAGTTACAGGTGTCTCCATTCCTATAATTGGGTCTAGATGGCACCATCATTCCTGTGACAGCCTGCATGGACAGGATAATTGTAGCCTCAAATTCTATTTCAAACTTCATTAAGTTTCAAAGCAGGATTTGTCACTTTGACCAGAAAGGAAAAGAAGATACTCCAAGGAAAGACAGGAAAAAGAAAAACAATTATTGCTATTCCACTGAGGACAGCGCCAATACATAATCAACTTTTCAGTTCCTGTAGGGCGGGACGCGATGTGATGAGTTGCACGATGCCGCTGCTATCTTTCATTTCACTGCGGAAGATTGAGTAATGTGATGATGGTGTGATTTCACATCCAAAGAGTGAAGGCGATGCCCAAAAGGGTTAAACCCTGAGCCCTCTTAATTCCTATTTAATTTGAACACTAATTCCAAATCCTAATTGCTTTTCCGCCAAAATCACTGGGCCTGAAAATTTGGTGGCAGGAGCATATATTCTTGGCTGTTTTGCTCACGTGACACAAGAGATCACCGGCGAGGGCTATCTGCAGCCTACACATTAATCAGGTGGAGTCAACATCTGCCTCCCAATTAGAACGACATCGAGCAAAAAGTAGAGCGAGATGGATTTACACAGAAGGAGTGCGAAAAGCCAGGCGCACACAGATTCAGAGATAAGAAGGTGGGGAGGAAATTGCAAAGCAGAGAAATAAAGAGGAGATGGAAACAGTGGTGAGAGTTTGGAACGACTGCAGAAAGCCAAAGTACACGAGGAAGTCAGAGAGCGAGAGGGCAAAGGATGGACGGTATAAGAGGATAATAATTCTCATCAGTGGAGGAAAGATAGAGGTTACCTTTGAGGAGGAAAGTGTGGCCGTGACACAGCAGATAGACAAGGAGAAGGAGAAGTAGAGGTTGAGATGTGAGGGAAGCATGTGAGAAGGCTGGAGTGCGGCGAGTCCGGGTGGAAGTGATGAAGAGGGTAAAGAGTTTCTAATAGCGTCCGCTAAACTGTGAGGACCACAAGGACACAGTCAAACCATCACAACCATTTAAAGACGGCTCCTTTGAATGAGGTCTGACACTTTGATGTAAAGGCCAAATCAAAGGTAGACTTTTAGAGTCTTACTCCATATGTTCGTGCAATGTGAAGGACAGCAAACCACACTTATTATCAGGAAAAAGCTACAGAGGAACTATGTCGTCTGGGTTATTTTTAGGTGTCTGTGGTTCAAGGTGCACTGAAAGCGAAGGGTAGGTGACTGTAGATGGGGTAGTTAGTATTACATCTGTGTATAAAGTCACACAAAAATCTGGTTATTCTAAGATGAAATTCATATTTTTCTTTGTCGATCACAGAGGAAGTGCTGGGAGATTGTGTTTTGTTCATAACATGCATCTATCATCTGATATACCGAGATACTAAAATATGGATACTTCTGATATCACATGTGACTGTTTTTGGATGAATTCTCATGTTAAATTATCCATATTTACATTGGATTTACTAATCTTAGATAAACACTTTTTTGGTGGGTGGGGGGTTCTATTTCCTGCTGGTTGGAGAACTACTTCCTCTTCCTGGTGTGATTTGTGATGCTAATGAGGTTGTATAAATGCTGCACATAGACAGGATCTTTGTGTCAGAGGCTGAGATATGTTCAGATGACGTCTGACCACCAACAGTCATGTTTGGAGCTGAGCTCATTCTGATTTTCCTTTATGAAACAATCAGTGGTGTCACACGTCACTGGTACAGAGCCAATAGTCAGGATCTCCTTAAGATACAAACAGAAGTCGAGGATAAAATGATTAAAAGTGTTGGTGACAAATTTATTGAAGAATGTTTTGTGTCTGTAGCTGTGCGGTTGAGTGGATGACATCCGTTTCTCATTTAACGTTTAATGTACTGTCCAGATTAATGCTCATTACAGTAGCTATTAAAAACATGGTTTCATGTAGGGAAAAGCCTGTATTTACAGTCTATCATACCCAAAAAGTTAATAAACACTAAACCAGGGGTGTCGAACTCATTTAAGTTTAGGGGCTTCATACAGCCCAATTTTACTGGTAAAGTAGTGCCAAAACAACTTTTCCATTTAAACTTTTTTTCTTTTCATTGAGTATATGTTTTGGAAAAACTCTATATTTTCCCCAAATCTGAACAGTGAATGCCAAAAATTACTTTAATCTCTACATAACAACAATTTTAATGATGCAAAATACAGTGAAATGTCCAAAAACATCTACACCTGTTGCATTTTGCAGCCTTTTTCGTACATGTTTTTACAAACTCACCCTGGCAACATAACATTGAGGCTAAATGTTAGTTTAGTAGCATAAGGTAACCAACTTTCATGGCTGAACCGCTGATATCTCAGCTCGGGTCTCAGTCTTGCGTTACTACTCTTAAGAAAGCTGTGTTAAAAATCCAATGCTTTCTTAGCAATTTTTACAATTTGCTTGGTGAGCTCATGGGCTAAAAGCTTAGTTATGTTTGTCAAATAATTGAATGGTGATTGGTTGAACCATAGACTGAGCACAGCTGGTGAATAAAAAATGAAGTGTTACTGTGGGACAACTCAACTTCTCAACAACTTTGACAACTCAAAATTAGCCTCAAGCCCCCCCAAACAACTAGATGACTATCTATAAAAATAAAATAATCAATGGTTTGAATGCTCTAAAATGAATTAAAACCAAACAATATTCACACTAGTTAGCTGAAGCAACATTTAAAAGAAAAAAAAAAATCCCTTTAAAGAGGAAGAACCCTTCATGACCTGCAAACTGAGGTGGATTTGTCTGTTCCAGCCAGGGAAACGTCTGAGGATATATGTAAATGCCTCCTGATTTTGCAAAAGTTCAAAAGCAATGATTTTTCAGTGCCTGTAAAGGCCATCACCCGCCTACACCGGATTCTCTGACTAACTCACCCATCGGTGCAAAAAAAACCCATGAAATTTGAACAAAAGAACTGCGCCAGTCGAGAACCAGCAAAGACACTTGTGCTACTTATAATGCCGGCTTGAGACGTAACCCCGCGTGTCCAATAGTTTAACAGGGAGACAAATACCTACCTGGAACAGGTAGTCTGGAACATGTGGGTGTTTGAACTGCTGGAGGGTTGTAATGAAAAGGTCGAGCTGTGGGAATTGTAGGATTCCATCGCTCTTTGAACCCCATCCATTATGACTTGAAGTCATGTGGGATCTGGTCAATCCTTATTGGAACTGTCACTCACAAGTCTTTACACTTAATACAGTTCCAATTTGTTGAAATACCTTCTGTAAACTCTACCAATAGAGATAAAGGAAAAGGGGAGCAGCATTCCCAGACTTGACACGGTGACACAGTGGCACCCCAACAACACACAAGCATCACTGTGTGTTCGCCAAAGAAAAGACTTGCGGATGTGCATACCTCCTGAATCTCAACAAAATGTTTTCAAACTGTTTGATCCAGCTCCTGTCGGGAGTCTGGCAGGAAAAAAAAAAAAAAAAGGGAAAGCAGTAAACATTATACCTAGAATGTGTTGGAGGCTCAAGGGCAACACAATATTTTTAACTACCCGCTGTCCCAACTGCCGGGAAAACATGGCAGCTCACGGGCATCGAGTCAGACCTGCAATATTCTCAAATTATCCAGAAGAATCCCATAGTACGTAATTCAATTGAAAGACAACAAATGGATCACAAAATGGGTTTCAAAAGAACATTTTTCGTGTGTCTTTGGACTTTTCGGGAACAAAGCTGAATATTTGGGGAGTTAAGCAAGAGTTTCAATTATTGGCCGTGTGAGCAAATGACAAATGCATGATGACATTTTTAAAGTTAGAACACATGATTTGAGAGAAAACTTGAAAAAAAGTCCATGATTTACCAATGAAAAAGTTGTCTCATTCCGTCATGGACACAGATAAAATTGATTTGCTCAAAAGTGGCAGGTTAACCGTTGCCCCCCCACTGAGACGACAAACATTCATAAAAAGATTGCCAATGAAGACCGGGGTGTAAAACACCTCAGAAGCCGATTGGAACTTCCCTGAGCATCCACCTCCTCTATTTGCTTCCATCACTCCATGTCCCTGCTGCTGTGCCAATCTCTAATTACTCACTCACACCCCCTCCACCCCCTTAGGCAAGTCGGGAACAGAAAGTCTCTTAAATCTCTCAGCAACTGTTAGGAGAGAGAGAGGGAGGAAAATGCAGTCCCCCCTGTCCCCCCTTGGGAGGGTAAATCGACTGTGAGAGAAGGCACTCAGCTGCTGGTTTTGATCTTGCACTCTCATTTCAGAAGGCCTTTTTGAGAGAGGCGGTCCATAAAAGGGAACAACTTGCTGTCAGAGCGGGGGAGTGGGTGGGGAGGGGGACACAGCGTCATGGGGCAGATGTTCTGAGTGCACTTGCAGCCTCTGAAGAAGTCACGCCATCTCCACCAATCTTTATGTGGGGCCACTTAGCGCCATGTAAGGACTATTTGATGTCACAATCTTAAGGCTGTTCTGGACTTTCGGATAATTTTTTGACCTTATTGACACTGATGTCACACCTGCATTCTGTGTGTTTTGTACCAGTTTATGTACTCCCAAGTACATAAGAGGCTTATGGCATCTTATCCACAGGTGGCCAACACCACTGTGCATCTTTTGGCTCAAATTTCACAGATTTAGCCAGCATTATTGCACTAATACCTTTTTTTTTCTGTATGTGATATTCTGCTCTGGATTCCCGGCATAAAATCATATTATTAGTGACAGTTTTATTGGGTATTGTGCAGAGACCTGGTGGCAGAAAGTCACAGTTGCAGCAGTTTCCAACTGGTCCCGCTTGATGGTTTGATCAAATCTTTTCCTATGAAGCATCTGCTGATGGCGATAAGGGCCGTTCCCTGTAGGTCCTCCTCTTCCAAGGCTTTCATACAGCTCTAGATGCGAAGATGTGTTGTAAAGCTTCACAGAACCTTTGATATCAGGGTCTGTAGATACTGAAAGTGATGCCACTGTAGCTTATTGCAGGCCGGTCCTATGTAGCATTTGAGAAAAGGAGATTCTCTGGATTTTTTAAAGGGAAATATTGAAAAGACTTACTTTTTGTTGCTCTAAATAAATAAATAAATGACTTTTATTGGATTATTATAATCCAGTGGTGTCAAAAGTAAGGCCTGCGGGTCAGAAATAGCCCGGCAGAAAGTCCAAACCAGCACACAAGCTGAAATTTGCCATAAGTGAGAAATTATGACATTATCTCCAACATATTTATTTGAACACCAGGGACAGTGGTTATTCATTTACTCATTTTGAATCAGTTCAGGTGATCAGGATTACTACACAGATATGAAAACATGTCTCGTGTCTCCATAAAAGACCATTACTAGATTTTGACATGTTATTTTGATCATTATATGAACTAGCTAACTATGTTTTTGAGTTCCAGCTGCATGTGACCAATTGTTTTTATGCCTTTGAAGATGTAAATACTGTTGGTTAGAACTTCCTAATAATGAAATACTTTGTTGAACTAAAATAAAGGCATATGTGTAGAGTTCTAGATATTTATACGTTGTAATGCTATTTGTCACTGGTCTGTCCCCCTTGAGATGAAATTGCGCTGTATGTGGTGAAATGAAGTGAAATGAGTCCACCCCGGTCCAACCAGTATCAACTTAAGACAAATCTAATTGTGTGTGGAGGTTTTTTTTAAGACATATTTAAAAATGTAAACCCTATTGGCGTATAAATATAGAAAAGAACTCACTTGTGGTATGTGAGAAAACCGATGTGATATAAATGATATAGTTTTGAAACACGCATGATTACAGCTGTAAAAATCATGTATTATCATTCTAGACTGTTCAGATCTGCTGTGGCAGTGGGAGCCGAGCAAGAGAACTGAAATATATCGGGAGGTATGATGGCCCGGAGCAGCACCTGTCAGCTGGAGAGCTGTGACAGGCTTCAACAGACCACCTGTTGCAGCCATGCAGCGAGTGGTGTCACCTGAGGTAACACCTGAGAGATTTCAGGCTCTTCCAAGCCCTGAGAACACATGCTAATCCAGTTTGGCTCCGTGCAGCTCAGCAGCTGAGCAGTGGGTCCTTTGTTAATCACAGAAAAGGTCAGTTTGTCACAACATTCAATGATTAAGGTCATATTGCACATATTCACAAAGCAGTTTCAAGGCACACGGGCTGTGAATAAGTGTCAAAAAGGAAAGGAAAAGCAGCTATCGTGTTTACTAGGACAGTCACAAGTGAGGAATAAAAGAGAGAAAAGGTAAAAATGGGAATTTAAGGCACTCCCAAGCCAGAAATAATGTATAATTTGAGCTTCCAAGAGCTTCAATTTCCCTTTGTCTTATCATAGGGTGTGTATTTTATTAAACATTTGTCCTTTTGGTTGTTGTCTTAGGTTTCTAGATTCAACGTAGCAGGTTAGGGAAGGTGATGCAAAAAGGGTTTAGTTCAAGTCAGAGTTGAAATTAATAATGAACCTCATCCTCAGTGCATATCTTGCATTTGGCCGAGCTCTCTAACTGCTGGGTGGAAAGCAGTGCTGGTGAGGAGAGAGCGGGGGAAACACACCCAAAAAAAACAACATCAGCAAAGCTGTGCAGCACTTAACTTCAGGTCTAAACAGAGTCCATTAATAGTAGGTAAATGATTAAACTGGCAGAGGATATATTAAAGACTTAAATGATCCAAAAACAGTATAAAAGTGTGTCTCCTTGAACCTCCACTGAAGATGAATGCCGTTCATTCACTTATTACTTGACTAAACAGGCAATTAGGACAACGTGCAGTCTCTTTTCCTAATTAAAATGCATCAATTCAGAGACCAATGATGGAGCACAGGAAAAACGGGAAGCTTTTTTTTTTTTTTGACACCTCACGATGTGTGCTCAACAAACACACGTCAATGACTGCTTAATGAAGAGCAGAACAATTATACTGTACATAGTGGAATGTGTTCCTTCTTAACGCGGGTTATTCTGCTTGATAAAAAAAAAAATTGGGAATTCAAACACTTCTGTCGTTTCGTGCTCTCATTTTAACCTACGCAGAGAAAATCAGAGGAAAAAACAAAGAAAGTAGCTTTTGGATCGTCTGGTTGCCCTCACTAATTAGGAGCTCTGTATACAGACCCACGCTCCACTGAGGAGTAACCAGTGCTCACACACACACACACACACACACACACACACACACACACACACACACACACACACACACACACACACACACACACACACACACACACACACACACACACACACACACACACACACACACACACACACACACGTACACAACATACTTTCCTATATTGTTTACAAATCCCCCGGAGATTAAACTTTGCAGCAGAACAATATCTGAACGCTGTGAAGACAAACACGGGTCCTCGGGGTCTGATTGTTAGAACAGGAGTTCTTCCAGTCGAGACATGAGAGCTGCTTGCACATTCTGCTCTTGTCTCTGGCTTTGCGTTGACCACAACTCCTGTTTCTTGATTCTGAGGGAAGGTCTACAACGCTCCATGCTCTGCAGAGTCTGATAACGATGCGTCCAGCCAGGACTGGACGAACCCGAGTGTCTCATGAGCTGACCCAAAACTTAAAGCTCCACATGTTAATTCACACCTCAATGCTTCAGCCGGCCGAATCGAGGCAAAGCGATTGAAAGTAAAACTGACACGTCAAGGTTTTTAACCGAGACGAGTGTTTCATTCATGCAATTAAAAAGCAAACAAGATCCTTTGGTCTTAAGACGCTGAGCTTTGCAATCAATTGAAACATTTTTCATAACAAGTTTTACTGTTAATTAAATTATACAGACGAAATCCAATAAAAGCAGTTTGATGTTTAAAGAATTGACTAAAGTAATACTTGGGTGAAGAGAATCCCCATCTGAGAAAAATATGACGATAAAAAAAAAGTGTTATTTTACATGCATTCATTTAACAGTAATAAATAAATAAACAGTAATAAATGACTATGAACTTGTTTTAATAGGTATCCAAAGTGGATGTTAGACATCAAAAAGTCCTTTTTAGAACAAAACACTCAAGCATCTTCTTCTCCTCGGTGTCTCTGCAGCCACAGTACAATAGCCATTTACTGGTGAGGATGGTGGGCATGAGCTACACCTTGAATCCTTGTTCAGAGTGAAGGACATTGGGAAAATAAACATCAGTTAAGGTACTTTTATCAGCCTCGATAAAGTAAACACATTGTTTCTCGAATCCAATGTCAGAATACACAAATGCACCAAAGTGTGAAGAGTCAGAAAATGGGACGTCTGCAGATGAACGTGACGTCTCGCTGGTAAACTGCGGCAGAGACAGTGTGACTTCAGACTCAGTGTAATTTCAATTATTAAGAAAAGACACAAAAACAGACAAAAACGTGATTTGTGCTTACATTGTGTTGCGTCATGTTCACAGCACCCATTGGCAGTGCGAATGCAGATGACAAAACTTCAATCGAAGGTCTTATTTTAATAACCACATTTTCAAACACGCTGGGACGAGGAGTAAAATGTAAATAAGACAGGGGATAGTCCTCTAAAATTCAGACAAACTCATATTTTATTCAGAATTGAAATGACCAAATGATGAAAGCATTTTAAATTGATCTACATTAATGTAATTATTGAAGTTCATATTGTTTCCTTCAGTGTAACATCTCCCTCGTCTTGTGACGAGTCTGTAATCATAAATGAAGAGACCCCTTTGCTGGAGTTATTGGAGAGAAAAGTTGTCTTATTCTTGGCTGAAGCAGGATTCTAGCTGTTCAACAGCCTTCTTTGCAGTTTTATTTTGAGTCTCTTTTTTTTTAATGGTAAAGGAAATGTTTTTGCGGATCAAAGGTCTGGAGTGCAGAGGCCAGTTCAGCACCCGGACTGTGAACTCCTGCGGCTGTGGTGAATGCAGTATGTGGTTTAACGTTTTCTTACTGAAAAACAGGCTTTGACTAAAGGTGACCTTCTCTGGATGGAAGCAGATGTATTAAAACCTATGTCCTAAATCCTTTTGCTTCTGATTCTGATCTGTTTTTCAGCAATGACGGCATTTCTACAGACGTGCAAGCTGCCCATGCCGTAGGTACTAATGCAACCCCATACTATCATAGGCTTTTGATCTGTGAGCTGAAAAGAAGCACATGCACTGTTTTCCAGTTCAAAACGATGCCTGTCCTTAATGCGGTGGTGGTGCAGTGCTTGGCGATCACCAGGTCTGACTTTCAGGAGCACCCCGGGATTCATCCAGAGTCTATGAATCATCAGCAACATATTAGTAGTAGTTCAGTAGTTTCAGCATTAATAAACCTCTTTACCTCATCTTTAGTGGTACTTTACTGGTACTTTACTGGTACCACTTACTTTTTAGCACTTTGTTGATCCATCTCTATTCAGATATGTTGCTGCCATTACCTAACATTTTTCATGAACCTTTTATACGTATTTTAGAATCTGAAATGTCTGTATTTCACTGTGAATAAAATAAAGAGAATAAGACGAATGCAAAGGATTGCATAGGGTTTTTATGTACATTCTGCACATTGCCCCATCATTTTTTAGAAAGGCCATTGAAACGTGTGACTCCAAGGCCCTGTTTACGCAACATCATTTTCAAGTGATAATGCAAAACTTTCATTGCATTTTGGATGTCCGTTCACACAGCAATGGTGCTTGAGGCCACTGAAAATACAACTTTTTGAAAACACTGCTGCATGTTACGGCTGTAGTCATTGTACTTCTGCACATGATTGATGGACAATAACAACAATGGCGGCCTCCCGAGTGTCATGAATCCCATTCCACATTCTCCGGGGACTTGGTAGTTTTGTAGTTGAAAGTCGCCCGTAATAACAA
The DNA here is from genome assembly GCF_963383615.2 of Lipophrys pholis. Lineage (NCBI taxonomy): Eukaryota > Metazoa > Chordata > Actinopteri > Blenniiformes > Blenniidae > Lipophrys > Lipophrys pholis. Next base: position 14,757,490 of record NC_137637.1, read on the forward strand.
TCCTTCATCGTCTGTCCATCTCGAATGTCCATATACGCACCATTGTTTATGTTTATCGCGTACTGTTCTCTGCGCATGTGTGTGTGGTTTCATTACAAAAATAACCAACAGCACCACCTCCTGACCCGGCATGCGAACTACATCGTTTTTAGTGTTTCTGCCGTTTCTGTGTAAACCAAATGTTGCTATGTAATCCCAAACAGTTTCTGAAATGAAAATGATACCCTTTCACTTGAAATGTTGTGTAAATGGCCTTAAAAGATTTAGACCCACTACACTAAAGCAGCGCTCTCATTCTCAAGCTCTTCAACAAAGGTGAATGAATTCCTATTTTAGTTTTAATTGTGAACATAAAAACTCTGGCAACACTGTGCTGGCAATGAGGATGAAACCTGCTGCAACAAACACCACTCCTGCAAAAGAAAAACCTTTCAAATTGTCATCTGAACCCTGTGTGAAATAAGCAGTTTAGGATAATTCTATAATAACTGTTGACAGCTTCTAGGTTTTTGGTTTAAAATAGTTTTGGGAAGACCGTCTCTGCAGAAGGTTATTTGAAGTTCACTCTGTTTGCATTTCAGCGTGTCTCAGAAGCAGTTTTTTTATTATTAGTTTTTTTTTTCAAATCAATACATTAACTTGACGATCTGTTCAGTCTGAAAGGAGGTGCAGATGACTTGACCGTCTGCTCAAACAGGTTAATAAATCAATCAATTCTGTATATTGTGTACATGTCATGAATGTAATGGCGAGTTGGCCATGAATTTGCTGTAAAAACAGACATTAGGCACCATTCAGAGTAGCTCATTAGAAGTGTGGTATAACTCGTTTCAACCACTGAAAAGGAAGGGGACTGAAACGCAGAACTGGTTCAAACCAAAGTGATCTCGTATGAATGAAGAGTAAAAACTAAAACTTGTCAATAATGTGAGGAACAAGAAACCAGGTTCTTTTGAATTAAAGTAAGGAATCAAATTTAGGAGCTCACAAAGGGTAACAGGCATAATCTCACAGGATTAGAACCAGACAAAGCCAAAAGAAGTCTCATTCAGACTTTAAACCCGTCAACAGAGAGACAACATCAGGAAATGTGTCTGTCCACAGAAAATGCTGTAGTATTTGCACCAGGCCTGTAGTGGCACTGTAATTCTCTAAAAGTTTGACAGAAACATAGTCATAACACAAAATGAAACCGTAAACATGAGGGCAGTGACAAGATATAAGACGATAACACCGGAAACTTTAAAAATAGACAGCGGCTGCAGCCGCACCAACAACTGAAACATGTTGTCATATACAGCTACGACTTGTGTGAGACTGGTATACATAAGCTACCGTCTTGAAAGTGTCTCTTTTGATGCTAAATGTTGATATAAACCTCCACCTGCAGTGTCAGTGTTAGAAAGTGTTGCATAACTGCAATGCTACTACCTTTAGCAGCAGGGTACAAGTAAGTATCTATCATGATATTAAAACCTTTTCTCACGCGTGACAACAGTGTAAGAGCTGCTGGCTCTGTCTGTCCTGCTGTTAGCTTTAGTATTACCTGAAGCATTTTGCCTCACAGCAGCGACGTACTGATTCTACTTGTAGTCACTTCATATGCAGTCTTCGGAAAAACACTTCCAACAAACTAATGCGACTTCATAAGAACTTCGTCTCCATGTAAACAGGGGAAAACCCAACTTTCCTGAAATGCTGCTACTGCATATGCAATCAATGGCCATAGAAAATTGTTCTTCTGTACATTTGCGAGTAGAAGCAAGTTTGTAGCCACTCGTGGTCGAGAATGGTAACTACATACTATACTACAATAAAAACGCAACTTTTCTGAAATGAAAATGCAAAAATGATACGTATTCACTTGAAACACTGACTTATGAATGGGGCCTCAATGCTTGATTCAGAATGGTGCCGGCAGCTCAGCAAATATGTTACGACAACACCACAGTGGTACAGTGATGTGCTCAACGTTAAGGCACCCTAATCAGAAGTTATTTTACTCGATCTGTCTATCTTCAGTGACCAGTAAAGCAACCTCACTAGTAACGTGCACAGCAGAGGGGGCTCTTACCTGGTTTGGAGCCTTCGGCCACAGAACCGTTGTAGACCTGGTTCTGAAACTCAGGTCTGTTGTCGTTCATGTCGATCACATAGATATACAGATCAATTGGATTCTCCACCTGGTTGCCATTCATGTCCACAGCATGGGCACGTAGCTGTGGGGAAAAAAAGAAATGTTTGCAGTCACGCGAGGTTGAATGAATATTCTAAATGTAGCTCAGGTAACTTTTGACACAGGCTGCTGGCTTGATTGATAGGAAACTGTGCAGACCATCAGGACCGCAACAAACTCAGCACAACCTTGACTTTGTTAATTGGCAACTTCATTTATCTGGCAAATATTCTATTTCTTGCCTGCCAACAGGGCATGAGTATCCTGTTGGTGTCTTGGCACGAATTACAACACCACAGAGAGGGGCAAAGTAGTGAAATGTTCCAGACACACAAACAACACCTATTTTGTTGTTAGCACAGCCAGAGGCCTAAAAAATATCTGAGAGGTGTTGCTGTTCAAGCTGTGGCTTCCTCTTCTTTTCCTTTTTTTTTTGGGGGGGGGGGGGGGGGGGGGGGGGTTCAGGGAGAATGTTTGTCTCAGTTTGTTTTGACAAAGCCAACCACCATTTGGATGGATGTCTCGGGTCTGATGAGCTGTTCCGTGACAATGCACAGTGTGAGAATAGAGTGAGCAAAGAGGACAGGAAAGAAGCGAGAGGAAAAAAGGCGGCCGAGATAGAAAGGAGAGGAGGAGAGTGACTGAGTCTTGTGCAAGTAAATGAGAGATGAAAATACAAAGAGGCAGTGTGGGGGTGTGGGGGGCTTGAACAGGGAGAGCTGACAAAAGCAATCATCATCTACACTGGGATGTCTTAATCTCCACCACTGCTGTTACACACCCTCCACTCCGCACCAATCCCTGCTAATGATATCTAACATAACGCAAAGCTTTGTAATAGCCCTGGAACCAAACCGGCACTGTTCACCAGGACTTACATTACTCTCATTCAATTGCCTAGAATTTCATATTCTCTGCAGAAATGTTATTCAATCACAGCTTGGCTTGGTAAGTGGAGAAGGGCTCTCATTCTGCCTAAAACAGACACGCTGGCAGCAAAATATTTTGTGTGCAGGCAGTAGAGGAGGATCTGCCTGTCAGCCTATTTACAGGAAGTCATGATGTACTGTGGGGTGACATGAAAGATTGAATGGCAACACCTGCCTTCACCAAAACACAACTAATCATGTCGGCTTTTGTGGCTGCCTGTCAGGGATGTATCACACCATACGTAAACAGGCGGCCGCCTGAGCATTCACACGCCGCGCATCCAAGCCCCGATTCAGACACATGTTTATGCACATTAACACGGACACTGACAAGCGCGGCGACACACGCTGGGGGAGCCGCACTCAGCCAATCACAAGAGCCCTCTTTAGCCACTTAATGATCCTCAAGATGCTCGTTTTCCATTGGCTGAAGCACAGCAAACAAACATGGACAGGAGACCCAACAAACAAACAAGCCCAATCTGTTTTCTCAGCTGCGAACACGGCACGCTGAGGTTGTGTGACTGCGATATGTGGAACTGCTTCAGCGCATGGGCGTGTGTGTGTGAAAGTGTGATAATGAGTGTGCCTTTTCGTCTCTTTGTAAAATAGTGTGTTTTGTGTATGTGGTTTTTCTTTCTGTTTATACAAGGGTATATGTGAGTTCTGCATTTTTTTTTTTTTTCCTTGCTGCCAGACGCATACATGTATATTCTTGGGAGTCTGTTTATATGTTTGGCAGTGTGTGTGTGTGTGTGTGTGTGTGTGTGTGTGTGTGTGTGTGTGTGTGTGTGTGTGTGTGTGTGTGTGTGTGAAGCATCATCAGTATTCTTCATGGTAAGCTTTAGTATGACTGGCTCAACCACAGAGTAGAAATACAGTTTACACCTGCCCCACTTCCCATCGGCCATCTGCCAGTGCAGAGTTTTGGTTTTGAACGCAATCTTTATATATATATATTTCGAGATCATTTCTCAGACGTTTAATCTATGTCAATGTCCAAAAATATTACCTCCTCAGTTACCACAACTGTCATAATGTACAATTTAACACGAAGTCATTCGGTTTACAGCCTGCAGTGTCCTCTATGTCAGTGGTTTCCAACCAATTTGTCATGAAGCAGCCCCCAGATTGCAGCTTAAGAAAGAACTGATTAAAAAAAAAGACATAACAGAGAAACCAGGTGGAGACACCCAGTCTCCCAACATGAAAGCATTTCAGTCGTTTCCCTGGGGTTCTTAAGATTATTAAAAGTATCTAACTAGCCTAAGACAGGGCAAATGTGAAATCTGCAGGATTATAATTGGTGTTCAAGCAAATGCTTGTAATTATTTTTAATGACTGTTCGGAGCATATGGTAAATACTATATTAGAAAAATATTGGCATTTTACAGTGAGAGTCAATGTCAGCTTCACAGTTCCAAAGCCATGGCTTTAGGCTTGTTTAGTATCAACATACATTATTCACATCATACTTCCTGAGGTATTTATGGATTTTTCCCATCATTGTGCTGCAGCTATTTTATACATATGTACACTGTATATCAGATGACTGTCACTGGTGTGTTCAAGTACAACAGAAACTTCCTGGTCCACAACAGAAGGTGCATTCATGCAAACCAAAAAGCCAGAGAGGGAGAAAAGAAAATCCCTGACATCCAGACATTCGTATATTTGCTCAGTTCTCCTTGTGCCCTGCCGCCTCGCAGTAGCTCTGTCTGACAAAAGTGAAGCACAGGCTAACACCCACTCTCCTCACCTCACAGATCACTTCCCCCTGGTGCTAGTCTGACAAAAACAGCAGCCTCATCTCTCTTTTCTCTTGAACCCAAAACTAACAAGCAAAGTTTGGCCTGCGAGAGCACAGCAGTGCTGGGAACTTCCTGTCAAGTTGAAAGAAAGTGAGCCATTGACTAAATTTCCCTTGGGTCAGACGCCGGCTACATTCCCTGGCACTAAATCATACATCACATCACAAGCAGCAAGGGTCCACGGAGTCTAAATACGAGGTGAAATCAACTTGAAGTGCCCTCAACCTAACATGCTGTTTTCACTACTGGCTGTGTCAAATAAGAACTGTTTACTGAGAGGTTGTCCTTTCCCAGGGACCAATAACCTGCCCGCTTTATTGATCCCAATTTGCCGGTTGAGTGTAAGAGTTGGTGTGGAGAGACAACAAACATGCACTTAAAGACAGTGTCAAGAGCCTTAATGCAGCAAGGAGCGTAACAAGAGGATGGCTTGAAACCAAAGGACACATACACACACTTACAAGTACAACAAAAACAAACAAGCACGAGACAATAACACAGACATTTGTGATTAGATCTATTTTGTTAAAAGAAGATGTGCCAGTGTTTCTATTGTATGCAATACACCTTCCTCTTTCCTTCCTCCAAAGACAGGAGCAAGCTTTCAAATTAGCTCTATCAGCAGCACAGCCATCTATCACTATGACAGGCATGCGGGCGTTGTGAGCCTGACACCAGTGCTCACCTCAAGAGGACGTGTAAGTCCGTGCTGATATGAACCAAAACCAGTAATGTGCGTATATATGAAGCGATGGCCCAGCAGTCAGGTCTCATGTGGTCTGCATATTTAATTGCCACATTCACATAGCTGTTTAACCTGAGGATCCTTAGAGAGCCGGGATGAGTTCAAATGTGTGTGTGTGTGCGTGTGTGCGTGTGTGTGTGTGTGTGTGTGTGTTTCCTTCTCTTTATAGGAAGCATGAACAAGAAGAATATCGAAAACTTTCGGGTCTAAACAACATTGCTGAGGTCAATTTTACGCACAGGTCTAATTTTAAAATTACGATTATGGTCATGGATAGGTACTTAGTGATTTGTTATTTGAAATTTGGGAGAAGTAAAAGGGAGCAGCATTAAAAAGAAACAAAAAAACCCCCAAACAAATACACATGTGAACGGTATAATACAGTGCAAAAGCCAGTCAAAATTTACATAATTGCATGTAGGTAAAATAAGTTTTGCACAAGGAGAACTGAGTCTTCATTGCAAAGTTGGAGTAAGAATGATGATCCCTCTGCACGTGCCATGTTTTGTGCCAAGCAAAATTACATATATCCACAACTATGGTGTGAGGTCTGAGGTCACACTTGGGCTGTTCAAGGTCATAGTGAAGAGGCAGAGAAAGCGTTTGTGTGTGTGTGTGTGTGTGTGTGTGTGTGTGTGTGTGTGTGTGTGTGTGTGTGTGTGTGTGTGTGTGTAAGGGGAATCCTATGGGCCACATACAGACTGACTGTACAGCTGTCAGCCTGCCCTGCTGAACAGCACAGCTGCTCAGAGTGCATGAGGTGAGTGTGCACCTCTGAGCAGGCCTGCTATGCACAAAGCAAAACTAGAAGCTGCGAGGCAGATAGTGTGAGCTACGGAAGAAAAAAAAAAAAGATTCTTCTCAGGGAATACACAAATCCATTATCTATCAGCATGCCACACAGACACATGTGCACACCTTTACAGGAACTGGAGCATGCGCAGCCAAAGTTGCACCTGCTCATTAGCTCAGACGATAGACACATAAACAATGGCTTACCTCGGTTTTTCTCTCTTTCCCTCTGTTCTACCCATCCTGTGCTGCTCTGTGCAGCGAAACCTCACTCTAAACTGCAGCTTAAGTGGCAGTGCGTTTTGTCGAGGCATTCTTTATTTCATCGCTGGCTTCAGCATCAATCAAGCCCTGGAGAGGCTGGTGTGAAGGCAGTGCACATCAGAGCGCCGCTCTGAATGTGCTCCAACTTGTGTTTTTGTTTTGGCAGATGAACATTACACTCAAAGGTAGATGAACAAGAAAAAAAAAGCTAAGGCACATGTCCACAAGGATGAATGTGAGGTAATGAGACAGATGTAACTAGAGCTGTCGAAGGTGCGGAGACAAACAAGGCAGAAGGGAGTCATTTCTTCCTTACGTGGAAAGAGGCTCTCTCCTCTCTGTCCAGGGGTTGGGTGACAAACATGTTGCCACTGATGGGATCTATGTTGTAGATGCCACTCGGGGGCTGGTCAGCGCCTGCTCCAGTGATGCTGTAGCGGATGCCGACATCCTTATCCTGATCGGAACGGATCTGAGGATACAACCGGAGGAAAGAAGTTTAGCAGAGAGGAAAAGTCTTTGCTTTTCAGGCTTTCAGCGAACTTGCAATAAAAAGTACAGAATATGCGGTGCACAGTATGTGGCATAAATTGTCAAAAGCACATTGTGAAGGAAAACCAAAGGCATGAGTAACAACTGAGCATACAGGAGCTGTTTGATAGATACATTGATGATAACGTTTCTGCAGAAAGCCTTCTTTTGTGTCAACGCTTTGAACCAACAGCCTGAAGGTGGAAATAGAAAACTGAACCATGTGCAGGGAGGGAAAAAGATCTGATGCCAGCGGATGCAACCTGTTGAGCTTTTGGTTTTCTTTGTCTTAACAATGGCATCCCAAAAGGCTTTTCTCAGTGTAAAATACCTTTTTGTCCAGCAAAAAACATGTACTGCTGATGGTTATCTTTCCGGAATATGTAAACGTGTCTCTATTCTCAGCCACACGTGACTGATCTTAACGTCTCGGTGCATTTTTAACAGCTTGGTTGTTATTTCAAACACAACTCAAACTGTGAGTGATTTATTTGACATCGGGCAGGTTTCAGTTTTAATGGATCCAGTGTCGTTGCAATGAAAATGGCAATATTTTTGTTCAATGCCTTGCAGCCTTTAAAGACGACAAGATGACATGACATTTGCAGCATTTCTTCCCTTGGGATTGATTTTCTGTAGGATTCAACAGTTATCCAGTGCCTCATAAATTTGCTGCAACATTATTGTTGCACTGAATAATTCAGTCGGTCTGAAAGTGTTACCGTCACCAAGTTGGTATACAAGCACTTCCACCTCCTGACAGTCACAATGCCCCCCCCCCCCCCCCCCAAAAAAATGCATAGACACTTTTCATTTGTTGGACTTTTATGGTTAAAAACAACATGTGGCACATAGTAATTCAAGCAGTATTACTGCTTTTGTAAATGACAGACAGGGTGAAAACAGATGTTTTACTGCAGCAAAATGTTCAGAGAGAGCATATCCTGACAGTTAGAGGGGTTAAAAGAGTAGTTTGACAGTTTAAGAAAAGCTTTACTTGCTATTGATATCACTCTCATGTCCATCAACACAAACATGAAGCTCAGGGCTGCCAACTGTCAGGCGTTTGACTCAGAATTCACACGTTTTCTCACCGTGCGCTGCAGTTTTTAGCTGGACGGAACATGTCGAAACAAAAATATTCTATTGTGCATCTACTACTGGAAAACACACAAAGCAATACCAGATGCTGACTATGAAAACGATAAAACACAAGTATGGCTTATTAAAAAACCCCAAAATATTCTACCCTACCACTCCAACCCTTCACGTCTACCTGAAAGTTCCCAGCAGCGCTGGAAGTTTTCTCAGGATGTTGGTTATAGCATTGGCTGAAATATTGAATCCAGAAAAAGAAAAGCAGCTGGTTTTGGCAGCGGTAATAGTATCTACCTCAAAGCACCATTAAAGCCAATAATTAGATATCATTTAACCCTCACAATAAAACTGATTCCATAATTCAACCAAATGGAAGACAACATATCATATTCAGTGAGCTGCGGAGATTTCTTGTCACTGTAGAGACCCACAATAGCTGTCGCTCTCTTGCTGCTTCTGATGTCACATATGTGAATTCGCTGCTGCGAAGAAAACAACCCAAAACTCAACATACAACCCACTAAATGTTCAGTCGCTTTCTTTTTCAGTCACGCTACGTGTTCTTGTATTTACCCCCCCAGAGTTCAAAGCAGGTCGGTGCTGGAGAAGGTTCGAGGACAAACTGTAATTACAGAAATGCTTTTCATGTCATTACGACCCTCCGCGAACCCTCCGCGAGGAGATCAGCAAGATCTCATTCATATCATTCAAAGGATGCTATTTTCATCATCTGCGGCAACACAAGAACTTCACACAAACAAGCCAAGTGCAGATGCAGTATCAAGGTGAATTAAAACCACATTAGAGCCCACTTCTGCAAATAAATTCAGCCAGTGATTACATGGAGCCCTCAGCTATTACAGGTTCTTTTTTGGAAACAATGCACTCAACATTAACAGTAAAGGCCGACCTGCAGCTGCTCTTCAATATGTGCACAGTTTGTACTTCAGTTCAGGAGTGATTTATTTCTGCTCAAATGTTTGTTACTTGGAGTTAGAAAAGCGTAATTCAATTTCACAGAAAAAAAAAGAAAAAGTTTTTTGAGTGGTCAAGTATTGCTTCAACCTTAGACCCATTTGCCCTCTATACCACTTTATCCAACGTAGAGTTGCACGCCACAGGCATTTACAGTCACCAGATAACATGGAGACAACATGCAAACTCCACACATGAAGATTTCCAACCTTACTCGAAAGGTCCTATCACTGCACCTTTTTGTGGCCGTGCAGTTCCGTTCCTGCCTCAGAAAAGGGTCTCTGTATGTTTGTGGTTATCGCTGCACCACATTATGTGATTTACCAATCGGAAAGTTTCTTAACTGCCAAGTGAAAACAGTAAATAGGAAACTGAACATGACAATGCGTTAAACCACTCTGATTACAATTGGAATAATTCCCAGACTCACATATTAAGAATAATTATTAATAATTAGCACAGGTTTTGCATGAACTATGATTATATACATTATGATTTAATCTGCAAAAACATATTCATATTTTGCAGATTAATTGATAATGTATAGATTACTAGTTCTAGTCCCACAACATCCAAAATTGGTGCTAATAATGAATAATTATTATAAAAACGTGAGTTTGAGAATACATAATCAATCATACTGCAAAATATATTCATACCTTTATCACCTCATAAATGAGCCTAAGAAGAAAAACTGCTAAAATTGTATTTCAAAACTCAAGAGAGTTGCACTTTCTTATATAGACAAGCACAAAATTTTAAGAAGTTGTAATGAGGAACATCAATCTTCAAAATGGCTGCCAATTATGTTGTTTGTCTTTTTTCCGTGTGTATTTCAGTTACTACTTAAAAACAAAACAAACAAAAAAAAACCAGCTCCATATGTAATTACATCACATTTTGGTCTGACCCCACTCTCAGCTTTTGAACACATCACAGATATTTCTTTGGTGGGGGGTGAACTATCACTATGGTTACAAGTCAGAGGGAATAATCACAGAGTCAAATGAAGGGGAAAAAAAAGAAGGCCTGACTCTTTTTTATTTTCTCTCTATCTTTCTCTTTCCCTCCTATGCAATTTCCCTGGTCTGTGGGACTGCAGATCATGCATGAAAATGAAATTACTTCATCCGTTCAGCAGTGACGGCAGCTGCTGCATAAAACATTTCTCTGTTTGAACATGATACCCTCTCTCTTAATTTCCAACGTGGCGCTCGCGCACCCACAGCGCAACACCCCGCTGCATCTTTCAACACCACGATTTTCATTTCCTGTGCTCACGTCGAGCACGATCCACTCGTGGACCCTGCAGGTTCTGTTCAGTGGAACTTCTATCAATCAGTGAAAGAGGTCCTACTCAGCCTACATGTAATCACTGTAGCATGATGAGGATGATACTGTAAGAGTAATTACATTCCTTATTCACAACGCCCACCATCTGCCAATCAAAGCAGGATGAAAATATGGAATAAATAACAATGGAATTTGATCATTCACCCTCATCATCAGTTTCATCTGTTTGGATAACACGGGAGATAATGCTCAGCAGAATGGACAGATTGTGCATTTCAGTAATGGGAGTGTACTGCGGAAATTCTCCGTCTTATCCAAGAGGAGGAAATACATGTTCAGGACTCGCTATTTGAAACCGGGCGGAGAGAACTGAGGCAAGCCACAAAGTACCCCATATGCTGGAACTGCTAGTACAAGGGGGAAAGGGGATGGGGAAGGAAAAAAAAATATAGGAGGAAAACAGAAAGATTTTATTACCACGCAGGAGCTATTTCTGCATGAACATTTCCTGGGTGCATGAGAGGCTGCTTGTATCCATGTATGTGTGTTTAGTGGAGTGTTTGACAGGTAGGAGATTCTCTGTGTGTGCACCAATGCTTGGATCAAAAGGAACTGCTCAGTTCAATAATTCAGAAGGCCGTCATGTGGGGAACACACTTATGAAATTTTCACCTGCCACAGGCCTGTGATTCTGCATGCGGGTCTGTGTGCGTGCACGGCTGCTTGCCGAGTGTGTGTTTGGGCGCAATCTGTCTTTTTATTGGAACTTCAAAAGCTGACCGTGTGCCGTTTGGCACGTCGGTATAATAGCCCCAAGTGGAGACAAAGAAGCTCTCACGCATCATGTGGCCTCTGCCTCCGTGTCTGCTTAAAATCAAGGCCACCTGAGACCACATGTCACATTTGCCGGTGTCTCTTAATGAAGAGTCTTCATATCAATAAATTGAATAAATGAAGAAGCATGGCTTCTTGCAGTCCTGGGAATCCCATGAGTGACAACTGCTCAATTGATCCATTTGAATAGAATACTAATGATGAAGGCTGGGATTTCTGGAGTACTCTCTCCCTGTTTAATTCTTCTCCTTACTTCAGCACCTCCTTGCAGACAGAACGGATACTAATAACACTAAAAATAACGTGGGGGAAGCAGATGCAAGGGACTTAACTGGCTGTCTCTCTCCGTCAGATCAGACTAGACATCAGATAAGTGACCTATTTGTAGCTCTTTCAGAGTGATTTCCTTGATTACTGACAACTGCCGGGATCCTCTGGGACAAGCTATCAGCGTGAGAAGAGGAGATGGAGAGGGATGGAGGCTGGAAGACACAGGGAGGAAAGCAATGGGGAATTGGGGAAAATTAGATGAAGAATTAGTGTTCTGCTGAAACTCCTTGGGGTGACACAAGGCACACAAACAGATAGAGGGAACCAAATGGAAACGAATACATTTCCATTTATTGAGCATAACGGCTGGTTGCCTAATTAGCGCACTGTGAAGTTTCAGTCTGTCCAAATCTCTTTTAATTGATCCAGCCCTGTATGATCATCCTATCTGCATAAGTAGTTTGATGCCCACATAAACAGGCACTAATTTGGTGTTTATTTGATGATATTTTGCGTTTCATCCACTTGCTCCATGTCTGACATGTCTCGAGCAAAACTACAAATAGAACAAAGTGCTCTTCCACTATTCAAGGGATGCATGTTCAGCTGCACTTCTCATTCCTCTGCAGTATTTTGCTTCCAGGAAACAACTCTCCTTCAAATAGGAAGTCATTAAAGGATTGTGTGCTGGAGGCACCCACGGGATCATTAAGGGTTACTGTGTGCTATGGGCTAATGTCACACAATAATGGGAATCTGTGGTTTACACTCTTTGATAGCCTTTTTTATGTCTCATCTACACTTGATGTTTGGGGCCTGTGTTGGAGGCTTTTGGCTTCACGCGTTTCCTCGCTTTCTCTGTATTTTATAGGACTTTATGGCCATGGTCACCTCGCGTTGCCTTTAGGCCGCATTAAATGCCCCCCTGCATGTTAGGCTGGTCTAAAGACACTCACCCACACTGATGTGAAAAGGACAGAGCCTCACTTTATTAATGAAAGGAAAACAAGTCAATCCGACACTTGAAAATTCATTTAATGCAGAAGCATTGAATGTATCGGCACAGCTTCCAGCTACAATCAGCCTCATAGATATATATGTGACTATATAAACCTTTTAAACTATTGGACATTTGGCTCAAAAGTTGGTCCATATCTTTCAACATGAGTTGAAAAATAAAGAAAGAAAGTGCTTACTATTTGCACTTGTTATTATTGTTCATATACACATAAGCAATAAACAGTGACCCTCCTTCTCATGACTAGCCATTTATAATTCTGAAGTTTATGGCAAAGATTACAATAACTCCTCATTAGAAAGAAAACATAAAGTCAAATGAAAAGGTAGTCTGACAAGCAACAATAAAGTGGCTCTTCCTATTAGTGTCCTGTAAAAGCTCACAACTGGGAAAATAAACTTTCCAAATCGTATCTCCTCCAAAATCATCTGCCGGTAAACTAAACCCTTTGAAAAGTATCTGCAATCTAGGACTATTCACGCAGGTTCATTGCAAATTTATGATCTTCCCTAAAGTGAACAAAGAAATCTCGACTGGAATAAATATATGTTTTTGAACAGAATCATTCACATTTATCACAGTGAGCAGTTGAAGCTTCCCTCCCCAAAACCACTTCAATTTGCCACTGCTTTCCTCTACTTCGTCACATGTATATCTGTGGTGGGGATATGTGTATTTTAATTCATGTTTGAACAAACCGGCAGAGCAGATAAAGTAGACGCCTTGTTTGGTCAGCTGGAGAGCTGCCTGCAAATCTGTGTGCCACAACACCATAGATAATCTGATGTTTCCTGTTTAATGTCCATCAGACCTAGAGACAAGCAAGATGAATTATTTACAGATTATAGTTTAGAGTGGAGATAGACATAAAAAATACATTTAAAAAAAAAAAAAGGTGTTAAAACTATGAAATAAATTAAACAGGTAGATATAATACGAAATTACAGATTGGTGATCAGGCCAATAGGTTTGAAGTATCATTTCTCTGCAGAAGGTAAATGCACTGAAGCAAAAGGTAATAGTATTTCCACACTGAGATGCATTATGGGAGGAGAAGATGCCAACCAGTCAGAGAAATGCTAGGACTGAGCTGTCAACCATAATTAAGACAGCATCTGCCAAATCTCTGGATGCCTTTAAAATGCCGACTTTCAGAGTGGATTGCTCATACGCTGAGGAGCCTGCAGTGCTGTTCGACTTTATCTCCTCCTCTGGGGTACCAGTTTACACTCGTGCGCATAAGACATATGGTTTTTTTAGTGGTGATGAAAGCGTGATTCTGAATTTTTACTGTCCAAACTGAAATAATGAAACAGCGCTCCGAGTCAGGATTAGTGTGAGGGATGCCGCTTTAGCATGCGATGGCATATTCATCTTGTGGATTTAGTGTAAGTAGAAAACAATCACAAGATTTCTGATGTTTTGCAAAAAAGGGAAAGGGGGGGGGTTATTGATAACCAAATCAAATTTGCTCTCTGATGCTTATACTTTTGCAGCTTTGCAGAAATTTCACTCAAGTCAATCGGATTTCAAATAAGTTCAGCAGCAAGCTCATACCTCTAGTTTCTGTTTGCTTTACGGCTTTTTTTAATATCGCCGCCTGTACATTTAAGAGAATTACTGGCAAGCGATATTTTAAAGTCCTGCCTTCTTAATTTTCCCCACACTATACCGGATTCGGAGTGGGTCTAGTGAGCCGTTTTAAAGAAAGCCAATGGCAATGTCATGCAGAACTAGAAGAAAGAATTTACTTTTTTGGAGCTGTTTGACATTGGAGACGCCATTGGGGGGGGGGGGGAATCTTACCGGATGACAACAAACCTTTACACTTGCGGTGTTGCTGGGATGGCTGCTGACATGCATTACTGTGGATGGTTGAATTTCTGTGTTACCAGCGATATCAAAAGCATCTGTGCATCTGCGAACGACACAGGCACTGTGAAAATCGCTGTGTTTGATAACGTCTCATCTTTCCCTGCTGTAATACAGTATCTGTTTTCCCTTTGTTGAACATGAGGGAAATGGCAAAACTACATGCTTTTTAACTTCCTCTTAAATTTCAGTTTTGCATCGCTTTGATCCCTCCTGCTGTGTACTTGTCACTCTTCAAAGCTGATGTGCCCTGCTTTTGAAGGGGATGAGGAATTCAAATAGTCTGATAGGCCATCCACACAAACATCCAACGAAATGACATTGGAGGAAATAAGAAAGCGGGAGGATGAAAGAAATGAAAAGATGGGCTGACAAAATGGAGACAAATTTCCAATTAGGGAAAACGTGGGACCTGAAGTTTTTTTTTCTTCTTCCTTTGCCAGCCTTCAAACTTCTTGCAAATAATACAATAACAACCTCACATGCAAGAGTGTGGCAATAAATGGGGGTAAAACCTGTCAGTTTAGCCGAGTCATGCGGAGGGAACGGTGCGGATGGTTTTAAAAATAGTCATATAGGAGGTCTGTGAGGGAGAAGCGGCACAGAGCTCAGGTTTAATATCTCCCAAGTGAAAGCCACTGACAGCCACCATCGCACACAGTTATCCTTGATACTCATAAAGAACAGCACGCAGGCAGGCGAGTCCATTATGGATCGGAAACCGAATGGGAAATGAACTGAGTCTCATACAGCTCTGGAATATGTCTTTTTTTTTTTTTTTTTAGTTTGTACACCCTCCTTTTCATTTAGTCTGCTCTTCTATTCAGTCCCTATTTGCACTGCCATATCAGTTTGTCTACCTCTTTCTGTCTCTCTCCTCCACTCCGTCCTCCCATTTCTCCCAGTGGGACGGAGGCTGCGAGAATCCCATCAATACAGATGAGCGAGTGTCGCCACCTGAGGAAGGTTTGTCTGCTCTGGTACTGACACTGTTATCCAGCTATTCGTCTCCACTTTTTTAACACGGTCAATTGAAAGCAATCCTGTGAGTTTCTAAGGTTTCCTGAGGTAATCTCTATGATGTGGATTTGGATTTAAAGATAATAGAGTTAGACTTCTTTTTTCTTTTTTTCCCCCTTTTTTTCATGGCAATACAAAGAAACACAAGCTCAAGTCTCTCGGAGGCAATGTTTTTCCCACTAGTGAGACTCTTTTAATGTGATGTATAAGAGAAAAAGACAATCCAGTTATAAGCGAGTGTGAAAAGGGGAGCGAGGCTCAATGAAAAACCTCTGAAAAAGCAGCGGTATTGTCAAGTAATATGTATTTTAATGAAGAGCCCAAGTGTTCTGATTGCTGGCAGCACACCCAATAAATAACTCTATAATGAAACAGTTAGGTGGTCTTTTAAAAGGACAGATTGGGCATCTTTGGAGGAGAGATTCTTTTCATATCCTTATCACGGATGTGGAAGTGGTATGTCATTCATATTACCCACAGAAGAGAAAGAAGTCCCACGACTTTAACATTTTGTGCTGGCCAAAAAAAACCCCCCAAAAAACATTTGAAGCTTTCTCGTGCGTGTGCATGCACACGTCACTAGCTCCACGTCAAACCATTAGTCAGACGGAGGAATGAAATGTAGGATTGGAAAAAAGGGGGCAATTATAGGGAGAACAAATATTAATGGAAGTTAAGAAGTGACTCACAAACCCAATTATGGCATTAGCCAGGCAATTTAGATGAGCTCTGCAAGGGGCAAGAATCCTGTTGAAATGTACCAGCGGTCTCTCTGCATTAACAATGGCATTAATTTCCTGATTTGCAGTGAGAAAGAAGAAAAGAGCAAATGCAGCCATTCTGTCTCCCTTACAAAGACCGTCACATCCCCTAATACTACGATGGGAATGGACGGAACAGAGACAGAAATACTTGTCTTGCAGACCTCTGGAGAGACTCAACTCATTAAATCGTTCCCCTTTCCTATTCCAAACCAGATTTCCTAAAACAGGGCCGGTCGCTAAACCGCACAGCAGGTCCTCCGTGAGGAGAGAAATATTCCACCTGATAATTACGAGTGAAGACCTGGTTTGCAGCTGGAAGGCCAACTGAAGGGAAAGAACAGACCATGAGGGGATCCTGGCAGGAGGTGTAGTTTGAGATGGAGGAGAGGTGGAGCAGTAAGAAGGATTCTCCTGCTCTTGCACTTTTCTTATCTTCCTGCCTCCATTGTCACAGTGTCTACTCGACCCACGCTGCTACCTCATGCTCCCATAGGAGACATGCGGCCATGACAGCCTGGCCAATCAGCACCACCCTCAGGCCAGTTGAAAGCCCTTCTGGCATGCCTAAGGCGAGCGGAGTCCAACCAATCGGTTAGGGGCCAGGCTTGAAAGGAGGGCCATGCTTGGCTCAGGGAGCTGCCAAGGCTGCCAATGAGCGTCCAGAGGGGAGCTGGAGTGGCTCAGAGGGAGGCTGCCAGCGGGGTCAGAGTGGACGAGGGCAGACTGACAGTTATTTAGTGAGAGGCTGAGCTCCGTGTCACTCACAACAGCACTCAGCCTTTGTACTAGTGGGCCAGCTCTAATGGGACTGTCACCTTCTAATTGTCCGACTGGGGATGCTGCGAATGACAAACACGCTCTTGCTCAAATGTGCGGACAATACGCAGAGACAGACACACAATCAGACACATGCCCCAACAGACACAGGCAACAAAAGCCCCAGTGCACATGCATGTTTACAATCAGTTCTATTTTTTCTTTTTTTTGTGCTGGAGGAGATTTGTGAGGGTGAATTTCTCACATCAAAAACCAACTAAACATCACCTGAAGTGAAAACCTGGGGCTAATTTCGATATTTCACCTGGTGCTTTGCAGTTTGTTGAAACGCGTAAAGAAAACAGCATGTCATGGTGTGATCGTGAGATTACCCCATCTTGTCGTAATTGACTTTTTGGCAACAAGCTGTAAACACAACACTGATATACTGACAGCAGACACGAAGCGCCATCAACATCAATATGACGCGTCTTCCTTGCCTTGTTTCATATATATGTATATATATATATATATATATATATATATATATATTATATATACTGTATATATATATATACAGCAATAACACAATAACTTGCAATACTGTAATATAATATTGAGCCATGATGACCTTTTTACAACAAAGTCTAATAACTGCAGCCAATAATGCAATAATGTAATAATACAATAACAGGACTACAGTTCCTATAAATAAAATCTTTTTTATACTTTGCATATCAGAAAGATGATAACTGGATGAGGTAGTCGTCAAAATCATTCATAAAGTATTATATCATTGGCTATTATTACATTACGGGTTGCTACAATAGCTTTTCATATTATTGTCTTTTTATCATCTATTACCAGTCACTGTGTTGCTGATGCAACACTGGAGTAAGTATAAATATGAGATATGAAATAGGTTATAAGGCTTCCCCGCCCCTATTACCATGCCCACGCCACTTATTAAACCGAATGATAATAAGCTGCAGGGAATCTTAACTCCACATGCAGTGACGCGATGAAGACGCAATGACAGAAAAACTTTCATCTGAGCACATGTGAACCAGCTGTTCTCCGAGCAAGAGGAGGACCTGCACTCTCCAAGAAGATGGAGACGAGTGAAGTGTTTTGGCAGATCCTCTCAGAGACTGTGGGTTAAACAGTAGAAATGGAGCATGTGGAACAAGATTAAAGGGAACTTTGTTCGTGAAGACCCGTGTGGTTTCTTGTGGATGATTCAGCACCCAGAAACTCCGCTATTCTGGGACGCTGAGGATCGTGTCAAGGGAAAAGGAAGTGTGTGTGTGGGGGGGGTGTCCTGATTTAAACCAAAGAGACATGTCAACAAACTCTATTTGCACCTTGAAGCTAAAAACAAAAGTGACTTTCTTTCATGTACTGATGCCGCATGTAAACCTGAGTGGTGTGAACATACAGTATTTGTGTGCAAACTGAATATTTTGGTTGTTTAATTGTAGTTCTTGAGAATTAATTGCAATGAATGTCACTTTTCTTTGATTTCTTTCTTTTTTATGCATTTAAATTCTGTTATCTTTAATTTCACATGGATTTCTAGGCGATTTCACCAATAAATAGCAATAAATTAAATTGTATATCATTATAAATGTGTCGTTTTAGTGAAGTGATCCAAATATACTATCTGAATTTGAAGCTTTATAGACAAATTGCTGCAACAACAACACACACTGCAGGTGACCGGTGTTTACTTTGTCCAAACTGGACATGTGCCATTTATAGTATTGATCCATATATTTTCTTTTAAAAAAAGGGCTGGTATTGGTCTTCTTGTGTTGTCGGTGCAGCACTCTGACAGGCCTTAACACTCACCATCCTGCTTAAAAATGTTCTGCATAATCGGGAGAAGGTAAATTCTAACTATAATTTCTTTCTCATATTTTCAGTGTAAACTGAATTGCTGAGGACTGTGTCCATGAGTGATGGAAATGGTGATAAAGGCAAAAAAAAAAAAAGATATAGTTCAGTTGGTGTGGAATGAAAAAAGACTACAGATTTCTGTAAGTTTGATAAACGTGAATGCAGTCAAAATATTCTATGGAATAGAATTTAAAAAAACCAAAAAAACGTTATCAATTCGATGGGAAAATTCCTTACACTGAACTGATCTATTTGTAAAAAAAAAAAGTAGTGTGACTGACTCGGTCAAATGCGTTTTTTTGGTTGAGGTTCATACTTTGTCCCGCTAACCGATTTGCTTTGACTTACATATTCACAGATATTGCCAATCACATCACCACACACACACACACACACTCAAACGAGACAAGTTGCTCCCCGATGCACAAAGGAATGCAATAAAACTGCAGACAAAAGGCGCAAATACAAAATGTATCACGTTACAAACCCATTACGAGCTGTAATGAAATGCATTGTGCCATATGAGGTTGTGAATAAGTTTGCTTTTTTTTTTTCATTTTGGGCTCTGAGCAAACAAAAGCACAGACATTACAATGTCATTTAAATTTCGCTAATCATCATTGAAAAGCAACAAGTTTCTCTTGATTAGCAAAGTGTTACTCCGTCACATTGCAGAAAGTTCACTTTTAGCAGCGGGCACACTTAAAATATTTCTTTTTCTGTCTGTGCTACTGGTTGCTTTGGATGAGAAGCCACTAAATGAGGAGCCGGTGGTCACTCTGACTGTGAGACATAAAATATTTCATCCCATGTTAGCCATTGGCAATACCATAAAGGGCTTCAAAAAGTCTGGTTCACCAAACACCTTCCTGGTCCTGAATGCATGTACGTGCCACAGCTTCATGGAGAAGGCACGGAATCACGCGGCGAGGACGGAGCACAATGAATACAAACACATCTTTCTGGCCTTTCTCCTTGCATGTACAATCACAAAGTATTAAAATAGCCCTCCACAATGTTCTCAATTAATTCCAGTTCATTGTTCATTTCCTTGCTCTAACTGTGGGTCAGAGAAGAAGCCAGCGTTTGTGGCCTGGCTAAATGGAAGGAGGATCTATTCTCTGTTATATTCAGACTGCTTTCCATCAGTTTTGCCTCATTGGCCCCAGTGTAGGTGCTGCAGGAGACGGTTGAGATGAGAATGCCACAAATGGCCTGAAACGAATGTTGGCCTCTTTCACCCTGCAGATTTACAGCACTCTCCAAAGACTTTCTATTTTTTTTTCCTTCATTTTTCTTTCCTTTTTCTTGCAATTTCAGCCTGTCCCCTCCCTCTTCTATCCCCCACCCGCATCGTTGTTCAGTTTCTCAGCGTCAGGGGTACTTCTTGTCATCTACCTTAGTATCCATTCAACTCTTGCCGTTTTTCAACCTCTCCATTTCCACTGCACTTACATCTGTCAAGTCAAATCATTTGACAGGGAAAGCACGGGAACATATTCCGTTTGAGCACAATGGTAAATCAATGCCATCAAAGCTGCTCCCATTTGTGGTTCTTCATGACTGAACCGCACATGTCAAGGTAAATACTTCATTTTGGATGGAGCTCTACCACACTATTGGTGGGTGTGAGTGAGAGAGGGCGGGAGCAGTTTTCCTTTGTTTCTCTGAAGACGAGGCAGCTTTCAGGAGCGGAAACAAGGAAGTGAAATTGAAGCTTGCGATGGTGATGATGATGATGATGATAATAGAGGCAGCGTGACAACAAAAAGAACACAATAGAACTACAGCAAGTAAATGGCGCCACTGTAAGGGGATGCAGGGATGACAAGCTTATCAGAGCACGGGCTTTTTTCCTTATTGGTGTGATTGAATCCATCAGTGTTCCTCAGCTTAATTCACTATCCTACTGGAGCAGAGCTACTTTAGTATGTCACTGGAGTCCATGTCATCCTGCCAATTCTTTCTCTCTCAGAATCAAAGGAGAAGCCACCCCGCACCTCTTTGGGCATGTTATTGGCATCATTTGATGGCTACAAAGAGGTAATTACACTCTAAGGGTTAATTGGTCTTTTTAAACCCAGACGAACTCGCTCATGAGAAAACCCTGAGTGTAGAGACACAACAAAAGGAAACTCAAAAGAGTTTTCAGCACAGGAGAGCTCAGAGTGTGTCCTGAAAATCAAGTGTGTAAGCTTTAAGGTTGTTCTTGGCCACTTCTGAGACCGGCAAGACAAAGCATGGAATCCCCACTGCTCCCTTCCCCGGCTGCCTGTCAGAATCGAGAGCTGTGTTGCAGAGAGGAGAGGCACGGACACACACACACACACACACACACACACACACACACACACACACACACACACACACACACACACACACACACACACACACACACACACACACACACACACACACACACACACACACACACACACACACACACACACACACACACACACACACACACACACACACACACACACACACACACACACACAGAGCAGAGCAGAGGAGTCACATCCTCCTCGGTGCAACGCTTTCTGCTTTCAACAGTGCGGTGGCTGAAGGCCAGCACACAGCACATTTCTTCCCTTTGTTTTCCAGGGTGCAAGAGATATACCACCTCTCGGCTCTTTGGATGCCCCCTTATTCCTGCTGCAGGTGAGATAAAAAGCGTCGGCCCCTGCATAGTAATTAAAGCCACTTCACCCGAAGACAAAAACACATGAGATTAATGTATTTTTAAAGTAAACATGTGAGCAAAGCAGAGAGAGATTACCACTAAACTCCCACTCAGGCCACACAGTGTTTGCATTCCTCCAAATTATAATTGCCCTGTGTTTTTCAAAATATAGTGAACTGATGACATTTGCTGATGGGTGTTGGTTACAGGTTTTTATTTTGAACGTCAGAGCTACAGTTAGTCTTTGCAACTGATGTACCTGTGACATTTCTAACGATCTTACATTTGATTTTATCTGCATGGCATTGGTACATTTCTTGCATTATTGTACAAATTGTAATGCAGTTGTAAATCTTTGTGCTTTAATAAAATGTCTTTTTACCTCATGCATTGCTTGTATCTGATGTCCTTTCATTTTGACCACTATCGTCATTAAGAAAAACAACAACAAAAAAAATACAAAATCTCGCTTTCGCCACAGGTGTGTGCGTGCATGAGGGTGTCTGTGTGTGTGTGTGTGTTTGGTTAAATTTAGAGGAGTTATAGTTCGGCAAGCATTAGTTAGAGCCATAAAGAAGCCAGCGGGAAATGAATAAAACCATGAAAATATAATATGCTCTGTCTGTTTTGTGTGTTTGTTTTGGATTCAATCGGTACACTCACCCACAATCCCATGCATTGAAATGACCACACCTCAGCACTGACACGGCCACACACACAAAGGAGGCTCTCATGGTTTAATCAAAACATCCAAAACTCCACATGAAAAAGGATAAAAGAGGCTACGTTTCTCCAGCCGGGCAGCACAATTTGGTGCCTCCCATGACACTCCATGGCCCTTGCTGCCTTGCTGCGCACGTGTGTTGTTGGGAGGATGAGTGTTTCCATGCTTTGGTGGAAAATCTGCCGTCTTGCCGACACATTGGTGAAAGGCGATTTCCGTAATCCGGGAGTGTAAGCCTCGCTGTACAAATGGGCGTATGGGACTTTCTGTGTGTGTGTGTGTGTGTGTGTGTGTGTGTGTGTGTGTGTGTGTGTGTGTGTGTGTGTGTGTGTGTGTGTGTGTGAAATGCCAGCAAAATGCTGCATGTCTGTGTGGGTGACTGATAAGGGAGGCAGCGAGTGAGGAGAGATTATAGTAGCAGCAAACAGCTACGAGAGGGTGACACCTCCATGAGAAACTTGCTTCTGATTTAACTCATTTATTACGGGTGGTAATTGGGAAGTGGTTATGTACACGTTGAGCTAAACAGTGTACCAGTGCTTTAGATTAGAGTGATACCGCTTGTAAATAATTAAAGTACAACTGGTTTTATGAACTATGACCATCTAATATAATATTTTGATAAACCAAGCTATTGTGCAGAAAGTAAAAAAACACAATTAATTGTTTTTTGACTGGAAAATATACTTTGTAAATACATACTTTTTGAATTTCTCAGGGTTGTTTTGGAGTTATGTTGAGCCACAAATTCTCTGTCTTTGAAGCAAAAAAACTTTAGACTTTGTTCCCCACAATGCCCCCCTTACTTCTTCTTGGATTCAATTTTTAGAGCTACAACTGTAATTTATGAATTATTCAACAAGTCAATTGAAGGACCCCAGACCTCCTTAAGCATAAATGGAGAACCGACTTGAAAGAACAAATTTCAGGACAAATCTTGTATGGAAATAATAGAGGAAATTTTCCCTCTCTGTATGTCATAGTTCAGTTCAAAGTAGTTCTCCGTCTGCACTGGTCTGTTGGCTGGAGCTGTGCAGAGTTTGCATGGCCTCCCTAAGACTGTGTGTGTGTGTGTGTGCGTGTGTGTGTGTGTGTGTGTGTGTGTGTGTGTGTGTGTGTGTGTGTGTAATGATTTGCAAACAAAGCTCTGATGTTTTCTCTTGATCCACATTGTCAGAAAACAGTCGCGAGCCAGTATCTCGGCCGGTATGGGGCAGCATTAATGCATACGATGCTTGCACGTGTGAAAAACCTTCAAATCCTGACATATGCTCCCATCTGGACAGCATCTCTTTTTGTTATGCTCCTGCAAGACAATGCTAGACCAGATACTAAATACTGTAGACATCACGACAGGATGGCTTTGAAGTGCTGGCCTCCAGTCCAGCTCTTTTACCAACAAAGAACATTTGACGCAACATGAAAATAGAAATCCAGCAACAATGATCCAAGACCAGCGAGAATCCTGCGTCAGACAAGAATTAATGAGGCACAACTAAAAACTTTGTTAAATGGTCTCACCTCTCAAACTTTCACAAACTGTTGTTACAAGAAGAAGTGATGCTTCACAATATTAGCCGTGGCCCTGTGACAACTTTTTTTGTTTCGAGCTCTATTGAGCCCTCAGATTCATAATGAGCAAATATCATCGAGGAACTGATAAAATATCTAATTTTCAATATCCAATGTTAATGGTTTCTTATAAAACCACATAAAATATGAGTTTTATGGAATGTGCAAGCAATTGCATTCTGTTTTTTTACATTCAGCAAAATGGGCCAACGCTTTGGGGAATTAAGGTTGCACATATGCGGTGTGATAAACAAAAATGGAAGTACTTGAAAATATCAGGCACATTTTTATTTTACACCGTTTACAGGCAGGCTGTTAATTGCAACCACTAAATGTGGAAGGAAATACTTTATTTTTGTTTTATTCAAATTTTACAGTCATACTGGTTTATGCAAAGTTTTAATAGTCTGAATGATGAATCTGCAGAGTTGATGTGACTCGGTGTTTAAGATCAATCAATACAGTTGGAGCATTATTGGCTTGCTCTCGCCGACTCCATTCTCCATGTGTACCTTTATTTCTGTTTCTATGAATGCAATAGTACCAGAAAGAAGTAAAGAGGCCATCTATTCCTTTCTAACAAGCAACTATGCTCATACGTGCCTGTGAGGTTGTTTTTCTTTCCACAGAACAACAGAAATGTGCAAATTACGTTTGAATAATTAAAGTTGTTCTGCTTTGTTTTTGCTGCAAAACTTAACTGAGGCCTACGCTTTTAAAAGCATTTCTTTTAATGAACGTTCATCAAAAGTGTTTGGGATCCCACAGCTCAGGAACAATGTGGATGTCAAGATCATCAATTTAAATAAGCTGTAATCTACAAAGTGATGCACTGTGATGTGAAAATGAGACCTCCGGCTATATTAACAGGTGCAGGAATCCCAGAGAGACCGACCGCTCGTGAGTAATCCTTACAGCTATTCTTCTGAGACAGAGCATGAAGTGCATATTTGTGTGCTTTCCAAGCGGGGATTATTTCTGTCTGTCTGCTGCACCCACAGGCATGGCAGACAAATCACCTGGCATCGTGACTTAAATCAGAGACAAGAGCGGCGCTTTTCGCCTGCTGGGTGTGCTTGATAGAAAATACCAGAATGTGGAGTCTCTTGGTCTCGCAGTGATCGTAGGAGACATTACAGTACGTTCCCCTCTCCTCTGTCTTCCTCGACCTGAATAAGTACGACGAGACAATATACAAGTTCTACCTGGGTTTTCTTTGGATCTTAGCTTTTCTCTCGGCAAAGACAAGTTAAGTAAAAAGTTTGTTGGCGCGCTCGCGACGTTCAACATCAGGAGGAAAAAAAAAAAATGGGGAGCATTTGTCGAAATGATACGAGTTGTCACTCACCCTGACAAGCATGTGAGGAAAGGGTCCTCTGGAGTTTTCAGGCACATTGATAGGCGGGATGACCCAGTCTCTCTTCTGACGCCTGAGCCCATTGGAAGAAGAGCCTCTCTGATGTCTTCGAGAAAACTTGATAACTCTGGGCTGGGAGTCCCACACTCTTGACAGCATTTCTTCAATGCCAATCTGAAAAGAAAGAAGGGAGCAAACATATCATCAATTCACATCGCTCATTGATGTTTTGGATGTCATCATTTCGGGAGTGATATTTTGCACCCAACAGGTATTGAGATGAATCTATAAGTTGCTGCAAAATGACAAGTTTGCCCCTTGCTGGAATTGAAAGTGAAAATCTGTTTGTCAGGCGAACAATAAAGCCAATAAACAATTTTGGGAGAGTGACACAGGTAAACACAAGCAAACATAATATAGAGTTTTATGAATGCAGCTGACGTCTGCGGGACGTCTGAGCCGGCTTGAGTCCTCGGCTTCCGCTTGAGAATACTGAGACGAGCTGCGCGCTACATGGCTGCATTCAGCGTGACAGAAGCCTATCATCTGTAAAATATCAGCATAATGAGAGAAGTGCAAGACTTTTGGTTTGTAGACAGCAAAATGAAATGTTTCCCGACGCAACTTGTGCTAGTTTTAAATCCTTTGTGGGAAAATCCTGAAAGTTTTGATCCATTAATATTCAGTTTTAGTCAAATGCAAGAGAGTACTGGTCTAATGGAAGGCTTTCTAAATTTCTAGATACTCATTGGTTAAAGAATGTGTAATGCAGTTCTGTGAGCTAACAGTATGAGAAGAAAGGTTTTGTTTCTCAGCTTTGAAGACGCAGTGTCTCTCGATGTAATACAGGACCACAGTGTTTTGAGAAACCTTCATTTTGGAAAATGTTCTGGTGTGCAGTGTATAGCCCTCCCCATCCCATGCACCGACCCCCCAAAGCTCCGGCTGCAGAAATAAGATTGTGTTTTTAACTCATCTTGCCTGGTGAAATAAGGGTGAGAGGGGTGTGTAAGAGACTGAGCCCCCCCCCCCCCCCCCCCCCCCCCCAATCCTCTACGGTGTCCTCCTGTGTAAGATGGTTGTATTGCTGTAATCCACCTAATCCTATTGTTGTCACTGCGCCCCTGACACACACACACACACACACACACACACACACACACACACACACACACACACACACACACACACACACACACACACACACACACACACACACACACACACACACACACACACACACACACACGCACGCACGCAGGCACGCGCACACACGCTGGCAGCACGCCGTTGTCACCTGAAGCGCAGTGGAAATCCTTCCTCATCCCACCTGGAACACACACAGTGCAGCCATAGAGCCACACGCCTGTGCACGAGCGACCGCAGACACGTTGCCTTTGCCAAACGCAGGCCACAGTTTCAGCCTATCAATATGCACCTGCTTTGCCTGTGAGAGGGGCAGACTGTAAGCTACACCTGAGTAAATGCGGTAAATATATTTCATCTTTTGTTTTAAACTCCTCACACATTCACAGGCACACCGAATTGGGCTGCAATCTCAGTGCAGGTCCCTGGACAGCGACAGCCCGGGGTTTAGCTGGGCAGGAGCTCGGCGTTAAGGGATTGGGGGTGGCCGAGTGGATGGTCGGAGGACAGAGGGAGGAACGGAGGGGACCAGATGTGTTTCTCAGATAAGACAGCTCCACTCATCCAAAACACTCACAGGTACCAACTGGCACGGGGGAGGCAGGGCGTGCCAGTTCCCTCAATGGGCGACAGGTGGAATTAGTCTCTGTCTGTGAATTTGTGTTTGCTTCTGTGGCTATGCATGCACGCTTCCACCACCGCTCATTTGAGACAAACACAGGAAAAGCGACAAAAGCCTGTGAAGCTAACAAACATGCAATTGAGGACGAGCAGGCTATCTGTCCAGGGACAATGAATCATCACAACAGTTTATGTGCACATGGACGGTTATGACATATATGATATCAAAGCACGGTTTCCCTTCATCTCTGCTGAGTCCAGTGCACTGCTCCAGTGATAAAAGTCCTTATCTGAATTCACAGCTATCGGCAGGAAAACACTATGAATGAATAGAGGCTCTATACATTGAGCTGAATGCTGATGAAGGTCAGACGATAACAGGGTTGAAGTATTCGATTGGTCAGGCCGCAACGTTCCTCGGGAAGACCTGGAGATGGTCAAGCAGCTTGAAAGAGAGGACAACAAAACAGAGATATCCTTTATTGTAAGTCTGCATGCGGATGATATAAGCACAGTGGCTGCAAGTCACTTTCAAACAGCATGGCAGATGACAGGCTGATGGCATTGTGACAGGAGCAGAATCACAAAGAAATGAGAGGAAAACCAGAACAAGCTCTCAGTGGGCTCCGAGGAAACTAGGTGCTTATTAGGGTTTGAGATGACTTTTTTTTTTTTTTTTGGTCTGTTTGAAAGCGTGTGCACAGCATGTGCATGCACACTGGGTTCAGTCATGCCTGCGCTCACATATGGGAAATCATGTGTGCTGGCCTTGATGCAAGCGCGTGTGCACATGTACAAGTGTGTAAAAAAATAATGCACGAACATATGTGCAGGCACATTTGTCTGTGGCACTGTGTGTGTGTGTGTGTGGTGTGTGGTGTGTGTGTGTGTGTGTGTGTGTGTGTGTGTGTGTGTGTGTGTGTGTGTGTGTGTGTGTGTGTGTGTGTGTGTGTGTGTGTGTGTGTGTGTGTGTGTGTGTGTGCTCGACTACATGACAAGGAGTGAGTTAGTGTGTCCCTGATGTGCCGGGGGCTCCTGAACCCCAAAGGCAGGCAGGGCCAGCTGGCAGCTCTCTGCTCGCAGCCAACCCGAGCATTGCGGGGCATTCTTCTGGCCCGAGGTCCCCAAGCCCTGAAACTG
Source organism: Lipophrys pholis (assembly GCF_963383615.2). Classification (NCBI taxonomy): domain Eukaryota; kingdom Metazoa; phylum Chordata; class Actinopteri; order Blenniiformes; family Blenniidae; genus Lipophrys; species Lipophrys pholis. The sequence continues at coordinate 14,785,783 of NC_137637.1, forward strand.
ACATCTGGAGGTTATCAGTCTGACAAACAGGCAGAATAATACAATAAGCATGTGTGCTCATTGCCCAATCTCTGTTCAGTGCGGCTCTGAAATAATTTGATGAAGGCCCTTTTGGTTTTTATTTTCATGTCTGTCTTTCATGTCTGCAGTTTCCTTTGCTGATTCACTCCAACAATCAAAAAAGATCGTCAGATCAGAGTGCTACGTTTCACTCAGAAAGAATGTTCTCCCTTGAGGTCCCGGCCCAAAAAGTGCAAAAACCCTCCTAAAAAACCATGCATTTAATCACATAAATCAACATTCTCTTTCAAGAAAAAAAAATAATACAAAAAAACAACACACAACGTTTCTTTTATTTGCCTGTTGAGACTTTCCAGCCTCACTGTGCAGTCTGTCAACATAATCAGGCTATAATCACAAAGTTAAAGCACACAGCTAAAAGGCAACCATCTAACCTTGCCGCTGCCGCTTTACAATGACCGGCAGACCCCGGGGTCCTCCGTTCCGACCTGGTTCCGGCCTTTGCTCTAATCTACCTTGAACAGGTGACGCTGTCTGGGGAAAGCGCGGTAAAAATGCAAATGAAATAAGCACTAAAACCCGTTCCGGCAACCAGTCGACTACAGATCCAGTGGTGCATAACTGATGGGCTGTAAGCTGGTGGAGAAGGCAAACCAACGTGCCATGAAATCAGTACGAGTTGGAGAGCACTCAACGAGAGGCCCTACCTGTGTGAGCGGCGATAGCCTGAGTACATAAACACAGGAGAAAGGGCTTTCAGGCCAAAGATGCTCTACATTTCAATTGCTGTGATATTGAACACTGGAAAATCTAATGGTGGAATAAGCTGGTGGGGCGCATTCCAAGTATGCTAATGTCTGCTTCTGAAACAGAGCATTGAGATAGTGAGCCAGTTATTAAAAGCAAATCAGGTTACTCTCACTGGTGCTGTACAACAAAGCGAGCATAGCATGAGAAGAAAGCGGCAGAATATTCTGTGCTGGAGCCAGTTCAGCAAGCGGAGACGAACCCACGGCACAATTTGTTACAGTACAGCACCTCCCTCTCGGTATTATTCACGTCTTCACAGAGCACTAGTGAACAAAACGAGCCGCTATTTGAGGTGTCTGTCTTTTAATCACCACTGGGAAAAGGAGGATATCCTCAAGCTGTTTGTATTCTTTGCCATGTTTATTAGACAGAGATGCGTTGCGGTTAGGCGGCGCCCATTATGATATCCTCTTTTTTTTTAAAATAACTATTGGCTTTGAGAACAAAGCGATGGGCTCAGATAACAGCTACTTGTCTCGCTGTGTGTTTAGTGAGCTGGGAAAGGAAAATGAGCCACACAGTTCAAAAACACGGCACTGATAACTCACAGATAAGCTTTGACTTCGGTTCTTGGGAGGCTTTTAACTGTATACAATTCTAACATTTGTGTTTGCATCTCCACTGGTTTCTAATCCTATTCACCAAAGGGGGGTGAGATGAGAGCCATTTCCTAAAAGTGGGAAATTGTTTTGTTTAAAAAAAAAAAAGAAGCTGACATTTAATGGAAACAGAAGCATCGCAAAAGTAAGACGATTAAATGTGTTCCAGGGAACGGCTCCGTCACTGGTGGCACGTTGCAATAGAAGGACACTGTGTTTAGCTTCAATTTGATTATTTAAGAATGTAAATATGACAAGTGGAAATAATTTGGGCCACCAAAAGAGCCCCTTTTGTCACTTTCTACCAATTTAAAACTTAAGTGGAGCCACGAAATGAATCTAACACAGCAAAAAAAAAAAAAAATATATATACATAATGGACGTATAGTTTTGATATATGTGCATGAAATTGCATTCATGAAGTTTCAATTACAGTTCAGCGTGGGAAACATTTCATTACATTTCCAGCTCTTTTTGCACCTGATTTTATTGGTTTCACCCTTCTTTTGAGTATTTGGTTGTTTGTTTTTTTAACAATTTTGTCATTTGAGATTTTTTTCCAAGCATTTTTTTCTTTTAGTATTTCTAGTCTACTTCTAGTTTACCATCTTTCTCCTTTTATTGTGATTTTAAAAGCCCCTTTTAGCCAAGCGCTCAGAGTCCTTTTGACAATAACTGTGTAAATAAGCTAAATGAGATAAAATGTTTATTTACGGAATTTTCTGAAAGGTTGAGGGAGCTACAACAGAATGACTAAAGAGCCACAAGTGGCTTCAGATCTGCAGCTGCTAAGTGCTAGCATTTTTCTTGTCTTGGCTTTTGAAAAGCACAGCGAGAACATGCAAATTACACCACTACACCACTGTGCAACACTGACAGGCAGTAATCTGAATACAATCAACCAATAGTCAAAAACACCTGGAACCTTAAGTTCAATAGTTCCCAATAAAATTTATTTTAACCAAACAATCAATACAAGCACTTCCAAAGCTCCATCCACATATTTATGCACTTACAAGCTACAAGCTGCACAATTAACATTAAACAGATCAACAAAAATGTTAAACAGGATCACTTCACAATTTTGCATTTCAGCAGTTCAACATCCAGTGGTTCCAAGATCTGTCTAAAAATAACGCAAAAACATCTAAAACTCGAACATTATTTTATTTGGTGAAATCAAACAAGGCTCAAACAACTGTGTGGTGACCTCAAATGCCACCAAAGGAATTGATCATGGACAACCTTTTGAACAACAAAATGTATAAGAAACGTTGAAGGAGTAAATTGCAGAACGGAGGATGAACACGCTGATCTTGAGATTAGAACAGACTGAGAGCTGCCAAAGTTCCTGCGGACTTGTTACATAAATTCTGGCGTAGGTGCTTGTGGTAACAATGAGGCTGTGCTGTTAAACTTTGAGTGTTTCTCCACTTGTTCATTTGAGTAAACTCTCTGCCTGAAGGAGTGCGATGGTACACTGGCCAACGCCACCTCGCCCACAGAGCCCGCCGCAGTGCCATTTAACACTGCAACAGGTCACTCTCACACCAAACTCTGGCTTTGTGGACACACTCACTGCCATCCAAATCTTGATTGTTGCACTTTTAAATAAGCGCTCATGTCGGGAGAGCACACAATGCCGAAAGTCAAGAGGACTGAGGAATCCGGCACTTCAACGGATCTGACTAATAGTCACGGCACATTTTTTCAGCCGAGCAGTTTGTCACTCAGTATTTCTACTGGGTTTTACACAGTTCAAATGATATGAGTCCATGGTGAAGTATTAAACAAGTAAGACAATCAAAATAAAACTACCAACATTTGTGAATCACCAGCCAAAATGTTCTGCACCTCTTTTCCGCTGACGTATGAATTCCTTCACCTACTTTTCTGTTCGCTGTTATTACACATACAGTATTAAATAATTAATTAATTTTTTTCTCTTGTAAAGGCAGTCATCAACTTTAATTTCTCTGCAGGGAATACCAGCAATTTCTCACTTAGGAGATTGATACTAAATTCTACTGTCGCCGTACCTTCATTTATTCAGACTGATGGGGACACATGTAAACACGGCAATGCAAACTGTACTGCGAAGCTGATTTTCACATTTCCATGTCATTAAAGGAAAAGCGTTTATCTTTTGTTCAATTATTGAATCTTTCTGCAGTTCAGTGGCATGGGGAACATAATTATACACAGAAACTACATCACCTGGTCTTTTGCAGACTCCGCCGGAGTGGAACATTAGCTCAATCAATGTCAATTATTAGCCAGTCTCCATTATTGCACTGCCAGGAGTGGGCAGAATTTTAATCCCCAGTCTGCAATTGCTTTTGCTCCATGAATCTTGGGCTTTTTGTCATGATTAGAAACATGACTGAACATTAAGCCCTTAGAGCGTTCAACAAGTAGTGTTGAAAAAAAACAACAAAAAAAAAGGTAATTGCCCGGCAGTGGAAAGCTCCAATAGTGGTTATACATCCTGGCTGTGTAATTTCATAGCATTTGTAAATGTTTCTACTTGACAGAGCTTCTTTACCACAACGTGTAAAATCTGAGCATGGAGAAGGCAGGAAACATTGTGTACATGGAAAGAAGGGCAATAAAGTTCTATTTTGATCATCTTCACAAGGACTTCTCGGGTTTTCATCTTGCTCATCATTTGTTTTTGTGAAAGTGACTGATGCCTTGTGACTGAACCGACTGAAACCGAGAACATTCATCAGAGGCATGTTTTGACAGTCGCTGCACCCAAGTAAATGAAGCCCGTCTCATAAAACAAACAACAACCTCACACTGTTTGATAGCATTTCACAGGACACAAATCCGCACCATAATCGGCTTATCAAATGTAAATCCTTGCAGAATATGTTTAATCAAATATAATTGGGTGCCACTTTCAACACGTGCAAGTCACTAAAGTTGAAAACTAAAACTAGCATCTGTTATCGCCATTTGTTGGCTGATTAGACAGAAGGAGCTTTGAGTGGCAGCTGCCTTCATTTTCACAACCTGTTGCTACAGTTAAAAAGTGAGATAGAAAAAAAAAAACAGAAGACACTGCACGCACCAGTGTTACCTCATAATATATCCTGTTTTTCTTTTTTAACGTCCTATTGCAGAGTTACAGTGATAAAGATAAATATATGAATATAATATACATTAACATTAACGACTTGATGCAATTAGCGACAAAAACGTGTTATTGATGTTTAGGCAAAAACAAAACATAGCTTCCTTATTGATATATATATATATACGTCCATATATACATATGTTCCTTATTTCATATACATCCCTCTGGATACCAGGTGCTTGGACATAAAATCTCTCTCTATATATATATTTGTTTCATTCCTCAAAAGCAAAGATCGTTGCTAGGAAGAAATGAGAATTATGCAACGGTAATGTTTCCTCTATTTTGCTTGTAATATTTATTTATTTTAGTGCTGTCGATCGATTAAAAAAATTAACTAATTAATTGCACCATTTTCTGTAATTAATCGTGATTAATCACATTGTTTTTCTACTGAAGACTGAAGCTTGTAATGGATATTTATTCAGAGAAAACCACGGAATTAATATCGACTCAACAAACGCACACTATATTTAAAATCAAAGACTATTTTTATAATGCCCTTTTAGCTTTGCGTGAAACTGTTTCCCTCCCAGATTAGCAAAATAATAAAAACATTAATTAATTAATTAATAAACATCTAACATAAGTCTGGGTTTTGTTCGAGTGCAGGTCCACCACTTTGAGGATTGGAACATTTCTAGAAACAAAGTTGTGAACTTATTACATGAACAAAGTGGCAATAATATACTGTAATATCCACACACCAGAGAGAGACGGCACTGGCACACACACACACACACACACACACACACACACACACACACACACACACACACACACACACACACACACACACACACACACACACACACACACACACACACACACACACACACACACACACACACACACACACACACACACAGTATACAGAAGAGCCATGGAAAGCGAGAAAGAGGAGAAATTAATATTTTACCAGCAAGTATTTCCTCCAGCTTTAGAATTTGGTGGCTCCTGGTCAGCCAACATGGCAACCTGCTGCTAATGACTTTCACTTTCTCAATCAACCGTCAGACAACTTTTTAAAGTGAAACTTTCTTCCTTAATATTATTCCACGCTGTACTATGCTTCTCTGTAGTCACAGTGCTGCGCCCATATCACATGCACATGCTGCTGCTCCGGTAAGGGAGTAAAAAAAAAAAAAATGGAAGTAAACTACACTGCGTTAATTATGTTTGATATTTTTAACTTATCAAACATGTCAAATCAATTAATTCAATTAACTTGTTATTTTTGAGAGCACTAACTTATTTATTTATTTATTTATTGGGTGAAACATTTTTTTTGCTGGAATTAAAATCACCAGTACAATAAAAATATTAACTGCGGTAATATAAAGTAGTATCATCATAGCCAGAAGCAAACTCAACATCTCCCACCTCTAAAGGTTTTTTTTTTTTCTGGAATGAAGGTCAAGTTGGGATCAGATATAAAAATGATCTGCTGGTTTCCAGTAATGTCAAACACAGCTCATGCATTGTTTGACAGCTGGAGAGAAAGGAAGCAAAGAGGAAGTTTTACATTCTTGGAGCTCCCCTGTCTTACCTTTGTGAGCAGCAGAGGATGAGGATGTCCGGCGAGGGCGAGTTTGACAGTGGTCTCCCAGATGTGGGGGTCATGGAGCCCTCGGGCTGTTACCATGAACTGAACGGGTTCTGACAGGTTTGCCACCTCCTGCTCTGCATACACCGTCCCGTCAGGCCTCACGCTGAAGTTGGGGTCGCTGCTGATGAAGCCCACCTCCCTGCTACGCTGGCAATCCTCGAACTTCACTGCAGACATGGAACAGAAGACAGGGGCAGGAGGAACAGAATTAAAGACGGGCACGGTGAGATTTACTCCGTAAGGTGTTTGGAAATCCTTGACACATCTGGCAGGCTTAAGATTAACCTGCATCCATCAAGACATATCTTGAAATATCTCATCCCTTCTGCTGTCACTTCTGATTCTTCGCTTTGACGTCTTTGGCAAAACAAACTGCTTATCTGTTCCTGAACTGGCATACACTGGAGAGCGAGGGACCTAATTCTTTTTCATATCATCCTTTTCTCAAACTAGATGGATAGCAATGTCAAAACAGCATTTCCTCTCTGCTTCTACAGGGGGAGCATAAAGAGAAGGTCTGAAGTGTACTAAGCTGACGGGACAGACTGAACACAATGGCCATTGGGGACAACAGTCTTGAATGACATTTGGAGGGTTTGAAACACAGAGAAGTGTGAGGAAATTCATGTTCACACCCAAACTGTCACAACGCCATGGTAATGCACCATATGTGTCTGTATGTGTAGAAAAAGCCTGGTGTGGAAGTAGAGGTGTTTACAGCCTCAACATGCGAGTAAACAACTGAAACAGATCGCGCTGGGCCAGACACACTGAGATGGTGTTGGCTGTTGGATGCACGGGCAGATTTCCTTATGGCAGCTGGTGAGAATATGTCATTATAGCACACGAGACAGAAGAGAAACCGGCAGTCTCCGACACAAGTGTTTGGAAAAGCCTTTCATTCCCCTGCCAAATTTAATCAACACTCAGTGCGTCATTACCGCATGATGCAATGGCATGAATGCTGAGAATGACTGATTGTTATTTTTGGTATGTCTATTATGTTAACAGACAGACACACGGGTGCGCACACACACACACACACACACACACACACACACACACACACACACACACACACACACACACACACACACACACACACACACACACACACACACACACACACACACACACACACACACACACACACACACACACACACACACACACACACAGATCAACCCATGTCTCCGTCTACCCCCAAGTTGAAATGCGCGCGCTGTGATGTTATCTCACAAAGTCTGGCTGCTGATAACAAGACAAATTGATTTCATAAATCACCCAGGGAACAGATCATCTGTTATGAGCTATGGCAGCATGATTTCTCAAAAATCCAGCGTGAAGAATTCTGCACAGCAAGCTTTTTATCAAGCCATCTATTTAATTTATCGCCCAGCTTCCTGTCAAAAAGCAGCTCCCAAACAACAGGCTAATAAAGCATGAGATCTCCTCAGCCTCCGCAGCTTAGCATCACACAAATGAGGCTGCTTGTTTTCAGCCTCTGAGTAATTGCATGCGTAATGGGACGGATGGTAAACACACTTTTGACAATGTGTGCATCTGTCTATGTTGGCTAATGTAATCCATATTTTCATTAAAACGCACACACACACACACACACACACACACACACACACACACACACACACACACACACACACACACACACACACACACACACACACACACACACACACACACACACACACACACACACACACACACACACACACACACACACACCCCCCAGTGGAGCATGCCTCAGTGTGAGTGATTAGCTTTGTTTGAAATCACTGCCTTGCTTTGGGGTTCATTTATCAAGGTGGTGGCTGCGGTTGGGGGGGGGGGGCTGGATGGGTGCGCTTTAACATCAGGTTGTGGCAATATGACAAAGACCTGCTCGAATTGTCCACAGATGAATTGTGATTTGCGCACATGTATTATGTAGATGACTTCAATTAGCTTGAACTGAGCGGGCTAATTGTTGTCACTTAGACAGGTCTCTTGTGGTGCAGCTGGAGGAGCGAGGCTGAGGGCTTGTGCTGTGAGCACAGGACCGCGGGCGTGTGTGTGTGTGTGTGTGGGAGTGAGTTCAGGCCACAGCCAGTGTAAAAATGTATGTTCCCCATTTGTGCATATATTAATTTTGATGTCAATTCTACAATAAAAGCGCCGGGGGTCTCTGAGGGTCCGCATGAACCTGCTGCTTTGTGTGCAGCGGTGGTGCCAGTTGGCATGGGAACACAAATGCAGTCTGTGAGGCATTGCCTTTGTGCAACACTGTTCGAGCTGTACCTTTGATCCTTTATGAGGGCACGGGGCCAGCTCCCAGTTTACCACTCACTGCCTGCTGGTGTGCGCCCGCTTGGGGCCGGGACCGTGACCCTGATTCCTGACACATCTGCTTAGTGTGGAGATATTCATAAATGCCTTTCTATTCATTAAAAATCCTGTTCACAAAGCACATTCAAATCAGGTGGTGGGATCTGATCTGCCACGCTGTTAAATAGAGATGAAAGCAGCAGAAAGAGACAATGCTGATAGAGAAAGAGAGAGAGAGAGAGAGAGAGAGAGAGAGAGAGAGAGAGAGAGAGAGAGAGAGAGAGAGAGAGAGAGAGAGGATTGGAAGATTGTAGGATAAAAGCAAAATGGGTTAGAGGCACATACTGGAGCAGAAAGGAATAAAAAAAGAGGGTAATATTTAATCAAGTATGTAAAATAAACCCCCAATCGAATCTTTTTCCACAGCTTTCAAACTAAATATTCCATTTTTAAAACAGGAAATGTTAATGTCCAAAAATAGCAGTGTGGTTAAGTCGCTGCTGTCAAATCAGAACAGAAAAAAAAAAATATCCTAGTGTTGATATCCATATCATACTTATTAACTGTTAGTGTTCTGTAGTGCATGTAATTTAATTTGTCATCTTCCGCCTGACAAACTGCAGCTTTTCTTTGTGTGAAACTCGAGCTTGAAATGAATAAATGAAGAGGAAGCTCCAGGCTGTTTTCTCAGCTGATGACCCTGAAGGGTCAGTAAACCCACACATACATATTTACAGTGGGTTCAGTCAGTCCCGGCTGTGGGCTTCATCACCTGGTCATCTTATTATCTGGGGCACGGGGAATCAGTTGAAGTGACAAAGGACTGTGCTGGCAGCAGATTATGTTTTCTGTCCTTGTCCATAACTGCTGGGATCTGACGATCAAACTCACACAAGGTCATTGTGCTTTGCGACCAGAGCTCTGCAGTTCAATGAGCTCCTATCAGCTAAGAAGCTCCGTGCCTGTTTGTCACTGGGATTTGAATGTTTTTGTGGTTAGACCAAATTGTTGCATTTCCCTACACCAAATAGAAATAATGGTAGATGTACCTCACCTGTCGAGAGCATTTATTTATTTTAGCAGTCTCAACATGATTGGTCGGACTCCCCGGCTCAATCCCTCAATCAGACACCAGCGTGTGACAGCTGCTATGCAAGATGCTTGCACGCCATTGGAAGCAACTTGTGGTTCAATGTCATGCCCGAGAGCACTTTGACACATGGGCAGGGCGAGATGGGGCATCAACCCCCCCGAGCCTTGGGACTGGAAGACGACCAGACAACAGACCTAATGGTAAATGCCATGGTTAGTCTTTATTTAGGTGAACTTCGTCTGGGTGATCCTCATGTCATTTACAGTGATCACTGTGATTGGTCACCTCATTGGCATTGTTGGCTGCGTTTAAAACTGGAGACAGTGATAGGTCTAATAGATTATTATCACAACAGAGAAATCTGTTCTCTTACCAAAGGCTGTGAGAAAATAGTGACGTCTTTCTTTTCTTCGCTCTGGTTTGTCATTGGTCAGAAATTACAGGTGGGAGTGCTTAATGCAGAAATACAAAAATACTACTTATGTTCACTCTCACTATTTTCATACACTTTGCCTTCAAATCTCGTGAAAAAAGAAAAATCAAAGAAATTTACAACAGATTGAAATTAAACATAAATTTTCTTTAATGTTCAACACAGATGGGAAAATCAGAAACCGAGTGTGGCTCAAATACACGTCAGGAAACTTTGCCTGAGACAGCTTCAAGTCAACAGCTCAGAATCGCCAAGTAGAGGAAACTATATAAAATGGACAATTTTGTACCTTGCTGGTTTATGGCAACAACCCTCTGATTCTCAGGGTTATTGTACCTATTACTTTCCTTCTCTGCATTGTGTTTGTATCTCAGGGCATTGGGTTGGTTGATGTGGAAAACATGGGGGGGGGGGGTATTAAGCCAGCCGCTCAAGGCCGTACGTTGTGGGTCGTCTGCATTTGTTTGTGTTTTATCTACGTGAAACTGTGTGCATTCATTTTGGCCCCTCTGTGCCCCATTAGTACGCCTTTGTGGGCTCTTGTGAGCATGCATACATTGAGCCAGTATGTGTCCTGTATATTTTAGTGCATCCTTCCTCCCTTCCACAGAGATGTTTGGCAGGCTGCTGAGGCCGGTGTCATTCTGCTCGGCTGCTCTTCTCTGGACTCGCGCTGCAGAGTACATGCTGTCCAACAGAGCGGCTGGTGCAGCACAGACACGGCTAAAACAGAACGGGCAAGCAGCCGTGACTGCCGACCACTAAGCCTTCCCTGCACACGCACGTATGCACGCACGCACGCACGCACGCACACACACACAAACATACACACACACACACAGGCGCTTATGCTCTCTGCCTCTTGCTGCTTGTAGATCCGCGACAATACCCAGGAGGAGGTCAAAACAGCTCTTGTATGGAAACATTACATGAGCATAAAGCAGCTGGTAGGTAACTCATTCATCCATGCGGAGCACGCCGCACTCCTCCCACTGCAACCGCCTACACCATGTTCACCTGTCGACCATGAGAGTCTCCCCTCTCCCCCTGTTTAACACCCCTCCTTCTCCCTCTTGCACAGTGTCACAGCCCTCCATCCTCCTTTTCTCAACCTTCCCATTTCTTTCCCATTTAACCTCCTGTCATCCTTATCCGTCCTCCTCTCCCTCCATTCCCGAGTGACAGAATTACTCTCCCCTCATCGGGGCAGTCAGTTTGAGCCTCGTATAAAAAAACGGGCACCCTGGTGGGTCAGTTATTACCATTGTTAAAGTGAGCAGAGTGAATGGCACAAAGGAGCTAAAAGAGGTGCAAAAAGGCGTCACAAAAAAAGGTCATGTCACTCTGACTTTCGCATTTACACACTTGTAAGCCGGTTTTAGAAGTGATAATGTGGCTTTATAGGTCTTTTTAAGACTCTGATTATCCATTTTATAGACATGCTTTGAAAGAGCAAACTTTAATATTCTTCATAGCCTCCCTGTTATGATTCTTGCTTTAATCGGCACGCTTCATCTCACATTTGTTGCTCCTGATTTGTTCGGGTCTTTGTAATGATCTACAAAGTACTGTAATTGTGATCCGAAAGGAGTATAAATAAAGCACAGTTATGAAAGCTAAAAATAGATGACTCACAGATGCTGCACACATTAATGAGCTGATAGGCTACATGAAATTCCGCATTGTGCAAAGTTGCCATAGTTTACAAGAGAAAGTTTGAGGAGTGATTGTGATGTATTTGTCAGGTGTGCTGCGGTTTTAGCCGTTAAATAGGTCCAGACTGAGCATATGGAGCTGCTTTTGTTAAGGTGCTGATCATCACAGTTGTGGCACAGTGCTAAGTAAACATTCCCTCTGGTACCCCGCTGCTTTCCTCAAGCCAACGGGAAAATCAAAGCCACCCACTCAATTTGCAAATAACAGTATTTCTGCCAGGCTGAGGCTGTGATAGACAGGAGCACGGGGCCCACTGATGAGCAAACCAACGCTGCTCAAACAGAGAACATACTGTATGCACGCACGCAGTCCAAAAGAATGCCCCCCAAAAAAACTCTGCTTCACTTTCCTGAGTTCTTTGACATGCCATTTCCGAGGCATTATTGTAAATGAAGGCTCTCATTTTTATCAGCACTGAGATGAACCTGAGGTATGGTCGGATGCTTAGGTGTTTGTTTTTAGGTGTGCTGATAAGCAGTGTCACTCTAAGTTAAGTGAATTGACTTTTAATGAAATGCAGCAAGGTGGAAAATATAATACAAAAAGCTTCATTCGAGATCACATCCCTGAACTCCACAAGAGATTCCGATAGTTATGGACTAAAATTGGTGAATGTTGTGGAAAAACCTGTTTGATCAGACCTATGCCTAAAATAATTTGATAAATTAAAACAATTTAAAAGGGAACCTGTTAATCCATACATTTTGATTGAAACATGAAAGACGATAACATGTTCATCGTTAACCGCAGCAAGCAAAAACACTTGAGTTCCAATATGTTTTTTTCAAACCTAAAAGATGTAAAAAAAAAAAACTTTACTCCTTTCAGTAGGTGGTGATAGAGCTGCACTTGAACAGGCGTGATTGGCAAGTAAGGATGTAAAAATCTATTTCCAGACGTGTTTTATCCCTAAACTAAAGAGCGGCATCTTGAGAATCTGTAGTCAAAACCTGAGGCGCCCCATGCAGCACATCCACGAGCCTAGAAAACTCTTTTGAAATCCAGCCCACTGTGCCCCCACAGGAATGCTTATAACTAATTCAATTTACATGCTGCTGTTTTTAAAACACTGCAGGTACAATGTGACTTTCCTGAAAAGGCTCGTTTTTTTTTTTTTTTTTGCCGCAGTTGGAAATGCATTTCTCTGCCTCTGCAGTTCTCTGTTTTAACAAAAGCCCACACAGTTCCCTCTGACAGCTCGCTCTCACAAAAGGAAAACCACTGCGACTCAAGTGCGTGTGTCGCTGTGTGTGTGCGTGTGAGGGGAGCCAGAGTGAGACAGATAAAGCCAGAGGAAGAGAGAGAGAGAGAGAAGAGGGACACTGGAGTGGGAGTGTGTGACATGAGCTCTTTGCATATACGATTATTACCGGTGATGCACAAATGGGTATGGGTGTCATAGACCATGTTCCCATAGGTGTGTGTGTGTGTGTGTGTGTGTGTGTGTGTGTGTGTGTGTGTGTGTGTGTGGGAAGAGAAGGTGCTGTCAGCTTGCATTCGTGTCTATGCTCATGTTTCACTTTTTAAACGCCGCATGCTTGTTAGCGGGCGCCGCAGCTCTTACAGGGCTGAACTGAATCTTGTCACATTGTAAAGTGCACCGTCGCATCTGTGTGGCCAACATCCGCCCACTGCCTCTCCGCCCTCACCCAATAACACCTTTATTTTACTCCTGTCGCCACCTTCTTCTCACAGGTACAGGCTGAAACAGCTGTTAAAGGGAGGCCTTCCTGCGCTGAAACCTATATCTCAGCCTGTCATAATACCGAAGGTCTTTATAGTGCAGATCTGTCAGTCACTCCAGCACACACAATCAGCCTGCTGTGTGGGCCATAAGCTCCAGGGATATTTTCTTTCCCTAAGGTTGTCAGTGTATTTCAATAGATTATGACAATATCCTCACAGATATTTGTTTATCTCTGAGCGCCACCACGCTTGTACAGCGTCATATTACACAGCGAGAGTCGATCTACATTCCAGCTTGATCCCCGGCGTTTTCAAGTACTGCGGCGTTTGTTGTCCACTGACGAATTTTGACATCTTTGGCTGGAGAGTTTTTTTTTTTTTTTAACACATCCATGAACCTCCCTCTTATCTTGGCATTAGTCTCCCCTCATGGGCAGGGGTGTGAGGACGCTTGAGAAATGAGAGAGGGGAAAAAGGCAAGATAAAGAGGGAGAGCGGGAGCAAAGCGGAGCGGATGCAATTAAAAGACTGGGTCACAGATCGAAGTGCCAGACGTCAGTGTGATTAATATACCACCATTCAGCCCAGGAGCTTTTCTTTCTCTACTACTGCGAAGGTGTGTTTGTGGAATAATGTGTAAATGATACTGCAGGTAGGGGGCATCCGTGTGTCTCTTCCTCTATGATTTCCTCAAGCACCTGGTTTAGCCTGGTTTCAGGATATGTCAGGATCCTTGTGAGGAGTTTGTCCCTACTGTTATCCAAAAAACTTTGAAGTCAGAAAACAACTGTGAATGTTTGTATAATGCATGGACACATGGGGGGGGGGGGGGGGGGGGGGGGGCGCAGATATTTGCAAATGATGGAAAAAAAAAAGAAGCTCAAAACTGAAATTATCTGAAAGAAACAGCATGCAAAATGTTAAACTTCATACTGAGCACGATCCTTGACCATGTTTTTTTTGTTTTTTTTGCATGCCTCTTAGCTGACCATCTTGTCAGTGGCTACCCACGAATTTGAGATCAGACCGAGTCAGTACAATCTGGTTCCAAGTCAATCCACCCCCTGCAAGAAAAAGTGACATCAAGGCAGAAAACAACGCCTTGCAAATTCCCCAGATTGAGCTGTTGGCCCTTCCCAGAGTGTTATGGTAATGAGAAACGTTTCTTTTTGAACCACAGCGAGCTGCGCAAACATATCAACCGAGTCTTTCTTTTATTTCTTTCATCTGGCTCCCACTCACCAGACCTTGCCTTCAAGGCTTCCCCTTCGATTTAGCGTGAGCAGAGAAAGAGCCACGCTTTATCACAGCAATATCGCTTTTAAGGAGGTGAAGCGAAGAAAGTGCCTCAAGGCTACATAGTGTCTGTTATCTCCCGGTACAATATAATAATTTCACATAGCCTAGAGTGAGGCAGTGGGACCTCAGCCGGGCCGAGTGACAAAGGGGGCAAAGCAAAGCAGCAAAGCAGCAGCAAAGTCCAGGGGACAGGGGAGGCTTCTGGTAAAGATCCATGACTCCTACTCAAGCATATAATGACGATAATGACAAATGTATGTGTTTTCTAGTTTAATGTAAAGAACGAAGAGTAGTTTGGAGATACAGCTCACAATTTTGACAAACATAAATGCATAACGCATTGAATGACAGTGTTCCGGAGTAGAAGAGATGTTATGGCCGAGGCAGTCTGTGGCCAGAGTTTATGACTGCAGCACTTCTGAGCTGGATATTTTTAGTCGGCCTTGATTACCCAGGAGAGCGTCTTTAATAAATACTATAAAACTAAAAACAGGATTCCTCTCCCTACCGTCCCACCCTCCAGTCCACAGAGAAACCAAAGACTCACTCACAAGGTAATCAGCTTTTAATTTTCTCCCGCCTTTCTCCTTTTTTTTTTAATCTTCTCTCATTTTGTCTCTCTATTTCAGCTCTCACTTTCTATTGTCGTCAACCAACGGCTGAGCCAATCAGCAGCTTTTTCTTGTCTGGGTTCCCTTTTATTTTCCTCGCCATCTTCGTTCCCCGCCCTCACCCTCCTCGTCTTAATAGCATAAAAGTGTTTGTATCCTTCCCTGTTGATTGTTTAGCTGCTGTGTTCAGCATCTTGATTTGATTTTCTACAATTGCTCTAATTAGCATTACAAACATACACTTAGAGCGAAATAGAAATATCTGATAGGCCTGACGGCCTAATTTAAGAGACTTGGAGGCTTGGGAGGAAAAGCAGAAGTAAATCTGTGTGATTAAAAAAAAAAGGGTGTATCGCTATGTCTCAATAACAAGGTGTCTTATTCAAGTCCAACGAAACTCCAGCTTAAGAATGTTTATTTAAATCAATAAATGGTTGTTCACTTGGACCGGATATAGCAGAACGGCAAACATCTGACAAAGGAAATGTATTGGATGTTCACTTGTGATAAAAAGGTGTAATCACAACAAGAAACGGACCTCTTATCTCCTCGCTTGCTCCCTCTCTCTCCCGCCCAGACAATATCTTCTAAAGCCAATGATTAGACTTAAGACGGATCTCCTTCATTACCCATTGCTCTCATCCATTTCTCTCTAATCCTGTCTCTACTCCGAAGCCCCCGGGGGCAAGCGATAGGACCCGGCCAGCGATTAGTCACCAGGTCACACAACCGTGGCCGAAACTCAACCGCCTTTTCCCAACGAGCGGGTCAAGGAAATCGGATAAATCAATCGACATCACAGCGCTGCAACTGCCTCACAACTCAATTTATGAATTCACTCTCTGTCAGAAGAAGCACCTCTTCCTCCATTCAGGAAGCCCCGCTTGACATTGGAGATAAGAAGCAAAGGTCAAGCAATTGTTTAGGTGCTCTCAAAACCATTTCCACTAATTCATCGATGAACTTGTCGATGGAAAACAAAGTAATTGATCTCTTTCTGGTGGACGAGAACATAACGGTAAATTTTAAGTTTGTTCCCCCAGACAGCCGAGCCCGGCAGGCGGATGAGGCTGATCTGAAGAGAGCAGGCACACGAGGACAAATTGTTGTGAGCCAGGTGCTAATGTTGTCATTATGAAGGTAATTGCTTTTCCAGCTAGTGCCGTTGTATCATAAGCCACTGTGTTCAAGTCAAAACAGGAATCAATGCGGAGCGCTTCAGGCTGGGAGAGAAGCCATTTTACATTTAACGCCGAAGCTACGGAAAAAATATGCTTCGAGGCTCGTGAGAGGATTTGGCGAAGTCACTATTCTGGGAGCCACACCCAAGGAGTAGTTAACTCCAGAAAAAGTAGTAATTAGTAATTCTCATATCGATTAAGAGTCTATTACATGAGGCTGCTGTATTGACTTGTATTGTTGCCTGGGGATAGGTGGCCATCATGTTTAGGTTATGTTAGCAAACAATTACCAGCTTAGTGAGTGATAGAAGCAAATGGAAACAGTGAAGCGGAGCCGCAAAGACACAATCAAACAGTGCAAAGCTGACGTTGACTTTTTAGCTGGTTTGATGCAATTTTAACACTTTTTACATGACCCCCATACTAGAGCTCGGGCTGAATACTAGCATGTGTAGCCATGTGATAATGATATTTATATTTCCATACAAATTCCAACCAAATCCTGATCTAGAAAAATGTTAGTTTCTTGAGTAGTTCATGGTTTTTTTGGTTGTACTGCTCTTTAAGAAATCCTCCATGTTTGGTGTCCCGCTGCGCTGCACTCAGTCGGCCCAATTCTTGCTGAAATCAGGTATGTGTTATTTTGCCGTAACATTAAAAAAATTTTTAAAAACATATTTGATGTCATGCAAGTACATCCGTGTGCATTTGTGAGTGTTTTTATTTTCCATGTGAATGGAAATGTGGGTGTTCTTTTATGGGTTGAGTGAAAACGTGTGTGTGTGTCTTGTCTACCAGCCACTAGGAGACTTTCGTCCCACTGTGTGTCTGCTGCATGTCGATCAGGATTTATATTATTTTATTTTTCCGAACAGATGCTTCGTAATAAATGTGAAGCAGTAACAGTGGGTCGTCTGTGTCTTCTCTCCGATCAGCGGGACAACGCAGTGGGTGACGGATGCGCAGCCACGAGGGTAGGCCAGTCTGGCTATGCACGGCCGTTACACGCACACTCCCAGTGATTTGTCATCTGCACTCAACACTGATACACTTCTACGGTCAGCTTGGATTTGCATCCGTATTTGAACAACATAAAACAGCTTGAGTCCATCAGGGTGCAGCAACAAATTTTGGTTTTCTTGTGCGAGCTATTTGCTTTGAAGTCACCCTGGCCTGTTCCAGAAAATCAATTAAAAACATGACTAATACATTTGCACCTAACACTTCCACACTTCCTCTTCACAACGTTTGATGTTCCCCTCTGCCGAACACTGTGGAAATGCTGAGATCACAGAGATAGTGATGGGAAGATTTCAACAAGGCCCCCGTCGCACTCATTCACAGCTTCGAGTGAAGCTTCGACCTGAAGTGAAATTAAATAATGAAGGATATCAGTGGCCCCCTACTGTGCTCATTTTGCACAACATTCAACAGAGAAATTTGCCATGCTTCAGAAGCCCATCAGACAATTTATATACAAGTTTTGCCTTGCGAAAGAGTTGTGGGTTTCTCCATCCCAGAGAAGATATTTTTTCGCTGTCGTATTTATAAATCATGAAACGCAAGTGTCTTTTTCCTATACCGCTCCAGCCCTTCTTACATTTTGAATACCAGTCCCCCTCTGCTGTTTATCAAAGAGATCTGCGGTGGTCCTTCATACAAACTTATGGCGGTCCCTTAAGTGGGCAGTAAGGAACCTCATTGTCTGCTGCCGAGTAAGGAGACACAATAGGAGAGGCTGAACCTCTCAACAAAACTATCTCCGAGGAGGGAATGGGAGGTCGGTCTCCCCGGGCCATGGCGCCAAAACCATTATTCTTATCACTGCAGGACAACTCACCGCAGGCCAGAAAAAAAAAAAACCCTCTGAAAGGTCAAACGAGAGTGTCTCAGTGCGTGTGTTTACCTCCTCCTTGCCTCTCACACACACCAGACATTTCTGTATTTCTCATTAACTGATAATGCATCACTCATGACCTTGTGATAAAAATACATTAGCTCCAGACATGTCATTAATCTATAAAGGATCAGGCTGTTTAGGTTATCAGGTGAGAATGGGTATACGTGTTATCGCACGAGTAATAGGAAGAGGCTTAATTGCTCTTTTTAAGCGAGTCACTCCATATATAAAGGAGGAGGGTTTATGAGACGTCTTTGGGTTGCAGAGTCAACTCCATCTCATATTAGCTTTAATCTAAATGCCTGGGTCAGGACAGACCCTATATGTGATCGGAAAATCTCAACTGTGAAAGGGTGTTCTATCAGCACAATACAGAGACATTGCTGGTACAGTTGGAATCTGGCAATAGTTTTTTGTGAAAAACAGGTTCAGAATGACTAAAACACCAACAGAGAGCAGCGGCATGGATTTGTATTATTGGATCATTAATGCCTTGCATGGCGACAGATACATTCAGGTGAACAAAAGTATTCTCAGTTAATGTGTGTATTCTGCAAAAGAGAAGACTATTTATTATATTGACTATTAATTTGGCTTTTTTATTGCTTTACCCTAGAAGCTGACCTTTCAAACCGCACGTTGTAGGTTCAATATGTAGTTACTAGGTAAAACACAAAATTGAATGGAGGCTATTTGGGTTGTGTACAACAAAAGAAAAGGTTATGATATTATTTTGCTGTGGTCCTACGACATACAGTAACCGGAATTTACACAGTTGTTGCCATGGCCCAAACCCAAGATTGATAGAAGACCTTCTGAGTTTCACAGCATCTCACAGTGATTCGTTCACCACCTACAGGCATTTACTAATTAATAGAAATTTAGTGGAAAATAATGTGACAAAACAGCTCGCAGGCTATATTGAAAGCAAAACACTGGACTGCTTCCTCGAATTTCACTTATAGGCTTGAGTTTTCCCTAATTTTGGTAATCTTGCAAACGCCTCTGAATTATGGGAGGTTGATAATCGGCAGTGACGCTCTTGTTGAATTCAGGCTTATGATTTTCCCGAGGCACAGTATAGTAATCCCATAGGATTGCTAAAATTACAGAAGGTAGTAGACTTTCATATTATCATGAAGTTGGCCCGTCATCGGGATGAACGCGGGGTTGTTTCTTGCTTGATGACGAGCCATTGATTGATTGAAAAGGAAAAAAAATTACAAAAAGAGTTCAACATCTCTGCAGTTGTACTGTTGTTGCAATGATATGGTTTAGTGTTGACATTTCTTGGAGCGAGTTGGCTTGTGATTGGCTGAGAGTGGAGAATAATAATAATAATGTGTTTTAATAATAAAGCGGCTTTGTGGACTAGACACTCGTCCTGCGGGGACACTGCAATAGTCACGCACAGTGACTTGGAGAAGTAACTTTAATCTGACTACTGGTTTGGAAATAGTAACGCGTTCGATTACTCGTTATTGAAAGAAAAGTGGTCATATGAGAGCAACGCGTGATGCATCACTACTTGTACGATCGTCTGGTTTTTGATACGAGCAAAGTGTTTTTTATACGATAAACACCTATTGAAGAAACAAACTTCAGCTCAATATACAACGTATGCCAGCAGTCACATTTCACAACTGACAATGATGACTTTAAAGCATATGAATAGTGTGCTGACATGACGTCAATACAAAGTAAACGAATGAAACTCGCTCACCATGGATGTGATATCAGAGTGATTTAATTGAAATAAACAACTTTTGCCATTTTGTCAAGCTGCAGAAAGGTTTGTTATCTCATGTGGACCTGCAGCCACCATCCCATATGCTGTCAATGTCCAGTATCTCCAGTATACCTGCAATCAATCCTGTTATGTCTGTTTTCTCAACTTAAGAGTGGCAGAGAATCTATGCATATAACAACATAAAGTTAAATGCATTTTGCAGCTTTGCCTGGATTTGGATCTCCGCTAAACATTTCAGTGCTTTTTGTTCAACTCTTCTGACAACCCTGTTTTCTGGGCTGAGAACATATCTTGTGTATATACCTAATCTTCTGCCTGAGCAGATATGAACGCCACTATTGCACAGACTACCACTTTCCTAAACAACGTAAGCCGAAAACAATCGTCAGGCAAATTAATTGTCGGCGCATTATCCAAACCTGCGGGGCACGAGCAGGGTTGATAAACTTTGAAGGAATATTGCAGCTTTATCTTTGTGTTTATAACCCTATAATGTCCGAGAGTCAGAGCCCATTTTGGCATGTGCAATATTATATTACATGAATGATAAACTTTAGATTGAACACATTTTTTCCCACAATGAACATCCATAGCCTCGATGTGCTCAAAATGATTCCGCAGTGTCTCTGTGTGTGGTCTAGTATCTTTGTGTGGCCCTTATACTGCAATCACACAATATTTGTGATGTCCGACCTTTTCTCTCAGAGGTGTGTGTGTATTTTAGAGATAAGGCGAGAGTTAAGGTGAGGTATTTAGTTGTGATACTTGACATTGGGTTGTGGTGCTTGGGATTGCGTCACGGGATTGTTTCTAAATGCCCTTGGAGGGGTGCACGAGATCACTGGGGCCCCCACATTTCCGCCTCCATAATTAGATTTGTGCAAGGTAAAGATTATCATAATACAAGACTTTCTACAATCAGAGCCTGGGAATCTCGCTAATTTGTTTATTTTGTAGAATACTGCATTTGTGTGTTAAGAGTCGTGCTGAAAGGCAAACGGGGGGGGGGTAACATTGCATTGAATCAATCACGAGAGCAAGACACAAGATTGTATTAAGTAAAATATGTCTAATCATTTTGCTATCGTTCCTCATTAATTAAAATGGGCTAAAATTACACAAACCCATTATAAACAATTAAAAAACACCATCCATTCTGTCGATCTGGCAGCTAAATGCTGATGGCTGGTTGCCAGCCTGGCAAACCACTTCTAATAATTCACTCTGGGGCCCCTGAGAGGTTGGATAATTTTTGTTTTCACACTAGCTAAAGCTTGAGGATCTAAGACCCAACCAGATTTAACAGCGGCTGAAAACGCAACACAAAAGCCCACCAAGGACCTGTCTCTCAAAGCAGGATTATTAAATTAGCAGTTTAACAGCACTGAAAGGAAGACGGAAGAGCTCTTTTCATTTCAGTCCATGGTCAGTTTTCTGGGTTTACTTTATTCAGCGAGCATGATTATCCATTTTCTTGAGACAGGCCCCAGGAGAGTGAAAAGAAACAGCCTTAAAAGACAGATTTAGAGGAAAGCACTTTTGAAAGCAACATTTTTGATGATAAAAAAAACCAAACAAAACAAACAGTGCTACATAGATTTAGTACCTCAAGGTGAACATCTGTAGCTTCATGAGGACCAAAACAGTCCATTTCTGTAATGAAGGTACCGAAATGCTCAGCAGAGAAATGAGGAGACACTTTCAGTTGTGTTATAAAACAGAGGAGAGGCAATTATTAATTAATCTTAAATCGCGTTTTTCCACACTTACATTTACAAGGTTGTTCATTGATGTCATTGAGAGGATTTTAGCTGTCCTTGGTAACAGATAAACAAAATAATGTTGACTTGTGGATACATAAAACCAAAATGTGTCGATCAGAGAGGAAATTTGGATTTTTATCACACTCGACAAAACATTTCTTCCTGAAGGTACAGCCAGTCACTTTTTTTTTTTGTTTTTTGTGTCGCATATAATCTCCGGGCCAAGTTCTGGGATCAAATACTCCAGTTTCCTCCCACAGTCCATAAACGTACATGTGAGGTTAATCGGTGACCCTGAATCGCCCCCTGGTGAGCAGTGTGAATATGTGTGTGTGTGTGGTTGTCTTCGTCACTCTGACCTGTCGTGGGGTGCATCCTTCTCTCGCCCGTAGTTTGTTCGGATCAGCGCCAGCGCCCCACAAGATGGATGGCTGGATAAAATCTGATCTGTGTGAACTTATTTTGGCACAGCTGGCAAATGCACAAGAATGGTGTAGTTTTTGTATTCTCTAAATACCTTTCTCATTTCTTAACAGGAGTTACGGTTTCTAGTCTCTAATTATTACCTGAAGAAACACGTGTCCACCTGCATCAGTAGCCCCTCCCCTTTATAATGTTTACAAACATACCACATTTCTGCACACGATCGAGGTGAAAATGTGCTGCACCCTCATAAATACATCACGCCACGCTGTGAGTGTGAAAAGTATAGTTAAATCTGCAAAGCGTGATGTAAACGAAGCCTGTGGCAGTGTCTAACACAGTCAGCCGCACTGCCGTCACTGATTTTGGGCTCCGATATATCTAATTAATTGCAATGAGCTTTATTTCCATGCCACGTTCAAACGCAGTGTGACTCCTTTGCCAGCATCGATTTGTCAGCGGAGGTGTGAAAACTCGTGCAACGACTGAGCCTATCCGAGCTAGCCAACAGCGGCGATGGCGCTACCGTGCCGTGGCTCGCTAACCTACAACGTATGCTTGCACTTGAACCGTCTGCTGTGCGTAAATCTCCCCCGTCGCGCTGCAGGCAGAGAGGTGACAGAGAGGCAGATGAGGACATCCAGCGCAGTATGAAGGATGGTGGCAGCCGCTCCCCCGGGCCGCGGCGGTGGCACCGCATCGATCCAGCCACTCCTGAGCCTGAAGTGCACGAGCCTTTTTGGCTTTGTCAGCACTGTTCAGCACAGCGTCGCTACAACTCCTCCGATCACTGTCAGAGGCCCAAGAGAAAAAGCCCCGGGAATAGGAGGGGGGGGGGGGGGGGGGGGTCTGGTCTATTGGAAGCTCTGCTGATGGCACAAGTTTGGCTAAATAACTTCTAACTATTCACAAGGATTGTTTTACAATTCAAGCTGAATGTTTACTGTGAAGCAGGAAAAACAAAAAGACAGAGGCTTTTTTTTTTTTGGAGCAGTTCCTTTTTCATTTATCACTAACCAGAAGCACCTGTTTGTCCTGCTCAGCCTGCCAACTGCTCCTCCAGGAAACTTAATTCTACTAATCCTTCCATATATTTACTCATGTGGAGGTGTGACTGCCTGCACCACTGAAAGCATGCGCGCTGCTTTCTTCACTGTTTGCTTTCCGAGGTGATTCACTATGTACACTAGTTTATATCTTGTGTCATTAATCTCTTCAGATGTACCCCGAGACTTCATGGTCTGTCTGGTCCTTTTCTTCACTCAGTAAAATGCAATCAATACAGGCTAGACCCTGAACTTTGAGATATCTGGTCCATTGTTACCTCTTTTTAACAGTTCCCCATCCAGATCTGAGTCAGACACACAGGAAAGAAAGAAAGAAAGAAAGAAAGAAAGAAGAAAAAAAAAAACTCTGCAAATTCTAAAAGCAGAGGCCTTGATGAGGCCTTGAAGTGCATAGGCAGAGAGATTCAACAAAGACACATATAGAGATTAAATTTGGTAAAACCTCACGTCCCAGGGTTAGTCTGGGGCATTTTAAGTGCAGCAGCCAAGGTTGGGCGCAGACTCACTTAAGTAATGTTGCCCTGAGGATTGCATATTAAATTGACCGCATACTTAACTATGTGAAGACAATAAGGAGGCATTTAAAACAAATCTTTGGGAACAGTTGAAGCGATAGCTCTTCGGAATTGTTTCAGATTCAGAACATATTGTTGTTTGAGCAGTGACGCCGGTAACGCGTTACTCTGTCATGACCACTTTTTTTCAGTAACGGGTGATCTAATGCGTTACTCTTTCCAAACCAGTAATCGGATTAAAGTTACTTATCCGAGTCACTGTGCGTCACTATTGTGGCGTCCTGCCGGACAAGTTTCTTGTCTGCAAAGCGGCTTTATTATTAAACAGAACCGGGCCGCTTGTTCTCTCTCCTCCAAACGGACACACAATCCGGGGGATTAAAAGGTCGCATAGAGCAGGTAGTGCAAATAAATAAATACACTTCCGAGTAAATAAATACCAGAAACAGTAAAAATCGAATAATAAAATCATGAGTCAGATATAAATACAACAAAGAATGAAGACCAAAGGTTAGAATATGTGTCAGCAGGAGGCCAGGCAGTGATCAGAACTGAGTTTTTAGTCAAACTGGTTGTCATTTCTATGTTGAGATCGTTGGGGGGGGGGGGGGCGTGTTGTTGGCATCTGCTGAAAGTAACTAAAAACTGATGTGTAATCTAACTTAGTTACTTTTAAAAACAAGTAATCAGTAAAGTAACTGAGTTACTTTTTAAAAGAGTAACAAGTAATTTGTAGTCAGATTACTTTTTCACGGTCACTGTGGCAAAAACCACGAGAAAACAGTGAAACTTGCTTTCTTCAAATGTTATAAAATATTCCTCCCAGCAAGTGTGAACCTTGCTAATTACCATAGTATACTGCATTTCTTTAATCAGCGTGGGAGCTAATAAACCAGGGGCTACATCTACACAGTATTATTTCTTTTTGTCCATTTTAGTATGCCTCACAGTCTTTTTCAGACTCAGACTTGAACAAACTAAATACAACATATTGAAGAAAATGGTTTATAGGTGCCGGTGTGTAAAATCATGCCTGCAGCATCCTCCTGTTTCCTTTGTTGCAGTAAAGCTAAGCTATGTGGCTAATGACACACAAGTGGTTTGACATTTCAACAGAACTCTCAGAGAAAAAATGGAAGTATTTCCCACAACTATGTTGGGCATACATGTGGGCGGCAGAGAAAAATACACTGTGAACATTAACAATGGCAAGTACATACTGTAGACATTGGTTTGTACAGATGATGATGTTGGATTGCTACTACGGTCCCTCTTGGGTATAAAACTACCAAGCCCCAGGAGAATATGTACTGCGAGTCACGACAGTCTGGAGGCAAACATTGTTGTTCTTGTCCATCTACTTGCACATGTGCGGGAGATCTGTTTCCTACGGCCGTGGCACGCATGTGCAGTAGTAGCATTTTTAAAAAGTTGTATTTTCCTCTGTGTACACGGAGATGGAGTCAGAGCATCTAAAAAAAAGTTGCATTTTCAGTGTCTCCGATCACCACTGTCGTGTAAACGAACACCCACAACACAACCGAATTATCACTTGAATATATTGCCGTGCAAGTGCCCGGCATGGCAGCAGTTGCCATTAGTGCATGCGGGTGTGCTTTTCATGAAAAGTCCATTGAGCATTTGATCATTTCAATTACCCAGTTGGTAATGGTTGTAATTCAACACCATTCTCAAATGAGTTCAACAAAGTCAGAATTCTTTTTTTACCCCAATAGTTGTAATCACCTTGATTAAAAAACAGTAACACTGAAAATACACATGAGATATATGTGCTGTTATAGTACATTATTTTGCCATTTCCAAAACACCTCTGGGTTTCGGGGCCGTGCCTTAAAAGGCACATACGTTTTTGGCACATCCTCCCCGACTTCCAATCAGGCATTGCAGCAATAAGCTTCCCTAAAAATCCTTTATCTGCAAAATGAAAACACAGTCAAATCATTCTGCCAGGACGTGTAAAAACTGAACTTGGTGTTTCTGCTGCGCATGGGGAAAATGCTTTCATTCACCCATAACTATTTGTGTGTTCAGCAATAATGGTGCGGGGAAATCCATTAGGCACAATCGCTATGTTGGCATGGTTACTGTTTAGGTGGGATAAGCAAATTCTTGCGCGCACAGGCAAATGTGCAGGGTTGTCAAAATGTGAGGAGACAACAAATATTCATCTCTTCCATTATGCAACATAATCAATCCAGCTTGTTTCTTAGATTGGGGGGCATTCATGATGACGGGTCATACGTGTAAAATATTCTCAGTTTTTAAAATTCATCCATTCATCCTAGAATGTTCATGCAATTGGTTGAAGCAGATTGTAAGTGAAGGCAAAGTGGACCCTGGAAAGGTTGTAGTCTATCACAGGGCAAACACAGAGGGGCAAATAATCCAACAAATTCAGATTTGGACAACTGGGCAATTTGGAATCACCACTTGCCATCAAGTGTATATTTTTGGACTGCGGGAGAAAAATCAGAGTATCCAGAGAAAACCCACAAACACACGGAGAACATGCAAACAGAGAGTTTATATTGGAAAATATATATTTCTTAGTCCCTGTAAATGTGCCAATGCATTGTTTTCCTTTTCCACACATCTTATTCAAAAGAAAATGAGAAAGACTTTCATATGTTCCTCAGACAATAAATGGATGCACAGTGGACGATAGGAGCAGTCTTCATAAAAGTTTGCGGCTGTCCCGCAATGAAGTAATGGAATGACATGACATTTCCCTCCATTGCCTTGGGAAAATCAAAATCTGAGTGAGCATTTCCTATGAAAAGCTTGCTGGAAAATGTCAACCTGACTGTCATTAAAGACGCGGTGACATTTTTATTCCTTCTCTTAACGGCGTGATTCCATCTCTGCCAACGGAGGCAGTAATCTGCTGCTCGCGCAACAGACGCCAGATAGATTAATTCAATTACTCTTCCACTTGGGTGAATGAATTAGACAATACATTTCTCATTTCTTATATACACCTAATCCTGCGTGGGATCAGCGGAGGAGGGGTATCGGAGGCAGTGGGTGGGTAGGAGGCGGGGACGCGCAGTGGTCGGAAATTAATTGCAGTGCAGCCAGCTTGTTTGCTCGTCTTTTTCAATGCTCTGACTTAACCACAGTTCCAGTGGAGGGGAGGAGGAAGCAGACCCGGAGACGGAGAGGAGGGGAGATGGCAGGAGACAGAGAGGGGGACATGATGGAGTGACAGACAGGGAGACAGTCAGGTAGAAGGAAGAGAAATGATAGAGACAGAATGAGGTTTGCAACTTCAATATGTCAGAGTTATTCGCGGTATGAGAGAGCAGCAAAAAAAAAAAAAAAAAAAAAAGAATCAACCAATTTCCTCTGTGCTGACACACCCGGACTAATACTACTAATACTACTACATTACAGTCAGCCTTGTGTATGAAACACGGCGTGACACATGTGGCCTCTGTATTGTCTGCAGCATCTGTTGCAGGGGCACAGATGGCGATGGCCGCGCTCGCCACCGCCCCGCCAAGCTCGTGCCTCGTGGGAGAAGTGGTCTGTGATGGCGTTTCACTGACAGTGCGGGCCATCTGCCAATGCATGACAGCCTGTTTTCAACTTCCTTTTCTCTCCCATAAATGTGGATCCAGAAACATGAAGTGTGTGTGTGTGTGTGTGTGTGTGTGTGTGTGTGTGGGGGGGGGTTCTTCATGTGAAGGATGGATATTTGTACGATGTGTATGAAAAGGTCAGGGCTGGGCACTTACTGCGGCAGCAACATCACTGAAACCCTGAAGCGGCAACGGTGGTGAAACCGGGGATCCTCAACAAAGCTCTGTCAGACTGCAGGAGAAAGCTGTCAGTGCAGGCGCCTAAACCTTTACCGCCCTTCCCTCTCCCTCGCACTCACTCTCGCCTCGCTCTGACTCATTGTGTCAGCTCTTCAAACTCTCTCCGCTCGCTTCCCGCCTCGAGCTAGACGCAGAGAGCAAAGGGAAGAATGAGTCCATCTCTGGCTGCTGTAAACAAAAAGGAACAGTCTTTGTGCTGTGTGAGTTTTCTCTCCCTCCTGCCTCCGTGCCACATCAAACCCTCCGTTTCGCATGTAAGCGAGAAGGACTTCCCTCTCCCCGCTTTCCTCATTTAGTGTCCCCTCGGTTATTCGCAGATAAAAATAAATTGGAGGAGGTGGAGATAATGGAGATATGATGAGGACATGGCAGAGACAGTGATCCAGGAATATTGAAAATTGACTCGAGCAGCTCCACCACTTTCTCTGCTCCCCCATTCTGAACGGTGATAAAAGCCCATTAAAAATTCATCGCTCTCCTATCAAAAGAGCGAGCGTCGGCATTTTGACCGGACAGAGACACACCGCCAGCAACCACTGGACGGTCTATCAGCTTCAATGCCCACAATCAAGGGCCGACTCTTTAGAGATTGACTTTTGGGGATTCAGAACATACTGTCTAGACAACAGCTTATGGATTACTTTATTATGCAAAGCATTAGAGACCAAAGATTTTACAGGATTTGGTCTTAGGCACATTTAAACCAGCATTTGATGGTGCAAAGTAAAAAAAGAAATCACTAATGTTTGGATATCTTGCTCCAAAAATTGATGGAAAAGTTTTTTTTTCATTCTTAAACGACCCAAACTACCTCAGTCAAAATGGCAGGACAACCTCACAGATAGAGCTTTTACAAAAAGCCAATTGATGTGGGTAATTATCCCATCATTAGGCTTAATCTTGGAACCATTGTGTTGATCAATTCAACTTTTATACCCATTTTATCCAACTTCCTGCTACAAGGGGGTGAAGTTAATCACTGCCAATTAATCCAAGCCACCAGTCAATGAACCGTGCATTACTTTGGACAAGTAGAAACTCACCGACAGAAAGCTGACAGATGGAATACACTCACCGAAAGATCTTGAAACGCGGAAGAGTGAAAACTGCCACAACCCCCATGAGAACAATGCATCTCTGCAAGGTTTTATATTTATAATTCCATGTTATATACATATAATTCCAATGATTTTCATGACACCGATTTTTGTTTTTTTCTCTTTTGTAAATGAAGGGAAAATTAACAGTAAATTTGATAAACAAAAAAAATGGACAGAACTTTTTTGAACAATTTCATTTCCTCTCCAACGATCAGCATTTTTCACTTCATCACCTAAACAGAAGACATGGCTACCCAAACATGACGTTAAATAAGCCAATATTATAGTGGATGCCTTATGGTAACATGTAGTTACGCTCAAAACATAAAAACTAACAGGCAATTAGAAAACAGAACAAAATACAAACAACTGACATGAGTGAACAGAATGAATAATAATGCATGACAATGATATTTATGAACTTTGAGATGGATTCTTATACATCTTGTGAGACTTGTTTTATCCACCACATGAATACATAGCTTGAGCTATGAGAAATTGTATTTGCTAAAAAGTGAAGCATGCCAATATAGACACACCTTTCATGACTTTGCATATTAAAGCAGCAAGACAATAATGTTTCTTACGAGACACTTTACATGTATTAGCTAAATTAAAGACCATAGGCCAAAGCCATTATGCATCCATGGCAAAGAGGACATTTCATATTGTTATATTATCAGCAGTGTATGATGTATTATATAAAGGTATTATATAAATCCTAAGGACTGAGGTCAACTTGTATGCAATGGAAACTCTTTAAATAGCTGCGGCAGGTATTCAGTATATCATTACCAGCTTTTAATTCTCTATATTGTTTCTATCAAGTTACATATATATTTATATCATCACAATGAGCTCAGTTAAATCTCACAACAAAAACCAGCAGTTTATACAAATATAATCTATACACATAAGATCCTATACTATTTAGTTCATATGATCGGCCCACACAAAAATATGGTCAAACAAGAGTTATTCTGCACTTAACATTTGACAATGACTGAATCATTCACCCCAAATTTTCCAAAGTGATATTTCATATCTGCATCAACCTGTGAGACCAGATCAGCCAACAGCAATAACGTCTGCAGCCTATAATACTGTAAATTTGTGACATTCTATGTCATTCTACATAGCTGACTGAACTGCACAGGTGACATAACGGTCTGTTTTATTGTACAATGAGACATTTTATATTTCACTTCACAGTTCTGTCACCACAAATGAATGATCACTTTGTGTAGAAAAGGGAGAATTAAGTGATTCCGAGGCTCGCTGAAGCTCTCTTTGACACAACGATTCAGTGTATTGTCTCACCTCTCCTACGTCTGAAGCCAAAGTGATGCTGTGAGGTTAAAGGGCAAAGAACCAAGCAACAGCAGTCCGTCTATGAGAAGAAGAGTTGCTCATTTCGATAATATTTCTTTCAGATATTATGTCAGTTTATATATAAGCTTCAACCTTTTATCTGGCAAGGGACCAGATTTACTAACTTCTGTATTATTTTTGTTTCTTTCAAACTAATATTAGGACATTGATGACAAGCAGTCACAAATAAAAGGTTATGCGAAACAGTGCGTTAGATGCCAGTGCTTTTGTGTTTGCATCTTTTCCTTCCTGTAAGCTCTACTAATTTCATGCATTTAACTTGAAAATGTAGGAAAAAACATTAATGATTTCAAAACATATCTGAGCTCGGCATTGCACACATGAAACAGAAGCCATAAATAGGGTATATTTTTGTGAATAAAATATTATACAGTAAAACTATTGTTTTTAGACAGAACTCCACCTACAGATATTTCTCATCTTGAGCTTTATAAACAAAAAATGCTGAAGTGTGTGTGAGATGTTTTTTAATATAGATGACATTTGGAAATATACCATTAATGTATGTATGTATGTATGTATGTATGTATGTATGTATGTATGTATGTATGAACATGTACAAGAAACAAGAAACAAGAGAAAGAAACAGAATGAACCAAAAAAAAAGAGACTCATCCAAATGAGTAATCTAGAGATCACTCAACACACACTCCTATTTTACAATATGTGCGTTACATGTTCAAATCACTTGTTATGAATCACTTTCTTTCCCCCGAGCCATAACCACTCACATATTTCCTGATTCAAACGCACACCATACATCACAATTTTCTTCTACGAGATCAAGACATTCATCTACATACTGCTAAAGATTTATATTCTGTGCTACTGTAGACTTAACGTTATAGACGCATTATTCTTGTGCCATTTTGTTGTATTTGAGCAGTGAGGGAAGGAGCTCATTTATCTGGTTATACATTGTATAATGACAATAATGTCATTATATCCTATACTTAGATAACACTGTGCAGTGGCATCTCAAATAATTCCATAATGAGGGTTAAAGCTTTTGACTGTGCGCTGATCACTAAGTTGACAGCACAGATATGTACTTATAAGTAGTATTGTGTGTGTGTGAGAGAGAGAATAACCAAGTCAGACACAATCTAAGGTAACACTGGAACATCTTTTGTTTTATAGTTGGGTGGCTGCGTGGCTGCTGTCGCCGCACTTTCAGTTCTGGGGCCTTTCAGTGCAGAGTTTCTATATTTCCCTTGTATGTTGTGCACACGTTTCTTTTGCAGTACTCCAGTGTCCTCCCACAATGCAAAAACACGCTTGTTCGGTTAATCGCTGATTCTTAATCATCCATGGCCATGAGTGATCTGTCCAGGTTGTAAGCTGATTTAGCTGGGAATGTCTGACGTAACCCTGAGTTGGATGAAGCTGGTGTACACAACTGAGGGATGTTTTTTCCAGGGACTGCCGGTTTTGAGTTACAGTGCCTTTACTCCATCCCCCCTCCATCTACCCATTTGATGTATTGTACCTGAGTCTGTGCTCTGGTGGCAATAGACTAAGCAAAGTAGTGCTGACGCCCTTCTGCACGGACACAGACATGACCTCCAGCTCCTCTTGGGGGATGCAAAGGAGTTCCCAGGCCAGATGGGATGCGCAATCCCTGCAGCATGTTGTAGGTCTGCCCTGAAGTCTTCTGCCGATGGCATGAGCCCAGAATACCTCCACAAACAGGAGGCATATGAAAAATCACCTCAACTCACTAAAGTAAAATCAACAGTACATACAGGTACTGGTGACTCCTCCTAGTTTCTAAGCAAGAAAGACTTCAGAAAACACCCCAATATGTTACTACATAACTTGAACTTATGCACACACACGACACACACGCTGATCTTCTCTCTATAATACAGGAGAAAACCAATAAAGTAGCCAAGAATAGCATCATCACTGGGTGGGTGCAAGCTACTTATGCAAAGCAGCTGAGGGCTAAAAATTGATTTAGGTGAACAATAGTGAATTACCTTACTACACATGAAATGCATTTTATCTGCTTTTTCCATAATTAGCCTCCAGTGCATGTGTCTGATCGCACACTATGTCCCGCATAAATCTTTCTGCAAGAAAAGTGAGGATTTTTTTTCTTTTACTAAAGAACAATATCAGAGAAAGTGATTTTACAGCTGCGGTTGCTGTGCTCTATTCATTCTGAACAGACACGCCCACACGAAGTACAACATGAAAGATCATGACTCCATGTCAATGCAATCTGTTGGAATTGTGTTATCGATTCACTTGGAAAGGGTTCTCGTGTGCGCTCCGAGCTATCATGTTATGTGTGCCGTAAAGACGTTCGCAAATGCATGGAAGCATCTCATTTACATGCAATCTTTGAGAATCATCTTCATTGGATTGGAAATTATTGAATATGTATGGAAATGCAGCTCTGAGGTGTAATAAACTGCTGGTAGGGTAACAATTTAAACACATCCGTGTCCAATATATGGCACTGAGATCCAATCTGTGATGACAGTAAACGCAACTGCAGGAAAATTGCAAAAACTGGAGTGTGAGGAATGTGGCTCCTGTTGGAGCACCCCTTGAGTGCAGAAGGTGTTGCGATCAGGTGGCGGCGCGCTGACTTTCCCAGGTGATTTGTCAAGTTTTCTTCATTTGGTGTTTCCAATTTTTCTAACAAAGCATTGCTTGTATTTCTAATGAGCATGCAGGTTTTTCTCTGCAGTGATTGTGTTTGTGTCACCATAATAACCTGAAAATGGCTGTGTGTCATGCCAGGTGCTGAAAAGTCGAAGGCCAAATATTTCAATTTAAACATTAATGTATAGAGAAAGAAATGACATCAGATTGACTTTTCTAAAAAATATAAATAGATGCACATGCACACACCATACATGGGGTAAATTTGCAGAATTGCACACTTGCCCGGCCCATACGTTATTCTTTGGAGCCTGTTAAATATTGGAAAATGTGATGTATACGGATTCATCTTTTCGTTCTAAATCCTTCTCAAGGTTGTCATAACATTAGTATGTACAGTACATTCCCTTGGATGTAATACACACCGTAAGTGCCTAAAACATTTTGGAATGTTGGTCGGAAGTAAAATATTGCATGATGCTGCAGATGGTGTCACTTTATTTCTTGGGTCGGATAGGGCCGTATGGAGTTCGTATGGTTTTGCTGTGAGGATTTAAAAAAAAAAATATTCTCTTGGTACTCTGATTTACTCCCAAATGTTCAATGAAAGGGCGACTTTTAAACTGCCTGTAGGTGTGAATGGGCCCATGGTCAGCTGGGCTCTGCTCAAGCCCACAGCAACCCAAACGAGAGGGACATGGTATAGATATAGAAGATGGATGGATGAAGAGCTTTAAGTGGTCTTAAATTCCACCAACTGCCTTTAAAGGCAGCATTTATGGTTCATTAAAAACATTGTCACTCACACATGTCAACTTGTTTTCAACTCTTAATTAAAATCTGATCTCAGAAATGGGTAGAATGTCTACAGCTCCCTGTGATTGAGGATGCACATTGTTTTTGTTGACTGTCACGCACAGTAGGAACAAGTCGAACTGATGCACTCTCTGATTGTGTCACTACTATATGGCTGCATCAGCTTATGAAGGGGAAATTTTGGGTAATTGTCTGCATTCAAAAAGTAGAATAGTTATGAATGAGACTCATCTACAAATTACAACCAGAAGATGCATCAGCGGAATAGCTGAGACAAACTACAAACATGCAGACGGCAGCTAGAATTTATGCAGAGTAAAGATGATGTTAATCTAATGTAACACTGGTGCTGTGGATTTGGCTGGATGTCAGTTTTAAATACAGTTAGATATCTTTTATGCTGCTGTCAGGAGGAATGAGTAAGTTTTGAGGTTAATGGTGCCACTTTGGCTCAGTCACCATCCAAGAAAACAAGATTTTATTAAAGAAGAAGCTCTTTAGCAGGGAGATCAGGTCCACACATATTGGTTTGGTCACAAGAAAACTGATGAAAAAAGAGGACAGTACAAAATAACTTGGATTACTTGTAAAAGCATAAACATAAATAACTAAAAGGTCTGATGTGTTTGTATCAGAGAGACGCATGATGTTAAATCCAAGTGAAAAAAAAAAGAAATTCAATCATCTAGTGAGTGCAGTGAACAGATTTCTCCTTCAACATCACATCAATCCAAAAGTCACATTTATGCTTATGGGATATTCAGAGTCAGTAGTTAACCTCATAGAGTACCAACAGAGAACCCACACATGCACATGGAGAACATGCAAAGTCCACAGAGAATGACTGCTGGATTCAGTATGTAAATGTTGCTGCGGGAAATGAAAGATGCTGAAATAAAGCCTCAGCGAGCTGTTACCCACACCAGCTGATGAGGAACGGAGCCAGAAACCAAAGTGAGATGCCATCCGTGAAAATGACTGATACTTTTGTTTGGTGTGTGACCGTGAGAACACAGATCATTAGCAGGTTAAGTGAAGACAAAGCAAACTTGGGCCTGTTTCCAATCTTCCAGAGACAAACATTTTGATCCTGTGTGCTTGGGAGTTTAGTTGACTCTGAGGCAATGTGATTCTGGATGTCGTGGAAAGCACAAGAGGTCGCTGGTTTGACTCTTGGGTGTAGGAGTCTTTGATGGATGGATGGATGGATGGATGGATGGATGGATGGATGGATGGATGGATGGATGGCAATGTGACTATGGCAATAACCACCCACAAAAGAAGAATGCTCACTTTTCTGGGATCCACACAATCAAAATAGTTCAAACTGCATCATTGTCTGACCTTTCCAGTGCCGCCGCTGCGAAGCCGCCGCATCGTTTCAATTCTACATGACAAGAAGTACACTTCCTGGACATAATAGATTTAATGTGGACAAATGCGTTAGATCATCCTTTTTCCACCTGCCATTGTTTCATCTGTGCTATAACCTTTTGAAAAAAAACCCGATATTGGTGACCTTATACAGGAGCGTGAGTGGGAGAAATAAAGGAGAAAAACACCGAGACAACGAGAGAGGAGGAAACTGAGAAAGTGATCATGTATAATTTAAGGGCAAGTGGTTTTTGCCGTGAGACACCGCTGTCAGTTAATAGGTCACAGTTATTAACGCAAGAAAGTGCTCCAGCCTCGTGCGGGACATCACACCGCTTCTGAGGCAACAATAAAGAGAAGAGGGAAAAGCAAAGTGGACGTATGAAGACGGGATGGATTAGGTAAAGCAGATATGAGAGGAAGATGAAAAGAGTGGGGAGAAAGAGCAAGGATAAAGAGGAAAGCATGGAAATTAGTCGCAGACACTGGGGAGGCTGTGATCTGATAAAAATAGGCAGAAAAGGGGGGGTGAGGAGGCGAGTCGTGTTCGTGCACTCAGAGCGGATGCTAATGCACCAGTTTACAAGTGAGCAAAACGCAAGGCACTGTGAAACACATCCAAAAGTGAGTTTCAAACAAGCCCCCACTGGAAGTTTACTCATCGGTATTTTAGCACTTGAGCTTTTAAAAAGTGGGTAAACACGACACAATTTAGCAGACACGTTAAACACGATTAGCGAGCCCTCATTCGATCCTCTGCCGCGTGACTAGAAATGAGCAGCCGCGCAGTCCCCACTGTGAGTGCTTCAAGTCCAAAAGGACGGGAAATTCTGCAGCATATTAAGTGAATGAAACATTGTGGAAGATCGTTGCTGACAGTGGAGAGCTTGAAAGAGTACTTGGCACCAGAAAAAAGAAGAAATTGTTAACATTCCAAGCTGGGTTTGATTGTGCCATAAAGACTGAGTCTTTGTTGCCGTCCACTGAAAGCGCCGCATTGTGAAGCGCTGTGAATAGTGGTAACAGGATGATTGAGAGAAACATCCTTGCAGCAATCGATATTTTCCGTTTCCATCTTTGTGTATCGCTGAGAGAGGCTTTATTTAAACAAGGTAAAGCCATATCAACATGGATTTTGGTGGCGCGCTACAAACAGCGCAAGTGTAAATACCATTAAAAATACAAATGCAGAACCCGAAAGCCTCGAAGACTGATTCCAGCAAGCTTATACATCGATCGCATGCCACAGCGGGCGACATGGATTCGATATTTTCAGGCCTGACATTAAGTCTGTCCTGCACAATGTCAACCTCCGCTCAGTCAGAAGCGGCGACTATGGTGATACTGTGTGCGTCAATACAGAAGGAGAGGCGTCACTGTAGTACGTCACCCATGTGCGCAACGAGCGCCGTCAGATGAGTAAATAAATGCAACAATGGAGCATTTTTGTGTGTGAATGAAAGAAGAGGGGACTGAGATCATGGATGTTTTTATGTGTCGCCTTGAGTTGTTTAATGCAGGAATTCTATCAGTTAGCAAATAGCTGCAGGTGGCGGCAGCAGTCACAGTGAGAAGCAGTAAGATGGCTGTCCTCATAACGTTGACACTATCAGAGGACTTCACAACCTTTCTCACGACGTTGGAGCAGAAGGGCCAGCGCCACAACGCAACTGCAAAAACTCACAACACCGCAGCAAATGGCCACAACTCAAATGCAAAAGGCTGCAACGGGATGGCGCCGTTTTCAGAAGAACAGGTTCTTGTTCCAGGGGACAGCATTTTCTGTGGAATATTTTGAACAAGGGGTTTTAAGTTTAATTAATAAGTTTCATGAAACGTAAGTAAAACACAGTGGCTTGATGATTGTGATGAATGTCGTTATGTGTTCTCACAAATCAGCAGTGTTGGTCACCGTGTAGAAATTGTTAGAATGTTTTGTGCACGCTCAGCTGCCAATCATTTGGTTCCACTAGATAATCTTGTCCCCCGTAAACAAAACTGTTTGTACTGTTGTGTTGTGGCTACTGCATTGGTGTTGTGGCTTTTTGCTGCTGTTGCGCTGTGGATTTTAATCTCGTGTTGTGGATTGTGCGCTTGCGTTGGCCCTTCTGGGCCACCGTATCTCACCACCTCGGTGTTGCCATGTTTGCTTGTTTTTTTCAAACAAGTGGTCCAATAAGATTTGTGCAGAGAATCTAAAGTTACAGCCTCTTTGACCTCCTTGGCTAAAGCTCGATCCTTAACTGAATAAATACATAATTATTACAAGCATTGTTGCAGTTTTTCACGGCTGTTCTCCAAACTTATTATTCTGACCGAGTCTGCCAAGCTCCGAATCAGCCAGCAATAACATCGTCCTCTTCAAACTTGGCACAGGCTGAAGAGAAATTCAGCTTTTTTCCTGTTAAATTTCTTTCTTCAGCCCGTTCAGACAGGTTTAACATTGCACGGGGGATGTGGGGATTGAAACATTCACTCTGTTGCTCTGTAATTTAACTCATCCTTCTGGATGGCATTTTAACCATTGGGAAATTACAGGATGTGTCTGCAATAGATTTGAATGGTGGCAGGAAGGCGCCAAGAAAGAAAAGTCAAAATCTTCCATGACGGGGACACAGGAGAGCTGGAGGTGAGGCAAACTCACTGGATGACTTGAATATGAGACAAAAATTGCACTGCTCCTTGCAGTCAAGATTCAGGTAATTGTAAACACATCTAAAAAGCATACTGACATTGCTTTATACTCTCTGGCATATTGTGAAAAATTGCAATTAGGCTCAGAAGAATTCAAGGAGAAGAAGCTCCAGAACTTACCGAAGAAAAAACAGAATACCACAATTAATCAGTAATCACTAGTTACACATCCAAGGGTGCGTGTAAACAGCAATTAGTACTTCTACAAAGTTGAAAATGAATGGGAGTGGGTCTGAAAAGAGAATTACATTCATTAATCAAAAGTTATGCCAAAGCTGAAGTTCAATTCAACCCTGAAAAGACTCAAACACGGGGATGCGTTAAAAGAGCTTTATTGACATGAGAAGGTTATTTGGCGCCCAGACACCGGCGGAAGACTGTGAACAAAGTTATGGATACATGAACACGCTAGTCTTCCCCAGAGTCTGGACACTGGTGGTGGCATGTATGAGGATGAGGCCTGAGGGGGACAGGGGATTCGATTCGACTGTAAGTATGTGATACCAGAACGACACGGTCGTTTCTTGGTGCTTTTAAACGGAGTGAAACCCGACAGATCCACGTGAGCGACTGTGAAAAGGAAAAACTCCCTGGCGCAGGAAGAAACCTTTGCAGAACCGGACTCAGAGATGGCGGCTTCTAATAACTGGTTGGGTGGAGGATAGAGAAGAGGAGGGTGAGACAGGCAGATTGTGGTAGCGACTCTATCCTGAGTTCAGGTAGGATATGGATACGACTGGGCGATGAGCGTTGATGGCGGCGTAGACACGGGACCAGGTGGAGGAGGGGTGGAGGTGGGTAACAACACGGCTGACATGAGCGAGGCTTGAACGTGGGGCTTAAGAGGCGATCCACAGCAGGGATTGGGGGTGTGCCTGGAGACGAGCGGCGATTGGATGATGGCCGGAGGTTCGTCTTACAGGTTGAATTACTGCTTTAAGCTACATTTTAATTAAATCCAAGTCAATATAAATGTGTGTTTGTTTGTGTGTGTATAAAGATACACTCAGATAATGGGTATAAAATCAGACAATGACCTAATCTAGAAAAACACGGAAATATTTACCCGTTATGATTGATACTTAATGATTTCAATTTGTCAGAAACACTGAATCACTAAAACATCATATTCAGATAATCAGTACAAAAATAATATACGCTACTGTGGTACTGAACTTGATGTACATGTTTAAGGTTAATAATGAAGATCCTGGACAATATCTACAACCATTTGAAAGTGTTGAGAGCATGTTAGCAATCATTCATTGATGAATCAATCTGTAAGAAAGCAGTATTGAAAAATCTGTTGATATACAGCTCGTATAATTAGCAGCTGGTAAATGTTTAAGGAGAGTTGAATACATCAGTGTCACTCAGCCTTGCTGGTAATCTCTCAGGGTTTTTTTTTCAGGGATTCTGGAAAATAAAAGGAAACCTCAATCTTTTTCTACCCTGAACATGTACCCAATCGGAGAGCCAAAAGAACATTTATTTTATCTTGTATGTGGACAGTTGTTCAGTGGCAGGCAGGTTCTGGGTGATTTTTGTGGATGTTTGCATGTTCCCTCCTTCCAGTTATTTTTAGATATTCTTTCTAACAATCAAGGGCATTCTGGTCAGAATAAGGGCTTTACTCGGGCTTTACTTTACTAAGGGTTTACTTGACAAATGAAAACGCATTGTTTCTGCATTTTCGTTTCCGAAAAGTTTTGCGTTTACACTGCAACGTTTTGAAATCAACGTCTGTTTAAACGGAAACAGCAGAAGCACTGAAAACTTAGCATTAATGTAGGGCCACTATTGGGTGCTGTTGTTGGTTTCTGTAATGAAACCACACACACATACCAATACGCTGGAAACATTAACAATGGCAAGGAAAAGTATAAGAATAAACGAAACAAAAAAAAGGAAGGCAAGTACACAGACATTTCTATGGACAGACGACATTAGATAAACTACCAGGTCCCGGTAGAATATGGACTCGGAGTCATGACACTCTGGAGGCCACCATTGTTTTTGTTTTTTTTAAAATCAAAATTATACCCCATTTATCTTTTATATGCTCTGTTTTTAGCCACATAGACCTGTGGTGTTTTGTCGCCAATAATCTTTGTCTGTAACATCCGGCTGTTTAATGATTGCTTGTCTCCTCTGTCTCACCTGACTTTTGTTTTGTCTGTGTTTTTTCTGCTTTGTGCAACAACTGTTCTAAAAAGTGCTATATAAATAAAGTTATTATTATCATTATTTTTATTATTATTATTAATATTATTGTTATCATCATTGTTATTATTATTTTCCATCTATTAGTGTATGTGCACAACTATTTACTTTGGCCATGGTGCACTTGCGCAGTAGCACCGTTTTGAAAATTTCAGTGGCTCCAGTCACCTTGACTTTTGTCCTAATTTTAATTAAATATGTGTAGTAAATGGAGAAATGAAGAAATGAAATATATTGTAATTGTTTTTGTAGCTCTTTTATCATTTTACATTATTATATACTGAATATATACATCAATATTTAACATTGAACTCTTCATGTCATTTTATGGAATATATTTTCTAGTAAAGAACATCTTTTTTTGTTTTTCATGCATCACAGTTTCTCTCTCTATGACCTGTACAGCCTGTACCCTGCTTTATGCCCAATGTCAGCTGAGACTAGTCAGAGCAGTGAAGGGAAAATAAATTAATTGAGCTGGAAACGTGGACGAGGCAATAACTTTTCATTGGAATGAATGGGATCCATCATTACTGTAGAGTGCCCACTAGATCAATGGGCGAACATTATTGCTATTCAGTCTTTTAAAACTTGACAAATAAGCGTACCTGAAAATGGATCGATGATAGAAAATTCTCATTTATGCCTCACCACAATCAAAATGAAATACGAAAAGGTAGAAAAATAGAAAATAGAATAGATTGTGAAGAAATACTTTATTTTTAATCTAATTAAAGAGAGCAATCATTTTCGGGTT
Organism: Lipophrys pholis; assembly: GCF_963383615.2. Taxonomy (NCBI): domain Eukaryota; kingdom Metazoa; phylum Chordata; class Actinopteri; order Blenniiformes; family Blenniidae; genus Lipophrys; species Lipophrys pholis. The sequence continues at coordinate 14,826,540 of NC_137637.1, forward strand.
GATAAAGACGTGTGGACTTTCAGTGGTGCTGTCAAATGTCCACTCTATTCATTGGTAAAATCAGTGGCTGTGACAAATTACCTCTATTCATTTAACAGCCTTAAATGCACAGTAACAATGAGCACCATCTTAATGGTCGTTTATTTCACCAGTTTCAGTGAGAAACCATCCACAGCCTTCATAAAATCCCGGGCTGAGACGAGATCACTGGGGCTAATAGCTAATTAAGCACTCTGAATTATACAGGCAGGTTTCCCTCTCAGGATAATGAACGTTCTCCACTCATTACTCTTGTGGGTTAGGGTTAGTCAACTCACTCTCACTCGGAACAACAATTATTCTTGCTGCTCTCTTCAGTCTTTGCAGGCTGTTTTCTATCTTGATGGGCTTGTGGATGATATCCCCTTTTAGGAAGTACTCAACAACTCCCATTCATCACATTAAAACCCCACTCTGTTCAGGCTGAGGAGGAGAGTGGGGACATGAAAGTCATGTAAAAAAATATGAAACCCAAAAGTTATTGACCCAGAAAATATGTGTATACTCAGACTTTGTCCAGCTGTGACAATTTATTTCAAAATATCATCTATCTCCAGGTTTAGGCAAGAATGAAGGACCTCCATCAGGGTCTTATCTCAAAAGTGTTTCAAAAGTTTGTGAATTAGTTTTTTTTATAGGTTTTTCTTTGTTACCATAATGTTTTTATTCAATAAATCTTCTATCAGCCTCCTCCTTTACATGCAAGATAATGGGTGGATTTTGTTTCAGGGTCCACACACAGTCCAGTTTGAGTGGACAACAGACAAGTGAGATTCTACCATAATAACTTTTTAAAGATTGACAATTCCAAAAGCTGTGTTTAAGCACAAAACATTTATATTTATTAAATGTGTTTTTGTTTTTTCATATTCCCAATACGCCTTTTCTGTGTGAAATGCGGTGATATTTCTCAAATATAATGTCTCTCCTATGTGCGTAAAAACTTGACCCGACTTAAGCAAAAAATGTCTCTTCTGTTAGCAAAAGATTAAAACTTGTAAAACTGTTTTCAATTTGCAAAATGACAGCATGGATATGACGCTCATGCGAGGCTGACTGCAACCAAACGTCACTGATCACTCCGTTTGAGTCTCAGTGTAATGACAATGTGATCCCAGTGAATGGATTAGCGCCAGCTTTACTTTAATTGGATAATGTCAAATATTGTTTGTAACTTTGCAGGGTAATCCTGCGGGTTGGGTTGAACAATCTAAAGGGCCGACTTTGGCCTTGGGTTTGACATATAGATATTAGTGGGGTCAGCTCAGGTACGACAGAGTGACCAGTATAGCCACGATAGCTGAGGCTACTAAGGAGTACCAAAAATGTCTTTTTTTCTTCAGACTTCAATCATCTAATCCACCAAACAGGAGTCAACAGGAGAATAAACTTAATGGCAGAGAAATGTCAGCAATTCACTCATTTCTGCAGCTCGTCCCACAAATGCATGTTCCAGTGACGCACCTTTTAAAAGGTAAAAAAAAAAAAAAAAAAAGGATTGACAATGAAATGACTTTTACTGCAAAAAAGCATTTTTATAAAGAAGAAGAAAAAAAAAATCTAGTTAACATAAATTGTTGTGGGCTCAACTGTGTGTCAGCTTTCTAGAACAGAATACTCTACATAGGCATATAAGCACTGAATCATTTTTTTTTTTTCCTAATGCTTTTTTTCCCCCAATCTTGGAACAACTTGGTTTAAGTGCCTAAGTTTGTGTGTTTACACTGAGGGGAGTAATGGACGTCAAGCTGATGCACAATCATGCAATTTCCCCTGACATGTTATAATCATAAATTCAGCTCCGAATCCCCAGAGAGGCCCAGTCAAACATGTTCAGTCACTCAGATGCTTTAACATCCACCAGCTGTCAGACCTCGACAAACACTGGATGACCTGAAAGTACCCCATTTTGATTTCTCGGTGCTGACATCATCCCATTTTGCAGTTTATGGATAAAATGTTTTCTCCTCAGATTACTGTACCAGGCAAGCAGTGCCTCTTGTATATATCAACTGCCTGCATGCTGGTGGGCAGTGTTGCGCTAATCATTAAACAGGAAGTAGGCTCCAAGGGAGTCTACGCCCAACATGGCTGTGTGTGTGTGTGTGTGTGTGTGTGTGTGTGTGCGTGCGTGTGTGTGTGTGTGTGAGCGAGCGCCGCGAATGACTGAAGGGTTTTGGCAGAACGAGGTCACTCTGTTCTACCAGGTGATTTTGTGTGGGGGTGGACAGGAAAGGATATTTGCTTGTGAGTCACACATAAGATCTCACAGTACAAACTCAAAATTAAATATGCTTTTACAATTCTAATGTCAGACTTATTTTCCCACAAACCAAAGAACCAGTCATCCATTGAATGGTCAACTGGCGGTACCATTGAATTAGTAGAATCTACAGCAGGAGTGTCAAACATAGGGCCCGCGGGGTCAAAACCGTCTCGCCAGAGACTCCAATCCGCCCAAAACCACCAAGAAAATTGTATGAATTAAAAAAAAAAAAAAAAAAACATAATTTTTTTTTTTTAAAACTCATTTCTCAAGAGTAGCGGACACAGCTGAGACCTGAGCTGAGATATCAGGGACGCTGCGATGAAAGCTCGTTCTTCAGCATCAAAGTCCTGCTATCCGGGTGGATTTGTTAAAAAGAATACATAATGCAACAGCTATAGGATGAATTTTCTTTTTTTAATTTCTTTTTGACAGTTCAGTTTATTTTGCACCAGGTCTCATTCAAATTGGCTTTATGTTGAGATGGAAGTCATCAGCTGAGTCGTTTTACTGTAAGAAATAAGTACAGTAGATCTAAGGACCAGTCTGAAAAAGTGAAGCGTGGTAGTCAGGGGGATTATGAGAAAATACGGCATTGAACTACGTAATTCTCACATGTCGGCTCGTGCTCACTCATCCTCAAAGCTTTTCAGTAGTAAAGCAGCTGACGATCGCCAGTACCATCGAAGGACAATACTTTTTTCTTTTTTTTTTTTTAAACTTTCTTAAACACTTCTATTTAGGCCAGCTTTTAAGCACCACAAGTTGATGAGTTAAGAATTGCATGCAATGAAACAAATAAGCAGCTAATGTAGCCCTTTGCGGACCCACATTAGGACAGAATGTGATGTGAGCACAGTGCAGCTTAATGAGAGTCTCAGGAGAAAGCAGGTACACGTCTTCCATCCCTGAGCACTGGCCTTCTCTCTCAGCATCATTACCTCCTACAGTAATGATGGCAAAAACACACAGCAGCGTAATGAGGTTAAGTGACATTTTTTTTTGGCGTGTTGAGGCCCTAATAAATGTGAAGCTGCAGAACATGTCAACACAAACAGTCGTCATAATGAAGTGGCACGTAGCAGAGTGTGCTCATTAAAATAAAGACGTTTGAAGAAGGCAGCGCGACAATTCTCAAAACAAAAGTGTTAAAGTGCACAGAAACAAAAGCCCAAATGCATCTAAGGAGATTATGTTATGACACTTAATCAAGGTGTTAATGAGTGGCTACAAGAGGGGGGGGGGGGGGGGGGTCTCTTTCATGAGTGGCCATACAGACTGTGTCTCAGGGGAGCTCCTTTTACCATCTGATTAATCCAGTTCAAGATGTCTGAGAGCCCTGTTTTTATTTGTTGCCCTACAGGGTGCATTTTATTTTCTGCTTCAGACAAACAGCCTTTCATTTATCACATCCCGCGCTGAAAAGACACCTGTCGCATATCTGGCACCGCGGAGAGAGAGAGAGAGAGAGAGGAAAGCAGAGCCTGGGGGGAAAACTAATGTTCAGCATGCTCCGTCCTAAATATTAACCGGGCGCTTCCTGCTGTAAACCTGCTGATGACAGCTACTTTTGGACAGACTGAGAGGGAGGATGCGGCCCAATCCTCCACGGACACGGCTGCCCTACTTGTTCGGAGGTGACCCCCATGTGTTCTACATGGCCCCCAACATTCACCGTTGTTATTTATGGGCACGCAAAGGTGTCCTTCGGCAGGGAGAGCGTGCGCCACCTGTTTCCCTGGTAGGTTGAAGTATGGCGCTATGTGTTGTGCAGAGGTGAAACTGGAGGTGTCTGGTTAAACTATCAAGCACAGACAAGTTGTAAACTAAGCAGGGAGCTATCAGATGAGCTGGGAGCTCTCATCACGGCACATTCACTGTCTTCTCAAAGTCAACTATCACCATGCAAGAGTAGATGATTGGTAATAATTGATCAAATAAAGCCAAGGATGTTTGCAGTAATCGACCTTTTGTGTTTTTTTCTGTCTTCTTTAAGGTCACGGAAGGTTATTTATAAAGCCTAATTAGGATGTGAGTCAATTCAAAAGTTTGTTCCAGGACTTGAAAAAACTTTGTAGAGGAAAGATGTTATAGAACATTCAAATCAGAGATTATCAAAGCTAAATGCAATAAATACTGTCGTAAAAACATCAAAGTTATTGTAGGGTGCTAAAGTCATGTGGTTTGTTTTAAGTGAACAGTTCAGCATTTGTTATGGGAGTGAGGAGAGACACCATCCTCCATCATCTCTGCTCATTTTATCCAACAAAGTGAAAACGCCAAATTTTAGTTGCATTTTGGCTGCAACTTTACATGACAGCATATAGTCACTACAAACTGAACTTTTTGAAAAGGACTTCTGGAGTGCCACAGTTTGGAAATGCTACAGCTCTGCCTAAACAGGAAACTGAACATTTCTGAAATGGTGGTATGGCACATGCTCACTGTGGAGTTGTCAGCGGTATATTCGGTATAGACTAAATTAATTTGGCCCGCGGTAGAGAGTCTGACCATACCAGCTTACAGTGATAGCGCATGTTGGTGATGTCATCATCAAGTTGCACCCGTTTTGGTTGAAAGCATGGCAGCATGTTTACATGGTGCCAGTTTTTACAGTGGACAAAAGCAGCTTTCAGAACGTGATTAAGACAATTGATCCATGTTACGAAGTACTTATCTGCAAAAAAATACTTTTTTTTTTTTTTTTTTTTTTTTTAATTTTTCACTGTATTTGAAACAAATGATACAGAAAAAGATCTGTTACACACCTTAAGAAAATTCCTTTTTAATAAGTTTTGTACAATAAAATGGCATTCTATATTTTTTTGAAGTTTTTATATTCTGCTGCAATGTATCCAGTATGCGAGTGTGTTCAGAAACAGTCATTTTGACATATATAGGGAAGAAAATAATATATCGAAATTTATATCGTTACTACACATGCTTCAAATTATACTGCAATACAGATTTTAGGCCATATCGCCCAGCCCTACACAGTGGTTGTGGTAGTCCTGCACACAAAACAATGAATGAATGTCCGTGCTACTCACTCTTGAATTTAACTGGGCTTCTCCAATATATTTTACATTTACTTCACCTTCACCTGGTTCACATGTGGCGAGAGGGCAGGGCACCATCACGGACAATTTCACACATATACTGCAATATAAGGTCAGACAATAATCTAAAGTCAATGTCTTTAGATTGTGGGAGGACTCGAGCCCCAGAATCTAACCACAAGGGTCTTTTCACTGTGAGTGCTTACCACGACACCAACATACAGCCACCACCACCCGGAAACTAAATCAGCTGCTAAATTTAGGATGATGTTAGACGAGATGCCGAATAACAGACTTGTAGAAGGAAACCTGACTCTAGTGGTTTCATGTGAGATGCTTTTTTTCGGGGGAGACTTTTTGGACACAATTCAAACACTTGTTGGTTCACAGCTTCACAGAAAGGCAAGTCAAGCAATACTCCTCTCATTCAACTCTTGCTAAGAAAGCAGATAAACATTTTCCAGGAGAAAAACCCCACCATAGAAGCTCATCAGGTAACAATACATTTCATTGCCTACAAACCTAAATCCAGTGTCTTAAAATGTGTTGACAAAACCAGAGGCTGCCCAAGCATGGTCGTCTCCGACTGTAACTGCAGTGTTACTGCCACGTTTAATGTGGGTGTGCCACATTAAGTTCAAGACTTTACTGCAGTGTGCGAGTGTGCCTTGCGCACACATTACAGTAAGCCGAGGTTAATTTCTTCATGTGCCTTCACAATTTCACAAATTAGCAGAGCAACACTCAGAGGAATAAACTCTTTTCGCTCTGCTCTGTTTTTCTCTCCCAAAGTGCTCGAATATAAAACACACTGCTATAACATTTTATGGCCCTCTGGCTTTATGGAAAAGAAAAGTAAAAAGCAGGTGGGCTGTAGAAGGAGTTCAGATTCAAGAATTGAACAGAGACCTTTGTAAAGACACCTTGAGCAATCTCTTACTGCTGATCCTTTTATTTTCTCTCTCTGAACATGGATTTTCATTTTAGCTGACACTAAAGCAGAGAATTAGGGGTATAATCAGACACGAAGATAGTCATCTGGACTGTATTTGGGATTAAATGCAGAGGACATAGGACGGCAATTCCATTAAAATAAGGGCTGTTGTGCTAAATAAGGGCTTTTAAATTTATTATCAGTTCTTTGAAAATGCTTGACATTGACAGAGGCCATTGTGGCAGTTGTCCTCAGTCAGCATCCCCAGTTCGCGCAGCTTTATCTGATCCAATATTAACCTTTCTGCGCTATCATTTAAGGACAATAAAGCATATTTAGTTAAATTCATGGGGTGTCTAATCCGGACACACACACACATATGAGCACAGACAAAACGTGTGTGTGGTGTAAGAGCACAGTCACACAAAGAGACAATGAAAGTAGACGTGGTCAATGGACTCTGAGTGAACTTTCACTCCACTTCAAAGCATCAAGGTTGAGCAGAGGACTCTCGTTTCCTATAATGAAGGATAGATAGTTAATCTATCATTCATGCCCAACTTCCCTCGAGGAAAACGCCACGATTCAGGAAGATGTGAATCAGTCTTCAGTATGCATCCACACCGCCTCTCTTCCCCCCGTATCTCTCTTGCTTTATTTTTATCCTCCCTTTCTTCATGGTGATGCAGACACACCACAAAGAGCACTCAAATGAAAGGGGCGTCAAACCAACATCGATTTCTAATAGGGAATTCTCTGGATCAGCATGGGGGCTCGGCCCAAGTCACATCTGCACTCCGGTCAAGGACACCATGTGTGGGAGCATCAACCTGACCTGTCTCTCTCCACCAGGCACCAAATGAGCCGCCACAGCAGGACACAGGGATCAGAGAGCAGTGGGAGGCTCCTTTCATCTCTTGGGGATTAGCACTCCCATAGGAGAGAAGTATACGTATGTGTGTGTGTGTGCTGCACAACACTCTAGAAGTATCTACCTTTTAGCCACAGGCTACACACTTCCTGTTTCTGCATGCTGAGAAATCCCCCAAGGCCACAAATACACGAGGTTTCATCGGCAAGAGAGGGATGAAGGAGAAGACATCTTCCTCGGGCAAATTTTCTTGAAATAAATCTGAAACTCTATTTGTGAGCTCTTTCCTCATGTGAAGTGGTGACGGTTATAGGCTGGGTTACAGCTCAGCTGGGTGACTATATGTGAAATATTCAGCATGTAAAAACACTTCAAAGCTGCCCCTTATGTTCAAGTGGGAAGCCATTTGTATGACGTCAAGTACAGTGTAACAGCAGCACACAAAAAATAAAAAAATGCTGACATGTAGCAGAGAGTAGTAATTCTGGTACAGACATTAAACATGTATGGAAACAGCACAGGGCTTCTGGACCGTATCCACTCAGTTCTATTGAGGCTGTAGTGCCATGAGGGGAAAAAAGGTGAGGCGAAGAGCGAAGCCGTGTGGGAATCCAGATAGCGTGACAATCTGTGGGATTCTGGATCACTGGGCACTTCACACGAAGCAACACCTTTAGTGTTTCTGCTACACACAGGCTCACAGTGGCACAAAGGGAGGAGAGAGAAAACCCGTCACACAAACTAATTCTGTCACGGCGAGCACAAAGGAGACACGCACAAAACGAAACCGGCAGTTTTGTCGAGTGTAATTGTGGTTTGACGGGGCGCAACATCGGCCCTGTTAGGCTACAAACGGAACCGATGCCTGCTGCCAGCTGAGAGATATCAACAGATTAAAGGGAAGGCCAACAGGCCAGATCATCTACTAGTCATCGTGGATTATTCTATATTCAGTCTGGTTGACCTTTGTAACTTAATTGGAACGATAGATTAGTGGCCGATTGATGAAATGAGCAGACAAAAGCTGAGCCAAACATTTGAGAGTTTTGTTGCAATGGACAGTGAGATAAATGTTGTGCTTCATGCAGTTGACCTGCCTCCAACAAGGCAAACAAAACAAACTCCCTTTGAGAATAAACCCTATGCAATACATTCATTGCAATCATTAGAATACTTGAGAATCCTAACCCCAGTGGTGTTGAAGCATATTTAAAAAAAATAACACTCTGTAAAACTGAACAAAATATCACAAATTTCACTTGTGACAAATTGCGTCAAAGCGGACTCGATCTGACATGAACTACTTTTATGTGCACAGAGAATGTATGCATCATCAACTAAACTGGGTCTATTAGGTGAAGACATGCTTTGGCAACACAACAGTGACATAACACTGTTTCTAACGAAAGATGAAGTCTTTCAAATTTTTAAATAAAAACACTACAAAATGAAGGCCCCATTTACATAACAAGTTTTGAGTGGCAATGCATAATTTTTGCATTTTCATTTTAAAAAAGTTTCACATTTACACAGCCGCGTTTTTAAAATTACGTCAGTTTACACTTAAACAGCAGAAACACTAACAACTACGCGGTTTTCCTGCATTCCCACTAATGGGTGCTTGAATTGAAACCACACAGTCATGCACGCAGAGATGAATTGGCTATAAACATTAACAATGGTGGACATTTAAATGGACAAATGGTAAAGTTGGATTGTTATTATGGGTGACAGTCAACTAGAAAACTACCAGGGCTCAGGAGAATATGGACTGGGAGTCATGCTGTTCCGGAGGCCGCCAGGAGGAAAATGTTCAATTTTTATTTTTATATAAACGGGGCCTAACACTGCCAAGATATTTCTATATATATTCTGTGGCTCTCGTCAAAATGGCGTAACACGTTTTGATGAGAGAGGAAGAATTGTGTAAGTTAATAAACTTTCGTCTTCTCCTTGCTCTTCACACTGTTAGACACATTTACCCATTCGCACACACACACACACACACACACACACACACACACACACACACACACACACACACACACACACACACACACACACACACACACACACACACACACACACACACACACACACACACACACACACACACACACACACACACACACACACACACACACACACACGCATTAAAACACACACTCACAAAAAAACTGATGCCTGACATACACTCACAAAGTGGTGGGAGCAACTTGGTATACAGTGTGTCGTACAAACACTTAAACACATGTACATATGTCAAACCAGACATCATGGAAGAGGAGGGAAACCTGTTCTACCCCCCGATCCAAAGCAGCCCGCAGGTTGCCAGAGCTGTCACTAAATATAATCACTTGGTCTATAAAGGGTTGCAGTAAATTACTGGCATCCGATTTTTTTTCCAAGTGTGCCTTCTCCACATGCCTCAGTTCATGGTGAATCACTGACACCTAACACATCAGTGTCTGTTTGAATTGGAAGGAAATGCCAGTTTGCTCGAGCAACTTTGCCTCGTTGCGCGCCGCCAGGTCTCGCCACGTATACAGCTCTTGCTTCCCACAGTCATTAATTTCTCCCTCCCAACCTGACTCTTAAAGCCACTCTTCACACCTTGTCAGGAGAAAGTCTCACTTTGCGCCGGCTCACTCCCTTATTGATGTCACTATCCAAAGAATAAGGATGACTCCTGCTGTCCTGGATACCGCGAACAACCACTCAGCTCTGACTGTTCAAAGCTGCCTGTCTGCACATATCGAGGTACTTAGTCTCACCATGGAGGCAATTTAGCGAGATTTATATCCAATTACAACAGTCAAAATGTGAATACATCATATCATATTGCCCATTGCTGAATAAAAATTGGACAGCTTGCATTTGGTCTTACGTGAGTGAGCGATCCTCTCAGTTCTGATGACAGTGTTGTTTTTCTAATTGTGTTTTCTTACTCAGTATATTACCCGCTGTAAATCTGACACCACATTCACAACTGCTTACCTCTCAGGCAGTAAAAACAACACGGCCCATCTAAAAACCTCTCCACTCCTCCCTGATATTTCTTTCTTTTATTTTTTCAAACAGACTTGGCTTTGCCAATGCTGACTGCCCTGGCACGGCCCTCCACCTGCAGCGGGCCCACCATGCCAGCCTGGGCTCGGACACCAGCCTGTGGGCAGCCAGCGGCTCATAAATGAGTAATGGCAGTCGCATTAACATTCGGTGGTAGGGCAGGCTAAGGGCAAGAAGGAGGGGGACCTGGGGAGTGCATGCGCTCCCTCTGTCTTATAAAACAGCAGCTGATTAATGTTTGATTCTAGCTGGCCTCATTCTTCCACGAGCACAGTGTCAAGCTAATCTACAGTGTGGGTGAGAGCGAGAGTGATGGAGCTGCGGGGACGGGGTGAAGAAAAAACAGTTTGTATAGGTGCTGTTTGGAAAGGTTGCAGCAGAGATACGCCGTCTCTCCTGAGGCCCTCGTTTTGAAAAATATAAGGAGAGCAGCACGGTTCAATCAATTCAAAATGCATCAGGGAATTGCTGTGATATGTCATGAAAATGATGATAGAAGGCAGGCAAAGGTCAAAATGTGGTCATTTGGAGTGAGTCATGAAAAAAGGAATATATTTATGAGGAGGGGAGACCACCACCAACACGGTACATGCTATGATCGAATTCCCTCCTAAATGAGCTCAAACGCCATAATTACCCCCAGATAAGTCATTTTGTCTTTCAAAATGAGCAGCTCTTTTAAATCAAGTATGAGATATGTAATAATTAATGCATACACTTTGGAATGAGCAAAGCTGCCATCGACCTTCTCTGCTCTCTAATTGTTTTATCAGCACTCAAGTTATAAAACAGATATAAATTCTCTGGATTTTAAATTTTTTAACACACTCAAATGATCATATTCTGTTGGTAAAAGTCAGCATTGTGATTATCACAGGAGTAATGGAGAAGCCCACAGTGAAAGCCCACGTTAGCAGTGATTTGGCAGTCTCTCTCACTTGCAGAAATAGACTTTGAGTCGGGTCGTATGGTTGTTGTGAGGCAGAAAGTATCCCAGACTTCAGTAATAATGTCGCACTCAAATGACGCACAACGTGCAGGACAATCTGAGCTTTTACTATTGTTTTCAACATGAGTGCCATTCCCACAGAAACTGACATTATTTTCAAACCATTGCTGTGTGAACGCAAAACTTTTCTGAAACGAAAGTGCAAAAACAGTGTGTCTTGATTGGTTGTGTAAACGGGGCCTTAGTGACAGCAGCACATTGTGCAGAGCAGCTACCTAACAGCTATATGTAGTCCAGCGAAACATTTAAATCCCTATATCGAGTCAACAAAATAGCTGTAACGATGTTTTATTAAATTGATCTTTTCAGAAGGACACATGTTTAAAAAATGAATTAAAATCTAATGGTCTGCTTGCAGCCTGAAGCTGTACGATGTTTGGTCTTCTGGACACGTGTTGACAGTTAACATGTTCACTAATTTCAGGTAATGGGTTAGCATTCAAACACCTGATCAGCATCCTTGCAGTGTAACAAAGTGTGGCTGTGTTACCTGTGTCAGCTTCCGCCCTAAATCCTCTATTCCCCCGTCAACCAATCACTGCAAAGCACAGCTGTTTCTTGGTGGAAGACGGATTGATGGACAATTCGAACGTCAGCCATTGTGGTATGACCACACTGTTCTTCATCTCAGCCAGGTCGGATTAGATTAATTGAGCCTGTCACAGTTTGCAACTATAAATGAACAAGTGGATTATCCTCTTAATTACTGGCATTGCCAGTAAAGACAGTCGGGTCATAGTGGATGTATTTATGGATGTATACCATAATCCACAGTTATGTGCCACACTTGTTCTTGTCTCGAGCCAAGTAGAAATGATTAGGTGAATACTGGACCACCTTATACATAAACCTGTGTCTATGTATAAGGTGTGTTATGATTTGCACCACACAACAATTAATCGTTTGATGAATTCATAGTATCTTCTGATACATAACTGTATGTTAGTTATATCTTCCGTTTATTTCTTGTTGCTTAATGTCTTGTTCTCAAAACTTCATGATGAGAAATGAGACATGCTGGAATAAATCCCTGATTATTGGAGTGTGATAATAATCAGATTTTCTTTTCTTTTTTTTTCCGGGGGGGGGGGGGGGGGGGGGGGGGGCTTCTGTGGTGGCAGCATTATGCTTCAACAAACTGTCTTATTATCGTTGGAACATAAAAATAGCAGGTAACAAAATGTTCTGACAGATTCATTAAGACCCTTTTAGTACAAATTACAGTAAAACAGGCTGTGATCCTTAAATCAACATCATCATCAGAATTATGTTGTCAAATTAACAGCTCCAAGCTTAATTAACTTGACGCAGAAAAAAAATTATAAATAAAAACATGTTGACCTCGCTCTTTGGCTATGTGATTGATTAAAATTTGCAAAAAAAAAAAAAGTGCTGTTTACTGTGTGGAGTACATTAAAAACTCCTGACTACAAAACGCATTTGGTGTAATTGAGTAAACACTAAAAGTGAAATGAATTAAAGGATTAAACCTTACAGAACCTTATGATTAATTCTTCCCTGCATGAACGGTCAATGACCAGACGCTGCTTCACTGACGAATGGTGTATGACTTGTTTGGATGATGGAGGAGAAAACACTAAAAGCAAAGTGATTTTGACAGTTGTGCGACTGGGGAGCGAAGGAATTTAGGCTTTGTCATAGGTGAGAAATATGCACCTCTTCAGACTTCCGAGAAAACACTCGTTTCATTTCTCATATTCCAGGGAGAATATTTAACAGTATTTCACAGTTCACTATGAAAAAGCGGTAACACTTTGCATTGCATTACAACCCGGAGCTATTTCAGTGTCTACACCCTGAAGATTAAAGCGGGGATATGTTGTGTGTGGCGGCCTCGCTGCTGTAACAAATGAAACTTTATGTACTTTAACTCAAATATTTTGTCTAGTGTGGGATTCCATAATGATGTATTCAGATTGTTGAAGCCCCCACATGTGTATATTAACAAAATACCACCAATGTATTCTGCAGCTTTTAACGGTCTCTACTTTCAAGTGCAGATGAGCAATAATTACACAGCAGCGTTAGGTCATTAATGAAAAAAGGCCCAGTGAGACTGGATGCTTCCCCCATACTAAATTTGTCACAAAATGAAGGAAAAGAAATATCAAGGTGGAGCCGAGCAGAACTGAGTCAGGCAGAGTTTAAATTATATTAATGTGTCAAGTTAGGGTCGATTAAAGTAATTTGGTAACATGGAGGGAAGTGCAGTTCGAATAAGTGACAAGGAAACGGGAACTCAGCAGGTTCTGTCAGCCGGGATGTTGACGTGCGCCGCATGGAGTCGGCTTCAGCAGTAATCTTATAGAAGTGACAGATTAATGCTTATAACATGAAATGGTCTGGGATGCATGCACGCACACGTACACGCACACACACACACACACACAAACACACACTATAGACACACAGGGAGATATGCTAGATATGCTAACACAAATGCAGCATGCACACAGAATCAGAAGATTCTCAGCAGCAGAGTAATCTGCACATGGAAGGCACGCAGACACAGAGTTGTGATTGACGGGAATACAGTTGAAATCACCGTTTAACAGAGAGAAGCACCGAATGCAAGAGTGAAAAGCCAGCCACGGAAAGCGCCCCGGCGTACTCACCATGAAAGCCAACTTTTCCGGGCTTTTGAGTGTCTGAGGTGAAATGTTGAGCAAAATACGTGGCTTTCTAGTTTTCAACCTAAAACTTAAGAAACCTAATGTTACCGCCATCTGCGTGGGGTGCCAATCATCAGCACATCTCTGAGGTCCGGGCCTCATGTGAATGTACATTATAATTCCACCCCAGATCTTGAGGATCCTAAGCTGCACTGGCTCCACCGCACAGCTCTGCCAGGCCTGGGAGGAAGAGGGCACTAAAAACCGCACGCCTATTTGTTCAAGAGACATTGTAATTTAACTGTTGGTAGCAGGCAGTGGCAATTGGCTTTAATAATGGTCTCTACACTCTAATTTGTGCAGGGATTTGCCTGGCCTTGTCTCACAGGCTCTTAATACTGCTGTGCCAGCTAGTCTCTGAGAGAAGGGGAGGATGTGCCTGAAAGTACTGTGATGAGGAAGAATGAGGGAGATGTGTTTAAAGGGATGGAGGGAAGAGCTGGAGAGTGAGGAGTCTCCCTCAGCCGGAGGTGATATTGAAAGGGAGAAATCCTATAGTGCATTTTGCTATTTCCTGTTCTGGATAATATCACATGATGTTGGTGATCAACTGCAGAAACGTGGTTTGGTCGGTGTGTTACTATGAAATGGCAACTGATCGGTCAAGTCAACTTGATGGCAGACATAAATAAAGGCCTAATTTCAATCCAAAAGGGATGGAAACGAAAGTGAATCTGTTCATCTATAGAATGCATACTGTAAATAAGGACATCACAAAACAAAACGGCTGGCAGCGTGTGCTCTTACAACGGAGACAGTCAAGAGTTAAAATGCAAAGCACACAGTGCAGTGAAGTGGTTTGACCCCTGAAGAAAAATATTGTCTATTATCTCTGTTTCCTTGTTTGTCTGCTCTGAACCTCAGCAAGTAGCCTTAGACCTCGTTGGTTCCAGCAGGTTTCCTGTCGGCTCTCATCTGCATCACCAACAGAGGCTGCTTCTCCCCCCGAAAAAAACACTGATCAAACCTTATCTTTCTGAAACCCAGAATCCACTGGGGGAAGGCTGGACTTGCAGCCATTAGGCGGCGTCTTCTGTGGCTCAACTCTCGCCCGTCGCAGCCTTTGTAGCAGAAGGCAGAAAGCAAAGCTTGTTTCCATTCAGCAGGGAGAGCTGGTCAAAGCCACACGATCAAGCAGATCTCCGCAGCTTTTTTCTTATTTTTATTTCACGATTTATTTATTTTTATAAACCGGAAAATACTTGACTTGTCTGGATGGTTTTTTGGAAGATGGTGTGCAAAAATAAAAAAAAATAAAAAAAGTCTCCCCAGAACAAGATCTTCTGTTTCCCGGGCCTCTTGCAGGTCTGACAGCATTTGTGGGGAAAAGTTTGAAAATTTGGAAGTGGTATGTCTTAAATTGGGTAGAAAATAGGAGCTTCCCACTGGAGACAGGCTGCCATTTTTATGCTTGTTTGTTTCCTTCTTTGCTGCTTTCTCTCTCCGCGCATACTCTTGCACAAACCATCTGCCATACAGCCCCTGTGTGACTTTACTTCAAGAGCTCTTAGTGGCTGTCTTCATCAGCTCAAGGTCTGCTGCAGAAAAACAGCTTTAATTGGTACTGAGGGGGGAAGAGAAGCAGAAGGGGCTACACGCTTCACTACGTTCCAGAGAAAATACTTGCGAATGATCATGAATTGCATTCAGCACCGTTTCTGCATTTAAAGCTACCAATAAGACAGATCTTTCTGTCATTAACCTTTTTTTTTTCTCCCCCCCCCCCCCCCCCCCCCCCATGAAAAGCTTGTGATTATTAAATGTGCCACAAAATATACGCATGTTCCGATTAACGCCCGCGAGGAAAGCGGTGAAACTACGTCACGAGTTGCTCCCAGGTAGATCAACTTGCGCCACTGAAATGACCAAATGCAATATTTCACACCGACCTGTCAATTCCACAGAGCCTTAAATCGGCCCTACTAAGCACGGTACCGTGCAGCTAGAAGATTGAAACAGCACCAATGAGCGACGTCCGGGAGGTTCTGATACACAGACGGGGGGGAAAAAAAAAAAAACCTCTACAGAGTGCATCCGACGGTGCAGTCCGATCTATTCCAGCAAGCAATTACACAGTTTCAGTAGCCGAGGCTACAAGAAAAGCTTCACTACAATTACGCTGACAAAAATGGCCTTTCTGACACATAAGAGGAAACCAGGGATGTTTCCCTCCCCCCTTCTTCTTCTCTTGGCGCTGTCAGGGTCCTCCACTGTTTGTGTTGTTTTAGGAGAGCTCTGAGACATTAGCTTCTGTTGTTACGTGAGCTCTGGAGCCGTTTCACATTTCATTAGCTGCTCGCTCAGCCCGAACCACAACTCAGAACCAGTAAAACCAGAGGAAAGAAAAAAGGGGGATTACAGATGAATAAAAGGCACGTCTAATACAGACGTAGTGAATGTGAACCTTTTGGGACATGGTCTGTGATGAAAACTGATCTTCACGATTTGGGGAAGATTCCTGGTTTTCATTTGCCACGACGAGGCCAAACTAATGAAGTTAGAAGTGTTTCACGTCGTGAGACTGCTTTTATGCTTCGTTATTCTTGAGATTAATTTCGAGCGGTGCAAATATAAGTAGAACTTTCCAAAAAGACAGTGAAACTAAAACCGCCGGCACAAAAGACATGAAATTGACCTGAAGGTGACAGAAAACCGATCTTAAATAATCTTTACATAATTAAAGATTCCAATGGGTCCAGTGAGAAATGCAAACATTACAGTGTTTGGATTATTGCGAACCACCTGGCTCCATTATCCAGGGTTCCTCATGTGCTCATAAAGCGTGCCTCCCCTCGCTGAGCATCCTTCATGTTACTGATACCTGTGACTTTGTCCATTCTCTTCTATCAGTTTAGACCCTTACAGTTTTTATGACTCATCCCATTTTTTCATGTCCCATTTCTCCACTTTCCCTCTCCCTCGTGTCGCCTTGTGAATACTTGTGTCTGCAGGTGTTTGTTCACGCCCTCACTCCATATGCCACACTGTTCTTCTGCAGCACACTTTCATGTCATCCATGCTTCTGTTTTTTTTTTTTTGTTGGTTTTTTTGCACTATTCTACACGCCGTCGCATTGAAAGAAATGCATCGTTGACAATCACTAATTGCTCTAATCTAATTTGAGAGAATGTGAAATAGAGGTGTCGAGAAGAGGGGAAGAAGCTGAGCAAAGCGTGAGGGGAAGTAGTTGATCTGTCTGCTGCGAGGTAAAACAGCCGACTACTGGAACCTCCACCGTTAATTAATCAACATGTTCTGTCATGTTAGTGGAAGTTGCACACAGACTAAAGTGTGGAAACATGAAGGAAATGTGTGACTCTCAATCATAACGCCATAACACCCACACGCCCGCATTATCAGATGTTATTCTATCTATACCATTGGGAGGGATTTTCTTTCACTGTCACCACTGTTTCCTTCTTTTCATCTCTACTTTTATATACCTGCAATCCAAAGCAAAAATGTTTGTTAAGATATTATGTTAAAACAAATAAACATTTGAAAGACAAAAAAACACATCATATCTGTGTACGATCTTATAGTGAATGAACTTACTCCTTGCATTTCTCGTGGCCGGGCCTACATTTCAGATCACATCCTGACAGACTTCTTCACTAATCTCATCACCGAGATCCCTTTAGTCTCAAGTTTTCACACATTCTTGTTTGAATAATATGGTGTTTGAAAAGCTAAACATCCTGCAGGTTTTAAAAAAAAAAACCCTGACGCTTTTAGCTAAAGAAGAAGAAGAGAAAAAAAAAAAAATCCTTTAGAAGCTGAAAATAAGTGGTCAGTGTATAGCCGGACACATTTGCACTGTAGTTCAGCGAAGACAGAGTTAAGGTGGTTTCCAGTGCAGCTGATGGGCTTGAACAATTTGCACGGCTGGCAGAAAAACCATAATCAATCTGGAGATTATAGATAAGGGCACTAAAACCAGCCAAGCGCAGCGTTTTCTCTTATCGCAATTACACCTTGCCCTCCTGCCTCAGGTACAGCCAATTAAGCCGGGAGAGGATGCACCAGCAGCTACTTCACGTCGAGGAGGCCCATCAGAAATAACTCCAAACATAGCTCGTCACTGCTTTGAGAGCACGGAGAGCTTGTTAGGCGCAGGATGGAGTAAGAAATAAGGAGTCAGTATTGTATGGTTTTGCGTTGCAGGTATTGTATGTTGATGTCATTCCAAAAACACGCATGTACAAACACCAAACTTGAAGAGTGTGAAATATGCATGCTGGTGGTAAATGATAAGTCCATTGGAGTCACATAAAGGGGCCAAGGGCAGACAGACTTTGCCCGAACCATGCGCCTCACTCATCTGCTTTTTAATCCATCCATCACATCCCTCTTCCTTTTTTTTTTTTTTGCCTTTTATTGTGGACTATCATTCATATCAGGAGACTGCTCAGCAGCACAGAAAAGAAAAGTAGGTGTGTGAGAAGAGGAGAACTCGTGCGTCTGTTTTAATGTGCGAGCGGTGGGGCGTTTGAGAAGATATGAGGTCAAAATCAAGGATGACACTCAAAATGAATACAAATCTTTGCCTATTGTGAAAGCCTTACACTGTGCCTCTTTTGTTCAAATCCTAACCGGATTGGAAGAAGTGCCACACTGTCGCAGACTGGAGCTCGGCAATGAAAAATTGATCACACAAGCGTCTTTGTGCTGCATATCACCATCTCTCCCACCAGCAAGCAGAGGTTAACCAGGCACACGCAAGTAAACCTCAAGCACTTGATCCCAACCACGACTTTACACTTCTCTGTCTCTCCTGCCACTTTAAGGCTTCAAAGACCCGACGCACAGCATGTGGTGTTTTGTCTACGCCGTGTGATGCCGCCGCACCGATGTGGCTCGACAGTTTCGCCCCAAAGCACCATCCTTCATCGGGTGGTGAGCAAGTTCAGTAGAGATCGCTTTTTTATTTAATGTCAAGGCTGCACTGACACTAAATGCCCAACATCTGAACGTCTATATAAAGCAATTACATAAAAGAAAAGGGAGAAAAAGAGGAAGTGACACACAGGTGCTCCCTCACTGCCAGTAACTAGATATCTGGACAAAGCACACACACATATACTATAAACACATGCACACACACACACACACACAAAATAAAGACACAAACAAAGCCAGTGTTGCAGATGGACTCTCTCTGTCAACATGTTTGATGAGGGGATTAAAGTGTTCCTCCCAGCACAGGAAATCATTAATAACAGTACAACAGACGGAGTCAAATTCTAAATAAAAATGAGATGCTGCCACAGCGGGGGGGGGGGGGATCCATCTACTCTCTATTTAGACTACATGGTGATGTGTTCCACTAAAGCAGGAAAGAGGCAGAGTAGAAAACACACTCCTTATTTGCTCCTTATTGAATTCTACTGGAGTCAAAAGGGGGTAAATTGACTAAGTAGGTCGAGGCGAAGTGCGTGCCGAGAAAATGCGCTAAAATTCAGTTTCTGATTGGCCACATGGGTCCGTGGATGCTGCTTTCATAATTGCCTTTGCTTGATGTTTCGCTCCTCATTTCAACGTTTGCGGTGACATGGAATGTGATGGAGAGGAAAATAGCTTCCTGGTGATGCAAATGATGTTTGTGGACTCGACGCTCCCCGACAGAGACGAACATCTGAGAGCGACAGCGAGGCAGCCGCCACACCGGTGCAGGAGGAACCTGTGTGTGTGTGTGTGTGTGTGTGTGTGTGTGTGTGTGTGTGTGTGCAGGTATGCGGTACTTACCACGCTGGCTGGACAGGGTGGTATCTGTCACCAAGAGAGACAATAGGAAGGGAGTGGGGTGAGGGGAGGGGAGGGGAGGAGAGGGGAAGAAAAGGGCAAGGTGAGAAGACAGGAAAGATGATGATTAGAACATAATAGGTTTCAGTAAAAGTGCAAATGCAACGTTGAAGTCGGCCTTAAACAAGGGAACAAAACATATCAATTCTTGAGGATTAATGGAAAGTCACATGCAATAGCCAGACAGTGACACATACAGAATGCGGGGCTACTATTGGAGAAAATTTGCTGTCACAGCCGCATAGTCGCTCACATTTGTCTCTGTCTATTATCCAGGCAGCACCATTTTAACCAGAATACTGCTTTTTTTCCCCTTATACTTTTTGTCATTGCCTCAAGCAGAGGGATTCATCATTATCTTCAAAACCTTGTTGTGATGTCTACATTACGTTGGCGCTCCTTCAATGAAACAGGGGGATTGCATGGTAGTGGTGCACACCTATGTACATTACTGTGGGTGGAGAGAGAGAGAGAGAGAGAGAGAGAGAGAGAGAGAGAGAGAGAGAGAGAGAGAGAGAGAGAGAGAGAGAGAGAGAGAAAGAAACTCCGGCGGAGTTGCTAAGTAAGATTTGATCAGAAGCAATTTTCTTTGCTCGATTTTACATTTATCGTTTACTTTTCTTTTCATTTTTTTTTTTTTTTTTTTTTTTTTTAATCTGAAGAGTCTGAAAGCTGACTAAATCATAGAAAAATATCCCAATGAGCCAGACTGGGTTCCGACACTCGGGGATGCATTACAATCTACTTAATGATAAATTCCACGATTAAAACTATGAAATGAAAGTGGCTCCCGGGGCCCCTCCTCTCTCAGGAATAGTTTGCTTTAAAGAATATAATGGCAATGGTGTAAATTAGTCACTTAAACAAGAACTGCTGAGAGGAATCCAGTCATCCCAGTTTTGGGCCACACCGCCGCTCTTGTTCAGACTAAAATAGATGAATCCCACTGACTTCAGTGAACCCAGACTTTCCCACCGCCACCTCCAGCAGGTTGACATTTGCAGCTTTCATTTAAATGTCTCAACAACTATTGGGCGGATTACCATGAAACTCGGTACATATATCAAAGACCCCCTCTCGGAGTGATTCAGAACTGCTTTTTCAAAATAAATACCACTTTTGCATTTGTGCCTTTAATTGTGACACCGAATGAAACAGCAATAAGGAACATATGGGACGTTTAGGGAAAAAGAATACATGTAAACACATATTGAAACCTGCCATGATGAGTGTGACACACGAAGGTTGAGACAGCTGGTAAAGACGTCTGCCCTTAATGTATGTGCTTGTTGCAGCCACCTTTAAGCTACTTTTAGAGATGGCTGCACAGTGCATTGTTATTTGTTACCTGCAGCGTAGGGAGTAAAAAAGAAAAAAGAAAAATCTAGAATAAGAACTTGGGGTTCAAAGGTGGAAATGCGAGCAAGTTTTGGTCTCTTGTTGTATTTACTAGAGGCAGAGCTGGTCTGCAATGTCTACTACTAAATTATTCAAATCCGAGGGAAAAAAAAAAATCCAAAGCCCAGATAGAATAAATGTCTCCACTAAACTGATTAAGTTACACAGATTTCTCATTTTCCCAACAGTATTTATATATTCGTACTTTTCTGTGTTGCTGCCATGCAAACTTGTACGATCAATGGCACTTCTCGACCGGTTTGCCTGCAGCTGATCAAAACTCGTGTATGCCAATGAGAACCCCCCCCACCCCAACTCTTGCCTCGCCGTAAACCCATCTAAGCTCATCTTAAAGCCTCTGCAACGTTTTGAGTTGTTTACAAAAAAAAAAAAAAAAACATCACCATCTAAATGAGAGTTTTGCTTATAGACAGCCTGACTGTCTCCATTTCTCTTCTCCATGTATACGGGCACCCCTCTCCATCCCAACACAACTTCGCTTCGCACATGTTCAATTATTCATCTCCCTCTGTCAAGAATTCAGCCTTGCTAGCACTTGCCAGTATCCCCCACAAATTGGCAGGCAGGCTCATATTTGGCATATGGTGCAGAGCAGTGCTGCTTTTCCTTCCCTCCTCACTTGGCCTGCTCGCGCTCCCAAGTAGCACAGTAACACACACACACACACACACACACACACACACACACACACACACACACACACACACACACACACACACACACACACACACACACACACACACACACACACACACACACACAGAGTCAGAATACACATTGGGACGTCAGTGGTCCACTGTGTCTGTCGGTTTGGTGAAACCCCCCTGCCCACAGAGCACTGACGTGCTGTGCATTTGCCCACAAACCGTTTGCAACAGGTTTGAAGCTTTTTCAGCTCCAGTGGAAAGAACACCAAACAAAGTGTAACAGCCAGACCAGCACACATACGATCTCTCTTCATCTTGGAATCAGATCGTAGGCTGTTTTGGTCATCGTGGTGTGTGTCTTTTTGAGGCTAGAAAGCGAAGGGCAGAGCCAATCAACTAAACTTTGCTAGAGAGTGTTTTGTTAACTCGTGAAAACCCTGGACAATTCAAAACTTTTTACAGAAAATACCCGCAACAAATGGTCGCCATTTAATCACTTGGGGTTTTGGGGATTTGTGTTTAACGTTAACAGCTGCAATAATGACAGACTTACACTTGTTTACACTTAAACAGCTTCTGCATGTTTAGCTGCTTGTCTGCACCCTATCCAGCCCCCTTATACCAAGGTACAAATGTAAAGGCGCAGCAACACCTTTTTCTTTGTAAATCATCACAACAAATGTGCCAATCCTGTAATTGAGTTCCACCTGCCATAGGAAACAGTGAAAAGTGTGTGAAAATCTGCATCACGTCTGGAAGCAGCTTCCTGTTTGACTTCGGTGGAACCTACTGACACTTGTGTCACCAGTCTAACTAAAACATTTATAATTGGTCCTCGAGAAGCTGGAAGTTTGTGAGCACGCACACAGAAATATTTCTACGAACCTTATTTGTCCCATATAATGACATGCAATGGCGGAAACAGTGTTTTTACCACCAACCTCTGTATTCAACTGAACATGATACTCGGGAGTCATTTCCACACCTTTTTATTTTCCACCTTTGATATAGAGATTGTCTACTCGCTGAAGATGTGAGGAAGAAAACTAAAATTAACACCTCGCAAATGCATACGTACCCAACCAGTAACGGTCTGACAGTTAACGTCGGTCTAGACCAGATAAAGATATTGTGACAATATTTAGTGAATGAACAAAACAGGCACTTATTACCATGTGGTCATGATCTGTTCCTTGAACAATTGTAAGAAGAAAACATGCACTTTTCTATTACAGACCATAGTCACAGTGAAAGAGCAGCAGGCGGGATAGAGATGGAATCGAAGCTACCTTGTCCTGTTTATTCATCAATGTCTTAATTCATCTCGTACACCTGCTTCACTCCACAGCAGCTGACAATGGATGAATGGCTTGGTGACTGGACGGCTCAAACCACAGTTTGTCTGTCTATAACCAGGACAGCACAGAAAAACAGACAATCTCGTCCACACGCATTCACATCAATTATCACTACAGACGTTGGCACAGAAACACTTCAGGCAATGTTTCATTCGCGAAGACCCGCTCCCTTTAGGTCGGCGTCTTGATTGTGAAGTCAAGGCAACTGTGTGCAGTCTACCATGTTGTCATGAACAGTGTTTCTCTGTTGTTTTTCGTATCACATGGCTCATACAAATAGCTCGCCGGTGCATACAAAGCCAAACCAAACGAAGCTAAACTGTTTCTGTGTCAGAAATGAACCCATTTACTGAGAAAGCGGCACCATTCTGTAAAGCAACTTAAGCTCAAATAAGACATTTTCCTCGTGCGCAAACTATGATCCTTTCAAATCTGATCAATTCATACTTAGCTATACGTAAGCATTAAAGGCAACGTTGAAACCATTTTTTGAGGTAGTCGTCGTGACTTTGAGAGAAAGTGAATATGAGTTGCAAACTTGAGGAAATGCTGAAAGTATCTTGATATATTACACAAGCCTTGGAGGAGACAGATGGACACAACTCTGAAACATAATGTGTGGAGGCAAAGAAGAACATGAAAATATTCCACTGTAGCGAGTTTAACTGGTGAGTGTTCTCTGCATAATAGTTCAGACCATAGTGTTCTGTTTAATGCCATTTTAATTTAAAGCAATATGAAAGACAATCTCCTAAACGCGATGTCATTTCCTCACCAACACTTCTTGTACCCGTGTCTGGCATTCACTCATTTATTTCCTTTTTAAATTCGTCGAGCACTGTCGACGAGCTCTTCTGGGAAACCGGATGGTGGTTGTGAAAAATGTATTAAAAGTCGGGGATGATGCAGACTCCCACATATTACAAACTCAACCAAAAGGTCACACTTTTTCATTTCCTTCATCAACGATATGAAGAAAACATATTGAGATCTCACACTCAATAATAAAATAAATAAATTACATTTGCACTGCAAAAATGATTTAAAGAAATAAAGAGATATTTAAAAAAAAAAAAAGATAATAAATTTGTGTATACATATGCTTTATAAATTCAAATACATGTGGTATTCTCCATAACCGCCATGTCTGAGTGCACAAATACTCTCATATTAAAAAAGGAAGGAACAAAACGAAGCCATTTCACACAAGGCAGCTCTCATATCCAGCATCCTCCTCTTTAACCTCAGACAGTACATGTTTCACCAGGAAATGGAGTTTGACTTTATGTATTCTGCTGCTATTTACGTACAATGGTGGCTTTGCATTATCGCTTATGATACTTTCAATCCGTCATAAATCTGCATCGTATTGATTGCAAATATGCATGTCTCCATAAACATATTAGAAAGTTGAACATGGTAAAGTTTGCACCAATCAAATCAAAAGTCATTCAATTGTTCTTTTAACTCATGTTGGAAATGAAAATGTAATATCAGATATATGTTTTATCATACATTAACACCTGATGAAATACACACACACACACACACACACACACACACACACACACACACACACACACACACACACACACACACACACACACACACACACACACACACACACACACACACACACACACACACACACACACACACACACACAGACAGACAGACAGACAGACTGGAGTGACGTGAGCATGTCTGTTTTCATGCAGATGTGTACTCACGCCAAATCTTCTTGTTGCCCTTGTGAAGACTAATAACCGGAGAACATTTTCAGCTAATAAATAATACATTTAACAGTCTAATCAAATTGAACAAATGAGTATGTCTAGAAAACTATTAATCAGAGAGCAAACGTGTATTTACAAATATAACACTGGCACAAACAATCAATTATTCATAAAGTGAATGCCGGGTAAGTGGGCTTCTTCCCGGGTGAGATGCTGCCGTAATTGGAGTGGGACTACAGGAGTGCTGGCTGGTGTGTGTGTGTGCGTGCTTCTGCATGTGTGCCTATGTGGCACACGCACACCAGCCCGTCTCCCCATGCGCCAGAGTTCCCCCAAACACGACAAGAGCCGGCAGAGTCGGCTCATTACTGCCTAATGAGTTGTCTGATTAGTGCTGAATATAAAAGCCTTATTGTCAAGCACTGTATGTTTATTTTGATTAATTATTATACTGAAGTGACTGAATGGGTAACAGTGCGACATGGAGCATTAACATTTTGTGGTAATAGGGCCCTTGTGGAGAGTGCCATCGTATATTCTGCCCTCAGTGCAACACATATCGCATGGCCACTGGTTAAAGAGGCTTTGCTGTGGACTAGCACACACTGTAAGAAGGTTTTTAAAACAGTCACTGCTTCAGGCCCACAATTCAGCCGTCAACCCCTGCCTGCAATGGCCAAATGTCTCTTTTCAGAGATGTAACTGAAACAAGGAGTTCGGGGTTAAAGTCATGACTGACCAACTGAAACACAGATTACAATTCAGTAAATGTACTGCAGACACTGGCTGGACCCTTCGTTTGGTACACTTGTACAAAACAGTAAAGTTCTGCTGTAAATTAAGACCGTACAAAACTGATCATGTTCACTTTTGTTAGACACAAGATTTTCTTTTATGTAGGAGTCAATTTTTTGGGTTGTGGTTTGCAGTGGTGTTGAGCTGGACAATATATCTGCAGTTGTCAGAGGACATTCTGATTTGATTTGGGGAAAAACAAAAACAGTAAAAAGTAAAAGTAACACAAAGCAATACCAAAAGGGTGTCACGACTACCAGTAGGAGGCTGTATAAGTCATTGTCTATCATCCTCAAACATATTTTAATGCTAATTGTCTAAATTAACATTTTATGAATTCATCCAAAACTTACAGAGAGGGAAGCATGTGTTTAGTGAGAAGTTCAGCATTATTTGTGGAGGGATTATTTTCAACACTTGGCGGCCGTGTTTTACTTGGATATGAAAATGTATTCATTTCATGTGTTTTGTGTAGTCTGATGACACAATATTATTGAACAGTACGTATTCTGCTGAATGGGGCCACATGCTGATCAGAGGTGAAGAAAATCCTCTATGACCTTCCGAGCAGTTGTGACACTCAGGAACCATTGAATTCAAAATCTTAACTGGAGCATCAGAAAGAGCGGTTGTACTGGATCATGTCAGACAGAAACACGATACCAAATAAAGTAGCCATGAAGTGTAAAGTATAAAAAAATGTCCTACCCAATGTTGAAAACCTAAAATTCTAACGATGAGACAACTTAGGCTCTCTGTTTGTGTGCATTGAATGAATCACTAGATGTGAACATAATGAAAGCAAAACAATCAGGAAGCTTACTTTTGCAGGTTTAAAACGCGGCACTTAAGATGCACAAACAAACCTGTTCAGCCATGAGTCATGGAGAAACTCCCGCTTGGCCGGCCAGAAACCACACGCTGAGAGTTTAGACTGGATCCACGCATTAACAGACTGTGAGCAGAGAGCTTTTGTTTTGGATTCAAACAGGGAAATGCTTTTGGAGCTTTGGTGACCATGTGTATTTTACTCTTATGATATTTGGCAGGCTGGCAATAAACTCAGTGTGCTCTGCTGTAGAATATGGGATGAATAATAACAGCAAAGCACCCTGGGAGATATACACCTCTATCTCTCTCTCTCTCTCCCTCGCTCTCTTTCTCTTTCTCTCAATGTATAGTGAAATGAACAATAAATGTACCTCTGGCACACTTTCAGATCATAGGATATGTCTGATTGGTCAAATTACAAGCATAAAGTCCATTGTTTCTATAAAAAAAAAGAAAAAAAAAAAGAAGAAGAAAAGACATTTTGCTGCGTAGAACAAACAATGCGTGACAAAAAAAAAATCATGTATGGAGCTTAAGCAGAAAGCTTTTCCATGTACCCTCGCTAATGCAGGTCCCATAACATGAAGATTTTTTTTATGAAACCACTGTCCAAATGCGGGTAGAAAAAAGGATAAATACCTAAATGTTATTAATGGTAGAAAATGTGATTCTGCTGGTGAATAAGTCCCATTTTCTCTCCCATAATTTGCCTCTCTCGTTCTTTCTCTCTCGGCAGACCTCTTATCCGTGAGCAGAATGCTATTGGTATCGTCAGAGGAGGGACTGTATTGCTTGGCCTGTTGCTCTGTACACACTTTAAATCAGAGGTAATGGGGCACTTCAGGAGACTGCTGTTTCACACACCCAACTGCCAATACACTGTAATCACTAAAGGCCCCCTTTTCTTCAGAGATAAGCACTGGTTACGTGCGTTGCACTCGAAACTACAAAACTCCACCCGGAATGCTTTGACGAAAACGATAACTTTGTGATGTTCATGTGTTTTGACCCCTCCTCCTCGGTTACAGACAACTTCTGAGTCTTCGTGCGATTCCAGACTGGAATCAGATTCCGCAGTGCGTTCGGACAAAACTCACAATTAATGTCCACAAAAAACTGATCTGCCAGATCGACCATCTTGTCTATGCTAAGAAGAAGTTCCAAAGAGATTGAGAGCTTTGATCTTTTCCAAACGATTGAATGCCTGACACCAATCAATCAGTTTTTTTCGTTCATGGACTGAGTGTGAAAGTAAAACAAGGTCATATATTGAGACTGGGAGCAATGTGTGCCTCTCTGATCCTGTTCAGATGAACTGGAATGGCACAATAAAATTGAAAGTGTTATCAGTGCAACAGTTACAGCCTATACATAAACATTTTATAGTCTTTAGATGTGGACCTAGCCTGTGAGGCTCAGCAGGTTTGTGATGAGTTGAAGTTTTAAGACATTTTGAGTTTCACAAGCTTGACTAAGGCCCTGTTTACACGACTATGTTTTCAAGTTAAAAACTGGAAACTTTCATTGTGTTTTGGGGGTCTGTTTAAAAGACAGCTTTGCTCCGCGCTAGTGAAAATACAACTTTTTGAAAACCACTGTCAAGGTTGAACTTTTCGAAAATTCTACAACACTGAAACGCTGCTACCTCGCATGCATACCACGACTGGCGTAAATCATTCTCACATGTTCAAGTAGAGGGACAATGACAACAGTGGCACCTTCCAGAGTGTCATGACTCCCAGTGCATGTTCTGCTGGGACTTCCTAGTTTTATAGTTGAGTCAGCCATAATAACAATCCAACTTGGCCGTCTGTCCATACAAATATCTGTGTATTCGCCATTGTTACCATTTATACCTATAGACGTTATTGCTCTCTTTGTGCGTATGGTTCTCTGCGCATGCGTGGGTGATTTAATTCCAAAAACAAACAACAACACCCACTAGTGGCTCTACATGCCAACTGCATTGTTTTCCTGCTGTTGCTGTGTAAATGGACACAATTTTCAAAATGTTGCAGTGTAAATATGAAACTTTTCTTTAATGTTAGTGGCAGAGACAGACAAGCGCTAAAGCTGGAGCAAGAAGAGGAATGACATGCTGTGTAGGTGTATCCAGCCAGGAATAAAACACCAGGACGATTGTTTCAATCATACATCCCCATGGGCTCTGGGCCGTGAACGACCGGCTATGTAGTCGCCCCCAGACTGTAACAACTAAGCCTACGATGTGAGGATTACTTAATGTGATTGGTGTTGGGGAATTGTTTGCTTTCTATTTCACTCTCAAAAATTGTCAATTACATCAGCTTTCGTGTTGACAAAAAGAAACTATAGTAACTCAAAGACTAAATGAAGCCAGTGGGTATTCTAACATGATGAAAGTGCTCTCCCTTCAATCATTCTACAAATATCAAACAGTATATGGAGGACGACACAGTTTTTAGGTAGCGCACACTCGACATGTCCTATTCATTTTAAACATGTGCCTTTTTGTCAATTGGCCAGTATTTAATGAACAGGCATGGCTTCCGTGTTCACACATTATGAGGTCAGGTCAGAATACAACAGTCGTCCTTATCAACCTCAGGAGTCAGCTCAGTCATGCTGTGCAGCACGCTTTTATTAATGTATGCTGCATGCTGTTAGACCCTTAATATCAAATGGATCTGCTTTGTTCAAAGCTATTTGTACGTTCTCTCATCTCTCAATAAACCACTTTCCCCCTTGAGGATAAACGCATTTAATGGGGTGACTCAACCTTAATGTTAATGCACTGTAGGTAGCGGCCGATTAATTGTTGCAGCCCGGTGGGTGGTTTCATTCCAGCATGTAAACATCTTATGTGTGAGGACATTTGGCGTCTGCATGAGCGCTATTTTTGACCCCAAACTATATGAGTTCAAAGGGAGGACAAATTCACCTTCTACCCAATGATTTAGTCCATGAGTGTGGGCGTGCAATGCTCACACATGAATATAAAACCAACACAAATCACAATGTCTAACAGATTTTATTCTTTTTTAATGCAGCCCTCTAACAAGCCGAGCCCAAAAAAAAAGAACAAAGAAAAAAAGAGTTCCTGTTGTGATGAACTTTGCTGACACAGCCAGATGTTTAGTTAAAATGTATAAACCTAAAGTGGGACGCGGGGAGGAATCGACATGTGCTTCAGGGGCTTCTACAGCTAGGTGCTGTTTGGTAGACGCCTTCCATCTCTGTAGGGAGAGTGTATGTATGCTTTACCTCATACGGTTTGCATTTGACTGATTGTGCACGTTCACTTGTATGTGTGCCTGTGTGCATTCGGCTGGCAAGTTGGAGTAAATGTGAGAACAGTCAGTTGTGCGAATGTACGCACGCCTCCGTAGTGGTACATCAAGCATATGTCTGAACCAAGGTCTGCTGTCACAGTTCGCTCTCTGTGCACTGTGTCAGAGCTTGAGGGCAAGAGGCTGCACACACACACACACACACACACACACACACACACACACACACACACACACACACACACACACACACACACACACACACACACACACACACACACACACACACACACACACACACACACACACACACACTGCTGACTCAATGCTTCCACTAGCGTGCAGAGTCTGATGCTGCTCTTTGGTGGAGTGCACGAGCGCCACTGGCTGAGCTTCTGCAAATATAAGATTGTTGGAGAAGCAATCAGCCACACTTTGTGGATGCTATCACATTACAAAACCAACGGCATCAACAGCCTGTCGTTGTCATCATCATCACCATCAACATTACTATCATCATCATCTTCATCAACATCATCTCTGTCATCGCCTTCCTGCTGGCTCATTTGGCCCTGCTGCAGTAAGCCATAATGGAGCCGGTGACAGAATGACAGGCAATTGACTGTAATGACTCCAAACATCTTCTAAAATAACTTGCACTTGAAGCCGGAGAAGCAGGCAGGTGGGAAGTGATGGGTTAAGATGCACACATGTTCCTCCTGTCCCTGCCCCGCTCATATTTTCAAGCTCCACTCTGTATCCCCCACATCCTCCTCTATCAAAACTAATCTCATTTCCGAGCAGCCTGAATTAAATAAATGTCTGTCATTAGGACTGGTGAAGGATGGCGAAGGGCCTGGGGAGATCAAGAGAGGGATAGACTGTGGGGAGGACAGAAGGTGCTTAGTTACACCCTGTAGCTCCACAGTCTGGGAGCGAGATGATGAGGGCGAATGGCAGACGAACACTGAAGAAAGGCCTTCAAAACCTCCCCCTGCTTTATCTTTTTTGGGTTGTTTTTCCCCACCTAGACTACTCCGGATTTTGTCACATGCTGTGCATATTGGAGCTATATCTGAGAGAAAGAGGAATGAGGAAAAAGAGGTGCTAAACTGTTGATGGTGACATGGTGAGAGAAGAGGAGAAATTACACCTCTGCAGCAGCTGTGCAGTCTTTTTCCATTTACTGTCTGCTCGCCGCCACCCCTCATCTCCCTGCAACCCCATTTAACCATTAGGCTGACAAAGAGCACTGCTGTCTGCTCACCAGGGCAACAAGCTTAGCTCTCCCACCCCTCTGGCTTCTATTGACAACCACCAGCTAACCAGGGTACTGTGAAGCGTTTCACGTCCACATGGGACTCATCCTCGCAGTCATATCTATCCAACATGTGACTATTAGGAGACGGCTAAAAGGCTGCCATCAATCCCTTCGGTGTCTATTTGATGATCTCCTCAGGAGAGTACTTCACTGCTAGTCTGAGCTAACCTGCCGAGCTATTTTAACAATGTCCCCTGGGTCTGTTAAAGCTTTATTATGTGTCTGCAAGCAGGGTCGCGCAATACATTATCGGATGCATGTCGACATGCAGACACTGCTTCGTCAAACTCCAGTAATGTGGTCACAGAACTGGTTGTTTGGATCTGACTGTCACGTGGAAGATGCCGTTCAACATGAAGCCTTGCCATGAGCAGTCAGAACAGGTGAGTGTGAGAGGTCAGCTGGACTCAAACCCACTTCATCATCTGAATATATGAGAACCGAGTGTAATAGTGTCTTGATACCAGGACATTATGCTTTCAGGTGGACATATCATATTGAGAGCAGTACAAAGACATTCAAAGGCTTTATACTGAGAACCAATCTCTTTTCTTTATCTTTCAAAAGCATTTAAATTGGAGGCTCCCGTCAGCTAAGAGAGACCACAGAAGCTTCCAAACTGACCCTGAGTGCTGATTTGCTTCCTGGAGACATCAAAAGGATATGACAGACTGGGAGACAAACTACAGCTGGTAGCTAAACTGGGCAATTGAGACGTCCTTTGAAAAGACTGATTAGAGGGTTTTGACAGGTGGAAGCTTAAAAAAAGAGTTTTGTCTTTTTCTTTGTTAGTTTTTTTTTTTTTTTGTGGTGGGGGGTGTCAGACTTTGAAACAAACTGTCAAATCAACCACGATCCATCACGGTGACCTCTCAATGCTTCTCAAAAAAAAAAAAAAAGGTCTGTAAATGTCACGGGCCTCTGAATGCAACAGCAGTGTCACTGATGGAGGGTCAACAATTGTCAGTATTTTATAATACATTGATGTCATGTACAAATTCAGTACAAAGTACAAAGTTACATCTGTGTTCGCGTGTGCACCACTGTTTTGGGTTGAAGCTCAAAGAAAGTGGCAGCAGACAAGCACGCTTCGCAAGACCAGGTCACATGTTGGATGATGGATTCTGGAAATTGAGACTGCGGGAAGGTCAAACCGAGCACTCAGATATGTGGAGACACAAAGTGGACAGAGGACGCATTTCAAGCCCCCCCTTGTGAAGGATAAGGGTAGCACTTTGGGACATTTTTTAGCACTTTCCAGGGTCAGCCTACATGTTTCAACCTTGTGTTCACCTGTGTGTGTGTGTGTGTGTGTGTGTGTGTGTGTGTGTGTGTGTGTGTGTGTGTGTGTGTGTGTGTGTGTGTGTGTGTGCCAAACAATTACTTCCATAATTTACAGCTTCAAGTCTCAGAGGCTGAAAACACAATAACATTTGAAGACTGATTCAACAACTTTGACTTTTGTTGTTTTCGTCAAATCACTAAACAATTTTCCTGCGTTGTATGGATTATTGCAAGAATAAACCAAGCCGTGAGGAGTATCAATAAAAGGTAGATTGTACCCGTCTTTGTAAAATAAACATGATAGGTATGACCCAAAGATTCAAGCAGGACATTGTCCAGATCATCAGATTCTGTAGATCCTTGTACATTATGGAGGCAGGTACAAGCCTCGCAGTACAGGAACATGATCCAATTCAGACAGTCATTTGTACACTGACCAGTCTGCAGTTACACAGTCTCAAATGCAGCAAGCTGTGATGCACCGTTTTCTGAAATTTCTCCACAATAACAAGCATGAAGGTCTTCATTGTTATAGTTTGTTGTGTGCTCTTGTCACTCCTTGATGCAATATTATATTGCCAGCTTTTATTTTGATCGAATATATTTAAATCCTCTGAAAATGGTGGATTCTGTGCTACAAAATGAGCTTTACAGAGCCCCATTCACGTGTTGGTGTTGCTACGAGAGGAGACGTTTTCTAAGTTTGCACACATTTCACAGAATACCAATAAATAAGCTATTGATGCCAAGCCCGTAAACTGGATACAATCGAATCTATGTTGATCGCATGATAGGCAACGGCAACGGCTTTACATGCAACACGACGAAAGACTCCAAAAAACGAAGAGAATTTTTTCATGGACATTTTAATCTGCCATTTTTCTTTTGCTCTCATAACGGTCATGTGCATCATTTTCATTTTGTATGAGCTGACAATTTGCCTGAACAACAAACGAAATCAAATCAAATCCTACCCGCTACCTTTTTCTCTGAAGCCTACACGGGGAGCAGACGGTAACATTTCTATGTCACACATCTTTTATTTATTTTTTTTTGCTGAATACCGAGAGGTTGATTTCATCAATTATAACTTTGCTGCATTCTGTGTGTGGGAAGCGGTAGGATTCCTTTTCTTTAATTCAAATTGATCTTGTATAATACAGATAAACAATGATCATATCTATTACAACCAAACTGAAAGAAGAACTGGCTTAGTACTTTAGGAGAAACACAGCTGTCATGCCACTTGCCTTGAGAGTGGCACTCTGATACAGATCTGAAAGTCCTACTTTTCATTTGATACACATGATGCACACCATGCCGCGCTGACGCACCGAGCGTTCTGGCCCTCTGAGGATTTGTTGGAAAAATCCAAGTTTTGCTTTCTTTTGTGTGTTCAGAAGGGACAACAAAGATAGAAAGCACCCAAGCGGGTAAGAACAGAAGTTTGTGTGCTCCCATGTCTATTTACTTCTGCTGTTCTACATTTCAGACAACAGTGAGCAGACTGCAGTTGTAGAAGCACTGCTGAATATTGCAATGGTCTTTAGCAGCGCCAACAACCAAATGTTCTATTTGTACTCAAAAGTTTGAGTTGACCAAACTTTAATCATATTATTTACATGTCAATGAATGAATTGCTTGTTGTGCGGGGTCACATATTTCTTTTGCATTCAACACAAGCATTTATGTGTCAACACAGGACAAACTAAGGCAGAACAAACAACAGTGCCAGCCCATCTAATAACAGAGGGGCTTATCTGCTGCCTCTGCCTCCTCTAATTTTCATCAGTTTTGACAAGCCCATTAAATGAATCTGGGACCAAAAATAAACATGTTTGTGTTGAGCTGAAGTGACAGCCAGTGATCACACCTCCCAATGTTGGAGAGAGATACAACAACTTTTAATTAAAAGCAACTCCCCCATGCACAACAGCCTGGACATGATAAACAGGACGTTTGCCTCCAGCACAGAAACTCATGCGAGGATCTGAAGGCACAGCGTGATCTAAGATCCTGCACTACTGGCGCTGGTGATCATTAACACAGAAGCCAGAAGATTCAGGAAGCTGCTTCTGCGATGCATGTTGGTATATGGCTTACAAAGCAATCCATCCTATAATCCTGATCTGATAGTGAGGAGTTTTACTATCCTACTGCTTGAGTGTATTATATTTGTACTTACAACAACTGAATCCCCAGTTAGATCTACACATGTGGCGACGAAAACGAAGGACCAGACTGTATTTTTCTTTCTCCACTGTTTGTAACATGTCACATCCAAAGTCTTGCAGTGTGCTGTCTTAAGCAGGCCCTGTGGGAAGAACCTTTCAAATTTAAATAAAATGATCTGCGCAGTGTTTCAGAATCCTCAGCGGACTGCCCAGGACAATACAGCTCCAGCGAAAGCAATGTCAGCACTCAGGTCCTCGAACAGCCAACACCTATTTTTCTCAAGATGACATCTTTATCGGAGGGCATTGTCATCCACTGAAAAAACACAGAGGGACCACCCGCCTGTCAGCAGCACAAAAATCCGTTACCATGACAACAGCCATCTCTAAACTTCATTTTTGTCACACGGGCTGACATAAGGTGAGCTATCATTACTTTCTCTCCCCCTTGCCTTCACTACTTTTAGTTTGCCTTATTTGCATCCCGTTGAGCTGTCTCGCATTATTACTGCCCCTATCACTTTTCTCAAGCTTTGTCTCCTCCTCTCACTCATTTCCGTGTCTTTCATACCTGTTTATTTCCCAAAGCTGCACCCCTGAGTGAAAATGCGAAGCATGAGTGAAGCAGGGAAAAAGCTGAAACCCAGCGGACTCCAAGCTAAGGTTCCATTTTCTCAAAGGTGTGAAGGAGGTTCAGGACCAGAGAGCTTACCCCCAGATTACCAAGTGGATAATGAATACAGTGGTGGTTAGGCAACCGTTTCTTTCCCTGCACATCACTGGACATGCTCTGGACTCTGCATCACTGGGATGTTTTGGAGAGGTCTGCAAGATCATTTCTTTTTTTATCTGTGTGCCCTGGGGTGGCTCCTACTTGCTGAGGAAATGCAGAAGAAACATAATACCGGAGAAGTTAAAAGTATGAAAAGATATGAGAAGAAGAAGATGGGGGTTATTGAGTTTGGGCTCGGGTAAGAAGGGAGTTCAGATCCTTAGGCAAACATTCAGTTATTTTTTCTCTATCTTTATATGCCACGTTCTGAGTAAATGTCAAGCTGCGCTAGGAGCTGGCAGGAAAAGCTTATTAGAAAAACCTGAAGCATCTTGCCCCTTCTTAGCCAGAATGTTCCATAAGTAAAACACAAGGATGAGGTTGGCATCTGATACCTATCATATGCTGGACGAGCCAGGGCAGCACTTAAGTTAGCTTTTGCAATTTTTTTTTTTCTTAACATAAAGAAATATATATATATATATATATATATATATATATATATATATATATATATATATATATATATATATATATATATATGACACTCCACATGACTATAAATAGGGCAGAAGCTTGTGCCCAGTACCAAACCTGCAATTACAGTCACTTGTATCTTGTACAATGAAATGAATCATTACCACTGCAGCATGAAAGAACATAATCTGGCATGCTCCCAGCTTTTCCACCCTATGGGGACTGATTTGCGATCGCGTCTGAAGATAGACTGTGCATTCAATCAACAATGCAGCTTTCAGCTTGCAAGCCACCCCGCTGAAAGCTTGAGGGATACAAGAGATCAATGGAGATAAATTAATTACCATATTGCCTAATAGGAATTCTGCGTGGCCAGAGTTACATTTGAGACACAAAACTTCATCGCAGGACACATGGATGATACTGAGGCCGGTATCTGCACTGCTACAAACTAGGTCCAAGGGAGGTCATGGAGTTGCCCGTGGCATGCCATGATCATTTGCTGGACCACTGACATTAAGAAATACCCACTGGTTTGACGCAGAGGAGCAGCTGGTTCCATGAGAGGCTTAAGTGAAGTGTTTCAGCAGCTTGTACACTGGAGCCAGTCGAGCAAAAAACGATGCTAGTTTGCCAGTGAGGTTTGGGTCTCATTAATGTGAGTGCAACTCATATAAATTCATGATATGAAAGCAATTAAGACAAGAAGTACGGGAGATAAAAACAAGGGAAGAAAGGGCAGATACGATGAGCTCACTTAAGCGGTTATCATCACTATCCACTCCCCCTTCGGTTTGTTTCTCAGCGGGGCTGGGCTGCAAACGTACTTCCTCTTGGCACACTCATCTATAAAGAGTAACAGCGTGGCGGCTGCCCTGCCTGCCTAGGGGCTACATTTGCTACAACACTAATATCATAGAGGCAACCAATGAATTTCTAAAGTGTACAATCAAGGGAGAAACAGCCCCTTCCACTGACATCGCCCTGGCACTTGCCTTCCTTCCTGCTCCTTACACAAGCAATATTCCAAGTTGTTGTTTAGCTTCCATCAAATTTTCCATTAAAAGTGACATTTCATCTAAATCAAGCCCTTGAGGTGCAAACCCAGACAACAAGTAAAGGAGGTGAGGGACGGGGGAATTCTCGCATACAGTTACTTGCATTTGTTTGTGCATGGCGGCCCTTTGTGTACTCCTCCAGCACACCCAAATGACTCAATATGCATGGAGAGTGGGATTATTTGCAGCCGTCAGAGTAACATCAAAGCAATTACATGTGTCTCTGCAGCTACTGTGGTTATTAAAGCACACATCACTGTTATGTATTGGAAATGTGTAAACATCACGGTTTTCGTTGCCTCTCTGAGTCTTCATGTGGTACCATCTTCACACCACTGATATGAGATTCACAACTATTTCTAAAGTAAGGTGCTGATGATCATTTATTACAGACACGGTCATGATCATTTCGACATGCATATATACACAATTATATATACTGTTCAGGTATAACTGTACCCATTACTCTACAGTTATAGTGTATGGCAACCCACTCGTATCATGCATAAATGCAAACAGTGTCTAAAAAGCAGTAAGATGAAGCAAAGTTCATTAAATCTTACTATTTGATGAGTTCCTGAATCCTCTAGAGCCCATCTGTTTCACTCCAAGAAAACCACACTTCTGTTGCTGGTCTTTACTTACAATATGTGTACTTAGGAATACATACATCCCACACAACATTGGTTCATAGACATATACTGTACATACCTTCATATATGTAGTCAGGAGACACCCAGCCACCCCACTCCACACTTTGTACCCACAATGACAAAAATAGCTACAGTCCTCCGGGAGCACCCACAGGACCACCAGGATGGGGCACAGCACTGCACAAAGGAAGCACTCTGCCCACCCCAGCAGTGCCAGAGCCAGCCAAAGCGACCTTAACCAAACCTGGAACCTGCCACCTGCAACTTAGCCAGCCTAAAGCCCCACACACAGCCCAACAAACCTGCATTCGGCCCGTTTTGGTTGGAAGTCCCCAACAAACCCGCCCAACTCAGATTTCCCCCCCACCACAGTACAGGATCATTCCAGTAACACCTGAGGCACCCACACCACACCTCAAGCAACCTGCCCAGTGTAATACCTCCAACAACCCAAGAGACCCACAAGGATGCCCAGATTACTGCAGCCACTCCCTACCAGAGGCACCAAGTGCAAACCTACAGAAGAAAGGTGGACTTAGGCAACCCCAGCACAACCAGATTCCCCTGACTGCACAGAAACGGGGGTGGGGTGGGGGGTGTAGGGGACTTCAGCGCGTCTGACCTAACATGTGAAATAGGCAGCACTTGCTACATATGAATCATTGTTCAGTTGTCATATTGCCAGAGGAGTGAGAGACTGAGAGATACACCAAAGGAAAAGAGGAAATGAGTGCAGGCAAGAAGGTGTGGGAATTGAATGAGCAGCAGCTCTTGACCAAACACTCCTATTTTAGGAGGATTGTGTCTGGGAAACATTTGTTCCCTCAGGCTTCCATTCACACTTTTTTGGTGGGACTTATCAAGGTCCGGGGTCTTTTAACAGCCGAGAACACCCTGAACCCTCCTGGAGACTTTGCTGCAGTTTCCACCAGAAATGAAAAACTAAGACATAATATCAATAGTGCGCGGTCATCCACACACTTCAAAAAAAGTGAAAAGCAGCCTTGCCTTGAAGCTCTGCAGCTGCATTTAAGTGCCAGCTCGTGCGAGTTCCCTGTATTTGCAGAGTCCCTGCAGTGTCTGAGCAACTGATGAAACAGTTAGGAAAAGTGGCCACTGCGCTCTCCAGAGAAAGCAAATATTACAGCCTGACAAACTGAGCTTTGTGGCAATCAGTTTGACGTGCTTTTGTCCACCCATTTTCCATAACCTCTTATTTCATCTCAACAGCCCTTGGTCGAGACCGTGTTGCAACAGCGAAACTAAAAGGCATACCAGTCACACGTATGGGTGGTGTGTGGTCTGAGTTTCACCAAATATCATTTTTGACTGATGAGTGAAACCCATTCTCAATATTTAGAGTAAATACACAAAGAAAACATTCCGGTTCAAAATCATGGTATTAGTTTATGTTGCTCCTTTGGGGGGCTACAGACCAAGCTTTGAAATAATAAAACATTGACTACCATAGAACAAATGTTCAACTTTATTCAATTTATTCCTAATTAAAACACACTTTAATGTCTGCATGTTGTAAACAGTGAAATAAATGTAACGGTAAAAGTGTTGAAACGGGTTATAACGCAAGCAATTTGGTGACAAGCTCTACATAAAGCCATTACCATCTTTAGAGTAAAAGCCTTTTACAGACACATCAGTAAATACTACTTTTTGCCTATCGACCTCAAAAGTCAATAAAATATTGGATTATGTGAAAAAAACATTAGGAATTCTGGAGTTATTTCATAGTGAAACAAAGCATTTGTGGCTTAAAATGGTGTGACTAGATTAATATTCAAATACAAAAGTAAATGACAGTTTAGGTTAGAAATCACTTTTCGGATAAGTAATTATCAACTTAATTCACAACATAAACTTGAATTATTTTACACCTTAAACGCTTTTAGAAAACACAGAGAATTACACATTTTAATTTCATCAATGTTCCATAATCTCACTCCCAAAACTGACACATAACTATATTTAACATTTGTTCTTACTTTACAGGTTTCAAACATAAACACCCTCTTAAATTACAAATGGCCTTTTTTTTGAAAAAACATTTATTGAGTACCATCTGGAATGCTATTATTCGTTACTCGGAACATAATTTCTAATGTTTTCAAATATATAATATCCAGAAATTTTAATGCGGATGATTGTATGAAAAGTTGATTGGTGGAAATGGTGGTATCCAGCTCTATTTATGATCATAGCTGCTCTTTTCTGCAATTTCATTATTGGATCCAAGTTAGTTTTATATGTATTTCCCCCATAGTTCTACACAATATTCTCTCCCAGTTATGCAAATATCTCAGTGGAAAATGGGATATATGAGCCACTACAAGTCACCTAGATAAGTAGTCATTAGGGGTCATTACGTTTAATAATTTAGGAAAAGTTTCTTTGCTGGCCCTGTGTTCACAACAAAGTTTTCAAGTGAAATCAGAAAACTTTTCTATGGGTACTTATTTACAGGACAAGCACGTTAAGAGCCACTGAAATCTCTAGACAGAGGAAAGGCAGCTGCTGCTACTGTGGCCATGATACTGTAAATAGTTTTCCTGGACATGCGAGGGTAGATGGACAACAACAAAGGTGAACTCCAGAGTGGACACCCCAGTCAATATGGGACTTGATAGTTTTATTGTTGAGAGTCACTCATAATAGTAATCCAATCTGTTGTCTGGCGACGATTGTCGTTTACTTGCCATTGTCGCTGATTGTAGCGTATTGTTCTCTGAACATGTCTTCTGGGC
The DNA here is from genome assembly GCF_963383615.2 of Lipophrys pholis. Lineage (NCBI taxonomy): Eukaryota > Metazoa > Chordata > Actinopteri > Blenniiformes > Blenniidae > Lipophrys > Lipophrys pholis. The sequence continues at coordinate 14,866,835 of NC_137637.1, forward strand.
TCTGCTTTGGCCATTCCCAACATTGTCAGCTTTTTTAATTTTTCTAATATCTGCTGCTGGATAGATAGTGTGTCATAAATCTAAAAGTCTCTTGCTGCGGCTATCATTGCCGTTATAAAAGGCACCGAGACTCAACCCACAGTGAAATCGGGGCCAGTGAAACCCAAACAATGAACTGAAAGCCACTAAAATGCACCGACGAGCCGATCTAGGCAGTACCTCTCTGTGACATCAATATCATGAGAGACACCTTTCAAATACATGGGGTGACTTTTACATTGATCATATACAACATAGAATGCTGATGAATGCAGGCTTAAGGTTGCTTTGCTTTTGAGGTTGCCAGTAATAAATGAAGTTATCAAGCGGCCTGGCACTTGTTTTTGAACCATTAAATTAAAATCAATCCTGATGTAGAAAAAAAGAAAAGGCTCACAATTTCCTACTCAATATATAAAGTGGATAATATAGTTTGTGAGTGAATCGGTTTGTCGAGCAATCATTGCGGAGACATTACAGGAGATGACGGCATTTTTATTACTCTCGGTTAAACTCCACGCACGTAGACCCCCAGGTTGTTGTAACGGGAAACAAAGTTTGATTTGCGTCCCTGCACAGTCGGCTGTGTGCCTTTGAAACTATACATAGACTGTGTTAAGAAGCACTGCAGCGTGCATTTGCACATCTGATGTCACCTTTACCTTGCACTTAATGAGATTTCCATCGATTCACTTTGACTGACAAGATAAATCAATTGGAAACTCTATCAAAAATTGACACGACACGGCCAAAATACATCAACTGTCATGTGCCCGACAAGTCAATGGTAGTTGTTACAAGAGGTCTTGAAAGAAATGCTAGTTGTCACGCTTCCTGTGCCACGTACGCGTGTGTTTCTATGCATCTAATTGTTTCTCTGCGTGTGCTCCGCGCTTGCTGAGGGGAGACAAAGGCCGATCTCTTCACCTGCCACCTGCAATTAGCCTAATCTTCGCACGCTTCATTACAGTTTGGGTGCGTTACAGGTGCAGCATGTGGAGGATCAATGGGAGTCCAGGTCTAAGTCGATTTTGTTTATTTATTTAGTCATTTATCACTGATAATACTACAAAGAGGACCACGAAAAACCAAAGCCAACTAAAGGATTTCTGTTATCTTTTCAGGTAGACCCAGAGCCACCGGCAGCACAGGCCAACTTAGAGGCAGTCAAGGTTGTCAGCGAGGAGTCTCTACTAATGCCCCTTATTAATTAAAAGCTGTGTCAGCATATTCACCAGTGACAGCAGCAATAAAACAAAATGCTCCTCATCAATTACCCGGCCTCCCGCCAGCATAGACATTGTTCTACTATGGCTTGTGTTAAATTCATGGAGGGAGCCACTGGAGATGTGATAGTATGTGCGAGTGAATCCACAAAGAAGATCTGACGCGTCGCAGTGTCCCGCTCTGTGTGTGCTGACTGTGTGTGAGTGCCTGATTAGGCAAACAAAGGAATGTTTTGGAAGGCAAACGAGTGGGAGCTCGGCAATTAGATGTTTCAATTCCGCTGATTGGGGATGACAGGGGCGACACACTGTGTTGAGCTTCACGCAGTAAGACGCACACACACACACACACACACACACACACACCCACACACACACACACACACACACACACAAACACACACACACACACACACAGAACACTTTGCTTCATTTACTGCAACCCTAAATTGGATCTGATAAGCAATTAATGGTGTAATTGGCCGTTGGAGAGGTTGTCTTCTCCCCGGAGTCGAGCTGGTTCCACTGGGCGGTCGAGTGGAGAGAGACGGATGTGTTACTGATAGCGCTGGGTCAATAAAGAAAAAGAGAAGAACTTTCTCAACTTGTTTGTGGAGTGGAGAAAGAAACTGGCACAAGTCCAGTGTGGGGGAGCTGAACTGGCTAGGATTTACGAGGAGTAATTTAAGAAAAACTAAATATCTTTCATATGAAAGAAAATGTGTTTGTTGATCCATTGTAAATGACTGTTTCCAGCAAATTGTTAACATCTTCAATATCTTCTCCATAGTGACGGAAGAGTCCGTGTTCTTTGTTGTTGTTTACATCTTGTTGAGATACTCAGTCTTTTTAAGCCAGATGTGTAAAAGGGTTCAGAGCCACTGGGGGGAACAAATCATTTCCAAAACCCATTTTGTGTCACTTCTGATAAATTCATTAATATAGAAGAAAAGTTCATATGCAGGTTCCTGGGCAAATTTTTGTAAAAGTTGGCAAGCAGTAAGTTGTGCAGATATGTTTCCACTGCATGTTCTAATGCTCACATCGTAACTTGTATCCAGCTGCCAGTGAACGCGCTACGACCGAAGTGACCTGCGAGCACAGAAGAAGAGCTGATGTCTGGGTGTTCACAGAAGAACCGTCAATTGGACACAAATATCACCGCCTTTCAATTCTGAAGTAGTTGTGCAGTCTGAGTGGACAAAATTCAAACGGCCATAAACAGAATGATCTGATACAATCCTCTTTTTCTCCATTTTTATGATCTGTGGTAGTACAATTGTGAGAAAGTGATTTTCTTTTTCAACTCGTATTTCTGTGACACGTTTGCTGTAATTGTTCTCTATTTAAGTGAAGATCTAAATATTTAATATTACTTGTATATTTTTTTGTTTTTTTTCATCGAGCTGACAGTCACTTTTTTTCGGAACTATAACAATAATCAAATCAGCTCCCTGGTGCGTCCTGTGTCATGGCCAAAGCATGAGAGCGGGTGATTGATGTGAGGCGAGGCCCGACGTGCCCAGCAGCTCTGGGCCATACATTCATCCCCAGGCATTCTTAATGGAATTGACCTTGCAATAACCCCACCCCCTCCCATTTATGTTTTCCCCTTTTATTACTTCGGTCCCCACCCTTTCCTCTCCCCGACAGTTTTCAAAGGAAGAAAATAAATAAATTAGAAAAACCACAGATGTTGCACCCCCACCCACCCCCACCCCTCTGCCGCAGCAGTATTGTTTTTTCAATGAGTCAGCAGAATTATAAATGCACAGTTCATTATTAATCTGCCCACAGTGTCAGGCGCTGCTCCAGCTGGTAGAAATCTTTCCTTGCTGTGCATAGCGGAGCCATCAGGTTATCACATGCTACTTTTCTCTCCTTGTTATTAGTTGCTCATACTTTTTTTTTTTCCCCTCGCAGACACAAACTTGGAAATGTCTACTTACATTTACGGCTGCTTTTTTACAGTTGTGGGGGACCAAATTCTGGTTTCTACACACAATTACTAGCACAGGTCAGCATCATGTTTAAGGGTCGGCTGCATTGTGGCGTAGTGGTGAGCACGTTCTACTCATGTAGGGGTTTTTCTTTGGGTAATCCAGTTTCCACTCACAGTCTTATAACATGCCTTAGTGCTGATTCAAAAACTGTGATCTGGTGATCTTCATCTTCAAGGTTTCTAGAAGCCTTACAGCAGATGGATGGATGCTTTAGGTCAAGTTATGGGTTGGAAAACGGTTTGCTGAGTATTGGAGGGTTCAGAGCCGGATTGTCATGTTGTAGTATTTCTATTACCTGGTGTTGAGATGCACAGGCGAAAATAAATAAATACATTTCTCATGACAGTTCAAGGCTTTAAACTTGAAATAGCAGGTAGGACTTTATATATAGTCAGCTACTTCCTCGCTGGTTTTTGAAGCTTATTTTGAGATTGTAGTTAATATCCAATACCCTTAAAAACAAATCCTGTGATAAAAACAAATGTGTTTTAATGGAAGATTTCACCATTTACTCATTTATCGTTCATCCATTATTTTTATTAATGTAAGGATTTCTTCTCAGAAATTAATGGAGAAAAGAAATTTCCTTCGAAAAGGTATCTCGAGACCCCTTATTTCGAGAGGGTGTCTGCGCCACAGTTTGGTGCCCACTGGATACAGGTTAGAGACGTAGTCGTTACAGGGAAGAGCAAGTTCAGTTTAGAGTAAATCTGCGATGAATGCAAGTCAATTTAAGCCAACTTGAAACATCATGTAAACAGGGCCTAAGAGAAAGATGTGATGTCCTGGCTGTTTAGGTTCTGTAATTGACATCACAACAATTATATACCAACCGTGATTCCTGAGGAGTCTTATCTGTGGTGTGTCCCCCGACTTTCTATTTCTCCAATGGAAAGAATGGCCGCACCATAACAATAGTGTGAATGTGTGTGTGTGTGTGTGTGTGTGTGTGTGTGTGTGTGTGTGTGTGTGTGTGTGTGTGTGTGTGTGTGTGTGTGTGTGTGTGTGTGTGTGTGTGTGTGTGTGTGTGTGTGTGTGTGTGTGTGTGTGTGTGTGTGTGTGTGTGTGTGCGCGCACACTTTTCTGTCCGTTCCACATTGCCTCGTGCTGTCTACAGAAACAGCAACATGATGCATACTTGATGCACCGAACAAATTCCCTTTAGCCTGCGGCATGTCAACCGTGTCTCCCAGGAGAAAAGAGTAGGAGTCTGGACTACCAGACAGAGGAAATAAATAAAATAAGCCAGGAGGAGAGGAGGAGAGCAGGAGAGCTGCCGTGTAAAGGCCGGCCTGTGTTTCCTTGCACAGACATTTGACCACTTTACTTTGATGTTCTCTATAGAGGATTCTTTTTTCTATAGAATTGCCTGCTACATGCTTTCTGGAAACTGAAAGACTCACAGGTGTGCCGCCTGCTTGTAAACCTTGTACAATAGGACATTTTCAAAGCTCGACTGATTTTGCCTCTCAGATTTCCAAAAATGTAAGAAACTCTCCCTCACCAGGAGTGCGTCTCTGAGCTTCTTTCTACACTGTAAGTTGCAGCATGGAGGCTCCTGAACGAAGAAGCAGTGGAGTATCTCTCGAAATCTAAATTCTTAAAAGCTGAATATTAAACTTTCTTTTTAAAAAATCATTCATAAGTTAGGCCAGGGGAATTACCGCTGCTGGAAACGAGCCAACCCCCACCCCCCACCCCCACCCACCGCCCAACAACAGTGTTACAGATTTACAACCTGACAGCCTTTGGCAACACCAAGCAAACCCTAAGACATGGATCAAGGTGTCTGCAGTTCAGTTTACTACCTGAGAGACTTAACCCAGGGCAACAAGTGCCCTCGCACAGAATCCTTACTGCATCTAATAGTGTTAGCAGAAAAGCTGGATGACCTTAGGTCTTGTTATTTTCTGCTGGTTTTTCAGTTTATGCTACAGAGAAAGTTCTGAAACTGGTTTTAAATTGGAGGCTGATATCTCCAAGTTGGGGGCTTTCAGACAAGTACAATCACAGACAGAAATCTACTGAACTACTTCAGTGACCCGAGGAGAAAAGGCCACGGAGTGAATTGAATATGGGAACGGTTGAAAATGTCAAGGTTAACTGAGCAGGTCTGACAAGTGATGAGAGATGAAACATTCAAGAAGAACAATTAGTCCTTATTCAACAGTAAACTGTGTACATGGCAAACTACTCAATGCAAGCTCATTATACATCAAGCAGGCCAATTAATCACACAAACCAAATAATGCAGGAACAAACAGGTCAGATGTGAGCATTATTTTAAGGAAGTACTTGATTGTACTAGAGGAATGTGTATATTTGATACTGATCAAAAATCTATGAAAACAAAAACTGATATGAGGCTGATTATATCCATGGAAAGTCTTCGGAGGTTCTGTATAGGCAGTACATTTATTTTGTTGCAATTCTTTAGATAGATAACATGAGGATTTGTGATATACACACATGAAATACTATCCCTCATTTATTAATCTAACCTACTGATACAAAGCGCATTGTCCTCTTCATTCTCCTTCGATCCACTTTGTAGCATGGCAATACCCCCAGCCGAGCTGCTTACTATCATCTCTGATTTCCCAAATAGATTTAGAGGAAAGCAAACAGGACCAAAGGTTCCCATGTTCAAACCGGTGATGTGATGACGTGCGCAACAACCTTTTAATCGCTCGAAGAAAGCGGGCTCCTCCTCTCCTCCGCTCTGATAATAGCTCAATTTGAGCTGAGAATGATAATGAGGTATCCTACTGAGGAGGATCTGAGGACGGGCCTGCCACAGACACCACCTGCTTACATGGCACCGATGCCCAGCCTCTCTTTTTATTCTATACTTTCCACTCTCCCTGTCTGTTCTTCCTACCTTTCAAGTCCTGTCACAGCTTTGAAGAACTCTTTGCACTTCAGCAGCATCTTTCTCTGTTCGCTCCTGCCTATCTTGTTTTTCCTGATATCTGCCCGTCTGTCTCGTTCCGTGTCCATCTGCCTCTCCTTTTTATTCCCCTCTCTCCTTCTGTACCCTTCTCCCTCGCTCCTTTGCCATGTTTGCTGGCCCCTCCCTCCCGCTCGACATCTGAGCCAACAATCAATGCCATTTCATTCCGGTGAGGGAACAAATGGAATTCCAGCTGAGAGAGTGGCAGCAGGCGGCGAACAAAGGTTTTTTTTTTTTATCTGTGACGCAGACTCCCCCTGCCCTTCCCTCGCTCGCTCTCCACCGCAAGGACCCCAAACTGCACCAGGTCCCTATCACTTTTCACACATACACCCACACGGGGGTTAGTCATGCACGAGTGGGAGCACTGTGACCCCGTTGGCATTTACAGAAGGTAGAGCTGTAAATAGTTAGCAGGAACACAATTGATGGAGTACAAAGAGAAAACCGCTGTAAGTAACCGTGTCTCCTATACAGCTTGTCGCGTATTTCAATTCCAGTTTCTATTTTTATATTTTCTCATATCTACATAGCTAACTGTGGCTTCATGCGAGATTTATGCTTCAGTACATATCCTGAAAAAGGTCATTTAACAAATTTAAGCAAAAAAAAAAAAAAGTCTTCTTTTGAACACAATAACTTCAAAAAGAGCTGGTAAAGACTCATCCGGTTACTAAATGAACAATCAGGTGATTCAGTCTGCTTTAAAACATGTATTCATTCTAAATTTAAAAGACTGATTGAAATTGCGGTGTTTCTTTTCATTGCCATAAGGTCTCATCCAGCCAAACAAGGTCAGTAGAGATTTTAGTATTGTAGCCAGTTCCATGCCCACATAAAACAGTGTTCAAGTAGTTTGTGTTTAAAATGCTCTCTGTCAATAAATCAGCCTTGTCCTGTTTATTCCTCGGTGTTCTCCTAATACAAGGCTGTTGGACTCGTTGACTGACAAACTGAGAAAACAAACAGGAAGCTGCAAATTGGCACCTTCTTGCAGCATTTAGCTTTAAAAGCAGAACCACAGCCTGTCTAATGCATCTATGGACTCCCCAGGAAAAGTAAAATAGATGGTTGAATAAGCTTCAGTATGGGGCAAATTAACATTTCAACAAGACAAAAACGTCATTTCGGCAGCGCAGAGGTTTTTAAACTGAGGGCTGATGTCCACCTCGAGCCGTCACAGCTGCTTCAGGAGACGGGAGCGATTCACTGGCCCATTTCGCCTCTTTACAACGCCGGATCAGAATGGATAAAATAACAGATTAAATAGCTGCTTCCCCAACTCGCAGCTCTAAGACGTGTTTCATTAAAACCCAGAGAGATGTACCAATCAGAAATAGGGCTAAATGGATTCTGAAGAGGAGAGAAGATGTCTGACAGGAAATGTATTGTTGCAGCTCTCAGCGTGAGGATGTGAAATTACAAGAGAAAAAAAATATTCTCAAAAACACAATCACTGGGTTCAGATATACAGTTGGATTTTGGTGATATTTACATCCTGACCAAACAGCTGAATGAATTGTTTCTAAAGCTGCATTTTTTTTTTTTTTGTCAATTAGATAAACCATTGTCACTGGGGCTATAGATGTTACTTTATCTAGAATAGACCAGATTCCTGTGAACTCAGTAGGCGGCAGTTTTTCTTTCATGTCAATGATAAATACATTACGAACTGTTTATTTGGGTTTAGTCATGAAAACTTAGAGCTTGTGTTAAGAAAGCAAACAAAATGGATGTTATCGACTTGTCATGATAAAACAAAATGAGTCAAGCAACACCAGGGAAAAACGAGAACAAATATTAATCTTTGACTGCTTTTTTCATCTGATTAATACCGAAGACTCTTCATGATGCCATGTAATACTCACCAGGATCTTTCATGAGTACAAGCATACCGTGGAGTATAAGACCCGATACTAGTATCGGTATCGGTGCATCTCTAATGTCGATCATCTTTTACTCCACCGTCTTGTAAATAGTCTGACTGTAAGTCTGATCATCAATAAAAGCTATCGTAATGTACCTGTTATGATTTACTTTAAACATTCATTCATACTTATGTTAGTATGAATTAGATCCACAAAAAATGTATGGTCTGCAGGCAGTAATGAGTCAAGAGTCAATGCTATAAAATTACTTCAATGAACTTTGTGAACTTATTGTCCAAAAAATTCTGGACTAATAAGCTTGTTAACTTTCCACTGAGCCTGGGCCTGTTTCTTCTTCTGAAGAATCTCTTTATTATATGAAGTGCTGTGCAATGCAGACAGCCAAATGTCATGGAGGTGAAAAACAAACTCACAAGAAGAAGCCCCCCATGTGTTTCACTGTAAAGCACGCTACGTTAAGTTTATCGACTCGCCCTAGAAGTGGTCACTCTGCGTCATCAAAAAAAGAAGATACGTTTTCCTGAGGTGATTTCAGCTGTGATGAAGCCTTAAGCTATTTTGTGAAATGTGAAAAAAATGTCTGCATGCTGTTACATTACTCCTCAACATACGCAATAGTACTCTGAAAGCCTTCACCTCACCCCAACTTCCACCACTGTACCTCACTGTCTGCCAGATGCTCTGCGCTCGCTCAGGCGTTACCCTCTCTACATGTCTGGCCAGGTGTGGCCGCTCTCCCAGCGAAAATACAAGGAGAAAAGGAACACCAGTGGAAGAGTGGAAGAGAGGGAGAAAGGGTGACCGGCTGTGAGGAACCATTTCCTGTTTTATCAGGCAGTTAAATCTATGAGAGTGAACTCAGGGAGAAAGAGCAGAGAGCGCGCATGCCTGTTTTCAGCATGCGCACACACAGCGAGTGTCACGGGAATCAACAATTGAACAAATCCAAGATGCCCGATATGGCCTAATAAGCACAGTGAGCACAGCAGTACTCGGCAAAATTATTAATGAATGCACTGACATTTCTTTTCATCATCATGCTCTGCTAAATGTCCAGGACTGTGGGAGGTGTGAGTTAGAGAGCAAAGGGAGAGCGAGAGAGAGAGAGAGAGAGAGAGCGAGAGAGAGAGAGAGAGAGAGAGAGAGAGAGAGAGAGAGAGAGAGAGAGAGAGAGAGAGAGAGAGAGAGAGAGAGAGAGAGAATTAAAAAAAAAGTGATAACAGATAATGCAAAACATAATGCATCAGCATACGGTGGATTGTGCAAAGGATGGCAGAAATAAGTAGGTGATCCCCGCGGGAAAATTCAGGCCCATGCTGGAGCAGCCCAGGAGGTCCAGCTAACATTAACACACATTATACGCTAGACCAGATTTCCAGCAGGACGCCCATCACACGCTGTTAGCATCTCTGCTCCTTTTACTGATTTGAATTTATAATCAGATGGACATTAAGGTTTTAGCAATAGTGCCGTGTTAACACCAAGCCAATGATTGGCCACACTCCTATAGCTCATCCATATGTAGGGGAGACTGGGTGATACAGAGGCATGTCATTCACACAACAATATGTACGGGCCTCTACTGAATACATTCAGGCTCGGATGAAAGACATGTAAATAACCCCCCGGCAATTTTCCTGCATGTTAAGAGCACGTTTGTGGATACGACGGTGGCTTCCTGTGCTCATCTGAGAGGAAAAAAAAAAATAAAACTTTCTGAAGGCATATGCTTCTTATAAATATTTGCATAACATATTACAATGACCATGGACTAATCTGCTCCTTGATTTGAATTAGTTGCATTCGGAGATTCAATTAAATCACCATTGCTTTGCAAGTTGCATTAAGTGCAATCAACAAGGGGATGGGAAAATTACATTTCCCTTTAACAAAATTTGCATATCACATTGGCACTGGTAATGTATTCAGCTCCTTGGCAAACAAAGTACTTATTTGGTTCCAACTGTTAAAGACAGCTGAGGAAACTGTGTTGCACACTCCTCTGTGTCTCTGGTAGGTCTGTTTTTCTTTCATAATACATTCATCCAAACACATAGTCACTTCTTGGACAGCAGAGTGAAGACAGAGTGATTTTGTTTTTTGTAAATGGCAACACGTCCAATATTTAAGGCATATATTAGCATTTGTAGCCAAACCACGTCTGACACATGGGAGGTGTGAATATGAGTTTAAGATGCGCCGTTCACCTTTTTCACAACAGCTTCAGGCAGGTTGATAAACAACTAATTGCACACATTTGTGACTCACACGGATGGGATATAGTAGGTGTCATACCTTCAATAATCCTGGCACCTTTCCCGTGAGCTTTAAAACACACTGAACTGATGACAAGCAAGCATAAAAATCTGGCCGTGCCTCTCTGTCACTACAAATTAAAACCTGCAGAATTTAGTGCCTCCACCCTTAAATCAGCCAGCCACACCTGTGTCTCTGACTCACCCACTTAAACTGCTCCCATCACCATTCAAGAACTCAGCTACTGCACTCCTCTCACCTCTCGCTGTCGAGCACGAGTCCACTCCCCACTAACATCAGCAGCCACAAAGCCTGCTACTCACCACACTCCATAGACAGTTGAGCTGACATTAAGGCAGATGGATTTTCTCTCAATCCGCTTAAGACATCAGACGCTGAACGACTTTGTTCCATTTTTTAAAGAAGAATTTTAATATTGCTTTCATGTCTGAGTGCCTCCCCACTGTTACAGATATTGAGTCTGCAGACTGCTGCATGACAGGTAGTCAAGACATTGTCGAATGAGAGCGATGAAGTGCTTCTAAATTTGGTCTACCTACTTCAGTTTGATGCTCCTAACATAAATGATGAATTGCAGTGGGAGCCTGTATGTTAATTATTTGAAATAAGGAACGAAATCTGACAGCATATTCATTTAAAGATGTTTGATGGCAGCATGTGTGCTGATGAGACGCAACCACATCCAGGTGTAATCTCTAGCATCCCCTAAGATTAAATTTGTGGCATTATGGGTGGTGGAGTGGTTAGCACTCACAGCAAGAACAACCCAGTTTGATTTATTGCTTGGGACTTTTATGTATGGAGTTTCCATGTTCTCTCTGTGTCGGTTATATCTGATTACTGTTGTATCCTCAGAAAGGCCAAAGAGGTGTGTGTAAGGTGAATCAGTGCCTTGAAATTGTCCATAGGTTTGAATATGTGTGCAGCCCTTTGAGAGTGGTGGTCTGTCGAGGATGTGTGTATTGAAGCTCCGGCCACCTTCAGCAGCACAAAGTCGGGATTGGAAAATAGATGCATGAATATGCGGCTGAGGCCTGTGCTGACCCGAGGGATCTTTTCTGTGTGTCATCTATGCTAGGAAATTAATAGGAAAGAAATTCTCAAGCATTTTTTTCAAAGGTGTTGAAATTCAACCCTTCAACCTTATCTGTCCACACCAAGGGACTCTCTCACACAGAACTTGAAATCCTTCCAACCTCATTCCAAAACAGACACAGGGCCTACAGTAACAACTCCAAACTCGCCTCATTCTGACTGTTTAGAGTTTTTCTCGAAACAAGTGAGGGAGAGGAGGAGAGGAGATGAGGTAGTGGGAAGCCAGGCATGAGGCAGTATGTGTCTGATGCGAATGTGTTTTCTGTGATATCGCAGTCAGTGACAGAGTTCCTAGGTTGGCCTGATAACACACTGCCTCTCTTCTGCCTTTCTGACTCACTGGGAATGGCAAAATGACAAAGTCATTTTGTGTCAACACAGCTAAAGTCCCGGGTGAACTGATGTCAGACTGCTGTCCGTGCAGCACGGTCGGAGGTCAGATCTCTTTCTGTGATGCAATCCCCTCTGCAGCAGGCACGTGCAGCAAATTTATGTTGGCATCTCCACAATGAACACCCACTGTGACACTACCACTAAGAGAAGAGAGACCTCGTGCATCAATATGGAAGTAAGATGTGATTGATATTTGTCTCCCTGCCTCCAGCACTGTAATCTACATTTTGTCAGAGGCCTCCCCCCCCAGGCTCTCTCAGTGCAGTTGCTGGCTCTATTGATAGATATGAAAGTCCCCCGGGGGAAGGAGCGGAGCGTGTTTCATGTGAGGACAGCTCCATTACTTCAATACATGTAACATCGGCTTGAATCGCAGAGAGTGATGTATAACCCTCAGCTGTGGCATTCATCATTGCATGACGGCTGCAAATCACATGCATGCCTTACTCAAATCTGACCTTTACAGGTAATCATAATTTCCTGGTATATAATGAAATGTAGGGCATGAATAAAAGGAAATGAAACGTCAGTTACACAAGAAATAGTTAACCATGACTCCTGCCTTTTAAAGCCTGCTCATGGCGAAAGCCCGGGACAAACTGTAAGGAATAATGTGGGGATTAGGCTCATAATCAATCAAATAGATTAGAACCAGTGACAACAGCACAACAGCGGTCCAATGCAGGGTCCGCAGTCACCACTGGCAGGAAGCATTGAGTGTTTTGGCCGTGATTGGCTACCGAGGGGGGTCTGCAGGAGAGAAGTGGCGCTGCAGTCAGTCCGACATCGTAAATCATGCTCCTTTCTCCTTTAGATTGGTTTAAATCGAGCCTCGCTTTTGGGCCTTGACTGGGTCCCTGGGCTTATTAGAGCCTCACGCTGAGAGAATAACCAAGCTTGCTATTCATCAGAGGGACGCCTTAAAAACGAGAGCCTGGCCAGAGCCGTTCATTTGTATCATCCATTTACATTCCCTTACATCTCCCCTCACACAATGCTATACAAGAGTCAAACAGTGCACATTTGCAATGCTGCCCACTGGGCTCATTCTGCAAGAACGTTTGTTGCTGATTCGGTTTAGATTCACAAGTAAACATCATTCAGACGTACTATTTTGTCAAAATGTGAGGTCAGCACAGTTCCATGGGAAACATTCTGTATTTCACACACGGAAGCATCTGCAGCTTTAAACAACTTCGACTCAGGTGTTTATGCATCTTTCCTTTCTTGGAACAAAAATAATCAATGAAGACAGGAACGCCAACTGAAAAAATCACGACAAACACTTACCAAACTAGTAAGACTTTTTTAGGGAGTAAATTGCAGACAAGACTGTGGCAAGAAAATAGTTTCAAGCAATTACCACATAACTATATTTGTTTTCTATCAAGTTCTTATGACAACAAATAATAAACAAAACACAAGTTTGAACAAAAACAACTCACAATTTGCAGAGTGAAAAACACATGAACCCCCTCGACACTGTAACCTGTGCGCAACCAGCAGGAGCTTAACAAAGACATTGTATTCAAAGTCAGCCTTGTTCATCCAATTAATAGCAACAGTGACTTGCAGAAATCCAGTGGTTACCAAACAGCACAATCCCAGAGGAAGCCGATAGCAGTCCTTTTAAAAGGATATTTCAGCCTAACGGTCATTTGTCCAGGCCGTTTATGATCATTCGACTCTCGTCAGTGTGTCACTAACAGCTTCAAGTTGACTTTCTCAAATCAAAAAACTTCCATCAAATCACGGAGCGGTTTCACATGCATTTACCAGCGGTATGATGTTATCTTAAATTGTTTTTTTAATCTTATTGTGATTTTCAGACTCCTAAGTTTGGAACATGTTGATTAATAAGTTGAGCAAAGAAACTTGGAAAGGTTTGATTGTAATTAAGTACCTATGAACAACAAAGAAATACAATAGTATCAAAAATATGACAGCTGATCAAGTAAATGTAGCAACTTCGCTTGTTCATAGCATAAATCATGCATAAACAATGTCAGCTTGGCGTCACTCATTGTTACACCTGAATTCTGCACTGTCAGCAAACATGAGGAGGTCTGTCAAGGTCACAAAGGGAGGAAAGGACAGAAACCTCTGTCTTTGTATGTGCTTGATAACCCATACATATGATCAACATATGATCAACTTATAAACTTAATATATATTGCTTCATGTGCATTAGAAATTCTGAAATTCTGGTCATTGTGTACAACAGTGTATGATAAACCTTTTTATCCACGCATCTATTTTTCTTTTTTTTTTGCTGATAACTCATCTTACATCTAACAATCGCACACGATCCAGTGAAATTGTTGCTCCAAATAAAACCTGTTTCTTAAAGTGTGAGGGCCCATTGATGCAGCTCATATTGATTTTTGCTGTCTATTTATTTCTCCTGTATGCAGAGCCTAACCCGTGCTGGCTGATAAACACGGGCTGCCGATGCAGACTTCGGTGTCGGGATTAGGCAGGGACATCCTTCCAAAGGTCTCTGTCTTGTTCACACGGGTGGGGTCAAGAGGATCACCGAGGGCGGCTGAGCTCGGCCCGGATCTGAGGCGAGGTGACAGGTGAGGAGTGGCAGGTGATAAGCCCAGCCGGGGAAGGGCACGCATGTCGCTACGGTGTCATAGATAATGGGTTCAGAGGTGGATCAACGGTCAAAATACAGACTTGCATGTGTGTGGATGTAGTGCAGATAACCAGCAAAAAAGCAAACATGCAAGGCATTGAGACTAATATGTGGACTTGTAAATGACTCTGATATGTGCAGGCAAACATACTTTGATAAGTAAATGCAATCATTTCTGTCACTCAAACTCATCAACACACATGGTGGGAATACATATGTAGCCGTAGTACATATGTCACAGACCAATGTGTCCTCGACTATGCTTCAGAACCCTCTTGAGGGGGCACCAGTCACACAGGGGGTCCTGAAGCTTTGCCTTATCAAAATTAGACTAGCAAGTCTTAAGGAAATTAGTAGAACCACACAGAATCAAAAAGTCTGCACTCTTTTCTGAGAAAAACCAAGATGCAAAGTGTAACCGTAATACAGCTCAAAAAACCTACAACAAATGTGCTGCCACCTTGAAAGTGTTAATCATCTAAGTACAGATGTGGAGTCAAAGTAAATGTACAGAGTGGATGTGTGTATTTATGTAAATTGAGATGCATGGAGAAGAGTGGAGCTCCCCCACCAATTACACCATCAGTCAAAAGATTGGACTGACAGTGGTGTTGTGATGTGGAGCCGCTGTGCCCCGAACAAGCTGTTGGATAATGTGTCTGGATGCTGCATTGATGATGGGATCAGAGTCAAAACAGCAAGTGAAAGAACAAGATATTACTTTGCCATTAAATATCTTGAAAGCCATGTATGTAAGGTTTTATTACATTATTAAAAGACAGACTGATCAACCAGAGGACTGAGTGCCACACATCTAAAGATAGGGTGTAATAGTGTTTTTGTTTTATTTGTTGCATCCCAGGTCACGTACACAATACTGTAGCATTTCCATGAGCATTTGGTTCTTCTCCTCCTCTGTGAGTGAAGCCACTGCCATTTACTTAAAAACCTTTGTTGTTCTGACACAGTGGGCTTACCTCGAACAATAGATCACATGACACAAAAACATCTTCCACAAAGAGCTGTGTCATATCATTTTGTGTTCAGGGAGCCAGTCACAAACAAAGGGAATCAAAACCAGAACCAGAAAATACAGAGGAGAAGCTGCAATGGACGTTCGGCCCATTAAGCTGTCAGGGATGTGAAGTGCTGATGTAACTGGCCATCGTTAAAAGCTACTTGACAGTGGCCTTAAATAACAGTGCTGACACTGTGCTTTTCCTGCTCATGATGCATTCATCCTGCTCCAGTCGCTCCAAA
This sequence comes from Lipophrys pholis, assembly GCF_963383615.2. Lineage (NCBI taxonomy): Eukaryota > Metazoa > Chordata > Actinopteri > Blenniiformes > Blenniidae > Lipophrys > Lipophrys pholis. The sequence goes on from NC_137637.1 coordinate 14,882,611, forward strand.
ACGGCATACAGCACCAATTTGCAAAAATTACTCAGTCGCATAGATTTGCTTTCCTGGCCTGAGTTCGCAACCATCATTGTATTTTTCTTTTTTCTTTTTTTTTTTTTTTTTTGGGGTGGGGGGGGGGTCATTTTCACAAACTTGTAAATTGTCTGTTTACTTCCTGATTCTGTTACTGTCACTGTGATCCACCAGAGAAAGAGGTAAGCAGACCCTAGTGTGTATTTTCCATAAAGAGGTTTGCAGAGGTCAATGCAGAGGTTTAATGCAACGTACCAATCCAGTTGGTGCTTTTCAATTAAAGGACCTGAACATGGGAGATGCACTGGGGCTGCTTGGTTGACAGGCCAGTAATTATAGATGCTCCATTTCAGCTATCACTCTCAGGTAATGGCAGACCTGTCTCGTGCACAGCCCTGGTGATACACACATTCATCACCACGAATGTCTGGATATTCCAACTGCACAGGAGCACACGTAACTTTGCACCTGCTGTGGCGCTGTGAAGCGAAAATGTGGTAAACTGCTGCAAAAGGCTGTCAGAAAGTTGATGAGCTCCTCCATAAGATGTGGCCATATGAGGGTATGACTTATCCATTTGTGTGGTCCAATTACCATTACACATCTGGAGATTATAGTTTTCACTTTGTGACATTTGCCATTTCTCTTTGATTTATCATTCACATCTTATTTCCGACAGATGCGTCACACTTCATCTCCATGCGTAAAACTAAACACGGGGGCCATTAACACGCAATGTACAGAATGTCCAAAAAATTATTGGAAACCAGATGTTCTGACAACCATCTGTCATTAGAGTAACACCATCACATTATACTGTCTTGTTTCCTGTTTGCTGAGAGAGTTAGTTACACGTAGATCCTGTGGTTCACTTTATCAAGAATTTCGTTAGGTTAAAGTTTTCCAACCTTATTTTTTATTTTGTTCCACAGCAAAACATATCATGACTCCCAAGTACACAAAGCTTGGGAGCCCGGGCAGCTAAATATCCCCCTCAGAGTTCAATTGGACCTATCTGATTGGAGCCTGCATCTTCTCCCTGTGTGTGCAATCAGTGGGTTTGCTTTGGGTGCTCCAGTTTCCTCCCATATTTCCAAAACATACGACTATATATATTGCATGTAGGTTATGAATGTGAGTGTGTGTGGTTGAACAGGGTGTGTGCAGCCATCATCCACATTCAGCTGAAATCAGTTCTCGTGCCCAACAACCCCAAGTGAGATGAAGCTGAATGGATGGATCCCAGCGTGTCGATTGTACTGCATGTAAATGGTGTTAAGTTGTTGGCCTTTGGTATCTGGCTGGTCACTGATTGCCAACCATATATGAATGAAAAGAATACAAGTATTGGAAGGTAAAGACTTTATTCAATGACGACTGATTAGTTTGCTGTTATTTTGCTTTTGAAGGTTAAATGTGTTGCAGCTCAGCTTAAATTAGCTCTTTTAATTATCCCAGTTGCAGACACCTGACTCTGATTCTAATTTCGCCTTGTGGAAGTGTTTGCTGAGCCACAAGCACGACATTATCAAACGAATTCTTTCAAAAAACTGAAATCTTGTGACTATGAAAAAGTGTAAGTGGTCACAGCTCTTATGCGGATTAATCAGACAGCAGTTACATAGGTAACAGAGCCTGTGTGGAGTAACTGTGGTAAAGCAGAATAATGTGTCCTTCACTGGAGCACAGCAGCTCAAGCTCTAAGATGAGAGACACCAAACTTTCTTTTTTCTCTCTCTCTCTCTCTCTCTCTCTCTCTCTCTCTCTCTCTCTCTCTCTCTCCTCTCTCTCTCTCTCTCTCTCTCTCTCTCTCTCTCTCTCTCTCTCTCTCTCTCTCTCTCTCTCTCTCTCTCTCTCTCTCTCTCTCTCTCTCTCCCGAGCACAATGACTGGAGTAGAGTGTGATGAATTCAGCCTAAGATGGATGACATCTCAGGAGAAGACTCCTGTACACTGCTCCTTTGTGCTCTGCTTTGTTTTTCTTGAGTCTCGCAGCCAATATTCTAACAGCTACACTACACACACTCTCACCCTGAAAAAGAAGAGGAAAAAAAAAATAAATCACAGATGGGAGGGGACGGGGGATGGAAAATGATAAATCTGTGGAAGCTGGAGATACCTGTCCCGATGGAATCAGAGGCACTTAAAAACATCAAGCAGAAGATGCGATTCTCCCAGCCGGGCAATTTAAGAACAATCAGTGTGAATTGTTGAGGTGATTCTTCTAGGAAGGCTGAGGCGGCGGTACCACTGTTCATGTCAGCAGCACTAAACATGCTACAAAAGGTCTACTGTGAAGGCAGTGAATGCATAAATAGAGGTTTGAGAACAGGTTAACCTGACACCGCTCTCCCCCCGCCGTAAAAACAAACTTTGTTAGGTTTCTTTCCTTGACCACAGTGCTTTCTGGTCGATTGGCTCAATGATCTGCCCCGTCGCCCGTGCTCTCAGCTCCCTTCTGAACACTTAAATTTCCACAGACTGCTTCTCAGGAAATCCATCTTGATCAATCAAGTCACAAAAAGCCATCCGACTTCACACCAGGGCCAATAAGCACTTTGACACATTTAGCCACTGTACTATATGTATAATACAAAAATCCCATTCATTTTACTAAAGGAATTATTGATATTCTACGACACCAAATATACCAGTTACTACCATCACAGAGCTCATTTCCTCCATGAAGGGATCCTGAACTCATCACATAACAGAAAAGAGAGGCCAAAGCTATGGGGAGTAGCAGCAGAGGTAGCTTTCACTATCTCCCAGTACCTCATTTAGTGCACTGACCAGGGCATTAGAAGCTGTCAGACTGAGTTTGACTTGGGCAGGTATCCATCCACGCAGCGCAGGATACTTCATTTCATCCATGAGTGAATGGGCAATGGCAGAAAAAAAAAAAAATACAGGCGAGGGGAGAGAGGTGCCGGTGGTGTGTAGGAGTACTGAGGCAATATTTCCGAGTCAAAAGAAAACCTTCAGTTTAAGGTTGGCGTCTGAGCATTGATTTGAATTCACCTGTGGACCATCGAACTAAATGACCGTGTAAAGCCTCGGGCAGGCCCCGCAGACAAAATTGCATGCATGCATAAAATCACAGTCTGAACTCCTTATGGCTGTGATCCCTGATTATTTCTCTGAATCAGCCTCCTTCCGAACACTCAGAAGGGTGCAAAGGCATCGGTAAGGGGAATTATATGAGGAGTCATTCAACTACTTGAAGAAAAAGCTCTCATCTCTAAATGTAAATGGTGCCTCGTGACTAAAGGGCCTCACTTAGAAATGTTATGCAGCCATTTAACTACTCAAGACGATGGCAGGTATAGAGAAATAAATTTTATCTGCAACAGAATAATGTGTACAATCAATTCCCAAACGCCCAGTTATAGGTGCAATATGAAAGAAGCAGCACCAAATGAATAGAAGCTGATCAAGTCTGAATGTGCACAAACTCCACTGCTTTTATGTTTGTGACTGACCTGGTCACCATTAGGTTATGTCCTATTTAAAGTTTTCCTTTAACATAACATTGCAGCTGTGACATATTTTTATGAAAGGATAAGTATGCACAAAAAGGTCACGATAGTCTCATTCAATATATTTAAAGAGAAATTCATATTCAGTAATTAATGTCTGATATTATGTTCAAGCAATGTGTCAAAATGTTCCTCAGTACCCTTTTTTTTTTTTTTAAATCTGCCTTGAATACACTTAAATCCCAGCTACGCAGTAAAAGTGTGTCTTCTAACCATAATTTCTATGCATCAGTTCTGGGAACACGTATGCAGACTCACCCAGCCAAAGTACAGATGGCAAATGTCACTTACCACTTCAAGTCACATTTATATCAAATTATATCCCACAGAACAGTAGTATAAATGAATGCACACGTAAGGTGCGTCACTGTAGAGTGTGATTTGTCGCAGCTGCTCTCACTTCTATGTTTAAAGTTTCTCGCCTCCACGTCTCCAGCCAGGCACATTCAACTCAAGACCTGTCAGTTTTCAGCTTTAAGAGCTTTAATCATTCTCCAGCTCACTGACCAATGATGCTTGATCGCAAATGTATAGAGCGGGTTTATGGTAGCTCTGTGAAACCACATGGTTACCTGTATTGATAGCCAATTAGTTGCTGTTGATCAGACTGGTCTTGGCTCATAGGTGTGATTCCTGTGTGTGGAAAGTGTGAACACATCTTCAGAAAAAAACACATCTTCAAATAAAATCTAAATAAATCCACAGGTAATAAGAAATAGACAAAATTGACAGGTGATGGCTGTCAGACAAGTTAAAAATGTGAGTGTATGTGAGGGGTCACAATCAAGGAAAATGAATATGAAATATTCATTTTTTTTCCTCCTTTTGTTGTGCACCTGACACATCAACCACATCTCCCTTAGTTACAGTTGCTATATCTCTCAGGCTACAGCACATATGTAACCTACAGTGACAGCTCAAAAGTGTTAATGACCTTGCTATTAACACATTAAGAAAATGTTTGGGCCATCATGGGTACTAATTATGCAATTAACAGGATTACGATGACAAAATGCTTGTTTGGATGCTCAGCTTTGGCAGAAAGCCCCAATTTATGTTTCATTGTTCATGCTGAAATCTTTACAAGTAGAAAGGCTTTGGTTATGAGAGATAATGAAAGGCTTTAGCAAACATAGGCAAAAGTTCCACAAGGAATAAAGCGTCTGCTGAAGCCGATGGAGTTTGATTTGCAATAAATAGTAAAACAGCAAATGTTAAAAACTCAACTACAATCATCGTCTGAACTGATTCTTGTAGTAATCTCACAAGTCATATTTAGCAAATGATATGCATCTTGGCCACATACACAAACACAAAGGATGAACGTGAAGAATTTGTAATAAAAGTACAGGTTAAATTTGCTCAATGCACTTTTGCACTTGTGACCGCTTGTGTGGAAATTATAAGATTGATGGTTCTTTCCCTTGTTATGGTTCCTAATATGTATATATTTAGACAGCTGCTGTTTGGGGGAGAAATAATTTAGCAATACTGCTCTGATCCAGTATTGCAGAGTGTTGTGGTGGTTAGCATTCGCACCACATAGTGAGATAACGCCCATTCCAAGTCCAGTTTAATTTTAAGGGCTTTTGTATATGGAGTTGCATGTTTTCCCTGTGCATGCATATTTGTTTTTTTGTTTGTTTTTTCTCGGGGCTCTAGTTCCCTCCCACTGTCCATGACTCCACATTGCACGTTGGTGCGACCTCCTCTTTGTGTTTACCCTGTGATGGACTGTGATGGAGCCAGGTGCTTTTACTCGTAGTCAGCTGGTATCGGCTTGAATGCGGGGGATTGGCATCGCTATCAGGTGCATAAAGAAGACTGTTCTTTGCGAGCGCCCGGGGACAACCAGCCAGATCTGCCACCGACTGCATGACATGACCAAACTACATTACAGCCTCGGACTTTAAGGTCTGCACTTTAGACCACAGTAGTACTGCCAGAAAAGAGTGAAATATGAGGCTATCGCACATAGGATGTATATATGTTTTATCTTAATATTGATCAATAATATGTGTGGATTTGCTTATCTCAGGATGCTTTAGTGTGTGGACCATAATTGGAGAATCAGCAGGAAATTGACTGGTTTTATATGGCCTCTTAACTTATTCCATTACAGGATTAATGTCAAACCAAAACAATAAAAGCTCAGTTTATGGCTTCACTTCTTCTGGTCCCACATCCATTGCAGGAAAGCATTTATTAATCCAAATGAAACAGTTTGATGCTTTTAAATCTAAAGGTCATTGGACATTGATACGTTTCTGAAAACCGCTCTCAACTAAACATTTTGTGCTAAGCCTACTTTTATTGTTTTCTCACTTACTGGATGAGAGCGGGAGGCAAAGTACTAGTTGGTACTGCCCTTTGGCAGGACCCACTGCTGTGACAGTGGCAGGTGTGGAGTTTGACTGGGGCAGTCCATCTGACAAACTGTAATGCAGCAGTCTTAAGACATGCTCAGGGAGGACAGAAACCTCCCATAGAGCAGAAGGGACAAAGGTTTGCTTGATCTTGATTTACAGTATGGATACAGACTGTGAAAGCGGAGCCGGGGCCTGACGATCCTTCAGGGTTTGGGGTTTTTTGTTGTCAGAAAAGTTACACGAGAACTAAAACACTTGCAGCGGCCAAGTATTCATAGCAATGTTGTTTTCTGATCCTTCCACTCAAGGTGAAGCAGAATCCACCAAGCGTTGGCTTGTTCACCCACTATTAGGAAACCTGAGCTGGGTTTAGACCAGGGGTGTCAAACATCAGGCACCAAGCGAATTCGCAATAGAAGGTATAATTTAAAAAAAAAACTTCGAATTTTGTATTTAAATTTTATTATGACACTGTTTTATCTGTATGGCCCACTCAAGATGAAATTAGGCTGTATGTGGTCCCTGAACTAAAATGTGTTGGACTCCATTGGTTTAGACCATCGTGAGACAGGTGCGTTTTACCCGACCGATGATGTGTTGTTGACATTTTTTGAAATTCGGCATGCAGTAGGTGCTTGGCTGAGGAGGCAATGATACCGAAGCACATCAGAACTTTGGTTGGTGTGAAGTATCTGGCCAACGGCTATTGAGACGGGTGCTATCAGATAATGACCACCACTCTCCCCATAACACAAAACATGATTGCGGATATACTGATGTTAAATCGCCCACAGACCCACAAACCCATCTAGCACACAGAAACACTCAGTCTCCCAACACGGGTCCTGTAAAATTTGGAATTTTGTAAAACATTACTGTGAAACCAAACACTGGCAGACACATCAAGCTACTCCTGCAATTATTATCAAATATAAACACAAAGACCTGAAGAGTAACCTCCTATGAATGTTGAGGAAAAACATATTTGGGTCTAAAAATACTAAACTTGCTGAGAAAAACTTTAAACAGCACCTGATTAATCGAACAACATTTTCACAGATGACTTCTATTGATAAATTGTTAACAATAACAAACGTGAAGATTGGGAAATGCTTCGACAAACTGTCACGTCCTGCCTGATCCTGCTGAGCTCCTTCACTGGCTGCTCACTAACTGAAGAGACGAGCAGCTGATTTGGTTGGTGTGCAAATCAATAAAGAAGCTCTGCACAGGACCATGAAGCCTTGACCCTCCAGCCTACATGAAGATGTCATCACAGCGGCTCTTTCATATGTCTGACTCATGAGCTTTGAACAATAGTCAAGATCCTCCATCTCTACATCAACAGCCTTAAAAACAAACTGCATAAATGCCACAAGACCCATGAATGAGCACTCGGATTTGCTCTTTTATCCCTCAGTTTTCATCATGTCTTAGAAAATGGTGCATGGCAAGAATATTAGTCAATCTTTCGAAAAAATTTATTCATTTTTTAAATCATTTTGTAGTGTAGCAGCCTCAATGTTCAAATCATAACCTTGGCCAACGGATGTTGTTTTTGTCCGAGTGTATTTATAGGCTTGTGTGTATGTATGCATGTAATCAACTTTTTGCAAACACTATTCTTCTGAATTACAGGAAATTTTCAGGGATGATTTGTCTATATCCAAGGATGGTTCCATTAAACTTTGAGAGAGCGATTGGGTCAAAGGTCTAGGTTGCAAAAAAGGTCAAAAATATGTTTTCGTCATAACGCGGTCAGTTTTAATCCGATCAATTTCCTATCCGCTGATATGCCCCAAGATGCGGTGACATCATTACCCTGGTTAGTGGTTGGGGGTCAAATGTCAGAGGGGGATCACACAAAATTTTTTTTTTAATTGTTTACAAACAGTGATAACATGAGGCAATTGAAACGACCAAGACAAATGATGGAAGGAGTGGTGTGGTGCATCAAATAACCTTTTAATCCATTGGTTACAAAGGTGGCAAATATGGCATTGGTGAAGGTATGCACTCTACCATGTGCTCGTTCTAATTTATTTATTGGTTTGTATGTATGTATGTATGTATGTATGTATGTATGTATGTATGTATGTATGTATGTATGTATGTATGTATTATGCCAACTTTTCACTAAGACTACTCACCCGATTTGCATGAAATCTTCCAAGGATAAATTGAATCGATTTTGGGATCGAACGGCTCATTGAGGGGTAAGATATTAACTGGACATACTGGAGCCCTGCGGTGTGCCGTCAGTCAGGACTGCAGCATGTAAGCTGCAGCTCGCTGCCTGCTAGCACACTCTTAACTTTGCTCTGGGGTATTCAACTCCAACAATGGCAAGTATCCAGAAACACCTGTGTGGACGTATTAACTTGGGTAGTGGTTTATCTGTGGCCCCGCTCAGTGTTTCGCACAGTGATGTTGCTGTTAGTGATGTTGCTGTTAGTGATGTTAGTATCGATATGAGCTAAGGGTTAACCTGCTAGCAATGCTAACTTGGTTCTGCAAAGAAAGCTAATAGCTCGGTTCAGCGAGTATCCACAAACACTGGCGGGAACGCATTGCAATCTTAGAGGCTAGTTAGCATTGATATGAGCTAACGGCTAACATGCTAGTGATGGTAACTCGGTTCTGCAAACAAATATGGCATTGGCAAATCTGCGCTACCGAGTGCCCGTTCTAGTTCTGAAATGTCTTTGCCCAGTGAAAACAAAGAATGATCTAAAATAGCAAGGTCATCATAGCATATAATTCCTCCTGGAAAATATCTTTATTTGCTAAGTTCTTACTGTCACTGAGCCCATAGAAGGCAGCAGCTGACAATCAAGCATGGCAGCAGGGTCATTAAATCTTAAAGTACACTCTGTTCCAGCTCATACTTTAGAATTGCATCAAGACATTTTTATTTTTTTTTTCAATTGTGAATCCTCACCTATCACATGATCAATCCTGATGGGGCTCAGCACATTGAAAATAAATGCAACTGTTGTGTGGCCACTGGGGCAACCAAACTTTTTGAAAATACTGCTCCCTGTAGTTACCAATTCTTCTGCACAAGTGTGACTACATGGACAATAATAACAATGGCAACTTCCAGAGTGTCCAGACTCCCAGTCCATCTTCTCCCAGGACTTGGTGGTAGAGCAGAGTTGAGCGATACCCGGAATAGCAATCCAATTTTGTCGTTGGTCCATAAGAATGTATATGTATGCGCCATTGTTGGAATAGCAAAGGAATAGCAGAAAGTCGCCACCTCTGAGCCTGGTTCTGCAAAGGTTTCATTTCCACTGTCGCGAATGCTTGCTCACGTGGATTTGTTGTGTTTCTCTTTGTTAAAAGCACCTAGAAATGACTGTGTTGTATGTGGTGCTATATAAATAAAGTTGAATTGAAAATTGAATTGAATTGTTAATGTTTACAAAGTGTTGTTTTCTGTGTGCATAGTTTCAACACAAAAACAACCAACAGCACCCACTAGAGGCTCAACGTGAAAACTACATTGTTTTCAGTGTTTCTGCCATTTTGTTTGAAAACGTTGCAATGTAAACGCAAAACTTTTCTGAAATGAAAATGCAACAATTATACGTTTTCACTTGAAATACTGTGGTGTGAACAGGGCCTAGCAGCAACTATTAGTCCACCTTCAGGCTTAAATCACAGTTTTGATGGTGGTGATATCAGAATACAGCTGACAATTATAAGATGTTTATCAATATAATCTCTGTTTAGTCAGCGTATGATTTGGTACCTTTATAGTTCGAGGTAAAAACAGTCCCTGGTCAAAAAGCAATCTTTAGATAAGGTTGAAGGTGAAATTATACTTTACAAATGTGGTGCATGTTCACAAAAGCAAACAACAGATAATTTGACTTCATAAAACTGGTTCACGTTCAACCAGACGAGGAACATTTGTCAGCTTTTCTCTGTGCAATTCAAAGCAAGATGTGCGAAGTAACACAGAAAATAATTAGTGCATAAAAGTAACAAACACACAATAGGAATAAATGACTGTTATTTTTGCTTTTATGATTTCTTTTGTGGAGCTCTGCTTCGGCTTCTTCAAAGGATGTGCTGGATTGCTTCAATCTGCCTCTTATCTGGACTGTCATCAGAAAGCCTTTTTTTTTTTTTTTTTTTTTTTATTTAATGAAATGAGTGCTCAGACTGCCACCCCTGGAAACGGATAAGCGGGAGAAAATGCATGGATGGAGTTTAACTCTATAGGGCCCCCAGCTGGCTCAGTTGGTAGAGCATGAGACTTGAAATCTCAAGGTAGTGGGTTTGTGTCCCACGCCAGGCACCACCTTCCTGTGGGTCCACCACCTGCAGGAAAGGTTCTTAATCAGTGCTATGTGATCTGGGTGACGGTGCTCAGACTGACACCCAGAAACAGATACGTAAGTGAGAGAAAATGGATGAAAGCTGAAGGAAGAAAATGTATTGCATTGTTTATTGTTCTTTCAGGAGGGTTTTCATCTGAAACCAAGGTGGACAGACTAAATATCTGGAAACACCACGCGCCATCTCTTTTTACTATTCATTTCAACTAAATGTCTCTACAGCTCCTCGTCACCCTTTTGGATCTCTCTCCCCGTTCACTAAACTCATGGGCTCTTTTGCATGACCAGGCATTCCATGCCACAGCATTTCAGCGAGATTTAGGTCAGGGCTTCCTACTTCGCTAATCCAAAACAATAAATGTCTTATTTCTAAGTCTTTCTTTGTTGCGCTGCTACCATACTAGGGATCATTGTCATGTCAGAACAAAGTCAATCCAGCTTCACTACTAAGAGGCAAATTTCTAGTCTTCTTTAGCTCCTGAAGCTTGACGTATGCGACTGCTTGCTGCATGTTCATATCGGACTCATGACCGCCTCCGGGGTTCAACCTTTCTGATGTTTCTAATATCTTTTCAAAGTTGCAAATTAAGATTGACAATCACTTCATGCAGATATTGCACAGCTGTGTAGCAGTAGGAGAGAAGAATGCTTGGTACACAGCGTCTGTTCTTTCATCTGTCACCTATTTTTATATGCGCTACCAACATTGTAGGCATTTGATTGTTGTTCTCTGAACCTTCCACTTCTCTTCATACATACAGTATATTGAGTTTATGTACTTCATAATGTTCTACCTCTCATACAGGATATTTATTCATTATGTGGCACCTGCACAGAATACATTTACGATTTCATCTGCACCGGCATTTGAAAATGAGAAACTTCCATTAGATGAAGAAAAGTATTGTTCTGATTCATTACATTTCCAAACAAGAAACACAGAAATGCATGCACAATGCACTGTTTGTTTCTCTTTGTGCGCATTTTGCAGGTGATACCTTAAGAATACCAGATTGATTGACAAACAGAAAACAAACAGTATGGTAACCTGAAAGCTTGTAACTTCAAAACAAATTTGAGCTGTTGGTGGAGAAATGTCAACCTAAAAATCTGAATTTGGCCAATAAAAAAAACTGTCTGCAGATGTACTTATATGGATGGCAGGGACAAAATAATTCCCTATTACACGTCGATTAAATAGGTTGTGGAAAAAGCACATCAAATAAATATATTTAAAGGCAGTGAGGCAGAACTGTCATATTTTATGAATACAGTGTGAAACTGACACGTACAAAGAGAAACTTGCTCCTCGAAAGTGAAAGTCACATGATTAACTCTGAACCTACACTACCCACTATTTGCCTCACAGCAAGCAGTGCATTTGATCTTAATTCTGCATGTCCTGCACTGTCGCATTAATGGATATTGATGTCAACGGCTGTTTTTTGAGTTAAAAGTGAAAGATAAAGTAAATTGGAAAAAAAGACACACCAGAAACATGTATTATAGTCGTGCATTCCACTTCTAACATACGTCTCGCCAACTTCTAAGTATTGGTGATGGGATGCTGGAGCTCATGGATGAAGGCAGCGTAGAGGTTCCCTGGACAGGTTACCAATTCATCAAACGGTAAATGGAGCTAACGTACGTATCGTTTGTTTTGTTTTTTTACTACGTCAGCAGTCTCCAAATATCTTTACATTCTTCCATTCTAGGAGTACAATTGGGGACACTTCAACATACGCACAGAAGAAGATTAATTTTCTACTTCCCCTTGCCACACCTGCCTGTACTCACACAACACACACCACTATTAAAACATCACCTTTCTGCTGCCATGACCATTTGCTCCCTGAATAACACCTAGATGATTGATCACAAAGTCATTGCTGTGGGATAAACAATGCCTGAAATAAATCAAAAGATGCCCCGAGACGAACAAAAGCAAAAATATCTTATTAAAACCTGTGCAATTAAAAATGCCTCTCACCCACCATGAAAGCAGCCAGTTTTGGAGGCGTCAAATACTGACGCTATACAAAAAAAAACAACACAACTGCTTTTGGAAATGGTATGTCACAATATGTGTGCTAATACATCTATTTGCATATAATCCTCCCAGTGTGAGTGACAGACATGCTCTAGTCATATGGAAAACATGTTAAATGTGGAGAGTTTGTTATGCTGGCAGATTCTACAGTTACTTGATCAGATTTGATGTGTACATGCATGTGATCTCGAGATTGCACTTGTGTCATCATGCATAAATCTTCGGTCTTCACCTAATCCATGCCCTTCTCGTGTGCAGTTTGGGTCAAAGATGTCGTTTTTTGACAGTAATTTACGTTGTTTAACTTTGTCCAGGTGCCGTAAGGCAGAGGACCTTGTCCCTCTACGTTCCCTGGCTGCTCTTGCGTGAATGCCCTTTCTATTCAGCATTTTGTTTAGAACTGATGGATGCACATTGACATCTCATTCTGCAGTAATGGCTGAAGGATTTGGTAAACTTGTTCTTTTTTTTATGCTTCTCCTACTTTTAATGTTTTGCTCTCGGCTCCTTGTGATATTCTATTTCTATTTGTTAGTATTTATCTGACGGGATGGTTAGAGGCCCAAATCCTGTGGTTTTGACTTTATAATCATTCTCAAAGTGATGGGTGCCTACCTGCAGTCATCTTAAGTCGTGTTAGATCACATTTGTTTTGTTTTTTTGTTTTTTTAAACCGCATACAAATTCGTGATCCACAGACGCTGCTCATTAAAAGCGATTCCTTGATGCCTGAATTTGATTCAAAGTGTGAATAATTTAGGCTGATTCTTTTGTCCTCACAAACAAGAAAACCAATCAAGGGTAAAAAGAGGAATTAAGTCAATTCTTAATTCCAGGTGAATTGAAACCGTGTATTCAAAGTAAGATCAAATGGTAACTACGTGTGTTATTCAATCATAATAGCTTTTTTATGGTGATTTTAAATTGATACCCCTTTTTTCACAAATGACAGAAATCCACCCAATACTAAGGAAGAAAAAAAAGCCAGTCATAACTCTAATGTTTTACCCCTGTCAGGCTCAATTTGCAGTTTTAACAGATCAGCTTTATGGGTCTACTCTACACCTTCGCCCTACCAATAGACCACAGACATCAACACGACAGCCACTCAAACCATAACTTATCCCGCCTCCAGCAGGGGAGGCTGCACTCAGGTCACATCCAGGTGATAAGTCTTCACTGGTCAACCTGAATCTCTTTCCATTTTTCTGCCTGTGTGCACTTCTCATTTACTGACCTTCCCAGTCAACCCCTCCTCGCCTTAGTGTTCGCTGTATAAACGCAACCAGCAGGAACCATTGTGTCTGACCAAGGTCAGAAGATGCTGCAACACACAACCTGGATGGGATTGTTTGGCATTCATAACAACTGATCAGGAGATGATAAATGCTGGTGAAGGTGGCAGCAATAATAGAAAAAGACATGCATAAAGGATCAAAAGGAAATAATAATGGAGACATATTCAAGTACCAATAATGGGGAAACTGATGCTAAAGTCTGTCAGCAGAGGTAAGCTCACTGCTTCAAAGTGTGATTACTTTAGCATATTTGGAGACCAACCCTGGGAGAGAGTGCAGCTGGTGATGCAAGTGGTTCCTTTTTTGGAGAGTTTCAGGCCCCAAGATTGAGCTATTGTGTTCATGGTGAAGAAAATTTGATATTTAACACAGCAGTTAAGCTCTCACTATGAATAAGCAGATAGACTTTTAACAGATTATATTAATATTTAGACAATGGCTTTGATTTTTAAATGAGCTTTCTATGCTTCTCCTGGTCTATTTTGTTGGTCATCCTCAATTATATTTGTCAGCTTTACAGTGTATTTGGACCAAACCAAGTCTTTGGGGAATCTTTGTGGAGTTGATACAACCCACCTGACCCAGTGGCACGCGTGCAGGTGCAGCAGTCAAACACTGAATGTGAAAGAAGTGCTGTAATAGCATTGTTTACTAATGGAGCAACATTTATGAATGATTTATTATTTAATTCTTTAGCCCAAATGTGAAGTGGCCCACCTGGAATCCGTAGGTATAAAATGGAAAACACAGTCTACTATAAACCTAAGTATTGACAACACAAACATATTGTCATTCACCTCCATATAAGTTACAATATCAAGGTAACCTGCTCCGCAATCAGGGTGCACACAAACGTTAATGCAGGGTCAGAACCAGTCCCTGAAAACCCAGAACCTGAACATAAAAGCCTGTACCAGCCTGTGCTGGACTTCTAGCTCTCAAGGAAGGGATGAGTTAAAAATCTGTAAGGTAAATACAATAATAGCAATATACTATATAATAATATTTCACCTCAGCTGTCAGAGACAAAGCTCTGAATGCCACTATGTTATTGACATTAGTTGTTTTAAATAAAGAATCTCAATGAGAAACCAGTGCACTGGTTTCTAGTCTATATGGACATTTGTTGCTATATGATTGATTTCTATGATTTATCATTAATGGTTACTATTTTCGATTCAATGTAAAGGCCTGGTCAAATTTTCACCTTGTAGACTAGCATCCAGCTGAATAAAGCAAGTTGTACTATTGCATTGAGGCGGATATAATGTACACTGCCTATTTGATTTGGGAATCTATGCCCCTATGATTTTAAACAAAACAACAACAAAAAATGCTTACTTCACCAGAAGTATTTGCCATTGTAGGCAGCTTGTTCGAAGAAGAAATTGTTATTTTAAAAGGAACATTTCTACTCTCCATCGTGCACGAGGTCTGATGGGAACTTGTGACTATCAATGGAAGAGACACACATGCACTTAATAAATTGCTGCATGAAGGTGTAGGGAATAGAGGAGACCAAACTGCAGAACTAACAGGTTAAGTGAGGGAGAAACAACCAGGTCAGACGTGTGAGCGCTAGTCCGCTCCTCAGCAAGCCAGCCAACGGCAGACTAACGTGATCTGCATCCTAACCAGTTGCAGCACAGCACTTGTCCTCTGGCATGCTCGCTACCTCCTTCAGACCAGGCTGCCAGGAGAAAGAATGAGCCGCTAGAGCTTCAAGGTCAGATATAAGATCTGGATGGGGAATAATAAACATGTTTAAATTGACAGTCTTGTGCCAGGCTTGGACAATCATTCAATTACACATTGACGATGTGCTAATTCAATGCTAGATCCCAGTGGCTGATTGAGTTTGAATTGTTTCTGCCTTTGGGATTATGAAACATGACAGGCTTTTTATAAGGTGTAATTAACACTCTGATTTTAATGGGGACATGACAGATATTAAATTGGTTTCAGATCTCAGTGTCAGAGGCTGACTGTTTACGATGCTCCGTACTGTGTGTGCGTCCGAGCGTATGCGTGTGTCGAATGTTGCCATTTTTAAAAACCCGTCAACTGTCATCATATTAGAGCTTATCGACAAACTTGCTCGGATGCAAAACAAACTCAAAGCTGAATTAAAAAATAATAATTAGAAAATAAACACTGTAATCAAAGAGAAAAACAATCAATTCCTGTTGATTAAAGCATCAATGGAAAGCAACACATACACATACAGTACAGTACAGGTCGTCGATTTGGGAGGTTCTGAATGCGTGAAGGAAAAAAAAAAAAAAAAAAAAATCAACAAGTATGTTCTATTCAAAGCTGTTGAAACTTTAAAACACCCCTCCTCAGCCTTAATGATGTCTCTAGGTACCCAACTTTTGTATTCATGCTCAGCGGAACAGCTTGCAACAGGGCCCAGCCATATGGCTCAAATGAAAAAGGAACTTCAACAAATAAAAAATCCAAGGCAATGCATAAAAAGAGGGTCTGTTTTCTTGGCATTGAAGCATAGAGAATAAATACTAATGAGCGCTGAGTTGCTGACTGCACAGTTTCATACATTTCCTACCAGCATTAAAATTGAAATGGAATCCATCTGTGACTTCCAGTCGAATACCTTAACGGGACGTGTCGTACCCTCTGATCCAGAGACCACGCGCTGGTCAAGTATTTTCTGGCATGGCTCGTCATATTGCACTACAAGATGGTCCAACTGATCGGTAAAGTCGTTGTGTGTCCTTCCCAACGTGAACCCCGCTGTTCCTTTACATTGCAATTCCACAGCAACACCTGAAATGGTAGTAATGTGCAATCGTCCAAGACGCACAGCCTCCTTGTCCCGTCTCTGTGAGCACAAGATGAAGCGATCTCCCAGTCTTTCAGTGCGATAAATACTGGCAAATGGAGTGTACAATAGTCAGTGAAAACAAACAATTAGTAAAGCCAATTCCCTGAGGGACCGACTGTCAGAGGTATTCACATCTATCAACCAGTGCGCGTATTCACAAAGCATCCTAAGGCTAAAAGTAGGTCTGAGTGACGTCACTCTTAAAAAAAAAATCTTGGAATTCCTCGAATTTGAAGATTTTTCTTCGAATTTTCTCTTACTAAGATAAAAGTAATTCACAAAGCATCTTAAGCCCTCAGAGAGCTCATAAGAAGGAAAACCGCTAAAAGGAGCGAGGAGGACTTTTAAGAAGCCTAAGAGTTTCTTAAACAGACAAGATGACGGAAAGACAAAGAGAAAGGGAAGATGTTCTCCGTGTGTTTAACAACAATGATTTAATGACACGCTACCGGCTCGATCGTGCAGGAATAATGTTTGTCGTCGATCTCGTCAGGGATGAGCTTACGTTTTCCACGCAGTGAGGCAACGCAATAACGCCTAAGATGAAGGTGATCACAACAGTGCGGTCCGTCGCTACAGGGAAGCTGCAGCAGTGTAGCGGTGATGACTGTGGTCTGTCCCAAGCCTCCGTCAGCAGAGTGATCAGTCTGACGGTTATAGCGCTTTCACAGCCCCACAATGGTCGAAAATCACAGGGATTAATGACAACTGCGTCCACCATTAATATCAAATACATTAAGTGGTAAAAATAACCAGCGTGGACAGAAAAGACAACAATAATCAAATCAATGTAATTATCGGCATGTGAACGAGGTAAGTTCAGTCATTTTTAAACTTAAGCTTAATTTAAGTTTTCTGAGTTTCTTCATCATGACATAAAATAATTGTCATAATTACACACTTTTAATACAGCCCAAGATATTTGACTGGTTAATTTTACTCTCCATTCTATTAGGAGCACAGAGCGCTTTTTCTTCTTTCTTCCTTTCTCTAACAACCAATCACAGCTTTCAGCAGACTGCATCACACGTACCAACGGGGTCAACCACACCTCCTCACTAAGATAAAAGTTTCTGTCAAACTCCTTGCTCAGAGTTGCTCTTAGAAACTCCCTGAATCATTTTTAAGCTAAGATTCCTTGCTGGGAATTTTTAGGCTAAGTTAGGAGCTCTCTGAGAGGACTCTGAGACGCTTCATGAATACAGGCACAGATCTTTCCCAGCGCTTTGATCGTGGATACAAGAGGGAATAGTGATGGAAAATGGTCTGTAATTTTCTGTGTGCTCCTAGCATGTATCATCATTACATAATATGATCCGGTTAAGCAGGGAGGTTTGACGCTACATTTTTTCTTGTTTCTATCCGCTACCATATCACCAGATGACCCTATTTCTTATCCATTTTAAAAATGACAAGCTCATTTTTCACTTTTTTCCCTTTCCTCCCGTTCGAACATTACAGCAAAAAATATATGTATAACCCGAACCAGCAGCTTGCATACGCCTCCATTAAATTGGTGGATTGTAATACTAAAGATACCTCCTGTGGGTCAACTCGGCGGGCGTAGATGTTTCATTGTCTTGTTACCCGTGCTCACTGGTAGAAATGCTTATGTCATGAACACCTGCTGCATTTAAAAGAGTGTTCTGGCCGTGATTCCATTCATTTCAATGTTGAAAGTGTCTCCCTGAAATTGGATTTTATTCATATACGGACTGGGTTAACTGATGCTGGGGTTACACGTTTATACGTGATGTGGATTATAAACTCTGTCATCGTTATGTCAAAGCACAGAGCCTTTCATGCCGGTCGGCTAAAGCTACGGTTTTCTGCAATGAAATTTTCATGGTACTATCTTGGCCTGTATAGCTGTATATCTATAAAGCAAATCTTGAAACAATCAAGTGATAACTGTGACATAAAATCCTTCTGACACCTATCTCATATTCGTCACATTAGTTATGGACATTGTTTTTATGGTAATCTCAACTGTGGCTGGAAACAGAAATATCTGATGGTTTTCCAATAGATGTTTCTCTAACTTTGATGGAAACTGTAAAGATGTCTGTAGATAAGAAGATTGTTCATTGTACTGTGGAATTTATTTACTTTGTATAAGCACAAACACCTTCATGGACTAATCTATTGTGTCTAACTGTTTGAAGTATTAGAGCTGTTTTGTGTTGCACAATGGAGATGAACAGCACATGGTCAAGCTAAAACAAACAAAAAAAATAAACATATTTCACACTGTAATCAATATATAGATCTTGAAGTGTAACAAGGACAAGTGTTCATTAAACTAAACCGTTTAATAACTATGTTTTAACACAGTGAGGTGTTATGGTTAGGAGACAGGCAAGTTTAAACGCACTCTCTGATATGGAGATGTATTCACAGGAAGAGTCCTGACAATTTTCTTGCTCTGCCGCATCTGTCTAATGCATAAACATGCCAGCAAAATTACGGGTAATTTTCCATTTTGTTCCTCATGGATTGTTCAGTGAGACATCTCAACACTAAAGCGCCACATCCAAAGCCACTTCAGTGAAGCAGGAAGCAGAGCGAACAACATTATCAGGCAGGTAACTACAACAGTGCATCTTTAAAACTTGGTGGCCTGAGGACATATTCTGAGGCACTTTCATTTTTATACCTGAGCCATATCTGCTTTCACTTACCACTTTAAAAATAAGCTGAACATCCATCTAACTCTTTGAAAACTCAAATGTCAGATAAATCACTACTGTGTCACATCAACCGAACTAATCTGACGTGATCAAAGAGGAAAATGATCCCATCTTCATCTTTGTGATGGACTCATAGATGGATTAGATTAACCTTAATGGTGACCCAGTGTAATGTGAGGAGGTGGCTATCTTACAAGAGTGCCTATCTCTCCCTCCACCTCCACCCATGTGAGGAGTTGCATCCATTTCCTCTCTGGAGGGTTCAGGGCTGCTGGGCTGCGGCTTGTCAAAAACAATTACATCCCTTGGTCTCTGGGAGGGCCTCCTCTTAATTTGAACTGATAAGCATCTCCTTGCATATTAGCAGTGAAGCCCAGCGGTCGTCCTGCTCCCACAGATAATGGACTGGGTTGGCAAACAGCATTTGTCAGGGACAGCCACTTACCTGGGCCGTGCGCGACATGTCGAGCAATGCTAATAATAGCCACTCAGCCAGACTAGCAGTTACCGGCCACGGACCCCAACCCTGTGGCTGACCAATCGATAGTCATTTACTCCCGCTTTCCTCGCGACTCAACAGAGAAAAAGATGTATTACTGAACCCCCTCTCTCTGTTTGCTTTGAGGCCGGATGGGGGAGAAAACACTTTGTCATCCCTGCTTGACCAAGTTGAACATTGTTTGGACGCAAACAGCTTCTGTCGTGCATTAAGGGTGATCTCATGCGAGCGTGGTTGCAATTTATACAATGCTATGGAATGCAATATGAGTTTAAAGGGAATTTACGACAGTCACATTGCAATCAAAAGTTTAAGGGAAATGTGAGAATAAACCATCGCTTCCTTTCTCATCTGCATGTCATGGTTGGCTCAAGGATTGTAATATGGTGTTCCTGCTTCCTTATTTCATCCTGGAAAATAAGGCCCCCACCTCCCAATTTATCTTATCCATCCAACATCAACCTAATGCCAACTGACAGTGGACGAAAGGCAGAGCACCAATAGACAGGTCAACAGTCCATCAAAGTGCGTTTATGGACATCGGTGCTCGGAGGCACTGAAAACGCAACTTTTCGAATACAGCTCCCACATGGCATTACTACACTGAGATAAAAAAGTGGTGGGGATGCCAAATACAGCTCCCACATGGCATTACTACACTGAGATAAAAAAGTGGTGGGGATGCCAGAATCAGCTAGGATTGGGTCCAGCTTTCACGATCCTAATCTGGATGAGGCAGATGGAGATGGAGCAGATAGATACAATGCATGCATTGTATATTTTAATGGAAGGCCAGAGAGATGAACAGATTAGTGATATTGAAACAAATATCAAGCTACATTAAAAACAACAACAACAACAAATGATGGAAAAAGACAACCAGGGAACTAATTGTGAGCTGAGATCCAGAGATATCGCGACAGGACTGAAGACGATCAAGATGCAGCATGCACACAGAGGGAGAATGAAAAAACAAACACACCAGTCTTGAGGAAAAGACAGTGTGATTAATTTCTGTTCATCACGGCCACTCATGCAGCACACAAGCAATAACGATGTTGGTTTGGCTGGCAAGTCTGCCAGAGTGGGATGTTGTTTCCTTATGGCCGCAGGTTGGCATTATCCCAGCGCGCTTATATCATTAAATCACTCATTAGAGGCGAAATAAATGACATAATTTGATTTACAGTGCCAGTATCACTCCTCCAGCTAACAGGTGAGTTGCACAAATACAATTACACAGCAACAATGACTTCGGGGTGGCGGAAATTATCACTGGGACCCACAGGCTCGCTTCATGCATAACCGCACATTGACATTTACAGGGAGATCCAAAGCTATGCGTTTCATACATGTTTGCATTCAAATTTTCTCGCTTATTTGTAGGTAGAGGGGCGTCAGTGAGTAAAAGGATGGCGCTGTCCACCTGGATTCCACTCACTTCCTCACAGCCATCATTCGTGTCTCCTTTTGTTTTGAGCTGAGTAACGATACAATATTCATGACGCGTATGAGAGAAATGATAAATCAAGACAGCTGCAAAGATTAGAAAGGTCAGTTGCTTGTTATCAATGCGGTGCCAACAAAATAAGTACAATACAAGGTGTGTGTGTGTGTGTGTGTGTGTGTGTGTGTGTGTGTGCGTGCGCATATGGACCTGATAGTTCCAGGTTGGAAATAAATGTGATGCATGTGTTAAATGTTGTTGTGCCTGAGTCAAATGGAAAAAAAAATATGGTTAGAATAAAACAAACTGTGTTGATGTCACATGCAGTTAGAGACCTAATGCAGCAGACAGTTCATGAGTGACTTCATTTGAAGAAACACAGAAACAATAGTGAAGGACAGAAGGGCACTGAAGCCAGATTTTTTGGTTTGCACAATGTGCAGCATCTCTAATGGAATGGGTGTTGTCGTTTTGTTTGTCTTCGACTAAATACATGCGTTTCTAAATATGTCGCCAAGAACAGATGATGAGCACACACTGGTGCCTTTGTGCAGTTGAACACGACCACAGCAAAGTATAATGCTCAGATTAGAATACATATTCAAAATAAGGGATTCAGGAATTCAGTGCGATGCAGGGGGGGGTTGGACACATTCCAAACAGCCTTTAATCATTTGCATCTGAATAGTCGGCGCTATTAGTATGGTAAATATGTTGTAGCACATGATAAGCCCATTTCAGAGGGAACACAAACCCAATTAGGATCAAGAATAGTCAGCCAAAGTGCCACACAATGGAAAGTTGCACTTTCCCACACAAGCAAGCATCACAAACCAGTTAAAGCATGGAGAAGCCTTTTGTACCTGTATTTCATCCTGGCCCTGAGGGGCATTTCCCTCCCCTCTGTGTAAGCAAAACTGACATCCTTTATAAAAGATTTATGAGCCAAAGATGCAAACGATAGACCGTGAACTCCCTCGGGTGCAGCCTCTTCCATCTGTGAAGGATCACCTGTTCTTAGGTGGGCTAAAGCGCTTGTTCCCTGCCAGTGTACTAACAGAAGCTCAAGCCGTAGGGAAGCGGGGCAGGGGGCTGTGCAAGTGTAAAGTCTCTGGGCTGCAACCCGAGTGATGCAGCCCCAACAGCAGATATTATGGAGTTCTCAAACAGCTGACAGAACTTTCTACTGGCTGCGGCAATGCTTAAACACATGGCCAGAGGCGACTTAGGAGTAACTGATAAAAATCTGCCTTTGATGTGAGAAAACTAGAGGGGAATAATTCAGCAGTCCTCACCTGGCTTTTTAACTACACATCGACCTGGGAATTACTGCCGCTTTAAAGATTCCTAGTGAGACATTTTCAAAGAAATGGTGCAATTCAGATGACTGGGATCGTTCATTTGAAACGAGACCATGAGGGACTACAACACATGTTGAGTGAATACAGCATGCCTTT
Organism: Lipophrys pholis; assembly: GCF_963383615.2. Taxonomy (NCBI): domain Eukaryota; kingdom Metazoa; phylum Chordata; class Actinopteri; order Blenniiformes; family Blenniidae; genus Lipophrys; species Lipophrys pholis. The sequence continues at coordinate 14,905,174 of NC_137637.1, forward strand.
AATATTTTGCTGCATAAGTAGGTGCGTGTTAAAAGTCAAAAAAAATAAAACGCACCACAGCGGTGTAAAGATGTACAAAAAGCTATAAGTAGGACAGCCCCCTCCTGTGCTGGTGCCAGCTTAATGTAGAGAGAGAGGAAGGCCAAGGAGACACAAGCCAAGCCAAGAGGCTAAAACAATTTGCAACATCAACAGGATCTACAGTGAAGGATGAGTGCTGAGGAAAGCTCTTACATCCAATCCTCAGGAGCCCCAACAGGATTACAGCTCTACGCCTCTTTATAGCCCCACAACTGGTCCAAGTAAGACAGACACCACCGGTTAGACTGATGACTCAGTGGTGGCATATGTTCAATAAGGGCCATGGTGTCATTTGTTACATTTTTCTCTGCCGGAGTCTTAATCCGAGGCTGTGAACAGACACCCATTTTCTCACCTGCACCGACTCTGCTTCGTTCTCTGCCTCATTCCACTTGTTATTCAGATGAATGAATAGCTGAGCACTGTTGCCTTGACTGAGTTGTGCTCCTGGAGAGGCGCATTCAGCCCAGTCTCCCACAGGAGAAGTGGTGGTGGTGAGAGGGAGGGCACTAAAATAATGCTAGGCTTTGTGAGGGGATTCAGCGCCATCCCCCTCCCTGTCTATTCACCATTCTCGCTCTGCCGTGGCCTCTCAGGATACCTCTCCACACCTTCCTCCTCCCATTTGATAGATAAATGCACCCTGGTTGAAAGTGGGGTCGCACTTGTTGCTTCTATCACGTTTTGTATTCATCTCCGGTATAAAGTTGTGAGTCCCGCGCTACCCTCCCCCTGCCAAAGTCTGTGACGAGCCTAAACAATGAGAGGGGCACTCTCTCGGAGCTACTTGGTAATATGAAGGGAACACATTAAGTCTCTTCAGGCACATTTAATTGCCGACCTTGTTTGCACGCCACGCCCCTGGTGCTTTGTCCCTGGTTTATCTCGTTTGCTCTCAGAGTAGTAAACAAGGAATAGTACAAAGCGCCGGCCTGAAATTCAAGATGTCTCATCAAGTGTTGTTCTGGATTCTGCTCACAGAAATACAGAGTGCGCTTTAGACCTTGTTTCCATACTAAAACCCGCTTGCGCCGCTTTGAGTAGTTCAAGCCATTTCAGACAAGTTTTCCATTCACAAGGAAACCCAATTTGAAAGTGGCACTTTTCTTCTCCCTCTACTGTGACCACTAATGAGTGCTCACAAATGTGACAAACAGCCCAGCAACTCTACCGGCTCTTGCCAAGTTAGAACTCCTTCCTGTCACCTCCTGCTCTCTCTGGTTTCATATTGTGTGACAAAAACCTTCACATTGCGACGCCGCCGTTCAAAATGTGCAGAATCATACTGGAGGTGTCGGAGAAGTTCACCCCTCAGCATCTCCACCTCGCACTACCACCGCCTGTGTCTGTGAAGGCTTACGTCGCCACACTGGAAAGTAAGACCCACTGTCACCATCCACACTCCAGCATCCTCTCGCTGGTAAAAAAAAAAAAAAAGTGTTAAGAAAAGGCTGATTTGAGGTGTTAAAATGTGTCAGATGATGGAGAGAGGCAGAAAAAAAAATGCACCTTTGTGCAAATATAGACTAAAAATTTTGCTTCATAAAGAGACATTTTTACCTTGAGGAGACATTTTATGTCTCAAGCTGGAAAAAAAAAAAAGAAACTTCTGCCTGATAAGCGAGAGAAAAGTGGCCAAATGGTCATTATCATGCCAGGCAGCTGAAAGAAATTCCCATTGTGGTTTGAATGAAACTAGTGTCATTACCGGGCTTCGCTTTGCAAAGCCATCAGATCAGGGGGGAGGTGGGAGGTGTGAGCTATTATCCATTTGTAATTGTGTGGGCTCGTCATTATTAATCCACCTTTGACCTTTTAGGTTGCTACAAGAATTCAATGATAAGGCGGAACAGGTTTGAACAGAGAAATAAAAGACTCAATACTTAACCGTATCATTTGTCTTACTATGTTCCTCACATTTATTTGCTTTTTTTCTTCTTCTTCTTTTTTTTTTACAATTACATTTCTTCACCCCTCCCTCTGGCTTCCTGCCATCGTTTTTCTTGACAATGGACCTGTCAGTTCTTAAATTACTTCACCAAACGAGATCACTCTGGATGACGAGTACTAAAACGTCTGTGATAACCATCATCGAGCCTATTTGAACAATACAAATGTAACGCAGGTTGTCTGCATATCAAGCTGCGTTATTGGCTGAGAGTCTGTGTGATAATTGTACTTCTGAAATTACTTATCAAATGAGTTTAGCCTCCGTCGTCTGCACGTAACAGTTGTTAGTAAATAACAGTTTAACAATCTAAAACCTCCGTTTACAGCTGAGACAGCTTGTTGTTGGATGAAACACCAGAATTGATATGTTTTGAGACACTAAATTAACATAATTAGGGGAGACTAATAAATTTTCACAAGTTGTATCTGCAGATTGAAATTTAAAAGCGCAGCAGACGTGAAATTTTTGCCTGCCGAATTATTTTAGTTCCTCTGACTCAGTGCAATAACAGGAACTGGAACATATTGATCCAAAGAATCGGGGTCCCGATTCATGACGGCAGATGGGTGACAAATTAAAGAGAGAAGCTGAATAAATGAGTGGCGGGAAATGAAGATACTTCCACACAGGTACACTGCACTTTTGAAAAGGGTTTATTGTTGGGACATGGATGATAAGAGCTTTATCCAAACACACCACTCATGAAGAATCGAGCCATTGTCCTGTCAGAAAAAAGCCCAGGATAGAAGTACGTGGTTAATGTGGGTATGACCCATCATTTCACCTCCATTGGAATCTACACACTATTGTTTGGGTGTAGTGTTTGTGGGGGTTTGAACTTACTGCGTTTTCTGATGCATTTCAACTGGCGGTCACGGCGGCTGTGGCTTCACTGGTAAATTGGGCATCTGTTTACATGACAATGGCGCTTGAAACCACTAAAAACACAACATTTTGAAAACGGCTTCCACGGTGGGAGTTTTTGAAAAAAACTCCATTTTCATCTCCATCTCCGTAGAAACAGGCACAAACGCAACTTTTGTGAAACGCCATTAACAACAATGGCGGCCTCCAATGGCTGAGCCCCACCTGGTGTCACCAGAAAGGATTGCATGCAAATTATGTTATTAATTCTTTTAAGATTATCTACAATTGTTTCTCGTCTGTGAATAAAGCTTCCTCCTAACTTGCATATAATTTGTGTGTTTATTTATTTTTCGGTCATGAAACCACACAGGAAATGAAACCACACACAGTATACATTTCCTTTGATGTTGATTTAAAATCAAAATCAACATCAAAGCAGATGTATACTGTAAATTTTAGATCAATGGAAGGTACATAAGTTAAAATGTGCAGGGCTTGTAATGGACAGTACAGACTTGTGACGGATGCACATATGCTTTAGTGCAACTGGCTTGTGTTACTAATGATGTCAAAACAAAGAGGTGATGTAGTGTAGTATGGCTGCAGTGTATAAGCTCCTCCTCACAGATGAAACAAACACTTAAAAAGTTAAGGGGTGCAAAAACCAAATCATTGGCGTGGTTCTTGAGAGGTATGAAAAACAAAATCAGACTCAGTTGCAAGACTGCATCCACATAGTTCATCAACAACATGTATTAGAGGTTGAATGGACCAGTGACTGGACCAGGTTATCCCACGCCTTTGCACATAATCAGCTGAGATCAGCTCTGCCCTCCTGAAAGTCGGAGCTGGAATCTGTGGTTCACAAGATGAACTAATATGTTAGTGACTGGAAAGTGAAGTCAGAATCTCTCGTTGTATTTCTGACGCAGTCATTGCATATAGCAGTTTGTTGAAAGTACTTTCAACAGCAGACCGAGCTCTTAGTGTAATTGTTACATAATAAACAACCACTGGCTCAACAGATGACCTTTAGAATCCATTAGTGACAACGGATCATATAAAAGTACTGGCTCCTCCTCCTTTGAACACCAATCGGAGCTAATTGGTGAAGAGTAAGTAAATAATCATAGCTTTAAAAAAAAAGAGGGGAATATCGGTATGATAACATGTTTGTGATGGTTGAGGATGAAATGGGTTTGCTAGAATATGAATAAGTATAGTTACAGAGTTTTAAAATGATGGATTGGTTACTTGTTTTTGCATTAAGAATTTGTTCAAATGTCTCTTTACTGGGAGTTTCCATACGGAAAATCAAATTGATACATGAGCCAAGATGGTCGGCTAAACCCAAGGACCATTGTTGTTTTTAAAACAAAAAACTGGAAAATGAACCCTACTTACCTTTATCGGGTTTTATTCCTGCAAGATGTTCAATTGTTTTATTGCTACAGTCCGTTGTAGCCTTTGTTTATCTGGTTTGTGGTTTCTTCTTATACTGTTACTCCCACTCCTAGAATGTATACAGTAGCTCTATTAGTGCATTGATCTTTACAGGTGCTACACAGAGGTGCTAATGAAAGGTGCTATCAACTTGCATAAGGGGGAAAAACTGAATCCGAACTTGGTTTGTAGTAGATATTGAAAATCAGCACGTCACAGCATATAGTCAGGGTCCCCTTCCCCCAAGAGGTTCCTGAGAGTCTGTTCAAACTAAATCAGCGGAGAACATGGTTTACGACTGTGCTGATTCAGTGCTTTCACCTTCACCTCTCCTGCTGCCTCTAAAATGCCCCTGCCGCTCTTTCCCAAACTGTTCTTTCCCACTACAACAAGGCAAAGCAAAAGGTTTACAATTGGAGTTACAGCAGCTCTGCGCTAATGGAGCACTGTCTAGTTAATCTCCATTCACTTAATTTTGATATTCAGGTTATTCTGTTCCTTCTACTATAAGGCATCTGAGTCAACAGACCAGAGCACCAAAGAGTGCCTGGAGGGATCTGCAGGGCAGTCTCTGCTCTATATCTGTAAAAATACCAAAAGAAAGTGTCGCACTGTGTTAGATTGCCTCCTGAGTAACAAGCTTCCTTGTGCCTTAACATGTATTTATAAAAATGTCACAACAGTCAGCTTGACTCCATTTTATTATCTGCAAATTTAACCTAAATCCAGCCATGAGTATGATTTGCCCAAACCATAGCCTAAAATCATAATGTAACCCTTAAAACATGTCATCACCAAAGAAACTGAATGATTATCGATGAGAACTGGCTTCTCGTCAACAAATACACGGCATATCGTCACATCCTCACCAACAGTAGCACACACACGCAGGCCCGCGCACACACATCCACAGTCACATGATGCGTCAGAGCTTATCAAAGAAGCAGAGCCCTTTAAAGGGCAGCTAACAGTCCTGTTATCTCCTGTCTTCAAAGAATCTCACTCTGTGTGTGTGTGTGTGTGTGTGTGTGTGTGTGTGTGTGTGTGTGTGTGTGTGTGTGTGTGTGTGTGTGTGTGTGTGTGTGTGTGTGTGTGTGTGTGTGTGTGTGTGTGTGTGTGTGTGTGTGTGTGTGTGTGTGTGTGTGTGTGTGTGATATTTGCAAGCAGGTGTACGCCGGTTCAAGAGAATGTGCGGTGGTGGCGCCGTGTTGTCAGTAAACACCTACTTTATCATGTAATGTTGGAATAAATATTATACTAGACACATTCTAATATTTGTGTCCAACATTTAATGCTATTTGCATTTGCATTGCTTTTGGGTTGCCCCAACATTCCCATTTATTCTTGTTCTGAACTCATTTAATGACTCCTCTGATTTAATGAGTCAAATCCCAACTTTATGAATCTCATCTAACTTTAAAGAATAAATTGTGCCCCTGAGCCTTTACATCACCTATGGGAGACTGTGAAAGTGAGTATTACAATGTGGGCAGAGGGAGACAAGCAGTGGGGGAACAGGTGCTACAGGGTAATTACCAACACAGCAAGCTTTTAATTATGCTCTCTTGTATGAACTGTTAATGAATGTGAACTGCACGCAAATCGTACCGTGATCCCACTGTGTCAACGGGTGAATGCGCGCGCACACACACACACACACACACACACAGAAATGCATACATATTAAGTGTTAAGGAGGGGGCACTGGCAGCTTAGAGCAAACCTGACTCACCTCTACTACGACTGAACGGAAAAAACGGCGACACCTGAAAAGCAACAGCACTCTTTCAGCTGTTGCAACCAAAAGCACTGCCGCAGTGGTACATGTCAGGATAAAAACGGCTTTATAAGGCGTGGCATGGTTTTCTGTGCATGTGTGTGTCAAATGTGTGACAAATTTCTTTTCACATCATCCAAAAAAGCATGGCCAACCTCCTTTTGTGACTATTCTTCTCCAGCTCTAATCCCTGTAAACTTCCATCTTTTCAGCTCACCTAGGAGCGTGATCTCATGAGATCACGCTCCTAGGTGATGCTTCAGTTCCTGTCAGGTGCACTGATAATTGATTCCCTGTGAAATCCCCTCATATGTTTTGTCTGTAATCTTTCCTGTATCTATTCCACTGCGTGTACACATCTGCATTTAGCCCTAAGCGCTATTGTCTGTTGGCATGTTTTATTTTTATTTTTTATTTTTTTATATGAATGGGAGATAGATCATTGCTTAAGCTTTACAGCTTAGGCTCCTCTGTCTGGGAGGAAAACAGCAGCAGTGACGAGACTGTGAAGACGATGCGGTGGCTGCATGTCCCTCTGTCAGCATGCTGGCGTCAGAGTCTCGCTCAGCCGGGCCGCGTTCACTTCTCTCCCCTCCATGTTATCGTCGCATTGCTTCCATCCCTCTGTTCTACTTTCTGTCCCTGTCCTCATGTCATCTCTGTCGCATGGATCTATGATTTAAAAAAAAAAAAAAAAAAAAAAAAAAGAGGGGGAAAAAAAGGCTACCCAAGCCAAGCGGTAGACTTAAAGGCTTTCATAAGGCATACAAATAGGCTGTAAATCGGATTAGGACGAAGGGGAGGGAGCCTTTTCTATTGAAAATCCATTTTGTGATCGGATGGACATTGTATGTACAATGACAGGCAGGACATACACTTGTTTCAAACAGTGTGAGGGTGACAAGCAAAGAGAATGCCCCAACCACCAGAAAAGAGAAAGCTTTCAAATTGGATACCACAGTGGATGTTGTTGCATTTGATGTTTACACAGAGGAATTTCTCACAGTCTTTGTGCCTTGCTGTTATTATCCAAATAAAAGAACCGAAGAGTGGGAGAAGAGGGCGTCAGTGCGCCACAGAAAAAGTATTTATATGTACCAATACTCCAACTTCCAGTGGCTGCCTACGACGGTGATCTATATTATTGTCAACAAATCCAATGAAAAGCTAAGAGCCAACGCGCCATCTAACTATCAGAACTGTTTTCAATATCTGTCTGTGGCACTCAGCTGCCAGCCCATTCACTTCAAAGATGAAGATGAAGTGAGCAGGTGTTTTTATAAATGTGAGACAAATATACACTTTTCGTTTTGAAAGCACTCAAAGAGAATTCCGAATGTGCATGACGGAGACTTTTCATAGCCAACAAATTAGGGAGTTTGCGAAAATGAGAAGCAACACATGTATTGATTTCAGTGCAACTACAAAGTTTATATTGTTTTCAGGGCTGGCAAAGTTGCTCGTTGGTTCAGACAACACAAAGAGATAACTATGCCACACATAAGGAATTGAGTGTTAGTCAGTACTAAAATGAACTATTACTTTCCAAAAACTGCCATGAAGCTGACCTAAAGTAAGTGGTAACTGCTCCAGTCATTCATGTTTACAACCTTCTTCAGAAGCCGACAGAGCCACAATTATTTATAACCACTGCAAAGCTTAAGTTTCTTATCAATAGAGTACTTTGAGTCTCAGCTATCACTTAAATACAACATACACTTCATTCACTATCAACTTCACTCAGAGATCTAATAAGTATGGAAAAGTTGGTTCAATTTATCCAATTAATAACAAACTCATGCTTACTGCAGTCTGTTTGTGTTACTGATGTTTAGTATTGTATTTGTACTTTTCCCCCCAATATTTAAGTGAAGTTTTTAAAGAAATACTTTAACTCTTGAGTCAAATGTCCATAATTAAAAGATAAGTATTTGCTGGAAATGTTGCTTGTAAATTAAATAAGATTGCACTTTAGTTTCTATCACCGTAAACAACTTTCTATTTTTGAATTCATTACTAAACGTCACTGTAAAAGTATGAATAACTGCATAAAAACGTTTGCCTACTGTGCGGCATTATTTGTTCTTGGTAATCAAAAGAAAGCATTATACATTGAAAAAGACTTCCTCATTGTCAGGATGTAGCAGTGGAGAAGACCTATGGTCACTGGGAGAGCAAGAAAAGCTTTATTCTTACTGCAAGGGGCTTGAATAGTTACTGGGTACATTTGGGAACTATGGCTTCTAATTTAATAAAGCAGTTTAACTTTGATTCAATCTGGTAAAAATTACCTTTCTCTTTCCATCACCTGTGGGATAGAGTATATTATTTTTTGGAAAGGGGGTTACATGTAGTCTGTCAGCCGCCATTTGCTCAGGTTTTAGTTTTATAAGAAAGAAATTGAGTGTAATTTGCAAAATAAAATAAAAAGGCTCTAATCAACTGCAGTTTTCTGACTCAGGAAAACACTTAAAATATGCTATTTAGTAGCTTCACTGGTTCTAGTTTGATAAATGCTGGATAACACCTTATGTACTAGAGAAGTAAATTACATCAACATACAGATTTCACCTTGACATCAAGGCTATTCAGAAAAGCCATGTTTTTTTTCAGCAATTCGTTCTTAAGATTCAATAGCTTTTCTTTTTGGGATAAAGAAGATAAATAGACATTATAACACCATAAACAGTATTTATGCAACACTGTAGTAGTTTCAAATGATTTTAGATGAAATCCTTCATTTGAAAAGTAAAAAATTATATACTTGGTATTGTGAGTTAAAATAAATTATGCCTGTCATTCATTCAAATATATGGGCTCATATCAATGATACACTGTTTGGAATTTTGTTGTTGTTTACCACTATTATCATGAATGATGCATACACTTTACAGACACAGTATTTATGCACTCACCACTCTCATTAGTGATTTTTGTGTTTAGCTAGATTTTTGTCTTTTAATTGCGCCCGTTTGCAAAAAGGAAAGTAGTAAACAACACCGGACTTATCTCGAAAACCTTAACCTTGGTGGAAAGGTTTTCCAAAAAGTGTTTTTTGAGGTTGTACATATAATCACAGCTGAGGGTGTGTTCGTGTGCATCTCTCTTGGTTGTGCACCGCATGTGACACAGCGGCCTGCTGAGATACATACTCTCCACAAAGAAGAGCACAGTAGGGCTTGAATGGACCCCCATGGTCTCTATTTCTAATGTTCTGTATTGTCTCTGGCTATCCTTCGGCTATGAATGTGTGTCTGTGCTCACAGGGGGGGGGGGGAGAAAAAAAAAAAAAGGCTAAGCATTGGCCTTCAAAGCACATACTGTTACTGCGCGCAATGAAACCCATTATAGCTCTGGTATTTCTGCTAACAATATGGAAAAACAGACGCTTGCATTCACACTGGGACATAAAGAATGTAATTATGCATGGTATTTCAAAATGTATCGTATGGTTTGAAATGTCAGCGCTTCGCATGCACGGGGAACAAGCATATTTCTGAGAATCTACCAGCAAAACAGGAAGCCTGTGACTTGTCAAAAGTTTTCCACATTCAGACAGTTGATATTTCGGTTGCTGGCTGAGATGCTCCAGTGCTCCGTGGAAGCCGAGCAGGCTCCAGTTGATAATCATCTGCTTTGTGGCGGGAAGCAAGGGGAGATGGAGCAGATGGCACCAGTTTTATTTTGCCGTGGATGCTTTCTCTGAATAAGGAACGCTCTACTGAATGCCAAGCTCTGTGGGAGAGGAGAAGCAAATTGAAGGCCTCCTGCACCACGCTCCTCGTCAGGGAGAGGGGCTATTGTTGTGTGCGTGCTTCAATTCCAGAGTGACGGGTGAGCTCTGCTCATTCATTAATGTGCCGAGCTCCAGGATGGACAAGCCACATGGGAATTTCATTATCTTACTCACTCCTCCTTTCTGCCTCATTCAGTAACCCCCACCCCCACCCACACCTTCTCCCCCGCCATTCCTTCACTCATCCGTCGACATGCCTACGTTGATGAGAAGTGATTCGGTTTCTCCAGCAAATAACCAGGAAAAATAGTACAACTCCAATTCAATTAAAGAGTAATGATTTAGTGTTTCAGCTAACTTAAAAGGGAATTGGCTTTCCTTTCCAAGCACATCTCTGATTGAACACTTCCATGATACTAAAAGAGCTCGTAAGAACGCATAGAATGACAACCACAGTTAAATCATATGAAATACAGCATCTTTTACACATATGAAACTATACTGTGGTTCATCCAAATGTCACATTTGCTGACATTTCAGTGGGCAACTATAATGAGAAACCAAAGGGGACTTCATTTCATATGGCAGTAAGAGCTTTTTTTTTCCCGGAGCATATTTGCATGCAATGTGAAAAAAAAAATCGGAACGAGCATAATCCAAGTTCAACACAGTTGACCTTCACGGGCTGCCTGCGAATTATCTGCATGAAGTAACTTGCAGTTAATATAATGTGTTTATGCAGGAAACAGGCCAAAGGTCAAAGGGCATCAGCAAACAGAAAATAGAGAGGAGTGAGGCGAGAGAGAGAAACACAAAACAACGAAAATAATCGGCCGTGGGAATCGCATGGACTGTTCCTGAATACCATCATTTGCCCATACCATTTCTCTTCTCATTCTCTCTTCCGGTGTCTCACGTGTAAGAACAGTTTCTGTCAGCTGTGCGTAGCCCACACAGATCATAATACTTCATAACAGTAACAGGTCGTAATAGACCTTTGAAGGCTGGGCTCACATGTAATCTGTGATTCATCTGCAAGGGTTAACCTTTTGCGTAATGTGAATAGCCAATCACACGGCAGCAACTCAATGTACTTCGGCGTGTACTGCAAGCATGATGAGCTGCTACACTTTAAAACAACCATGAGAAAAGGGATGAAAGATCAATCCCTATGGTTTGCAGTGAATGGCTAGAAAAAGAGAAAACAGACAGTGAGCGGCAGTTCTCTGCATGAAAATGCTTAGTTGATGCCAAAGGTCAGAGGAGAAGGAACAGACTGACGGGTGTTACTCCAGTAAGCCGAGGACAGGAAAAATGAGACTAAAGTGCAAAAATTGGACAATAGAATATTGGAAACATGTTCCCTGTTAGGCCCCCGGCTCGCTCAGTTGGTAGAGCATCAGACTCGCAATCTCAGGGTAGAGGGTTCGTGTCCCACGCCGGGCGCCACCTTCCCGTGGGCTCACCACCTGCAGGAAAGGTTCTTAATCGGTGCAATGAGATCTGGGTGACGGTGCTCAGACTGCCACCCCCTCGACCTGGAAACGGATAAGCGAGAGAAAATGGATGGATGTTCTAATGAGTCTGAGTTTTTGCTGCAACATTCAGTTAGCAGGGTCAGAATTTCAGCTTACGATCCTGAAACATGAACATGTGGCTCCATCCTGCCTTGAATCAAAGGTAAAGACTGCTGCTGCGGGTGGAATGCTGCGGGGAATATTCTGTTGGCACACTTTGGATGCCTGGGGCCCTGCTTACGCAACAACATTTTGAAGTGTGTTTTGAGTGTCCGTTTACACGACATCGGTGCTCAGAGCAGCTGAAAACTCAACTTTTTGAAAACGGCTTCCAAGCTGGAACATTTTGACAAAAACTCAAACTCCATCTCTGTGTATCTGAGGGGAAACACAACTTTTTGAAAATGCTTCGACTCCGCCTCTAAGTAGATGGATGGGAAATGCAACTTTTCTGAAACTCTGCTCGTATGCATGCGCACCACGGCCTTAGCAAATAGTTAATCTGCACATGCATGAGTAGATGGACAATAACAACAATGTCTGTCTCCAGAGTGTCATGACTCCCAGTCCATATTCTCCTGAGACTCTGTAGTTTTATAGTTGAGTCAATACAACTTTGACATCTGTGCATCCAAACGTAGCCATTGTTAATGTTTATAGCAAAATGTTCTCTACGCGCATGTGTGTGTGGTTTCACAAGGAAAATTAATAACAGCACCCACTGGTGGCCCAAAATGAAAACTACAACATTTTCAGAGTTACTGCAGTTTCCATGTAAACAGACATCGTTTTCAAAAATTTGCCGTGGAAAATAGAAACTTTTCTGAAACAAAAAAAACAATCTGTTTTCACTTGAAACGCTATTGTGTAAACAGGGCTTTAATGTCAATTGGATATGTTAAGAATTCACAGCATACTTCATTATTGCTGACCGTGTCCATCTCTTTATGACAGTGTACCATCTATCACATTGATGAGTCTATACCACGAGAATTAAGGTAGTTCTGAAGGCAACAGAGGGTTCAACCAAGCAAGGAGCGTTAGCATTAGTAATAAAATCTTTTCACAAAATTGGGCAAAAAAAGCTGTTTAATAATATTGATAGAATATTTTGACTCAATATGGACTTTTTCAGAGTTACAAAGTAAAAGTATAAATCAAAACATTCAAACAAGAAAACAATTCCATGAAACAATCCATGAGTTTTGTTCTCTCTTACCCCTCACACACACTCTCACACTCGCATACAACCCTCACACACACCCTTACACCTCACACACACTCATCAATACCTCACTGCCAGTGAAAGCTTTGTTATTAGAGTCATGTTGAATGAGCCAACCATTTACTCAAACATCCTTCTGAGATGGCACCGTTATCATTTGTTATCAATGTAGCCCTCTGTGTAAATGGAGGCAGACTGCGGTGCAGCTTGGATCCCATTTCACACATAGAGCAATCAAACAGAGGTAGCAGAGGCGGTTTCCTCCTCGGTAATGATGCTGAAAGGGTTTGCGGAATCAATACTATCTGATTTGTGGAGCTCCGAAACTGTATGGACAAAAAACGAAATTGTAAAGAACTACTGTCCTACACAATATGTAGGATGTATTTAATTGGTGATTTACACAAATGTTACAAGGACATCTGAGGAGCAGGCTGCTGCCCCTTGCCCATGTGCCATCACTTTGTGCTGGACATGGACACTGGCACCAGCCAGCATAAATGATTGAGTTGGATGTCAGAAGCGGAGCTCCTGCCAAGGGGCCACAGCATCCATGCTAATGGGCTGATGGAGCCTAATCTAAATAAGTGTGAATAAAAGGGCTTTTACTGTGAGTGTTCACATCTAAAAACAGAGACGTGGTGGACACTGCTGTATCTTAATCAATCAGTAGGCAGGACAGAAAATACATCAGTTCATGTTGAACGTCCGGCATCCGCGCTGACGTCAGGCATCTGTGTCAGTTTATGTGTGTGTAAGACGTTTGACATGCTTCTCGTGCGCACGCTGTTGGTTTGTTTGTTTGTTTGTTTTGTAAGTCCTCAGTCTTCTGAAGCCCATCTGAGATCAATCACGAGGCCGGGCATGATGGAGGGGCCTGTCACGGCTCACTGTTGTGGCCTTGATTCCGTAAAACAAATAAAATAGGGAGAGGTATTACAGCAAGGTTCAACATGAGCCAGACAAGAGACCACACCGAAGAGCATCTGGAGAGAGGGGTGAGTAATGAGAGGGGAGATAAATGTCAAAGAGCAGAGCAGAGAGAAAAATGATGATGTTGAAGAGATCGCAAAAGGCAAATGTATACGAAGTAAGGCTGTGAAAGAGATTGGGGATGAGGGAAGACACACAGACAGGAGCAGGCCCAGTGCTGTAGTCTTTGTAAGTTAGCCAGCTCTTTGCACTGTTTATCAGTGCCGTCCTCCCCTGTTTAAACCCTGCTGTGGAAAATGCTGCGTGATGAAAGGGAGGAGCCCTATGAGATTTTTATGCAACCTCCCCCAACTACCCTTATGTCAGAGCACATCAGCACAGTGCCTGGATAAATTCTACCTTTTCTCTGATGATCTGAGCCATGTACCCAGCACTCAGCACAGCTGGACTTGATTCAACTGAATTTACAAGACTACACATGACAACGCAGCGCAGCTCTTTCCATCCGCATAACATAACCTGAGGACGCCATTATGCACCCCTGTCAGCACTTAACCTTCCCACAGCACTTCAAAGAGACATTCAGAGGCGAGTATCTCAGAGGTGAAGCCCCCCTGGGGAGCTCCACACCGACAGACCGCAGACCCCGGACCCAACGCGCCGCGCCGTCAGATCCAGCGCAGCATTCGCACATCAAACTGCTTCGTGAGGATCACCTCCACTTCAGTTCATTCAGCGCACGTGCTAAAGATGATGGCCTGAACCCAGATGGTTCCACTGGTCAGAGAGAGGTAGTGGTCAGAGGTCGCCCTGCACTGCCGAGTGAAACTCCACTCACTCCCTCGGTTCAGCACAAGGGCAGAGGAGAGTTCAAGAAGCTGCGATCAAACAACTACACCAACACATAATGAGGAAGACTTGGTTCGTCACACCGCCGATGTAAGGTTTTCTCAGTTTCTCAACAATTACTTCATTAGAAATAGAACAATCTGCAATAAGATTCAGCCTTTACTCAAAACAGTGAATAATACATAGTTTATATATCATCCTCTGTCGGTAAAGATAAACAAAAATCCCCACCGGGGCAAATAGGAAAGTAAGAATACTCTATATATAAGTAATTTAGATTCTAGTAGTCACAGAGTCAAAGTCCTGTCCAACACTCCAACTGTCAGTTTTATCGCATTTCTCTCACTTTAATTCACTGTTCAGAAACGTGAGCAACAATTAAAATGATAAGAAGCAGCAAGCCTTTGGGAATAATTAATATGAGGTGTACTTTGATATTTTTAGAGTTAACAAAGAGTGAGTGGGATTAATAACTCTTTAAAGCACCCAGGAGTGACTGAGACATTTTGACTTTGTGTGTTAGGGAGCTGTCGAGTTTCATGAAATCAGTGGCATGATCAAATAGGAGTGCTGAGAGATTCCATCCTTTTCAGAGAACAAATTGACCACCAGTTATAAACACTTCGCTATAGACGTAGTGAGCCTTCATTAAAATTCCCACGGGTTTTTGTTCCGAACTGAAAACATTGTTTTCAGTCGATTTAGTTCATAAATTAAATGATAAAAATCTTCCGCAGAAAATTATAAATAACAGCGGAAAGTTTTCAGTAAAAGTTCAACTAATGTTTTGCAATTAAGGTATATTTCTATGTATATAAAAAAAAGTTGTAATTCTCAGCAAAATATGTTGGATTGAATATAAAGAGAGAGAAAAAAAATCCCTCTATAATAATAAAAGCAGGCTGGCATGGCAGCCAAAAGCAATCACATTCTTTACTCCAGCACAAGCACAGCTACTACAATTAAAAATACCAAATCAATTTCTTTCTACGAGTACAAAAATATATAAATGTTCATATGTACAAAAGCAAATACGACTTATTTACCTTCTAGATATGACTACATGTGTACGCGGGTGTACTCACGTTATTTTGTGCACTAACTTAATTTAATTTGATCCTGTCAACGTCTAGGGTCTGTGCTGTTTCTACTGTCGTGTGTTTTAAATGTCTGAGTGACGTCCTCTCCCGCTGCTGCAGAACAAATCTACATACAGGTACCAATAAAGTCACCTTGAACTCCTAATGTGATACTGTGCTTATCTGTGTGGATACAAAGGCTTAAGCATGGGTAATGCCACAGATCATGATGGAAGTTTTGAGTCAAAACTAAATTGTTTTGTAGGTTAAAAAAGAAAACAGGTAATAACTGACTTCTATTAAAAAAAAATAAACACAAACAAAACTTACTGCCCTCTACTTTAATTCTCCCATTGTAACTGAAGAATTTAAGGAATAATAAGCGCAGATTCGTACGTAAAAGTAGATTATTTCATCAAAAACACACACTGAAGAGGAGTACAGATACCTGAACAATCTACTCAAGTACAGTAACAGTGCACAAATATATTGGTACTTGCCAACCCTGCTGCAAAGTTTAAATGTGTGTCTGGTAGTTTTCCCGCTCTCCCTGTGCAGGGTTTCTGCTCGAGCTTCTTCTCAGAATGCAGAATGTAAGAGTGTGTGCGTTTTGCTGGTGCAGGCAGGACACACGGCAAAGATTGCCAAATATCAGCTTTCAACCGGTTATCCATGACCTGGGGCTGGATGGAGTGGATAAACAAATACTTCTTCATAGTACTAGCCACATTACTGTACAGCTGCATACAACTTTTTGTATTACTTTAAGTGAGAGGGCACTTGCCTGCCTTTTACTCCGACTAAAGCTCAATTTTTGGGTTTCTAACCAAGAGTAAGCAATTTGTGCGTGGCTTTATGTTGTTGTTTTTTTTTTAGACCAGCTAAAACCACTTGAGAATGTGACTTTCAAGCGAAACATTTCACAGGTGAAAGACATTTATTTTTTTTCCCTTTTCCTGTGAGCCTGCTCGCATTGCACTTATCTGCATTCTTGATGAAGTCATGCACCCACGTACTTTTCATAAATACATGAACAGATCAATGGCCGTCCTGCTGACTTATGAAGATTCACTGAGGCATAAGATTGTTTTCCTGATGCATTTAAAATAATGTATGTGTGTGTACGTAAGTGTATAAGCAGTTTCAATAGCACTTCGGCAGTAAACCTGACAACAGCTCCTCAATGATCATAAATCCTACTGGTAGACAAGCTGCCTGCACAATATTCTGAGTGAAAGACACCTGTATAAAACACCACAGTTCATGAGCATGTATTATTCCCGAGGGGCCTATTCACTCAGTCCAGATACAAAACACTCATATTTCTATCAGGATCGTCAGTAATATTAGAAATACCCATTCCTGCATCTCAATTTTACGCTTGCTGTTGCACATGTTGCTGGAAAACTGTGGACAAACGTAGAGGAAGCAGCGTTGGTCAAAGCAGACAGCGCAGGAATGCTGGTGTCATCGCATTTGCCTTGATGTACATTTTATTTGCAGGTCACACACCTTCTGCTTCACACATACGTGGGCTCTGAGCTTTTCATTAAAATGCCACGACGCTTGCTGCGCTGTTAATGACCCAAGGCAGGGTTTTATAAATACATTTGGTTGATTATCACGGGCTCGGTAAGATACTCTCATTGAAATTTCATAATGGAACCAAGGTTGTCAGCGCGCGAGGTTCCGTTTGGTATTTAATCGCTTTAAAAAAAATCAGGAAATTATCTGTTAAAGAGGAGGGTTTTTTTCTCTATGCATCGACATGTTGAAGCACAGAAACCATGACAAACACGGCGGCGACGGGAGCATGTCGTCACTCCGCCATCAAGAGCTCCATGTGAATGGATGGAGGTTTGGCTCATCTGCAGTGCGTCGGAGTCTCACGGGCTGGCAGGACTCCAGTCCTCTGCTCGCTTATTCATCTCTTTTTTTCCCACAGCCAGTCTGACACACACACACACACACACACACACACACACACACACACACACACACACACACACACACACACACACACACACACACACACACACACACACACACACACACACACACACACACACACACACACACACACACACACACACACACACACACACACACACACACACACGGCACAGCCCCACAATGCCACTCGTTTCCCACAATGACAATCATCTAAAACAAACAAAAAATTCAGAGGCAGCATATGATGGCCACAAAACAAATTAGGCCAATGGACGTTTCAACATCAATCACTTCATGACGATAAGTGCCGAGCAGCCTTTCCATCAAAGGCCATTAGATTTTCAGTGCCGCGCGTTTCAAAGTTACCGGGCTGATTCCCAGAGGTCCAGGCACACCAAAAAAAACGACTAAACTCCACATCCTAAAGAAAATATTCCGCCATGTGAGTAAATTATGCATACAAATGTGCCACAGGTTCGATAAAATGCTATGTAGATTTGCCAGTTAGGTGGTTCAGGGTGCGGAGGAAGTAAATAAATAATCCTGTTTAATAATTCATTGAAATTCATGTTGCTTTGCCTCCAGCCTTGAGAGTATTTAGAATGCAGCCTGCAAGGGCCCCGCTTCTGACTTGTGGTGGTGTGTGGTAAGATTATTGAGAACAGGGGTGGATGGAGAAAGATCAAGCATCTCGATGCATCGCACATATCACACACACAGGGTTACATGTGCACCATACAGTATGTATGCCGCTCATCATATGTTCAATAAAATCGTGACGGGGGATATCCCCTGTCGACATCTTATCCCCTTTTTGCTCCATTTCTCCCTGGAACCAAAGATGCAATCTCCAGAGTGCGAAGACAAGTTCACACTGAGCTTCAGGCTGGTGAAAAGACTGAAGCTGAGAGGGATGGCAAGGCAGGCACACGGAGGACTGCAAATTGGGTCTAAAAGTCTTCCATGGGGAAGAAGGGTGAGAAAATAAAATTCAGAGAAGAGGGTCGGCAGCATGGAGAGGAGGAGAGACAGAGAGGGGAGAGAGAGAGAGAGAGAGAGAGAGAGAGAGAGAGAGAGAGAGAGAGAGAGAGAGAGGAAGGGAGGTTTAAGGCCACTGATCCATGGGTGACCTATTCCCGATGATGTCTCGGCTTGATA
This sequence comes from Lipophrys pholis, assembly GCF_963383615.2. Taxonomy (NCBI): domain Eukaryota; kingdom Metazoa; phylum Chordata; class Actinopteri; order Blenniiformes; family Blenniidae; genus Lipophrys; species Lipophrys pholis. The sequence continues at coordinate 14,923,743 of NC_137637.1, forward strand.
GAATTACACCAACAAATAAAATGATCCTCTCTCCCTCTCTCTGTCTTTCTCTCTTTCTCTGTGTTTAGATTGTACAGATCTGCTGTGGCCACTATGTCCAATTCAACCCTTTGCCTTAAGTTCATTAAATAAAAAAAAAATAAAAAAATTACTTATCTGTAAAACCTCCTTCTGTTTGGATGCTGTTAAAACGAATTGCAAAAAGTTGATGAGGTGTGCGGTATATTTAAACATGCGAATGACTAGAGGGGGCTTAATGATTAAACGAATATGGTGAAAACAGCTTCCTCCGGTCACGCGGCCTTCATTCTAGCAGAGCCGATCATGTCGTCGTTCGTTAGTGCCTCTATTCCGATCTATTGGCAGCTTGAAAATGAATAGTGCGGTTTTCCAAAGACACATTGCAAATTGCCACTGACCACACGTAAAATAATATTTTAATGAATATTTCACTGGTAAACCATGGGGCTTGTGTGCATTCCTACAAAAATCCAGACATAAGCTGCCTCGTCCAAACGGGTCCTAATGATTTACATTCTGAAGCCTTAAAATATCCAAGGGGGATTTGATTCCTTATATTTACACAATTCAGGTGAAAATACTACAAAGTTGAGGTGGTGTGTTTTCGATTTTTTTTTGATTTTATTTATTCCAACAAATCTGCTGTTGTGCCGTTATTGGAAAAGAGCTGATACCACGTGAAGTAACACATGCCTCATGATAAAAAGCGTGGAACACAGAATTTGAACTAAGTATTTCTACTGGATGCAAAATTAGAAAACATGATTAAAAGAATAAGGAAAAGTGGGACAACTGATATGAAGGTACTCCAGCCATAACTTTGTGATGATGATTTGGTACAGATCAACGTACAAGCCACTATGGCTTTTTAAAGTAAAGTTTTGAAATAGATTTAATAATTTTTTTGTTCTTTGGACAAATGTATATACAGATGCTGCTACTTGTCAGAGGACCTTCTGTTGGCAGCTAATTCTGTGCATCGTCTGTGTCTCTACGGTTTGTACGCTCACTGCCAATTATTTGTTGGGGCTGTCAGTAGGCCTTCATGTCTCAAACACGATTGTTGCTGTGGAGCTGTGGGGATCACTGTTTGGAGTCGGTCGCTGTTGCTTGCTTTGTCTCTGCCCAAGCCCTACCACAACACCTCATTTTGTTCAACACGGTGCTACAGGGCCTCCCGCAGAGGAAAGGTTGGTTAATGCTTGGTTGAGATTGGAGTAAAATCGACGTGAGGATGTGTCCGGAGCACTGATGCCTTTCTTGTTTCGGTGATGAGTACCATTACAGTTCCAAAGTTTAAAGTGGACTTGATGTAGGGTTCGAGGCTGTAAAAAGAGCACTAAAATTGTTGGAAATTCTTGGAATTGACAAAAAAAAAAATGACAACATTGTGTTGGATGCAGGATTATTTGTAATAGCAAAACAGTTTGGAGAAAATACTCTGCTGAAGGGAACATGCTGTGATTTAGTGCAGCGTGAACAGCTGTGCAGCAACAGTGATTAGGTCATTAGCCCGTCTATAAAAGAGACGTTCAGGTACTGAGGTGAGCTCAGGTCAGCCTCATTCTGAAAGTGCACCGAGCCAAAAACTCCGAAAAACTAAAAATGTGTTCGGCAATGTGGAAAAAAATAAATAAACAACGCCACAAACAAAAAAGAATCACCAACATTCAGGCAACATCTACTCCAATTTAATTCAAACAACTACATAAAGACATAGAAGTTGTTTAGCTCCCGGGAAATATAATTTAGTGAAAGTTATTTCATAAATAAAGCTGGTTTACCTTCTTAGCCTTCAGCTGTTCCTTTTAATTACGATCCTGCTGATAGCAAGATACCCAGTTCACTCATGTGACAAACATGTTGGGAGGATGAAAGCAAGCGAGGCAGAGTGTTAACACCTTAAATCTGCAATCTGGCTTCATCAGACATGCAAAATTCAAACCCTCTAAGCCCCCGTGCAGAGGACGTGTTCAACAGGTTGAACAGCGAGTGCAGAAAATGAGTTTTTAAACACTTTACAACAACAGTTCTGCCTGGATAATTACCTCAAATTAGCACAAAAACAGTAAAGCCAGACAGCGACAGCAACCTTTTTCCTGATTATTTTTCGGGGGGACAAAATTGTGATACCGTGGAATGAAAAGGCCTTCCTACCTCGTTCTGTCAGTGTGTAAACCGTGGTGCAGCGTGTTATGTTCATCATACACATGGCTGCAGTGATGAAGGCTTTTCTTTTTTCCCAACTCCTCCTCGCATTTCATCTACCATGCTGCAGGGCCTGAAGTGGGTTCTGTTGCCAACATCCACCCCAGCTCTACGATAATGAGCTCTACAGGCCCTGAACCTGACCCAAGCATGAAAAGCTACCGGTTAAAAATAACAGAGAGGACCAACACTGTGGTCAAAGCATCACATGGTACTTCAGTGGTATAATATAATCTTGAAAGGGCCTAACAGAAATGCAAATGGAGCAGTGAATCACCAGATGAAATCAGGAAACCTTCTAGAAACCTATCGATGTTTATTCATGACAGGTGAGTTATGCGCAGTCGGTCTGTGGACCTGAAGGGCAGAGGAGCTTAGTCAACCAGGGCGGTAAACTCCGAGCTTCATGGACGATACTTTCCGTTCAAAGCCTCCCGAATGTCCTCTGGTTAGAATTCAGACACGCCACATTAGAAACCACCACGGCGTGTTCATGCCGGTAACCTGCAGGACGCCGACCAAAAGGCCACATGTTCGAGCAAACGAATGAGCGATTGTATGCAAATTAAATCGGCATAATAATCTCTCTGCTTTTAACAAACAGGCTCAGCGACGCAAATGAGCAGTGGAGTCCATAGCGCCGAAGCCGGGGGAGAGAGAGAGAAACATCTTTCACTTATCCGCGGCAGCTCTGACGTGTCATCATTCGGATTAGCCTTGATGTTGGACTGGTGCACACAGCCGTAAATTTGACACTGCATTTAAATAGATGCCTGGATGGAACGGCCATCACTCACTTTTCCACAGCCCTGTGGTGGCTGTAATCATGATGACACAGTGATACGGCTGTATCCGTTTTTTCTTTAACCGCCCTAAATTGCCGTTTATGGCCATAAGAAAGCTGCTATTCCCAGAGGCCACAGTTAGTCGACTGCCTCCTATTGTCTTTCTGCTGGGTTCGTGGTGCACAGTACAAACACTGTCACCAATACCATCAACCCAACCTCCTCTTCCTCCTCCTCCTCCTCCTCCTCCTCCTCCTCCTCGTCCCCCACACCTCTTTTCCCCGTTGGTTCTCAGAGCTATTATTTTTATCTGAAAACCTAAACGAGGCTACAGAGGGAGAAGAGACAAGAGAACGAGAACGGGAGGGGGGGGGAGAAGCGAGCAGAGAGACAGAGCGAAGCGGGAGAGGAAAACTGTGATTCTTCTGAAGCTGTGATCGATGCTACCAGCGTGTGTCTGCATCGCACGTTGCCAGCAAAAAGGAGGGCTCTATTGATTTGCTCCCATATTTCAATCAAAAAAAAAAAAAAAAGTAGGTTCTCAACCCCTCAGACTTTCCTCTGTACGGCTACAAATTACCAGCCTCTCGCTAAATAAAGAATAAAATTTCCAAATGTCAAGCTTAAGCGTATTGAAAAAAAAAAAATTTATAAATAAATAAAACCCTCTCATCTTGTTATGCTGAGACAACAAAAGACATGTTTGTGAGTAAGAGTAGGACATCTTTGGAATGGTAATGATGTTTCATGTGGATTTCTGACTGTTGAAAGCCGGTGGCTATAACCTTCTCATGGGTATTTGCAGTGAGCTTCTATCCACATAACACTCCAATATGTCAGAAAAGTGCACCAGCAGCGGAACCCCCCCCCCACTATCAGATTATCAAATTATCGTGTGTTTTCCCCCTAGAAGTTTGAGTTGCTCTCTCGAGGAGAATGAATGTGATGGCAGACCTGCCGAAGGATTATTATCATATAGAGGAAAAGCATCCAGAGGTCAGAGCTAATAGGGTAATGGCACATTTAACATTTGTACAGCTACCTACAGGGGCCTCTGCTGTTAAGAATTAACCTCTTTCTTGTGTGTGTGCGTGTCCGTGTTACTGCACCAGCGTGAATGCGTCTCTATATATAAATCAGACGTATAAATCAATGTAAGTTGTGCTCTTTTTGGTACCTTTGTATTTTCTGGCAATGAATTGACAAAAGAAGCTGCGATAAGACAATGATGAGCTCCGTCACAATCTGAGAGAAATGAAAACAGACAAAGAGAGAGAGAGAGAGACATCTGAGATAATGTGTTCATGGGAAGAAAGTGAAGAAAGCAGGAGAAACAAAGAAACGTTTAATTCTTCACTGTTATTAAAAGCTGGCAATAAGAGCGCACAGGAAACAGACTGGATTAAGTTGCATTATGATTCTGCGGCAGAACATCTCCGGTTTATTACGGTCAGCAAAGCATATTTGGAGATTTGTCGGCCTCCCACAAACAAATCTGCATCACAACAGGCCTGAGCACGGTTCCATGTTGTGATTTCCGAATCAGCCATCTGAATCCCAGCCAGTATGAGCTCTTTCAAACAGCCTGTCTGAGGAAAGTACAACCGAGTTCCCGGCGATATAATAACAAGAGCAACTTTTTATTCTTATGAAAGCAAGCCAGTTATTACTCAAAAGGTAGCAGGAGCTGCAAATTTAGCAGGCGCAAAAGTCGAAGCTCCCTCTGTGGAACGACAACAAGATTAAAAGCAAGCGGAAAGCTTAATGTTAGAAAATAAATTCCAGCTTAAAGTGAGACATCTAAAGTGGGTGAAATGCAATTTATTACAAAAGGAAAAAAAAAACAAAAAAAAAAACACTAAAACAGAATGTGTTGAGTTTTAAACTAAACGAGAAATAGTTCGAAGCAGTGGACGTCCACAAGTCAGGTGCAAATAACCCGGCGCACAGCCGGCATTTTTAGATCAAAATAGACAGCAAATTGATACAATCAAATCCAAAAAGCATGGCCACCATAGGAGATGCAATTTCGCTCCTTCTCTCCATGATGGTGTCGGAATTTGTGCTTCTGTTTTCTTTTTATGGTGCCATCGTTTCTCAAGCCGTTTCTTTTATGTGCCTCGGAGCCTGGTGAAAAATGGTAAAGGTACTTTCAACACAGAAAGAAATTCACACACACACGCACGCACGCACACACGCACACACGCACACACACACACACACACGCTTCAGGTAACATTTCATTGACTTGATTTGGCTTTTAAATGACATTGTGCTGCTTTGACTGGATTAGATTTTGCTGCTTTTCAGTTGATTAAACCTCTAATTATTTGTTGGATGACCACTTCTTTAGGAAAACAATAACTGTTCTTTTTTTAGAACAGTGTTTTTGTTAGGTTTTGGACGTTTCCAGTAAAGTTGTAGTTCCTTGTTGCTTTAAGTATAAATAGAACCTTAACATCACATTTCATTCAAAAAACTAAAATAACTTCATATCTACTGTTTGTGTGAGTCATTGAAACAGTTGAAAAAAAACTTGTGCAAGCTGTAGAAACAACTTTAAAACACGTTTGCAGACATTGTGGCGCAACTGTCTTGAAAGCAGCATTTCTCCAAATCGCTTGTCTTATCCGAACATTGATTATCAACCAAATAACAACCTTGGCCTGACCCGAATGTTTTCTTCTGTGAATTGCACTAAAAATGGAATGACTGAAATCTGAACTAACTGAATGTTCCCATATTGTGAGTTTTTGAAAGGTTTCTCATTCCCTACACGAGTTATAAAATCGACACCTTTAAAACTTCATTTATTCATTTAAAGTAAAAAAAGAAACATAAACTGCGGAGCAGCAGCCGTGCAGCAATCTCTCGATATATGTTAGGATAGGGACACTGACAGGTACAACGGCTACATGAATCCTTAAGATGGATTCGACTGAGATGTCACGCTCCAGAGCATATCCTAATGCTGAACTGATACTTAACCCAGACAGTCGAGTGGAGTAGCATCTCTTCTACCTTGTGAAAACGCAGCTGATTTACAGTGAATAAAGAGAGCACGTAAAATAATTTTAAACAGAAATTATGAGGAATGTCAAAACCTCCGCATTGCTCTCATTCTGTACATAAATGTAAAAAATGTGCAGTTTAATAAATGCCATATTTGTTTTTCTATTTAAACTGTATGTGGCCAATTTGATGCTGCAGCTAAATTTCAATGAAAAACATTTTTTAACCAGGAGGCATTTCAGGTGCGTCAGAGAAATCAATGCCTCATTTTAAGTATTGAAAGGTGTTAAATATTGCGGGGAAAATGCAAAACCATCCTTCCCGTGTGATTGACACGACCACATCTCCTCTAGTCTAAACAGGCGCTCCGCTCTCTGTCTCCTTCCCCCGTGCTGCCTCCCCGTCAGTGAGCTTTACGGCGCGCTCTCCTCCGTCATCCCTCTCCTGCTTACTAATGAGCCATGAGATTGACAGCTGGATTACTGGGATGGTTTGTAATCCTTTAATTTCTCCATTTAAGATAATCACCCTCTGGATGGAGCATGAACTACAAAGGCATGTACACGCAAACACGCAAATACACACAATGCACAAAAAGTATGCTGTGGTTGTATAGGGATAAATAAACGACTTCGGACAATAAGCAGAGCAAGAAAATAAAGTAGAAACAAGAGCGGGCCGGCGCCCTGATCAAATATAGATTCAGGGCTGAATTAATCCCAAGGACAAAGTAGAGCGAAAGCCTCTCTCAGGCGAGGGACCTTCTTGATATTAGAGTTTGTAGAACAAAGGCATCTTGACAGTGCAGTCTTTTAATTAAGGCGATAGAATAGCAAAAGCCCTGTGGCTTCAGAAATGGCTATACGGTACAATACAGAGTGGCCCTCTGGAGATGCATTTAGCAGCAGCTTAGAAGGATCTATGTGTTGAGTCAAGCTGAACGTGAATCATTTTGATTGGACCGTGTTTTTTCATCTGTGCCAGTGCTGCAGACTGAGGATATGAGTATTGGCGAACATGCGAGGTCAAGTGGCAGCACAAGGTCAAACCGCTTGGCCATAATTCATCAATAAAGTGAGAAGCTCCGTGTCACTTTGAGGCTTTGACTGTGGGGGTGGGAAAAGAGAAATAAGCACCGCAGCTGAGCAGGAGGGCAGGCCGGGGTAGGTAGGGGTCCCCTCGCAGCTCGTCACTCAGGAAACAGGTTGACATGTAAACACGTTGACTAACCTGGAAAGCTTGTCGGAAGTGTGATGTACAAATATACAAAACTCCGGTATGAAAAGGGTGGCGTTCAAGAACATCAGGTTCATCTCCTTCCCTGTTCACAGGTTCTGAATTCCCCAAATCGCTTTCTCGCCGTCTGGGCAAATAGCTGAATTATTGTGAAGAATAGTAAATGCTCCGCTTTGATTAAAATCTACTCCAGAGTAATTAGAGATATGCACAGCTACTGAAGTGCCACGCAAGATTGAAAACACTCCTGATGCAGGTCAACTAAAAAAATGTGTGTGTTCTGGACTGGAAGTGAATTCAGGCTTTTTCAGTATCCAATGAGAGCCATTTTGTAAGGGGGAAAAAAAGAAGGCTTTACATAACTGAAAGCCTGTTTGGAAAAGCCACAATTTCAGACAGATGAGAGAAAATTTAAAGTCGGTTCAAACTGGAAATAACATGGAAATAGCTCAGTGTGAATGTTTGTATGGAGCCCTTGCTCTTTCTGTCTCAGATTCTTCAGCTGGATCAGTTAAAGGGCGTCCTCTTTGTCAAATAAATCGCAATATGTTTTATCTGCCTGCTTATCCACCTAAATGACAATGGAATGTACCCTGTCATGACAAGATAAACAAGTATTATACCATGCCAGTGCACGATTTCAGCTAAAGACACTTTAGAACTGAGGACCTAATTTGTATTCAGATGCATGTAAATCCTGAAAGCCAAGAGAAGGAGGGGAGGGAACCTTTGTAATGAACTGGTGTATTCTGGGTTACACTTGCAGCTGAAAGGTGAAACGGAGGTCTCCTAGTGGGAAAATGGTTCTTTTCTGCACTGCAAAAAAAAAAAAGAAAAGGAAAAAGAAAAAAGCCAATGGAGTCCTAATCAAGGCCGCCGATCGTTAATGTGTACCAAGATGCAAAGTGCTAATACACATCGATTGGCAGAGCGGGTGGTCAATTAAAAAGGTTTTCAATAACAAATGCAAATAGTATTCACAGAATACAAGGTCATCGGCGGTGGAGGTGGTGTTTTGCCTTCAAAAGGCTGCTTTCAGGAAGCCGCTTTCTTTGATAATGCGTGTAAAGAAAGACATCATCCAGGAGCTTTAAACTGCACATTAGAGACAGTTTCCGGGAAACAAGAAAAAAGAAAAAAGAAAAAAAACAACTACATTAAACTTTGTCCATCAATATTCTTCTCTAAATTTGTCCTTGTCTGAAACCCTAACACACTGCAGTGAAGTCTCCAGTTCCTCGTCCAACACAGTCCTCTTTCTTATCCGTTAATCCCTTGCCAAAGACCTCTTTTTGGATAACACCATCAGAAGAGGCTCGCTCTACTTTCTTCTTTATAATCACTCTATGATTTAACCCAAAGCCGCCAGTTCTTGCAGATACAATCTGAGGACAGATGATATCGTGGTCCGCTGCGTTTGAAGGTCAGAGCAAGTCACACAATTAGCTCCCTTCCATTTTGACGGGAGAAAATGCAGATTTTCTGCAAGAAAAAAACAAAAATAAAATCTCACCTGGAAGGGTGTGAACAGGCTGGATGTACAGCAACCAGAGCCTCAGACCTCACGTTTATCTCTGACAGCTCATCACCAGCTAAAGACAAGAAGCTTGAGATGAGCCAGGCGTGTCTCTCGGCGGACACCTAAAGGGAAAGCAATGGAACTATCTGTGCTGTAATGAAACTCCTGGCGAGTGCATGGCATGACCCGGCGACCAACCATCAGACGAAAACTAATACCAGCGCACTGAGAGGGGAGCACAGTGGGGATCAGTGCACTCAAACTAATAAAATTCAGATGGATGCCTCGATAGTAATATTTTCACTGACAGACAGGTTCCCGTCTATGAAACTCGCTTCTTCTTTTTTTTTTTTTTTAAACTCACTACATCTACCGAGGAAGCAACTACAAAACAGGATGAAAAAGCATTGTGCAGAGGCATGTACTCGCGGTATCTTGGGTGGCTTGGTTGATGAAATTGGCTCAGCATGTTATGTCATGTTGTAGGGAGTTTGAGGGATATGGGAACGTCGCTTGGTTTGGTAAGAAGGCAGGCGAAGATAAAGAGAAATGATGTGGCTCATCTTCTGTACCTGTATTCTATCAGCTCGCCACAGACTGCAGGTCCTGGCTGCAGAGATGAAAGACTCTCTAGAGGACAAGAGAGACGTTCGTGAGTCAGAAGGAAAATGGCATCCCGCTTATCAAATGCCTGGAAACATAATCCCCCTCCCCCCTCCCTCCCCCCGTCGCCCCCAGTTCTTCGGTCTGGACGTACTTATGAAAGCCCTGTCACTTTGGATAGTGGGTTAGAAGTCAGAAGTTCTCCACGGCACAGTAAATGCCGAGCTGACTGTTTCAACGCAGATATGGCTCTTTGCCAGGTTTTCCCGCTGCAGTCTAATTGGGGTCATGTTACAAGTCATTTCGTGTGTGCGTAACTTTTCGAGATGGAGCCGAACAATAGGAAATCCACCTTGAAAGCATATAGCTGATGAAGACAGGATCCTCCTTAAATTAATCTTTAAGATTAAAGTACGACGTGTTTAATTTTTCAGGCCCCTCAAGATGTAGTTTTAAATTAAGATTCTGGGGACGGGGGGGAAGCAGTGAAATGACTTCATCTGCTGCGACTCAAGTGGCAACATGAGGAAGACAAGCAGACGAGGGCAGCGTAGAATCATGGGAGCGAAGCAAATTTGGCTCAGTTTGCATTTAGACACACTGTTTTTAGGCTCGAAAACTTATAGTCTTTACTTTCTTTTGTTTTATCACTGTTCATCACAACAAAGTAACTCACCAATGCATTTCCGAGCCGTCCCTGTAAGACTAATATAGGACCCCCCCCCCATCACCATCACGTGCACAGACAAGGGTCCAAACCACACAAAGTGGGTTCGTTGGCCTCCTTTTAGGACTGGTGAGGGGCAAAGGGTGAAACTCGTCACTGTCATCTCTCCAAACACGCTTTGACAGCAACTTAAAGAGACACCGTCCTGACTGAAATGTATTTCAAATCAATGTTTTTGTGCCGAGGCCACATCAATTGTCCGAGTTCCGGGGTGTCTGTTCTGACTCTTGCAACGAGGTGATGGTTTACACAGCGATGTGCAATCACTGGAATATTTCTTTTCATGGCTTATCTGCCCACAGTGGGACTCTGCACAGACTGCGAGTGGAGGCCCGGCTGTCTGCTCGCCTGCGTGCCGCCGCCACTCCTGCCAATCCTGACCCGGCTCTCGAAAAAACATTTCCACAGGAGCATGGGGTGATTTATTCAAAGGAACTCTGCAGCAGGGCAGAGATTTGTGACTTAGTTAAACAAAGGTCCTCCATGGTCAACTGCAAAGCCATAACAGCCTTTTTAACCTATAAAGCCAAAGGGGCCACTGAATGATGCATTACAATTCTAAAATGACCTTTCGGTACTTTCAACAGACATTTCACTTTATCTACAGGGAAAACAGAAGAAGAAAAAAAAGCATGTGAATGTGTCGGTGTGATGTATTTATTAAAAAGCACATGCATTTTCAGTCTCAGCTGGCCATTTTTCAAAAGCATTCTGAATCTCATGTGTATATTCGTTTTATTTTGTTCTTATGTCATCACATGCATCTATATGTTTACTAATGTTTTCTAAGAAGAAACCAGGAAGTAATCTGATTGGTCAAGACGGGCACAAAAGACACAACTGCAATAAGAAGCAGAACGTACAACAGGAATCAAATTTTGCAAACGTGACTTATAATGGCACATGATCCAACATTGATGTGTAGGTCACATAAGCAAATCAGACCGTATGAGAGGTAATATTTCAACTCTTTCCATCATCAAGATTCCAGTGTGTGTTGATGCTGCCCTGGGGTATAATGATATTGAAAGGTGTTAGTATTGTTCTAACCCTTTCATGTATGTTGAATAATATTAGAGCTCTCCATAGCCAGCTTCCAAATACAAAGTCAGAATTGTGATCTTCCAATCATTGTCAATGTCAGTGTTAAAGAACAAAATAAAACATTCAATCCTAAAAAAGGATTCTCTTAAGGGAAATTGCATTGCATTACGTTAGATTGTGTCACTGTATGCAAACACTGTGGTTCATAAGACAAAGTCAGGTAGCTGCAGCACCAGAAAAGATATTTCTAACCTTTCCAATTATCTAAAACTGTGATAACACATTGAGTGAGAAAAAGAAGCATGTGTCGCTGCTCCTAAAAGAGTCACACACTGTCAATAAGTCAATAGATACTGACTTAATGTCCCACCTCAGCCTGAAGAACACACTGTTCAGCAACTGGAAACAGAAGCCTGGTTCGCACTGCACCTGCTGGGTCTCGGCGTTCCTGTCCTCTCCCCATCGCTCACTGTCCATCTCTCTAGGGAGACAACAGCCGCGGCCCACAACAGTCCAGCAGCCCCCTAGCCGGCTCCAGAGCATCTCAGACACTCCCCTATTTCATCCCTAGTCCATTCATTTTCTTGGAAAATGACAGTTTTGGGTTATACATAGCTTGGTGTTTGTATTAAAGACTTCCACCCACTTTGCGTCCCACCATATAGAATGCAGACCCTCAGTAAGGCCAGCCATCGTGCATTAATCATAGCATGAGGACTTATGCTGCCGCAGCCTACATCCTTTTGAATGGCCAATTGGGACAACAGCATGGCTCTGGGATTGATTTTCACAAAGAACAAACACAGGCACAGACAATGAAATCAGAGAGACTGGAAGCGAACGTAATGTGGGATCAAAGCCAGAGCTCGTGCAGCACATAAGGTAAATCAAATTGATGCAGCTGAGCTTGGCAGTGACAGTTTTTTCAACCAAAGTGTTAGCAGCTAACAGACTAACACACCAGCACAAGCTGAATGTGTGTGCAATGTCTCCCCGGGGACCTGTGTGCATGTGACACACACAGCCCCAAAGTGGGAACCAGCATACCTTATCTGTCCAGATACATCACCCTGAGTTAACATAGTTTGGGTCGGTAAGGACACCTCAGCCCATTTCCAAACAGGCCGAACCCTCCAGGCAAACTGGCTCCCCGCTGACCGCCTGCACTGTCCTTGTCAGCTGCCTAAATAACAAAATAACCTCCAGAATAATTCAATTGTTTAGCTGGCAGTGGGAAAAAGCTCAAACAGCTGTTACAATGAGAAAGTCTTTTTCTCCTGGCAAATAGCATTTCACGTAACAATGGACAAATATTTGGCTATAAAAGCAAAAGTATCAAGGGAGAGCTGAGCTTATTGTGTGCTGGCGTTGAGCTGTTACTCAGAAGTATGAATAAGAGTCTAACAGGTTACAAGAGAGAAACTAAAGGAAATGTAAAACAAACCCGAACGTTGGGTTTGTTTTCACCCAGACGAAAGAAGTCCCCCGACCCATGGCAAAAACCTTCAGCATCTTGATCAGATCTACACTGAAGTAATGCAACACCAAGCTTTTCCTTACCTGGAGGATAATTTCATCATCTAAAAGTTTAAAGATCTCAATATAATGCAGTCTGTGTTGTAGAAGTACATTCAGTGAATGTCAGAGGTGTTGTTTATCTGTCGGTTATGTATATTGGCATGCTGAAATGTGGCGGCGGTGGGGGGGGGGGCATTTCCATTGCGGAGAAGATTCGCCAGAAAACAGAGGAGAGACATCGAAGAAGCTCGGGCGTAATTTCAACGTAGCAGGAGATGAACCTCACAGCAGATTCAGTAGACTGCCAGCACTGAAGAGAAATGGAGCGAATAAAAACAGAATTGAATTCTTCAAAAAAAAACTGAAAGAATAAAAGGGCCGGAAAATGTCCAACAATGAGCGCTGGAAATAAAATAAAAGTTTTGGGCTTCCAGCTGCAGCACGCAGAGCCGGGAACAGGCAATTTAAATTAGTCTGCTTTGTGAGCTCGCTGCTTAGTCAATCAAAAAAGAAGAAATATATTGTTTTTACAGCAATCACAGTAATCGAGGTGTTCATTCATCGATGAAACCTCATATCTGATAACAACTCTCGAACAAAATTCATCACACACCTGCTGCCACGTCGTGTTGACTCACAACAAAAGGTTGTTTTTTCTCTTTCATCCCACATCTCATACTGCTTCGCTATGGCTATGCTCAAAATGAGCTTCTCATATTGAACATTCACATCCAATATGCATTTTGACCTTCTTCTGGACTGATGGAGAGGCCCCCACCTTAATAAACAACCCTGCACACATACACACACTCATTCAATTTGAGGCTGGGGAGACATCTGGACGGAGGAGAGAAAATATACTCAAGTCTATCAGTGAGATCCAGCAGCCGCGAGCTTACCTTTGAGGATGCTCTGGCCGTGCAGAACATCTCTCGAGACAATCACTGTGTAGAAGTTCTGGGAGAAGCCCGGTCTGCATGGGGGTTTGAGAGGCTGGCCTGCCTTACTCCCCTGGGGAACAAAACAAGATGACCCGTTAAGCATCGGCAAATTGACTTGTGGCTGCAGGGTCACAAGCTGATCTCGCAGCCTTTCCAGGCTGATATTGAACCTCACACTCTTTTGTCACAGTGAGTGATTTACTTCTGAATGCAGTGTGTTGTGTTTCGAGCATCACAGTGTGAAAACCCACATCTAGGACTCAGGGCACCTGCTTAGAATCTGTGTGGTGACACACCAAGTCTCCTGAGAGGTGTGCCCAACAAAAAGGGATTGGCTCATTTTAAGTACAAATCCTTGTCATCACTACCAAGATCATTGTATAGTTATCTTTATTGGATTGTGAGCACAGTAAAAAGTCGAGCAACATAAGTGACAGCATCCTAGAAGATGGCAATGGCTGGCAATAAACATTTAAACATACATGTACTGAATGGTGCTGGGAGATGGTGCATGTGCAGGAGAAAGCGAAAAAGACGCCAATGCACTCAAATTAACTGTATCGTTAATGCAAGTTTGCGGGCTCAGCGTCTAAAAGGAAGTACAGTACTTGTAGTCATCTACCCGATCCATTGCACCAATTTATGTTTTAAGAAAGAAATACATTGTGGAGTTGATCACGTAATAAAAAAAAAAAGGTGGCTCGTTATTTCCCAGACTGCTTATCTGGAAGCCTCGAGCAACTACTACAGCGACAAGGGGGACGATAATGCCCTTTTTTTTCTGTAAAATTGGAAATAAAATAGATAAGGCATTCATTATTTTTTTTCCCCCTTTGAATGACGCTCCTCTCGAAACATCTGAGGGAATAACTGAGATGTGATGTTTCGAAAAGCAGAAATGACAGTGCGTAAACGTGCGTAAACGAAGTTGATCGCCGCCAACGGAACGTAAGCCCCTCCAGAAACCACTGTCCTCTGCAATAATGCCCAGCAGTTTATTTGGGCGAGGAGATGAGCAGGCGAGAAAAGAGTTCTCACTGACTTTTTCTTCCCTTCTCACCACGAGAATATTATCCTCCAGCTAAAAATTGTGCTCTTATGAGACTCGATTACACGCGTCATGTTGCCTTTAGCGCAGCACTACGGGCAGAAAGTGAACCGTTCACGGCCACTTTGAGAGCTCCGGCAGCTCCCTGCAAAGCCCAAGTAAGCACTACAGCAGTGCAGCACTCCCACTGCGCTGCGAAGCCCCAAAGACATGCAGAAATTAACTCATCTTACCGAGGATGCGCCCGCAAGTAAGGTGCACGCCAAAATGACGCAGCCAACGTTCATCTTTGCAAAAAAAAAAAAAAAAAAACACACAAAATAATATAGAGGATAAGAAGAGATGGTTCTTCTTCGCCAAAATAGACCTCAGTAATTCCCGGAACCCTGCTTTTCCTCCACAGCTGCAGAGTGAGAGACCGTCCTTACTTGTCTGGCGCAAAAGTGCCGCTGAGACGGAGATGCTGCGCTCGGTCCAGACGAGGCCGGAGCTCATTGGATCAGCGCGTCACTACGACTCCTCCTCCTGCACGGCGGAGCGCTGCGGCGCGGTGCGCACAGTCTCAGCTCCCACAGTCCCTGTCATCATGCCCCGTGCCACTTCTGGGAGATATTAGTGGGGGGGAAAAGAAAAGCATTTTTCCAGGCTATTTAGATTCATATTTCTGACTTCAGATTGAGCAGAAGCGTTTCGGGCTGTGCGAGTGACAACCAACCATCCGAGTCCTCTCATGTGTCCATCAGCTAACCGGAGTCTATTTCACACCCCAGTTACCCCCTCTGCCCCTGATCCAGGCGTATAAGTATATAGTTATTAGCTTTTTGTTAAAGCTGCAACCATAGACCACTGCTTGATACGGCTTGGTGAAAGAAAGGCTGAGCAGCCTGTGGGATCACCTACTACTGGGTGTCACACTCATTTTAGTTAGTGGGGTAAATACATAGCGATGGACCATGAACACTGGACATTCTTTAACATGCCTACACTTGCAAAATGCAGTGGAATGTCCAAAAAACCCATGTCTTCCATTGGTGGTGCATATATTTTTTGTTCTGTTTATAATTTGTTGCAACTAAAAATGGAACAAAACATTCAACTTGTTGGTCAAATCTACAGAAAAATCTGTTTCTGTTGAGGTCAGTGTTTTCAAAAGTCTGATGCTGTCTCTGCAGGTTTTTTGCAGGTTTTACACATTCAAAGATCAAATTGATTGACTGAATGAACCCTATTTGGACACGTAGGCCATATGTTTAATATCCTTGAACGACAGGCGACGTGGTCTGCTTTACTCAACCATTAATCCAGTGTTAAGTCCTCATATAAATGTATTAAAGAAAATGAATAGTATATAACTCCATTTATTGTTCGGCTTAAAATATGTTCTGCCATAATAATAATGACTATATCGCTGTGCGAGAGCAAAGAATGTGGCACCAGGATAAAATACAGTTACATGACAGACTGCAGAAATATAAATTGAGACTTTGTGCCAAACTGTACTTAGGGAAAAATTACAATAGGTCCATAAATATTTGAGATTTTTACAGTGTGGTCTGAAATAATGCATCGGGGAGAAGAAGTGAACACTGCTGTGGCATTAACTGCTTTTAGGTAGTGGACCCACAGTTTAATAATGTTGACATTTGCGAGAGCCTCAGATCACTGCCTCAATTTCCATATCTGAGAGGTCATGACAATTTAATCCCATCAAAAGGAATAGGACAGTACTGCCGTGTCAATCAAGGCAGCCCACTGCCATTCACTCTGCTGCTTTATTTTCTCTACTAACTCCAATATTGAAAAAAAGAAAAATGCCTTTGAACAGTTTTTTTTTTTTTTTTTTCCCTTCTCAGTTTCTTTTCCTTTAAAACGGTATCTTCAAAATAAACTGCTCCAGGCTGATAATTAGGAAGTACGAAGACTCTAGTTGACTATAGCTCAGTGGGTGTTTCTGTCCAGAGGGCAGGATTTTTTTTTTTTTTAAGGTCAGAGATATGAGAACCACGCTCCACTCATCTCTCTTCAGGGCATTGTGCTAATGCTTTTTTCATGCCCTGCAAAACTTGGCGGAGAAACTGCAAGACACAGATTTAAACTTGTGCCCCGCACACTAAACAATGACTCTTAATAAATAATGTGGCATCTTTGTATCAGTCACTGTCGTTTCCTCACTTGGGAGCAGCTGTTGACAGGAAGAAGGGTTAAGAAAAGGAACAGAGCTTCCAGGAAGAAAATGTCTGAGTGCGCTGAAAATGGCACGTCCTCCAGGGAGGAAGACTTGTTCCTGCAGTCTGAGTATAAATCTTCACATTGGGAGGATGGAGACGGCGGCGCGCACACAACTACATCATGAATCTAATTGTGAAAACACAGAGTCAGAGGAGTGACTATAATCCCTACAAACAAGGCAGACATTAGACTGATTCCACTTTAAACACATTCAAGCCTATGGACGTGTTTAAAAAATAAAGACAGCCAAACCTCCCCATCTGCCTCTTTGGTGCAAAAACGATGACATTCATGAAAATATTGCTTCGCTGAATTTGCACCCCGAAGAAGTGCAACTGGTTCTCCACACAGCAGAAAGAAAAAAAAATCCTGCAATGACTGGAAGGTACCCTCACAATTCAGGCAGGGGAGTAAATTATTTCTTTCAAGAACCAAGCATTTGCCTAGTAAAAATACCATCTGGGCACTCACAGCTAATTTAGTTTAAGGCCTGCATTATTAAAATCGCACAAAATGAGGCCCAGTTACACTTTACTATATAGGAACACCTAACAATGGAGTGTACAGGTCAAGAAGTGTCACTTTTCATTTGCCATTTAAAGGCAGTTTTGTCTCTCTTGGTACATTTCTTGGAGAATAGTTACCTTCAAAAGCATGAGTTTGAATGAGTTGGAGGAAATAAAACATTTTTCCAGGTGTTTAATGCAACAAGAATGACAGAGCGTCTCCAAAACTGCAGCTTCTGTGGAGTGTTCCTGGTCTGCAGTGGTCAGTATCTATCAAGAGTGGCCCAAGGAGGGAGAAGCGGTGAACCGGAGACATGGTCATGGGCAGCCAAAGCTCACTGATGCATGTGGTCCTATGGAGGCCCCACCTGTCAGCTTAAGGTGGCTGGACAACCACAGACCACCCACAGCCTGAGATAATCTCTTGACTGAGGAAAAGATTTTACAACTGCTGTGTCACCACACGGAGTGACTGCTGCTTCACACCACAGCTTTAGTAACCAGTGAAAATACAACGAAAAAGATCAGTGCTCATTGTCTAATTCTCTAATCTTTACTTTCTTCTTGTATGCAAATGCTATGAGAACAACACATTTAATTTATTTATTCATCTACTGAATTCAAATGTGGCCTTTATAAGCAGTGCTCAGTATAATGTTACATTTACATCAACATTGTGCAGCCAAACTTACTAGCTTACGCATGTTCATTAACCTTTTATAAGTTATTAAGTGACCATAATTGATAAACTTGTGCGTTTACACCGGTTTCTTTTACTCTGACAATTGTAAAATGATGTGCTACTTTCCTAGGATTTCTAAGAAAAGGACATTATTATGCAACACCCCTGCTTAACACTTATTAAAACACCATCAGTGCTTGTATTTGAGCTTAAATACATCAATGCACTGATTGATGCTTTTTCACAAAAAGGACATCACCATATTGATCACATACATTGTGAACAAACAAAATATATTTCATATGACAGTAAGTCAGTTTTGATGTATGTCTATCTATGAAAATAATACACAGAAACATTTGACCAATTTAAATAAACATTGCAAATCCAATGTGATTTTTGTCAGTTTTAGCTGATTTTATAATCTAAAATATCACAAATGTTCAAAATGTTTTTGGGAAAGTGTAAGGTACACTTCAATAACATCCTTGTGCTGACATTTTCCATTTCCAAGTGATTCAATGATAGCCCTAATTTTCTTTTTCTTTTACAGGAATTTTATTTCAGATCAATAATTCATATTTTCAAACATATTCGTACATAAATGCATACACAATTACAAACCGAGTTGATGTATTAAGTCCATATTTCTACAGCTATAGTGCTATAATGTAAACAAACTTATTCATAAAACACACCCACAGAAACAGTTATCAAGTCTGAAAAAAAAAGAGTAGCACAGCCATATTGATCAATGTAATAAGTATAAAGTAAAAAAAAATAATAATAATCAGGCATGTTCTGTCATATTTTTACAGAATGTATAGGATTAGGTGGGTAACATCTTAGATCCAGAAACCACAGCGCACCTTCAAAAGTCTAAGAGAGAGCATGGCTCCGTGAGTCAGCGTTGTATGAGCAGCAAAAGAGACACCATGCAGGAGATAAAGCACGGCGGTCGTAATGTTGCGGCTGACCGGTGTTACAATCCGACTCTGAACTCTGGTAACACTTGGCAGCCATGGGCTCATCTGAGCAACTGACTGACCTGAAAATGAAGCCAAACAGATACCTACAAAGCGGAGAGAAGCTACACAAAGATATCAAAGCTTTTCCTCCCACTGTCCGAAAAGTTATTAAGAAATGGCAGCTCTGTGATAACTGCCCAAGGCTCAGGGTTACAAAACGCTATTTTCTCTGTTTTATAAGTTGGTGAAATAAAAACTGCCAGTGTATTAACATTTGAAGACAGACTCATTTTGAAGTGCAATTGCCTCAGGGGTTGTATCTACTTTTCTTTTTTTTTTTTTTTACTTCAAAAATCAACAACACATGTAATTCAACGAAACCTTTGCAAACATTTCTCACAGGCATTTCACTATTTTTGTTTTAGCTCCTTTCTTTTGCGCTGAGAGTCAATTGTTTAAGCCGATAAATTGTTTTTTGTGAACTTTTTTTTATCTTGTATCTATCAGCTAGGAAGGGAATCTGTAAAGCTCATTGGGAATATCCTTCCTACATAAATTGGGTCAAACAAATATGATGAATTCTGTTATCAGAATTTAGTTTACTAGATTGAGTTCATACATTTTCAGCTGTATTGTTCCTCACAAACGCAGCTGTGAGCCAGTGAATCCTGAAGTGAGTTTTGTGGTGTATTCTAAATCATCAGCTCTGATTATTCCCGACTAATTCAACTTAGTTTTGAGTGAAAGATAAAAATTAGTCGTAGATTCAAGTCACTTTAGTCACTGATAGAAGAATCTATTTTCTTATTTGTGACATGTTATCAGATCATTTTGTGAATGTTCATATTTTTGTGTGCACAAATGAGTTGTGTTATTATAGTGTCTCCATCAGGACCTATTGAAAGTTCTTAATGAACCTGCAGAATCCCACCAGAAGCCATGTCAACAGGCCCGGGAGATCCTACTATTAAAGGATTGTGCGAATGAGACGTTGCCCGATGAAATAGGCCGCACTATTTGCAGTGGAAGAAACCGCTGCGTCTTCGACCGAACGTGAAAGTTTGGAAAAAGCATGGAAACTGTCTGTCACGTTCCTGGCAGGGTCCACATTGACGCTCGCGGCCTCAAGGTGAACACCCAGTTTAAGTGCGACATCCTGAGGCATCTCGGGGAGACGAGTCAGCGCCACAATTCTGAATGACACTGACATAACACCTCGCCATGACCTTTTTTTTTTTTTATCTTACCATGATCTAATCCAAGCTGAAGGGTTGCGGTTTTGACACAGTGGAGGAGATCCAACACGTCGCAGATGATTGTTGACACGCAAAGAGGACAGGACCTCCAGGAAGCGTTCCAACCGTGGCAGGTGCGGTGGGAACGGCGTGTTCCTGCACAGCGTGAAGCCCTCAAAGAGGACGGTGGGTAAAATTAAATCCCGGAGAGTTTTTGTTACACTTAATGTTGTTATAATGGGTGGATAACTGGACTCACACATCCATTTGTATGCTTCCAACAAATTAAGTGCAGCGTATAATCTATCTCCTAACTGAAAAGTCATGATGATACAAAGTTTTATCTTTGAACACAATGATTGATCACAGAATAAGGAAGGTTTTTAACCTTTGAGTTCAGTAAATATGCAGTTAAATATCCCAGTATCTGTGAAGCCTCGGCAGTTTGCATGCTTTCATTTGTTCTTTCTAAGGTTAACTCTGCTGGCCAAGGCCTTCTCAAGCTCTATATACAATGATATAACAGGCCCCTTCAATAAGAGCAGAGCAGTTGTATTCCACTTCAATAAACACTTTATGTATTAATTTTTGATTGACCTTCCAATGACTATATTTGTCTCACAGGTCTGTTCTCGGTGCTTGATCTCTGGTTTTGCTGTGTGCTGAAGTGTCCTCAGGCAAGTCACTGGTGCTCTGCTCCTGATGCAAAGAGAACACTTTGCATGGCAACATTAAGTTTGAGAAAATGCTCATGGTGTGTCAAACACATATGGCGTATTACACTGTTTCTATGCCACACACGTTATTGATTCATTTGGAGTTTTTGTTGTTGCTAAATACATCAAAAGGGCTCACATGCGAAAGTCCTGTCTGTGAAAGTTAATGATTGCCAATACAGACTATGTCCTTTAGAGCAGATCAATAGAACTGCTCTCTGGTACAGGACAGGATAAACACAACTATTTGGACAGCTGAAGCCAGGGTGCTGGAGGTTCAGTGGAAGAAGATGTGCCGCTATATCAACCTCTTCTTGTATCTTTATTTAAGTATCCGTAATGCTGAAGTGTGAATGCATGTCTCAGTCTGATGAAAGGACGACACTGTATCCAGCGGAGTAAAACTCCAGATGTTGTTTACATCTGGTTTAATATATCGTCGTCGCCTTGATTGTTCTCTTGAATAAAACTTAATTCTCTGTAATGAATTGTCTCAACCTCAAATTTGAATACTGACTTCATGTGTTTATTTTCTCTTTGGTTCGAGTTCAACAGCCCTGCAATTGTGAAATCATCTTATATGCAAATTTATAATACAGTAATGAAGAAGCAGAGGTAGAGAAATACAAGGAAAGAGAGGCTTTACTGCAAAGTCATATTTATTTGTGGTCATATTTTTTTATGCCGTGTCAAGTAGAGAAAAAAAACTTAGTATTTCACTTGAGCGAGCATATGGCGGCAAGGAAAAACTCCTCTGCAGAACCAGGCTCAGGGGTGGCGGCTTTCTGCTGTTCTGACTGAGGCGAGAGGATAGAAGGAGAGAAAGGGAAAGGACAGTCGGAGAGCAAAAAGCAACAGATTGTCATAACAAAGAGATCATCCTGCTGCACATGTGATGGCGCAGGAGGAGAGAGAGAGAGAGAGAGGGAGAGAGGTAGAGAGAGAGAGGGAGGGAGGGAGGGAGAGAGGGAGGGAGCGAGAGAGAGAATACATGACAGAAGAGAAAGAAAGAGCGGGAGAGAGGGAGGGAGAGAGAGAAAGAATACATGACAGAAGAGAAAGAGAGAGAGCGAGCACAGAATGTTAGTGATCAGTGTTGAAGCAATTAACTTGAAAAAGTAATCTGATTACTGGTTACTAGTAACTCATTTAAAAAGTAACTTAATTCATTTTACTGATGACTTGTTTGTAAAAGTATCTAAGTTAGACTACAAGTTACTTTTCCAGTTACTTTCAGCAGCTGCTGACAACACCCCCCCCCCCCCCCCCACGTCTCAACATGAAAATGACACCTGGCTTTAACGTCTCTGCAGTGGTGTTGTTGTTTGTGTTCTAAGCTTTGTTGATTCTGTTTGTTGGTTCCAATTCTTTTTGAGTTTCCTGTGTTTTGTGTTTAGAGCGAGTTGGACTGTGATTGGCTGAGAGTGGAGAAAGGTTGGTGGGTCAGCCGAGCTGTGAGTGCGCGTGCGTGCGTGCGTGCGTGTGTGTGTGGTCCATGGTGGCCTGAACCTGCCCAAACTGTAAGCTTTATTAAATTAAAAAGTATGAAGCCGAACCTGAGAAGTCGAGGCTGTGTCAGCCTCTCGAACTGAAACTGGCAGCCGGCTTCTCACCAGAGGAGCCTGACAGCTGAAACCTCTGCCTCCCAATTCTACTTTTAGGAAAACCTAGAAACCTCCAATAAGCAGCACTCTGATAACAAGGTATTCTGCTGGCATAATGTGAGACAAACTGATGGTTCAATAGACTACTCAATCATTGGGACGACTGCCAACTTAACAACTGTCCTGTAGAACATCTACAAGGGGGCAAAGCCACAACAGCTCCTTTCAAAAGAAGCAGATTGTTCACAGAATATTGTTTTTCCAAGCATAATAATGAAAAAGGCAAGTGGGAGGATAAAGTATGGCCAAAGAAAAGTCCTTTCATGAACTGAAAGAGGAGATTCACAAGGAGAGGTCGGCAGCTGGGGGTTGATGCTTCTAGAGCCGCCGCACATCCTATCAGGAGGAAGATGAGAGTGAGCAAACCCAGCAATGCAGAAGAGCTGAAGGTGGCCATCAAAGCAACCTGGCCTTTAATCACACCTCGGCAGTGCCACAGGCTGGTTGCCCCCATGCCGCATCAATGCAGTAATTCATGCAAGAAAGAGCCCCGACCAAGTATTGACTGCATCTTGTGTGTGCCTGTCAGTAAACCAACATTTTATTGTTAAAATGTTTGTCTTAATCGGGGCAATGTGATTTTCTAATATTCTGCGACAGTGGATTTTGAGTTCTCATTTCCTATCAGCCATAATCATGAAGCTATAAAACACTTGAAATGAATCACGGAAGGAAGAAAAAAAAAAAAAAAAAAAGAAGAAGATAGTTGCTGCATTTCTATGATGAGTCACCTGCAATGTGCCGCTGTCACAAAGAGTCTGACACAGTTCAGGAAGTCACTGTACAAAGAGTCTTTTCAGTGCCCCATGCTGTTGTTATCAAAGCTAAAGTGAAGTCCTTGAGTTTCATAGTGCGATACGTTACAAAACATAAGCGTTTTTCTCTCTCTCTCTCTCTCTCTCTCTCTTTATTTGTATTTTTTGCAAGCAATTACACCTTCACAATACATTTTCCCCACACTGAAAAGTTTGTGCTTCATTCTATCACTTCATCAGATTAAACGGACTCCTGCCAGACGGTGATGCAGAGTGATACCGCGCGCCAATTAAAATCCTAACAATGTGGACAGTTCTTACGGAGCTCCCGTGTCTGGAGACACTTTCTTATGAGCCTGCCAGCTTTCATTAAGCCTGTCACGCTGATGGAAAACGTTGATCAATCTTAAAGAATTTATACCACGCTTGAAGTGATAATTATTAGGTCTGCTGTACACACATCCACATCCACATCCTCCTCCTTGGCTGCACACTGAGCCAGATCCTGTGCGTGTGAACTTTGCTTTAAGGCAACATATTCTCAAGGTGCAAAAGCCACACAGAGTTCAGCGCGGCAGCGTTCGACTGAGAAAGTCCTTGATGATGCAACTCTTGCAGTGTTGTCATCCGTGCGGGAGAAGCGGCATGTCTTTGCTGTCGATGTGAAGCTTCCCTCACTGGTGACCAAGGAGGGAACTTAATAGACGTTCGCAGAGCTATGTGACAGCGCCGTAAAGATAAACAAATCCTCCCAATTAATTAACTCTCTCAGAAAGAGAAGAGAAAGGCTTTCCCAGGAAAAATGAAAAAAAATTGTTATTGTGTGTGAAGTCTTCTAAAAAAAAAAAAAAAATGTTTGGAGGGTTTTCAGAAAAACAGTGTTGCGTCTGCTGGTTCTGAATAAGTAACAAAGAGTTTTTTAAATAATTGTAGAGACCCTGTAGAATGTACTTTAGTTATCTTTTTTTTCTCTCTCTACACTTTATGCAACCGTGCTGGAGTCTGGTTGTTCTATGCGCAGTTCACGCGGTGCTTTGAGCAGTAAAATAGTGAGTTCCTACTCAGGCTGGTGTTTTTCCAAGACACATCAATCATACAGTGAGCAGCATCCTGTAACAATAATTCATGGGTGTTTCATCCCAGAGGACTCGGGTTGACATAGGTTTTGGTGTAGACATCTCAAAATTCATGCACGGCAAGGAGCTGAGAAGCAGGGAGCGAAGCGCCATTAAAATGTAACAAATCCTTCACAAACCACCTACCAGACTCCTCTCAGACCTTCAGGATCTGAGGTTGTTTTTTTTGTTTGTTTTTTACCTGAATGAATGAAACATTGACGTGCGTATAAAAAGATCACAGGAAGTAAATGATCTGTAAATAATAAAAAAAAAAGAAAAGTGTGCATCGATAATACCTGCGAGGGAAGAAATAGACAAGGAATGAACATGTTGTTATCCATTTTTTCCCCCCCCAGATACAACATCGGTTTATATTTCTACACTCTGTTTTAATGGCTTTCACAAATATTCTAGCAGCACAGCACAGCGGCTCATTTTGTCTCGACAGAGGCCAGACTGGAGGAAGGCAGGAGGTCGCAATAGGCAGCGGCTCGGTTTTTACTATACGACTGTTGGCCAAAAAAATAATGACATGAAGCTATGGCTGTTCTCCATATTTAACATAAATGAGGGGCCCCTGCAGATCCCGGTATCCATAACCTTTTGACTGCCGTTTCATCATATACCATGATCGCCTAATAGGTGCACAGCGAGTGGCTCCATGGTGATGGATGACAGTGGTTGTCATTTGATTTTCATTTGAACCGGAACATCAGAATCTACTCTGCCTAATTAACCTCTCTGTCTGTTTCGACTTGGCAGACTTCCCCTGCCACATGGAGGGGGGAAAAAAGCTCTGAAGTGACTTATCCACAATGCATTTTACACATAGGCATCACTTTCATTTAATTACCACTGGCTGAAAAACGTTCTCATTGATTTAGTAAATGGTGTGGTACCTGAGTCTCCGCAAAAGACATTTATACACCAGTAATATTTATTTTAACTGCGTAGAGCAGTACAGCCATTGCCTGGATCAAGTCTCGTAATCTTGTTTCATTAGAGTAAAGACTTTATACAGTTCACTTGTTCCCTATGAACGCTGGTTATTAAACACACTGTACATTTTTGGGATGATGTTTTCTTTCATCACGCGATGAAACAGTGTGCAGCAAAGTATGAAGGGACGCAGATCAGCCCCCACTTTAGCCTTGTTCACACAAAAACCAACACATCAAAAGCAAGAAACGCTAAAGATAGTGTAGTTTGCACGTTACGCCACTAGTAGGTGCTGTGTCTTTATTTCTTTTGATAAAACCACCCATACAGATATTCAAGCTCAATTTAACTGATTTGATTTTGTTTGTTTGTTTTTCTTTTGGTCATTTTGACAGCATCAGTATCTGCTGCAAAAATCAATTTTCAGTGACTCCCAAAGTTGTGTAAAAACAACAAGGCAAAACTATGGTGGCCTGGAAGTGCAAAACACTACAAACTTCAAGAAACGCTTCCCAATTCAAAGAACACTTCCCAATTCACCACAACACAATAGAAACGTGTGGTACCTGCTGACGTCAGGGTCGTCATTGATTGGATTGCTGCCCGTGACTCATTATTATTGTATCCACAACAAACCATACAATCATTTAGTGTAGTTAAACAGTAACATGCCTGTTAAATCAAATTCAAAACGATCGTATGATCCCGTTAACAGCAAGTCTCCATTGCACTTAATTTTATTGACCACTAGATGTCCTCCTCGAGCACTGTGTGTCATTGAAGCCTCAAATAATGAAGCATGTTTAAAATGAACCATCAAAGCTTCAATAAAGCCTCGACCAGCCGTCAGGAACCTGTTGGCCACAATGTGGACGAAATATATTGTCTCTTAACTATGGAAGACAGTCTTTTATCAAGGGACCGTGCTTCAGCAAGCAGGAATGACTTTCTGTTACAGGGGCGGACTGTACTTCTGTCCAATCGGCGGTGAGTGTGTCATTGGCAGAGCGTCCAATCAGTGACGACCCTGCTGTCAGCAGCTACCACACCTTTCAGTTGTGTTGTGGTGAATTGGGAAGTGTTTTTTGGATTAGGAAGTGTTTTTTGGATTAGGAAGTGTTTTTTGGATTAGGAAGTGTTTTCTGACATTTGTAGTGTTTTGCACTTCCAGGCCACCGTTGTTTTCACTTGAAAAGTTTTTGTGTAAACGGGGCCAATGTAAGAATATCGACACCAGAGGCCTGTACTACGTACGACACTGGATTTTCTCTTATCGAGATAACTTCAAGGATTAACCCTGGGTTTCCCGTACTACGACACTCGCTAACTTCTCGCCAGGATAAATCCCCCCCGGCAACTTGCGCTGAAAATCTAACTGCTCTGGAGCAGGTTATGTTCTCGAACATGAGGTCAGAGCTCCGCCCCCTGACCAATCAGATCTCTTGGAAAATTCCCTGCCCATTCTTAAATGATGGTGATTGGTGGGCAGGTTCAGTGCTGAGCTGCAGCTGAGCTGAGAGGATGAATTAATTCAGAGTGATCTTTTTGACATAATAAAATAAATCCTGGTCTCTGAGGCTTTGAAGGATGTTTTTGTTCTTGACTTGTTCCAAGTCTGTTTATCTCCACGAGGGTTCACCTGTAATAATGAGGTTAATGATCACACCTGACAGAACTGCAGAAACATGAATTTATGGAATGCAGAACTACTCGTGCCGTCGCGGTGAAGAATTCATTTTCCAACACAAAACACACACAAGAGAAACTCAGCCTCAAAACAACTGGATGGAAAATCTAAACTAACAGAAGAGCAGTGAGGAAGTTCAGCTCGACACGTTTCTGCTGAAATAAAGTGAAACTGAGTGATCCCAGTACCGTCTGTTTATATCACAGATGACTTAATATCATATAATCTCACAAAGTCAGGATTGGTCTGGCTTTAGCTGCAGCAGCAGTGTTGCTTTTAGCCTGATGGATGTGTTTTAATTCTTCATATTCTCTGAGAATAATTGCGACTTTAGTAATCTCTGTGTTTCTACGTGTGTGTGGACGCTGCAAACTCCGCCCCTTTCATGTGAACGAGCACACGTATGTCTGGGTTGCACCAGTGAGTTGAGATAACCTGCTTCGTAGTAACGGTGATCTGGATCCTGCATAAGTCAACCCAGGTAACGGACAGAGATTCTGGATCTGTTTATCACGCTTCGTAGTGCAGGCCTCAGATGGTGAACAGGAGAACCTTCCCCAGGGGGTGGAGTTCAACTATCTCTGTGTCTTATTCATGGGTGATGAGATAACGAATCATGAGATCAGATTCTTGCGGGTGGCTGTGGTAATACAGTACCAGACTGTTGGGATGCTGAGGATGGTGCTGAGTGGTGATGGAGGTGGCAGCTTACATCTCCACCTTAAGCTATGGCCATGAACTTTGAGTCATGAACCAAGGAATAAGATTGACTGAAAGTGCCTGAAATGAGCTTTCTCTGCTGGTGGGCCTCGTTGTGATGTCCAATCTATCAATCCATTCATTTTTCATTTTTGATCAATTAGTTCTCCATACATCCATTTATTCATCATCGATCCATCCATTCTTTGTCTACACCATGCCCAATCCAGAGTCGTCTCTATTTTGTCCCGACTGTCGTCCCATTAAAGTCACATTTTTAAACAGGTTGTTCATTGACATTAATGACTTAAATTATTGTTCATGTGTGATATTAACCAATAAACATCAGTGTGGGGTGGCACAGTTTACTTCTTATTAAAGTATCCTTCATTGATCTTCACAGTTGATGGTACATTATTTCAACACTCGGAAGCATCCAAAGCCTTCAGGAAAGTCGCATGAAACCATTGATTCATCATTGATTTGTCAAAGGACCAATTGCAGCAGAGTGAAGGGAGATATTTTAATATAGGCATTTCTTTTAGCGATTCAAGTATTTGGTATATTTCACAAGGTGTAAGTGTATTTCAAGTGTCTACAAGGCCACTTTTACTGGTTTAATGGCAGATAATTTGAGCACAAAGTGTGATGCATGCATCAATGGGGTTGCACTTAGTGTCATCATCATGAAAGTAATTTGGGCCTAATGTCAGAGAAACTAGTCAGAGAGCCATCTCCCATTCACTTTAAGAGCAGGTGTGCTTGCATCTTGATGTATTGCTATTACGACGGTAGATTTTGTGAAGGGAAAGAAAAGGTGTTTGTCTTGCTGGGACACAGAGCTGCAGTGATGAAGCTGAAGGCTTTAGAAGTGTTAGAAACTGTGACCCAAGTGACAACTCACCAGGTTAAAATGAAGACAACTCCAAATACCACTGGCTTCTACAGCCTGACCCATAATATGCCTGAATTTGAATAAAAACATCACATTTTAAAGATGGCTTTAAATGCACTCGCAAGACAAATTCCTGCAATCTTTAAGCAACAATTGCAGTTTTTGATAATGCTTTGAAAAAAAAACATCGATTTTTGCACAGCTACATTATCCCATGTTTATCAGAAGCTCAGGACTGTGCAGCTATCTATGTTGGTAGCATATAACTGACTTAGCATAGTACAGGTTGTGCTTTCAATTTCTTCAAACATGGAAACACATTGAGAAGACGCCCAACAACACCTCATTTTATGTCCAAAACTTCTTTGAGGGCTCAGATGGCAGTGAGTGCCATGGAAACCGGATGCTGGATGAGACCATTGTGAAGGTGTTGTGCGAGTAAGGATAAATTGTGGAGTGGTTGAATTAAAACTGCAGCCTTTCTCCATGAGTACTTGTGGCCCACAATGGAGCTTGACTTGGGATGTTCCCAACATACTAGTAATTCTAACTGGGAATAACATCAAATCATCTAAAAAAGAAAGAAAGAAAGAAAATGTTGCAGTGTTCCAATAGATTGCTCCTGTCTCGCCAAACTGTTCTTGTGAGATATTCTTCTACACATATTTGGAAAACATAAATAATGCTTTCTTAAAAAGAACATTTTGATGTCCAACCGACAAACCATACTCTAATATATTTGTATGAGCAAGTCAACAAGATGGTCATTAACGTCCCAATTAGAAACAAGAAAAATACCCATTTTCACATCTGAAACTGGGTATTGTACAGCTCACGCTCAGCAACTTGGAATCCTGAGTGAAGAGAACACCGGGAATCCACAATTACAGTTCAGATGAGGAGCCTTTCACTTACTTTCTACACTCGACCCACAACGTGGTACATGTTTTTCTTTTAAAACGTGTAGCATAATGTACCATTCTATCATTTTTCTTTCAAATGATTACTTTCAAGCATTGATGATGTGAATTTGGAAAAGGCTGCACTGCAATGACTACGCTGCTTCACTCTGTTTTGTTTGGGTGTGTACTCATAATATTTTGATGTTAAAACACATTCTTGGAAAGCAGATGTACTCTCTGGTGGCTCTATTTACTTGTATTACACACTGTATCGTTGCATTAGGCAAATTTGTACTTGCTTCAGCAAAAAAATGCAAGCACAGCTTGTGCACGACTGCATTGTTCATGGGAGGCGGGTGGGGGGGGGGGCTTAATTAATAAAAGAAGCAATCTTGAGGGTAGTTCTATTCAATAACGCCAGCCGCACAAGTTCAAACTGTCTCTGGAAAAAAAAATGCAATAACACATAAAACTGTTGTGTGAATAATTCAGGAGCAGAATGCATAAATAGTGGATTAGGCTTGATTTAATTATATCTGTGTGAAAGCAGAGCCTTGCGTTAAACAAACAAACATGGGCAACCGGATTGAAGCAGTTCAGCACCCAAGTGGCAAGGCCTTGCAAAGGAGCCAAAAGCTGGTTATTGTAGAGATCAAACGCAACCAACAGCATTTAACTGGGGCCAGGCAGAAAGACAGGTACAATAGACTCCGCTCCTCTCGTCATTGCTGCATAAACAATTGAATGTGATTCACTCTCAGGAGTGTATCCAACATTATTTCACGGCAACATTGCTGTATTGTTTACCTCCCAACACTATTCTGTCTTCTCATTGACGGCGGGCAATATTTTCTGCTTTGAAAATGAGGAAACAATATAGCATTGGTCTCGTGATGCAGTGCCGTTTTCCCACAAACTTTTATAATATCAAACCGAAGCGCGCTATAGAGTCGGGTGGAAGCACGCGTGAAGCTCACAGTTCTTTCTCTGGTGCAGGATACAGTCAGCATATTGCCCTTTATTGATTTGCTGTAAGCAAATACTAGAAATGGCATATGGATAACTGCATTACCATAGAAATAAGTCCGCAATAAGGTCACAACATTAAACATCTTCATGAGCTCCTCGTGAGTCTCCGGCTAAAACTGATCACAACCTGTTATTCAGAGTCGCTATTTCAATCCTGATAAGACTGTAGTTCATTTGTGAGTGGCAGAGGCCTGAATGAGAGTAGATGTAGCCAACCTGAGAGGGATATGGGAAGGAATGTGAACTGATTGCAGAGTTATTCTCTGGGCAATGGAAGCCAATATGAGGAACCAACCGTAAGCCCTGTCTACATGGGCTGAATGGCTGATTGAGTTCAGGTGGAAGAATGAGAGTTGGCAGTGGGGAAGGAAACACCCCTTTCATCCACAGCCATCCACTTTCATTACAACACACCTTTGAAACCAGCAGTGCATAATCACGGCTGAAGCCTGATCAGAGGGGGGAAATTTGCCACGATTCAAGAGTGGCATAATTCAAAACTTCCAGCTGTGCTTGCGATATGCACACAATGCCACAATGCATCCCGAGATGTAAAAGTTTGACAATTTGATTTATGCTAATGCAGCCTTACTTCATTGTTGTCCTTGCATTCAGTTTTTTTTTTTCTCTCTCGCCTCCGTCGCCGCCGTCCCTCTGCTAAACCGCGTTCTATTTGCAAACGCTGGAATTAATGGATTCCTTATGTCAGAGAAGCCGCTGGCCGCCTGCTGCATCTCCCGATGGCAAGACGGTAAAAATTGCGCGTGGGTGTCATACATCTTACCCCATTTGAATTTGCGCTGCCCTCTGTGTCTCCTTCCAGGTAGAGATATGAAATATTGACTGCTCTCATCTGGGCCTCAAGCCCCACCAACCCCCCATTTGA
This sequence comes from Lipophrys pholis, assembly GCF_963383615.2. Lineage (NCBI taxonomy): Eukaryota > Metazoa > Chordata > Actinopteri > Blenniiformes > Blenniidae > Lipophrys > Lipophrys pholis. The sequence continues at coordinate 14,955,315 of NC_137637.1, forward strand.
ACACCACCCCCCGCCACAGCTTCTCTGCTATCAAAGTGCTGGCGCAGCAAAGTGGAAAGAGAGACTGAAGGAGTGAGAGGAAGCAGAGTCGAGCAAAAACATAAGTCAGTGAAGAAACACTTAAATAATACGACAATTACACAGTTTCTCATGAAATTAACTAGCTCTGCAATAGGTGAGAGAAGGAGGAAGTGGACCGGGGGTGGAGGGATGAGGGGGTGGGGGGTATAAAATGCGAGAAAAGAAAAACTCTGCAGGAATTTGAAAGCGATTGTGAGGTGTACCAGGGGAAGGTGTGACAAGACAGCTGATTGTGCAGTAAGAGGTAATTATACACCCCAGTCTGCGGCTGCTGCCGAGTGACAAATAGACTTCTTGTTGTACATTTGCCTATCTTTTCAATCTCTAAAGCACAGGAGGATAGCAGCAGCAGCGGCGAGGCTGGATGGCCAATTCTGAGAAGGGAAAGAAAGAAATGCTCAGTCTGTCATTGCAGTGTCCTCAGATACTGTATAGTAGTAAATAAGGCAGTTGTTAGCAGTTGCGCCAATTATCTGTGCCGAGATTCATTTCTGATAGAAAACTGAAGGGGAACAAAGGTAAAGCTCCCACGGTTCTGTCCAGTAACAATGTCGGATTATCATGCATGGAAAGCGGTTCGCACAGGTAAAGAGATCAACCTGAGCAGAGAAGCTGCTGTAGGCATTGAACGTACGCCACTAAGGATAGAATGGAAGAAGAGCACAGTGCTCTACTGTATCATTTATATATATATATATATTTTGTAGTTTTTCATCTTAGACTTTACTTATTCTCCCCACTGTGAAGACATTATGAGGTGATCTCCCTATCAAACATACTGTCCCCTCAAGAAATCTCTAAAATGCTGACAAAAGGCAACTTTTCAGACGGAACATCACTTCTGAAGCTTTTTGTCTGACTGCTGCAGCTTTGTTGTTGATTAATATGCTGAAGGGAAGACGCCCTACTGATCGACCTAAAGATGTTAACATACAAAATGAGGCGGTGGGATCAGAAGCAAGTATTTTAAACCTTTAAGTGACTGATAATTTTTTCGGTGAGGCAGATTAAATGAATTCTTTCAGTCTTATTTCTTTTTCCATCTCAGTTGAAAAAATGATTCAATCGATTCACTGCAATAGAATTCTTCACTCTTCTCCACTGAGTCTCAGGAAAAACTCAGGCAACCATGAGAGAAATAAGCTCGGAGAAATGAGGCACGCGCTCTCTGTAACATTTTAAGGAACTTTTAATCACTCATTCATTCACAGCAAAATCCACCGGCGCACGTGTCTCATCATAACAATTCCGAGAGGAAACAACACACGATGGCACAAAGGTTCCAGCCCGAACAACAACCAAAGTGACACTTTAGGTGAAAACAAGTTTTTAAAAGACTCCGTCTCCATGGAAATTGGTGGAAAATACAACTTTTTGCCCGTAGTAAATTGTTCTGCACATGCTCAAGTAGATGTATAATAACAACAATGGCGGCCTCCAGAGTGCCGTGACTCCTTGTCCATATTCTCCTGGAACTTGGTAGTTTTATAGTTGAGAGTCACCTGGAATAACAGTCCGACTTGGTTGTTTGTCCCGGTGAATGTCCCTGTACTCCAACTGTTAATGCTTATTGTTCTCTGCGTGTGTGTGTGGTTTCATTACAAAAACAACCAACAGTGCCAACTTGTGGCCTGGCATGCTAACTACATCATTTTCTGCATTTTCTGCCCTTTCCGTGTAAACTCACATAGCTTTCAAAACTTTGCTGTGTAAACTCAAGCGTTTTCTAAAATGAAAATTCAAAAACAATACATTTTCACTTGCCTGAGAGTGGCTTGGACTTGTTGGGCTGGTTAGCAAAACATGAGGAGTTTTGACAATTTGAGGCACAATAATTTCCTCCTGGTAACCAATAAGAAGTTAATATTCTTAATTTGCTGGTTTTGATCGTGCAGCCAACTGAAGCTGTCTCAGGAAGATGCTCGTTTCCATGACTTCAACAGTACTTCGTGATAGAGACACAACAATGAATTTCAAATTAATAGAAATAAGAACATATCAATTAACTTTAAGAAACATAGTTTCAATGGTATCCAAAAACCAAGATATTCTACTATGTACAAAACAATTTAAGTTCTGGAAACTTTTTTTGGATAGTGTTGCAAGAAGAACCTAATAAAAAGCTATTTTAAAGAAGCAGCTGGTCCTTAACACTTCATTTCAGCTGCTGCCAGTTAATGCAAGTGTCAATTTTGAGTCAAACTATTAAATTATATCTTTGGCCTTGTTACCATCCAGGTGGCTCAGTATTAAAATCAGAAGTTTGTATTTTTTCTTCACAGCAAGAATGTCTGGATTTGATCCCTTTCTCTGTGTCTCTGTAGTCATTAAGCTTTTTTCAACAATTTGTGTGGATTATCATCTATTTCAACCAGTTAAACCAGTAAAGGACCGTTGACCTTTTGCCCATTGTCCTCTTTCATTGCTCCAATATGAATAAATCACATATCGAAGATGGATGAGTACAGTACATAGATGACACACAGATGCAGATCTGTAATCTGAAGCCTCAAAATTAATTTATTGGGACGTTTCAGTCAACACAGCACCTGATGGCAAGTAATGCTATCTGACATTATTAGGAGTTCACACTTTAGATTTTCTGCTCAGTGAAGAATACATGATTGTAGTAGTCTTCAAAATCATCCTCTTGTCATATTAACTGTAAGATTATTGCCATTAACAAGCTTTTCACGACACAGTTGAAGTTATTCTAGCGGTGAGGCGTCACTAATAATTATATTTACCCAGTATCATTATGAAGTTATGAAGTGAACTGGCAGCAGCTTACACAACTGACATACAATGATTGACATCTATTACTTTGTGCTTCCAAAATCACACGAAAACAACAGAAAAACATGGTTTCTAGGAAAATTATTTTGTTTGATAATGCATAAATGACCCATTGTGTTCTCGTATGAATCTCAGTGGTTTATGTACTCTGTGTTGGGTGAGCAGGGGGGGTTGCAGGTGCAACAACGGGCAGAGCGGTCCTGATTTGGGAAGGCTGGTTCATGTGTTGGCACAATAATATGGACACAATAAGGAATTGGGAGTGTTTCCCTGCTTGGAATCCGAGCCAGTCTGACCCACTGTCAGGTGTTTATAGAGACATCACTTCATTAGCTGCGGATGATGCCGGACACACATAAGGGCCCACCATCTGCTCCCCGAGCCGCGCCAAGGTTAAATGTTCTCCTGGTGATATCTAGAGGAAGGCAGCAGTTAGATACGTGTAAGCAACAATGGACGGAAAAAGACTGAGTTGGAGAGTCGCGAGCGAGGGAATAAATGTAATGTTTTATGGAGCCTTTAATAGCCTGAGAACGACTGAATAATAAAGGCCGTTGTGTGAAAGAAGGGGAAAGCATTCCCGCTGCTGAAGGCAAGTCAGAAAGTTAGAAAACACTGAAGTGAAGCCTGATTTTGTTTTCTATATAAATTTGACAAGAAGTACAAAATGTGCATAATTAAAAGGTTGGAACAGGACGATCATACGTCTGAGTTGTTGGATGAATGAGTGTGTGTGCGTGTAGACTTGTTGTTGCTAAGACAACTGTTGTATTTATTTTTTAAGGCTCATTACTCAGTCAAGAAACAGGAATACATTAATAAAGTGACATTCATTTTCCTGTCAAAGCACTAATGTTGTTTAATGCATCGAAATGTCATGACATCAGCCTTGATCTGAAAAGCTGGCCGGATTCATTTCATGCCAACGGTTTGGAATAAACAAAGCCAACGGGGCCGACAGGTACTGCCCCGCTGGACATCCATAATTACTGCAGCGATTCTCTGCAGTTCAAATGCTCACCCCAAACACCAGGGTCACCTCCGAGATGAGAGGATTGGCAAATTTGGCTAATTACCCCAGCTCATACTGATGAATTCTTCCATTAGCAGGGTCACACCCCATTCCCCCCGAGCTCCGGGGTAGGTGTGCAGTTAGAAAAGCCTCCAATAAATGAGATACACCTTTGTGCAAATTATTGCTTTTTATAGGAGGATAAAATAATGGGGCAGAGTGAATTAATGTGGGAGGGGTTATAGGTTTGCTTTAAAGGGTGTTTCTGCATATGTCTAAATAAGGGGCGTGATGAGAAAAGGCTCTTTTTCTTTTCAAATTCGTCGGGAGAGAGAAGGCAGTCTTTTCTCTCTCGAGAAGACGAGCCAGCTGCAGCACCACATCAATCTTGTTCATCGCCATGTGAATGTTCCTGCTAACAGCACACCTTTGTGCAGACTGAACCGTCAGGACACGTTCCTCCTCCTCTGAACGGACAGGATCACCTATTCAAGGCCATTATGCTGTAGGGGTGAGGAAGATCCAACATCAAATCAAAGCTGATTTAAGGCCATTTAACTGTCACTGTCAGATACAAAAGGAGCCAACCAGATTTTTTTCCCTCTCTCTCAAGATTGAACAATTTCCTGAGACCACGACTGTGATGCATTATAATGTCTGAATTTCGACGGTCATCTCAGACCTCATTAGGAAGACTTCCATGACAACTGTATAATCGCATTCGGGGAATGCGTGTGTATGCCACTTATGCGCGTGTGTTCAAAAGACAGTTTGTGTGCTTGCATGCATATGCGTGTGTATTTGTATGCATTTATACTTTTGTTTGTGAGATTGAAAACAGCATGCGGAGGTAATCTGCTGATCTCCTGACCAATCTCAATTTACATGAAAACCAATTACAGCTGAGGCTGAAAGAAGTGTCTCGTTCCACAGGAGAAGACAAAAGAGATGCAGGGGAACGCATCGCAGTGAAAAGGCGGCTGCGAATGAATGAGCGCAGAGATACAGAGCAGTGGCTCATCCCAGGGCGTGTGCGCTGTGATAGGACTAACAGTTTCTTTTCAGATAAACCATCAGCTTCTGCATATGAAGACCTTCTCCTGCTGGGAGAGATCACACTTGAAATAAGAACTCATGGAGATCAGTTTGTAACGTATCTTTATCTCGCTCATTATGATTCGACTGTAATGTGAAGCGGATGCATAGCACAGAAACCCTGGCTGCTGGACTGAAACCACCCTGGTCAGCACTATTGATACATGCATCTGTCAGCCACTAGTAATCACAGCAATCAGCTGAATAGTTAAGTTACGGGGTAGGCCTTGCTTGGAGGGTGCCAAAGAGTTTCAGGGGTGATGCCGCAGCAAGAAAAATCTTGGTGATAACCTTGGTCCAGTAGAGCCCTTTCTGGTTCACTTAGGCCTCGTTTACGTGACAATGTTTCAAGTGAAAATGGGTCGTTTTCATTTCAGAAAAGTTTTGCATTTACATGGAAACGTCTTGAAAAGTATGCCCATTTATGGAAAAGGCACAAAATCCTAAAATTGTGTGGTTTTTATGTTGGGTCACTAGTGGGTGCTGTTGCTTGTTTTTGTAACACAAAGAGGCAAAGAATAATGCCCTATAAAGATGAACAATGGGAGTACATGGAAAGTCTTATGGACAGATTACAGGTGACTCAACTAAAACGCTACCACGTCCCAGGAGAATATGGACTGGGAGTCATGACACTCTGTGTTATTGTCCATCTAATTCCACATGTACAGAAGAACTATTTACTATAACCGCGGTGCACATGTGCAGTAGGGTTTCATCCCAGATCGACGATCCCTAGTTAGACGATAGTGTTTTTCCCCAGATAGACAATTCCCAGATAGACGATTCCCATTTAGACGACTTATTGAAATAAGTGAATTATTTGTAGCATTTCAGTGACCCAGGATGAATAGTAATGTATTTTTACACATGAAGACACACAGTTTAGAATCGCGGCGGGGGACAGAAAAAATAAAGCATGTCGGACTAAAAACATTTAGACATTTCAGTGACCTAGGATGAAAAAACTGATGTTTTATAAAGACACATAAAGTAGCTCTCATTCTTCCATATCTGAGTTATGGTGAGGAAATATGGGGAAATATGTTGATAATAATTATAAAAGTGAACTAACGGAGAGGAGGTTCACAGTGCAGCTGACAACAGTTGTCCGTTCACTGCTGCAGGCAGGGAAGTGGCCGTTGTTGAGCTACTTTATGTGTCTATAAAACATATATTTTTAGTCTGACATGCTTTTTTTTTTTTTTCTACTTCCCCCGCCGCTATTTTAAACTATGTATCTTTATGTGTAAAAATACATTACTATTCATCCTAGGTCACTGAAATGTTACAAAATTCACTTATTATAATAAGTCTTCTATCTGGGAATCTTCTAACTGGGAATCGTCTATCTGGGATGACACCGTGCAGTAGCAATGTTTTCAAAATTTGCATTTCCCTCTATTAACACTGAGACACGGCTTTTCCAAAAAGTTGCATTTCCCCCTGTTTCCACGGAGACAGAGTCTGTGCGTTGTTATGCAATAAGACCCTCAAAATGCAGCAATAGCTTTCCAATTTCACTTCAAAATGTTGTCATGTCAAAAGGGCCTGAAACGTCCATAGTGTGAACACAGCATTCGACCAAGCCCTGAATGTGACCAGGTTTCAAATACCTTATCCTGCAGCAGATCTTAACTGATATGACAAAGAAACTAATGCAGCTTTTTTCAAGCTTGTATAAACTCATTTGGTGGTAAAATTCCCACCAAAATAATCCCACTTAAAGATTAATGCATTTTCGACTGACCTAGCATTTTGTTGTGGAAGTTTTATAAATAAGTTTGTAGAATTGACTCTACATGACATGCCCAGCATTGTTTCTTGTTTCAATATTTTATCCAGTGTAAAACACGGCAGTGGGAGTAAGTACAAGGCTCCTGTCAGTCTTAATATGTTATTTGAAAGTTAGTCTGGATCAGCAGACTGCGCTCATAATGTTAAGAGTGCTTTATACTGGGAAGTCTAGAAAAGTGGCCAATGCCAGGTTGTGAATTAAAGTCTGAATATTTGCATTACTATTAACTCACAGTCAAAATCCTTTTATATTGAGTTTTGTAGATTAAATAAAGCAAATGCATTCTACTGGGGATGAACCTCATAATCTGAAAAAAGACAAAAATATTTGGAGGAAATCATATGTGCTTTTGGATTGATTGAGGCAATATAAATGTTAATTGACAGTACTTAGACAGTAACTGTGAGATAAGTATCTAATGAAGGGGACCAATCGCACTATTTGAAGCCAAAAAATGTTTATGTATATCTCCAATCTGAATGTTATCCCTTGTGCACTATTGAGGATAGAAGAGATTAGATTGCAAACCAAGGTCAAGTACGCAAAATTCAGCAACTTAAATAGCCTGACAGGAAGGCAGCGTAACTTTAAAACTGAAAACATCAAAGTGAACAAAGCCTTTAGCCCATAATCCTGTTCCCAGTATGCAAAGATGTGTTGCAAAAAAAAAAAAAAAACACAAAAGAGAAAAAGCTGATGGCGATCTAGTGGCTCTGATATATTGCAGGAAGCATTTTGGCAGCAGTGGTTTGGGTCAACTTGTCCCTTTGGAGCGAAGCGTCGCTGCAAATCAATACAAAGTTGTTCTGAGCGATCACCTTTATCCTATGATGAAATATTTCTGTCCTGATGGGAGTTGTCGCTTCCGGGATCAAAACGCCTTTGTTTATAGGGCACTAGATGTCAGTGAATACCAATCAGTATGAAAATGATGTGAATGCAATGGCCTGTTGGCTCTTAGTCCAGTTTTGTCTTGTTTGAACTGTTGCACCTAAAAGTGATAAAAGTGACCATTTCACTGGGGTTAGAAAACAAGGAAGGTAATGAACTTATGAAGAGAGTGCCACCTAGACTGCATCTGTATCCAACAAATGGCATCTTCTGTGAGTCAGCACCAATAAAACCATGCACCTTTTAACCTTATACATTGAGACTTTTCCCTCCTGAGTTTGTTATTCCATAACTCAATTTTTACCTCCAGCAGAAAAAAAAAGACAATGTGTTAAAAAAAAAAAAAAGAAAAGACGGCAGAAAGCCAGCAGTCTAAAAAGCGTGTCTGTAAAAACTAAGCCTCCGTGCACAAGGTTCCCCCAGCTGGGAGGTGAGTGGAGTGGGCTGAGGTATACGGAGCGGAGGGGTTCAGTGCGAGGGAGCAGAAAGGAGGAAATGAGTGGAGACAGGCGCTGCTCTCCGCGGTGAGCCGGTGACTCTGCCTGGCCACCTGTCAGGGCAGGTTTGCTGCCTGTCAGGATGCAGCCTGTGTTGGGACAGGCAGGTAGGGGGGCTCAAACACAGAAGCGAGGGCTTGGGGAGGCACGGGTGGTGTGTGAGAGACAGATGAACTGGTGTGTGCTGATCTGTGTCAGACTTTGAGGAAGCTATTACAGGGACTACAGAGGACACCTCTTTTCTTTTTCTTTTTTTTGCATAAAGAGCAGCAGCTGGTGTTGGGGACTGTTAGTGACAAGTGAGTGCAAGAGTATGCATAATGATGCCGACAATATTTCACTGGATCAACAGTGAAAATGTTGCAAATAAGGAAAGAGGGCTATTAAAGTTTGAGTGATTATCACACCATCCCAAAGGAAGCCAGTTAAATGTTTTTTTAATCTTAGCAAGACCAAAACAGCTTCATTTACATTTAAAACACTGTGGTCTTACATCTATAAATCTGTGGACACATTTGGATGTCAATGTTTAAAACCTGCACTCACGTCGTCATCCATTGCCTCCATTGGAAGGAAATAAACATTTAACCTAGTAGATGCAATTGTGATGAGAACAATAAAGAAAATCAAAAAACATATCACACATTTGTTGAGCTTGTGAGCAATAAAAACAAGCACTGTTATCAACTTCAAATCACTCCATGGGAAGACATCGGAAAGCACCGCCTGTGAGCACAGTTGGAAACACAATCCACAAAAGCAAGCAAAGCTTTACCATGTAAAGAAGACGCCATGTGAGAACACAATCCAGAGAGGCTACCCGCTCCTCTGGCTCACATGTATTCAAAATGGTCTAAAACAAAGTGGAAAACTAAAATGTGGTGTGATGTATCAGAAGGAGCATCCAGCTTGTGATCAACTCACCATTCTGTATCCATGATGGTATGGAGTTGGATCAGTGCTCATGGCCCTCCACGGGGAAAGGAAACGCCCATGATATTTTAGAAGAAAACACTATTGGATCCAGACCCCGTCTCTTTCAGGCCCTGTTTACACGATAACAGAGGCTATGAGCGCTCTTACAGTGCATGCGCTCTCTCCCCCTCCCTCCTCTTCCTTCTGCTCATCCACTTGTAAACAAACATGGCGGACCCGTAGTGGAATTACTCATGGTCTGTGTTCGAGTTTTATCCTCCATATCAGTAGTTTAATTGTTGAGACTCACCCCGATAGCATCCGATGCGTCATCAGTCCATACAGATGTCGGCTGCTCTCCATTTTCTTTACGTTTACAGCTTATTGTTCTCTGCACACGTCTGTGTAGTTTCATTACAAAATCAAGCAACAGCGCCCTCCAATGGCCCAGGCGCATGCTCAGTAACAGGCTCCATAGCCTCCAGGCAGTCTCTGCAGAAGGGAATAGCGACCATGAAAGAATCTTTCCACCTTGGGAGCCGGATTTAAAACTTTGCGGACCCAGTGCATCCGCACGCGGGGGTGGCGTGTAAACAGAACCCCCCCCCCCCAAAAGTGAAGGCAGTTTTGCGGATACACTCGTATTGGTTGTCGTGTAAACGGGGCCTCAGGCTCCAGACAGGCAATACATATCCTTGACAAATGGAAAACATTTAACACATTATAAAGCAAAATCTCAAGAAATCCCAGGACTGTTAAACAACTTTAATCCTGCATCACACAAGAACCCATAATACTGGAAAGTGGTCTCATCACTTCCCACTTGTTGTAAGGTTGCTACACAAAGGTAAACATTGCCCTGATTTAAGTTTTTGTTTTAGATGTGTTGCTTACCAAATTATTTAAATTTCTCAATCAACATCTGACTTGTTGCTTTGGTTTATTGGGAACACAATTTTGGTTTATGAGAAACAGACCTATGATGTTATCACGAAAAAAGAACAAAAAAAACAAAGAGAACACACAAGAAATTTCCTGACATTCAACATTTCTTCAATGCTGCAATGAGTCACAGCAACATTGTGTGGTAATTGTTGCCCATCGCTGCTGTCACTCACAGTCGGACATGTTTCCCTGCGCTGTAAGGTCGACTGAATCAGTTCCAGGAGTAATGACAGATGTCAACCTTCAGTAAACTTTCTAAAAACGTTGCTGAAGCTGCTCTACGGTGGAAAAGCACAGCTTCTGGTAATGCTCAGCCCAGTGACGATAAAGGGTACAATAACAAACCTATTTCAACTTTAGTTATATAAACGCATTTTGAAGAAATCAATTACCTACTGTCCCCATCACTGCCAAAAGTACTGGCATGAGGATTGCATGTTGTAACACTGTGGATTTGAAATACTCACTCAAAAGGTCTAATTGTTGCCTGACAGGAGAATAAATCACTCAAATTAAACCAAACAGTCACTGAAAATGTGATTTCAATCAACAACATTTTGAATTCCAGAAGTTTGTAACATGCAAAACAACAAAAACAGCATTATTATTAGTAGTAGTAGGAACTAAATCACCTGAAAAGTTAAAGAGGTTTAGTGTGTGTGTGGTTGAGCTGAAATATGTGGTGTGTCTCGAGGAAAGAGCAGGGAAGTCAGGAGATTTAGGGCAAAAATATTTTTCTGTGTTTTTTAAGGAGGAAAAATCCCAGTTTGTATGAATTACTAACTACCTTTCCTATATATTTTTCCTTTACCCCGGAAGTGTTTAAGTGATAAGAACATCCGAAATCTAAAAGCTGAGGAAAGGAGGCTCAATGCTTCCTTTAGAACAGGGGTCTTCAAATACGGGCCTCGAGAGCAGGCGTGCTGCACATTTTAGCTCTCTCCCAGCTTCAGGTCACCTCAATCTGATATTGAGGCAAAAATCAAGCTTGTAAAAATAAGCCCAAATACGAGCCCCTCATTGCATTCAGGTGTGTTGCGCCTGTTAGAGACCTAGAACTTGCAGGACTCGTGGCTCTCGAGGCCAGGAGTTGAAGACCCCTGCTTTAGAAAACTCCTTTAGTCTATGAAACACTGACACATCCTTTACCAAAGGAGACGAGATAATGATTCACCACAATTCCATGTGGCAACAACATTTAAAGGGACCCGCTCATCAGAGTGTGCAGGGAAACTCACGAGGACTCAAAGCAGATCATGTTAAGTTACCAATGCAATGATATGCCTTGAACAACTTTAAATAATCTTAAACCCAGATCTCAACTATGAAAGTTATGCGGATGTTGCAAAACGAACACAGTAAATTAAACTTTCTATGCAGCCTATTTTTAGATTGAGTGGTCATTTATTCACCTGGCAGCCTCTTTTCCCTTAATTTCAATTCAAACTTTGTGATATTTGAGATTTTATCAGCGTTTAGAGGCAGATGGGGAAGTGTTATAAATGAGCTTTTTGTAATCCATTTTCGAAAATTCTTAGTTTTTTCACCACGGCTGACGTCGATAACCTACGCCGGCGTCACTATATTATTACGTCACCTAGTGAATGTGCAGTCTGACAGTCACAACAACGCGATCACCTTTACCCAACTCCTTTAGGAAGCCTCCTCACACCTTCCCTTAACCCCGTGACGTCATCCAAAGGGTTAAGGGAAGGTGGAGAGGAAAGGAGAAAGTACCCTCTGTCTTTTGCAGGTGTGCCTCATTTTGGGCTCTCTTACCACATTCCCCCACCCCTTCACTTCCTTCTGGGATGTCTCGGGCTCAGCTGTTGTTTTTGTTCTTTTGTTTTTTTTCCCCTGCCACAGCACCACGTTATAATGATTTACTGAAACACTCTTAATGAGTTTGTAATTGTTAGAATGACAACAAAGCTCATATATGTTAATTACTTGCACCCAAAGTGTTGACATGAAACATGTTTTTACTGACGAAACATGAAGCATCCACTTATTCATGGATTAAATGCACAACGCTTTTGCACATTTTCTCTTATTTTGTTCACAACTACACATTTCAAACGAGGAAAATCTGTTTTATTTGGTAAGAAGGAATAATAGAAGGAAGAATATTCATTTGACCAACTAATTAGTATTTCATAAATAAAACAACATTAAAGTAATGACTTGTTTGCTCAAATCAAGAGTTTTATGAGAATAATATTAAGATAAGAACCTGGAAAAGAAATCAAGCACTCATCACCAATGTTAACTGTTAATTTCCCTTTTATCACCTAATTTAAAAATTATAAGAGCGCTGATACAAAGACTGGTATTACATGTATGGTAAGCTTCACTTGTTGATAATTGCTGTTTCTAAATGACTCAGCCAGGAGTTTCATACTTACATTAAAGCCACTGTATAATCAGGTGTGATAACTGTCTTTGAGTCTTTATGAACCAAATCAAATTAATTCAAGCAATTACAGAATAAAAGAAGAGGTGTTTTTATTCATGATTTACACGACGTGCAGGCAGGACAGAAAATGTGCTCAGGTGGAGTCAAACAAGTTTGCCATGTGTAAAACCCACGCAGCCTGACTCCGGTCCACCATTTGGGTTTTGGGGTTGATAAATTCGCTGCCCCTCAAGAAAACCATCGCGTTTTGGTCACCGGGGGGAAGAGACAGTGTGAAAATCTGACATGTTGCATTCTGTTTGAGGATTGCATTAATCCTCCAGCTATCCTCGAGTCAACCTTCTCCGTGTACAGAAGATAAATATTGAAGAGTCGAGCAATACAGAGCACGGGAGAGGGCAGGTATACACAACATGCACTGCGCGCACGCACGCACAGACACACACACACACACACGCACGCACGCACTCACACACACACACACACACACACACACACACACACACACACACACACACACACACACACACACACACACACACACACACACACACACACACACACACACACACACACACACACACACACTGTTACTATGGATGAAAGCTGATATCAGGCCCTGTTTGCAGCAAGGTGAGGTAGGGGACATACTGTCGGACTGCTTTAACACCACAGACCTGACAACACCACAGGCTGAGAAGGTAGACAGCTTCTCCCCATACACGCTTCAGCTCTATTTCTCCCCTCCTTCTTGCACACAACGCCACACAGACACATGCACAGAATCCCTGACCTCTGTGGTGTGAAATGGAGGGTGGAGGTGGTGGGCAGGGGGGGTGGTGTGATGGGAGGGAGAGGGTGTTGGGAGGGTAGGGTTAAAGTGAGAGAGCTGTCAGAGGCAGGCATCCAACACACACTTGACAGCATGGAAGTTCAGATGCTGGTCCTCATCATGCAGGAAGAGCACAAGGGGAAAATGTCTCAATTGAAGTGTTTCAGCGAGCAGAGCACAAATCAAGGCGTATCCTCCATATGTTTGATGTCAGAACTCATATCACAGCAAAATCTGTAAAATGCGAAACTCTCCACTTCAGTGCTGATACTGGCATCCGCTATTATTCATTTTATACGTTCTTAAAAAAAAAAATGTTCATGCTGAAGGAGAAAAACATTGCTTTCAAAGCACCAAACTCGCCTCCTCATAAACACAGTACTTGACTGTGGGGCTGGTCTGTGCAGGAGATGCTGAAGACACTCACCACTGAGACGGTACAGTATTTAGTGATGATTAATGGGATCCAATCACGTTCTTGTGCAGTAGCTTTTCACCACCCAGGGGTGTCTATGGAAATTATTTTCATATGATGAAATTGATACCCACTCTCTTCTCTGCCTGACTTTCTGTGTACATCTGACCTAATCAAGTATACAAGATGAATATGGGCCAGTCATGTGATTAGATCTTGATCGTGTTTACTCTGTCTCTTTCAGCATTGCAAAAGATTGCTAATCGGCGGTGAGTTATGGCAATAATAACCAAGCTTCCTTATAATAAGGTAATCAATTCAATGTACTGTCAATTGTCCCAGATTAATGCTGCATCTTTGTTCCCCAAAGGAGGGGGTCATAATTGAAGCTTTCTGAGACTATTGACTTACGTTGAGTAAACATCTGTTCTTTAATCATTTTTGTTGAGTGCATCCATTAATTATAATTGTGCCCAGTTAACAGAATACACATTTTAAAGAATATATTGGGATTCAGTTTGTTCTTTGATGAATGAGGTGTCAGCTTCCTCCCTCAACATCAATCGCAATTACATTTTGTTTCCTGCTGCGCTCCTTCCTCCCGGCACTTTATCCTTTTTCAAATCTCGCACGGCCCCTCTCGAGCAAGTGAACTCTGATCTTCCAGCAAAGGATGCAATTTTATTACCAAAACAATCACAAAAACCACCTTTGACATTTACACAACAGATGCCCATTGTTAGGCCCAAAGGAAACGCTGGGTGTAGGATTTCTATCGAACACCCACATGCTTGGCCTTTTCTCTCTGTGGAGATGCTGCAATGTTGACCCTTCAGAGACCCTCGGTGGTTCTGTGAGTAAGGCTCGCGAAGAGTTTCTGAAAAAGGGAGGAAGGAGAGAGATTCAAGCTTCTCTTGCTCCTTCGGAGTAATGCAGCTCTCTCTAAGGAGAAGAAACCAGAGGATGGGGTCAAGCAAGGATATTGAACAGGGCTTCAGACAAGTCTGCATTTCAGGATATCTATGCTGACATGAAACCACCAAATTAAATTCAGTGCAATTGAATCCCCCTTTCCGTGCTCTGAAACTCCCTCTCTTTCAAAGCAGGGAGAGAGGAAAAATCAATAGTGTATGTATTGATATTAATGTTCGCCATTATGCGTCTAAATGAAATCATGGCAGCAGAGAGGAGCATCGGGCCTTTATTAACAACATGCACACGAATCAAATTACCATCTCGTCCTGTCTCTCTGATGGCCTTCCAGCAGGTAAACCAAACTGCTGCAGCTTGGACTGTTTACCTTGCTCTCAAGCAGCCTTTTTTCTGGAGAGAAGCCCTGTTGCACGCAACCTGTTGAGTTAGGAGTTGGCAGATGGGAGAGCAAATCCTTCTCAGTGTATATTTATTCCATGTCTTTCTGGTTCCCTTTTTGAAGAAACACTCCCACAATGCAAAGCTATGGGCTGTGTGCACAAGGTCAACTCACATTTGCTACTGGTGATTCTCTTTTCTCCTCCCGACGGAGACTTCAACTCCGTCGCCGTACACAAAGTAACACTGCCTGTATAACCAAGAAGACCAATGGATTAATTCACACAAGACTTCCCATTCAGATGAGATATAAGGCCTCTGCTTCACATTATCTAACAGCATTTACAAACATTGCACGTGCATAATGGTTGCTTAGTGAACTGATGTACTTCTGCAAAATGGCAAAGTCTCCATTGCATATTTTTTCTCAACAAATATCACAACATGAATCTTTTGGCAGCACTTAGATGGCAAATGGGTGTTACAGTGATGACAAAACATGCTTTACAAATGTAGCTTTTAGATTGGCGCTTCAGCTCTCTATGAAACACCACTGGTTCACAAGCCTCCAGTATGCAAAAAAACAGCCTGACAGGAGCTTGGGAGATGTATTTAATTAAAAGGGAATGAAAGGGAAGTGAGTTCAACTAAATGATAATTTAAGCAGAACTAAAAGGATGTTGGCAACTTGGACACATATTCAAGTCTTTTCACAGTCACTTGAACAGTTTGGAGTCACACACGTGGAGACAGACAAATCAGTCTGATTTCCCAAACAGTTTAAACAACAAGCGTCTTCCAGTCAGGAAAATACAATTAGCGCCACACAATATTGGCCATTAATATAATTTTACCTTTAACTACATTATATAATTCTGTTAATGTCGAAATGAGACATTATCGAGGCTTAAGGAGGCATGTACATATAATAAGGTTGATTTAGGAAACTCTGAAAGACATCCCACGCTAATGGTTCCCAATTGTCATTACCAAGAGCCTCATATCATTTGTGCAAAAGACCACAGTGTGCCCTGCCCAACACTTCAGTGTTCGATGTGCACCCTAAACCAGACTGTATACTTACAATGAAATGATTCAACAGGGAAATTGTGTTGTGTTCAGAGAGTGCTTGCGAATCCTGAGACGTTCTTATTTGCATGACCTTCAGCAGGTTGTTCAGGATTGGAGTGTGCCACGCTAATTGATAAGTACTAGATATGGGGATGGGAATGGATGCAGTATCACAGGTGCAGCGTTATTATTGACTGTGGCCCTGTGCTGTGGCCTGTTCCACCTGAACTCTCATTTTAATGCACTGTATCCTCTGACTTTGGGGTCAGGTCAATGTGTTGGTGGAGTTTCTTTTTCCTAGGATGGGCTGCATGCAGCACTGCATGTGGTTCAGCACTCCAACTATACTTCATTTTTAATGTGTAATATATACGTATATTCCTGCACCCAGACAGCAAACCAGGTCCTGCAGGTTCTGAATGGGGAGCTGTCGTTCCTGTTCATGTCCAGTGGGCCTGTGGTCATTTAGTTTATCAGAGCACTCCCCGATCATCGGCTTTACATGATTATACAGCTTCTATTGGGTCACACTATAAAGCCTATGGTTTCCATCAGAACAACCATATACATATGATATCCATGGTTTATAAAATTTTGTGCCGTTTCCTCTACTGGTCCACGGTCGATCAATAGGACCCTCACATTTCTGGTGTTCATCCTCCTTCTGTTGTGTCCTCACTGTCCTTGTCTCACACTTCTTATTGATAGCAACAGCAGGTCTCCACCAAGACCATTATAGTGTTTTGTTGTGTTTACCTTCCTTGTGTATCGCATTGTTCCCGCACTCTGCAGTCTGCATTTCTTTGACCTTGATCTTCTTATCCTTGTTCATGTCATATTTTCATAAGGAATGAGGAGAGAGAGAGAGAGAGAGAGAGAGAGAGAGAGAGAGAGAGAGAGAGAGAGAGCGAGAGAGAGAGAGAGAGAGAGAGAATAAAATAGTCTTGCTCCATAGCTACACTTGAAAAATAGACTTCAGATTTGTGACCTTTTGGCCCACTGTGCAGGATCTAGGGCAGTGGATCTATAATCAACACATGGTAATGATCTTGTGGATCTTACCGTCATTCTAACTGTGTAGACTGACATCAAGGTGCAGCACCTGGCTTTTGCTTTAAAATGGTAGAATATTGTTCATCATTATGATTGTGAATAGATCCAATCTCCTTCTGGGACCTGGGGTGGTACACCCCCACCAAATTGTACCCAATAAGCAGTGACAGCTGCCAGTTTGTTCTGTTTCTGTCCCAGCTGGTCCAAGCATGCATTTACCTCCCTGAGCAAATCACCTCTGATAGAGCCCATTTCAGACTCCAGCTCCTCTGTAATCTCTGAGTCTTTTGTTGTCACACACAAATATAAGTAACCCGGTTGTGTCACAGACATTGCGGCTTCTGTCCAACGCAAAAGATTAAAAAAAACAAAAAAACAGTCAAAATTGTCTGATTCATTTTGCAGCTGAAGGTCCAAATTGTGTGGGATGTTCTCTGTCATTCTCAAGTCTTCCTGCTTTCTCTCAGGGCACATTAGACTGGAGAGTCTATCAAACACGATGTGATAAGCTCTCCATCAGAAAACAGCCTACATTTTGATGATTTTGTCAGACATCACAAAGCCGGTTCTGACAGTTCTGCCCCTGAATGAAGTTAAGTCCTCGTTGATGGCACAGGTTAGATAGAAGCTTTGAATGTTTGTATCTGAATGTAAGAATGAAAAGCTCAATTTCCTCGGTTAGTCTCTCCTTTTTTTAAACGGTTGACATTTTAGGGGGTTAACAGGTAACACTAAAATCTCTAAATCTCTGCTTTTCCAGAACATGACCGAGAAGTGCAATGGCTCAGAAGACAACCACATGCACTTTTAAAAGCAGGAGCCCTCAAAATGAAAACAAATTATTATTTCTTACATCTGCCTCATTTTAGTTTTCTCGAACACACAAATCCAACATCATTGTAGGTATAGGCCCTTTTTTCCACAACATGCAGATCAACTAGAACCATACTGAGCCTTTTTTCTTAATTATTTCTTTCCTTTTTACAAAAAGTGTCTCTTTTGAATAACGTTTTTTCCCAAGATGAATGTTTACCTGAATGCATGTCTGTCTATTCATTGATGTAGTGTTGGGTGAAGAGGCTTCTTCAACCTTCATCACATATAGTTGACAGACTAGATTGAGAACATAGGCGGTCATCCATTAGACCTTCTTCAGGCCAGTCCTTAGGGCTTTTCAATATTCATATTGAATCCGAATAAAGGCATGAGCTCATCAGACCTGGATGCATTTAAATATTGAGCAGCCTTCCATCATTTCTTTCCTGGGGCCGGCTCTTCAGATGAAAGGTAACTGAGTGAGGAAGGCCAAGCCTGGTCAAGCGATTTGAAAGTGCTGATATCTGCATCTCTTTGAAAATCAAATGCATCGTCTCATCCTCTGCGTCATCTTTGATACTTTTCTCCCCTCTTTTCTGTCACCATGACGCTCAGCTCTAAACTGCATTATGGGTAAATGTTCCAATATCAATGTTAACACACAATATTTTTATATTCATTAAAGCCTAAGAGGCACCACATTCTATAAAAATACATACTCTGGTGGCCTCCAATAAGACATGTTTAATGCAGAAAAGGTGCTGGGCACTCAAAGATGTAGGGCAGGGGCTTTGAAGCCTGCTCCTGGTGGGCCACCGTTCAACATGTTTTAGAGGTTGACCTGATATAACACAACTGATTGTAGCTCTCAGCGTGGTACCCGGCTTTCAGCATCAAGAAACTTATCCAGCATACATAAAAATGTGCCAATACATTCACAACAAAAACTGGACCAAAAACGAACCAACAAAACAACTTCTACTTTCCAGAGCTCAGTGTGGTGGTGGTGGCCTATTCCAGTTCGAGAAAAAGAACAGTTTTCTTCAGCACATTGGTTTGAGGCCGAGGTGAAACTACAGCTTGAAGCATGTCTGGTGTGATAATCATGTGTAGCTCTCGTGGGTATCAGTTGGTTGATGGGTTTGCAGAGGCTATAAATGCTTCTTATTTGAATGATAAGACCGCATGCTAATCTTTCATTCAGCAGTCTTTCATGCATGACAAGAGTTTTTCCTTTCCGCCATCTCTTCTGCTTGCTCATGTGGAATTGTTGTTTTTTTCTCATTAAAAGTCCCTTGAAATGACTGTGTTGCATTTGGTGCTTATAGAAGTTGATTTAATTTAATAAAATTTCATTTCATTTCCATGCTCACTGGACATCATTGTGTGGTGACACAAGACATTTTATCTTAACAAGACCACAAGGTCCTGGATGGGGCAGGGACTGGGCTATATATACGTACGTATATATATCGCATATAAATCAGATAAAAAACTTTACGCAGAACTTAAAATTAGTAACTAATTACCGTAGACACACCTTCAAATAGAGGTCCAGTTATATATAGCCTATCAGAGTATCCTGACAAATCTGTTCAAGTTCTTCTGGAACAACTTTGTTTCATTTAAATTAAAGAATAAACTCACTGAGGGATTACGAGGCCTACTGCCAGAGTAGTACACAGACAAAGTGATGATGTCTGTCAATATTGAGATCACAATTGAACTGCAATGACTTCAGAAACATTGATTATTCAACTGAGTCGAGGAGATTCAAATTTTAAAAAAGGATTCAGGTCTGAATGTTTGTGGGATTTGGTCCAAATGAGCAGTTTATGGAAGAAACATCCAGAAGTCGTGTTAAAGTAGATATTGTTGTTTGCACAGTAATGAATTCTATTTATTTTCAGTGTAGGAGTTCTAATTAATACGAGACAAACTGGATGTCTGCTAAATGTCGAGGTGAAGCTTCAGGGACATGGGGTCATCACGGAAAAGCTCCACAAAATCACATTTCTTGGTGTCCACAAATGTCAAGCTTGATTTGATCAGTTAGATGGGAATTATTTCACATAAGTGCCATAAATCTACCACGTGATGTGAGATGATCCATCAGCATTGTTTCCAACCCATACATCAATATCTTTTCTAGAAGACGGCAGCACTGCGGTCAAGACAAAGACTCCTCCAACTACTGATGACCGCCTGAGGAAGAGGAGGAGGAATGAAGCAGAGACAAAGGCAGACTCAGAGGCAGACTGTTCCCCATTAAAGAAAAGGAGGCTGGACATATGATTCCATCGGCAATAAACATTTGGGGGTTGCAGGAGCATGTCTAAACATGCCATTGGAATAATCTCTCTCCTGTGAAGATTTAACTATTTACTGACTGGAAAAGGCTTTAAGATCTGCACCTTTAATACTGAGCAGACTGTTCAAATTCTCACAACTCATTTCTTTTCCGTGATTCTCAAATTAAATATTTGTAGATCTTCTCAGCACCATCAACATTTAGAAAAAACCATTTACAAATATCCTGTATTGAAAATAACTCGTTTTCTATATTCAGTGAACTGAAATAATCATCGTCTTTCCAAATGTTCAAGAGACGGTGTGATTGTGAAATTGTACGATTATTTACAGATGGTTAATTACCAGATCCAATTAGTAAAAATAAGATAAAAAATTTAAATTAAATCGAATTAAAAATCAATTGTTGAGCATGCAACAAATTACGTAATGAGACATTAAACTTTCTTTCAAGAAAATGAGTGTAAGAAAAGACCAAAGTACTCCAGAAGAAAGAAAGTTCTCTTCATGACTGATTTCCACGTTACCATATATTCCACCAGGTCAGGTCTGCTCTTGTCAAAATCAGCATTCACCCCTTAATCCACAAGGTCGAAGCTTTGCTTCATTTAACTTTTTATGAAGCGAAACATCACATCTTCACTGATGAGTTTTCACGTCGTCACAACATGAAGTCAGACCTCATCATTGAAATGTGGCCACATTTATTGACCTCAAACATTTCGTCACTTTCATTTATTTGCACATTTAAAATCTGTTTTAGAAAGGAGAGAGAGAGAGATGGGGGGGGGGGGGGGTTGAAAGAAGAAGCAGAGATGGAGCAGAAGTGCAAAAAGTGTGGAAGGCGTTGAGGAGAGTCAAAGTCAAGACGAAGCTCTCTGCTTTTGCTTGTAGAAATGAAGACATAGAAAGCAGATTTAGAAGAAGTGAGGTCGTAAGTGTTTCAGCTCCATATTGAAGTGGAAGCAGCTCAGAGACCAGATTTATATAAATGAAGTCAAACAACGGTGCTCACTCCTGATTTTGGTCTGTGTGAGTTCATATTAAAATCAGTTCGATTGCATTATTAATCAAATTTTGACATTGCAGCTCTCAGCGAAGCTCCAGTTCCCTCTGGTTGGAACCGTTTCTCTCTTTGTTGCTCCGCACCCTCTCTGCACAGGTGTCCGGATGTTTACAGAACATCATGACAGCAGCAGGTCTGTGCACCACTCTCACTTCTGTTTGTGAGAACTGTGTGAGGCCACACAACATGCAGGACGCTCTCCATTTAACACAACAGATGTGGTACTCTCAGAAATAATTTAAAGAGTATGCATAAAAGAGTTTCAGTAAAGTGATTTTATTCTACACTTATCACAGACAAAGTGGAAGAAATTAGTTGTATTGTTCAAAAATTTTAAGAAAAAGAAAAAAGAAAACACCCAATTTACACTCTAACTTAACAAGTTAAACTCGGTTTCTGGGCGCAAGTTTAAAAATAAATGTATGTCTCTGAAAAATAAAATAAATCAGTGAATGTTACTTGAGCGACAGAAAGCAGTTCATCACACACTTGATACTCGCATACTTGTTTTATTGCAACAGTCATTGCAAAATGCGGGTGTGGAGCACTGCATTATGGAATAATGGTGCAATATATAATAATGTAATACATTTTCAACTCATCATGTAATAGCATTGCATTTTGTCATAACTTGTTACATATTGCTAAGATTATGCTCATGTCCTGCCAACATAGTAATGATAGAATGCAGGGCTCTAAATCAGGTTGAACTTTTTAGGTCACCTGTCAGTGAGCCTGTCAGTATTTCCTTCATTCCAGACCTGTCAGCCTTGGGTGATCCTACCAGGAGCATGCGCTCCCAACTGCACGATGCAAGGCCTTCTGCTATAACAAGGGCACAGCCCAGGAAGGGTTGACAAATGTTACTGGACTGTATGACTGTATGAGGATGATGCTCTATAATATGCTCTATAAAATGTGGATGTTACTGAAGTTAAATCGGATAGAAAGAAACACACAGTATATACTTGAACT
The DNA here is from genome assembly GCF_963383615.2 of Lipophrys pholis. Lineage (NCBI taxonomy): Eukaryota > Metazoa > Chordata > Actinopteri > Blenniiformes > Blenniidae > Lipophrys > Lipophrys pholis. The sequence continues at coordinate 14,977,610 of NC_137637.1, forward strand.
CATAAACCTAGGGAATGCTTCTCCCACCCTTCCTGTAACTACTAAATGAGGGGGCAGACCAAACAAACAAACAAAAGAAAAAAACAGTGGTTCCAAAAAGGAATATCAACACAAGAAATGGTTGGAGCTCATCAACTTTTATGCAAGAGTTAATCCACAGTTATTGAACATCTTAGATGAAGATCCCCAAAAAATATACAATGAGTTCACTGTCAACAAAAAAAAAACCTTCCTTAAAAAAGAGGAAGATTTATCAACATAAACATGTGAAACATCCTAAATTACAGTTCAAATCCATCAAATCTGGAAAAGCTCCAGGTTCCTGTGGTTCGTGAAGAAGAAAGGCTTGTTTGAGAAGGTGGAAGCAGCTTTAAAAATGAGTCCAACTGTTAGAAAAGCATCAGCATCTTTAAAAGAGACGGGGGAAAGAGCATTGGTTGCTGCACCTCCCATGTTTTTCCTCCACTAACGCAGCTTCTTTCCACCTAGAAAATGGGGAGGGCTCCTTTAGAAAACTACACATGTAGATGAGGGAAGTACTCTACTGAGGTTTCAGGAACTTTGCAGAGTCTCCCGCATAACCATAAAGACAAACTCCAGCGTGGAGCGGCTGAGTGAAGGTGGTCTGGACTGTGTGGAGGAGAGTCATGGTTTCAGAGATGCTGTAGAAAGACAGAATACCTGCTTTGCGATCCAGGTACACTCCGACTCTGGAGGACCAAGGACCTGAGATGAGAGTATCTGTGTTGTTATGCCGAAATAAGAAACTGTAAGGGTAACAAAATAAAGCCCAAGATTTGTCATTTAATCCCAATACACATTCATTGTATGTCCCTGATCTGCAGATGTTCTTGTATGTGACTCCTACATAAACCTCGACTCCTCTCCACTCCACCTCCCAGTAACAGCGTCCTGACAGACTCTTTCCATTCAGAACCTGAAAACATCTAGTGAATCTGTCTGCGTGATTACAATAAGGGTGATTTCCCCATGTTAAAGTTACTTTTCTGTTCCAGTGAGACAATACCAGGTCTCTGTGTGCAGTGTTTGGATCCAACGTGATCTGCTGTGAATATTGTAAGAAGTGGGCTCTGGTCTTTGGCTGTGGTCGTGGCAGTAAAAGCTCCTCTTTAGTGGATTTCAGTGAGATGTTTGTCCTTGTCTCTCTCAGGATGTCCTGTAGTTTCTCTCTGCTCTCTGACACAGCTGCTGCCACATCCTCAAAGTATCTGAGAGGAGCGGTCTGGATGCTGGAGGAGTGTGTGGGCCCACTGAGAGCTGACACTGAGGGGTAGCTGTGTAGAAACTGGTTGTGGTCCTCTGTCTGTGCCAGCTGCTCCAGTTGGACGTCTTTCCTCTTCAGCTCAGCAATCTCGTGCTCCAGCTTCTCCTGAAGCTCTTTGACTCTACTCACTGAAGTTTGCTGCCGGGATCGGAGTTGCTGCTTCACTTCACAGCTTCGTTTCTGGATGAGATGGATCATCTGGGTGAAGCTCTCCTCGCTGTGCTCCACTGCTCCATCAGCAGAGACATTGATCGTTCCTAGCAGCTGCTGAAGCAGCTCCACGTCTTTCTCTCGCTCCTGGATTCTCTGCTGGATGTCCAGTCGACTCACCTCCACCTCCTTCTGCTTCTTGGTCCTTTCTGCAGCAGAGGAGATTGTTTCATGGCCTCTGTGTTCGTCCATCATGCAGAGGTAACAGATGCACTGCTGATCAGTGCGACAGAAAATCTTCATCACCTCGCTGTGAAAAGAGCAGATGTTCTCATGGAGCTTCTTTGAGGGCTCCACCAGATTGTGTTTCTTAAAAGCAGGAGATTCATCGTGAGGTCGGAGGTGTTCCTCACAGTAAGAAGCCGAACAGACCAGACAGGTCTTGACGGCTTTCAGCTTCCTGGCAGTGCAAACGTCACAGACCACATCTTCAGGTCCAGCATAGCAGAGATCAGCTTGGAGTCCAGTCTTCTTCAGATCCTCAACTAACTCTACTAATATGATATTTTTCTCCAGGTCAGGCCTCTGCATGTACTTCTTCCTGCATTGAGGGCAGCTGTAGATTACGGTGTTGTCCTCTCCATCCCAGTAGCTTTTAATACAATTGCTGCAGTAGCTGTGTCCACAGGGAACCGTCACCAGGTACTTTAGGAGATCCAGACAATCGGAACAAGAGAACTTTTCTGAATCCAGCTGAGCTCCTCTCTGAGCCATTTTATTCTCTCAACGAGTGTTTGAAGGGTTTCACTTCTTGTTCAGCAGCCTCGTTTCCTCCTCCTGTAAACGCTGGCCTGCACTGGTTCAGCTGCACTCTGCAGCCAGACGTCAGTGATCCCTCAGCTGTGAGATCTGTGAAAGAGGAAGAGACAGTGATTCAGTCTAGGCTGTTTTCATTCCAGGGAATAAAGCAGTGTCACCTCCCTTACCAGCCGTCATTCAGCTGGTTCCACTGATTGTTCATTGTGAATCTGAAGTTTTGCTTTTCAACTGAGTCACTCTTTGATTCTTTTGTCTCCAACTCATAATCCCATTTTTGTACATCCTGTTTGAATTCAGAAAGATTTCAAAATATGACTTAAACAACTCAGCTGTTCGCTAATGCAATCTACTGTCAACACAAAGGAACTAGTAACTAAGTCAAGTACAGACTGTTTTTATTGTAAAGCCCGTTCACTGTGTCCTGACTTCATAAAGGTCCAAGAGCTCTATTCTTGTAGTATTAGCATTAGTTTTCTACTCACATCAGTAGAAATCCCGTGACGCCGTCCAGCCTCTCTTTCCTATGAGCTTCACTCCGGCAGAAATGAAACTAGTTTGTTGTTTAATCTCGATTTAGGGAGTCAACATGTTAGCCACACCCACTGCCAATCTGACATTAGGGGATCAAGGAAATGTGTAGAGCAAGTCGTCCGGCTGTGCGAACAAACTGTGTCTAACTCCTTCAGTTCAGCACAGCTGCTCTTACTGGAACTTGTTCCAGGACTGAAACAAGGACGGATTAACAAGTCAAGCTCAACACAATGAAGTATTTTCAGGTGGTGCTATTTGTGAGTTTGTGTCTGGAATTTGGAAGCAGATTGAAATCCTGGGGAATGAGTTTAGGGGCCTGTGCTACGAACTGGGTTTAACATACCAGGGATGTCTCCACATTATCTGTGTTGACTTACAAAAACATTCGCGATCCTGATAAGCTGTGCTGCGAAGATGCATCTCACTAATTCAACCCAGGGTTTTACTTTCTTGACCAGTGCGCTTCCACACAAAAGGAGGGGTGTTTGCAGCAGCCGACCAATCGCAAACCCCGCAGAGCAGCTTACGTAATGGAGGAGCAGACAATATTAAAAAAATATGTCTTTTTTTTTTTTTTTTTATCACCTAAGCCATAACAACACTGTTATTGCAGTGAAAGTTGAGTAGGGATACTGGCAGAAAATTGGTAACTCTGTTAATGCATAACTTTGTGAGATCATACAGTATTAATTCATCGGAGAACTGACGGCACTCTGACATAATTTCACTTTATAGCAGTCAGCGGTTTCGGGCAGAACTTCCTCAGCGTCCTTCCTTTAGTTTCTATTTTTCAATAAGTTCTTTTGAAGCTCCACCAACCAATGTAAGCGCGTTTTGTGTTAGAATATTAATTCCTCCCTGTCACAGCATGAGTAGTTGTGTGTTAAATACATGTTGTTGCAGATCTGCCAGGCGTGACCATTAACCTCATTATTTCAGATGCAAACCTCATGGAGATAAACGGGTCAGGAAGTCAGGAACAAGTACAAAAACATACTTTAATGTGCTCAGTGACCAGGCTTTATTTCATTATGTCAAAAAGAATGCATCGATCTTTAAAAATTCTTTCTCTCCTAAATTTCACTTGAAAAAGAGATTATTAATCTCAATGTGGTTCTCCTGGCTAAATAAAGGCCTAATAAAAATTTTTTTTTAAAAAAGCGCTACTTCCATGATCCATGCACCAATCAGGAGCTTCTCGGAATGGGCAGGTCATTTTCCAAGGGATGCGATTGGTCAGGAGGTGGTGCTGTTATATTCGTTGACCTCTTATCCAGACCATAACTTGCTCCAGAGCAGATTAGCGGTTCAGCATAAATTACCACGGTGATTTGCCCTGGGAAGAAGTTAACCAGCGTCGTGGTACGGAAAACCCAAGGTTAACTCTGAAGTTACCTCAATAAGAGATGTGTGCGTGTGCTTCTGTGTGTGTGTGTGTGTGTGTGTGTGTGTGCAGGATTTTCATTCTTTTGGATTCAATTTTATATTCAAGCTATTTCATATTCACAGTTATCTGATCCCCACTCATATTGAAATATTCATCAGTGCATCTATGCACAATGTTTTTGTGGGATTAATTTTTTCTGTAAATAGCTGGAAATAAAATCTGATTCCTCATGACACAGTTGCTTCTGTTTGAAATTATTTGACAATGGTGCCGTGTGCTATCTTTCAATTGGCCCTTCGCCTATTTATTATTTCCCTCCACTTATTCCTACTGATTGTTTTGTTTTGTTTATTTATAGACAGGAGCATTGCTGTCGGCTCCTGTCAGGATTCACACAACGGATGGAGCATTTAAAACACTTTACATTTACTTTCTGCTTTTAGGAACAGAATGAAATCACAAGCAATGATGGAACAAAAAGAAAAAATAAACTGGAGAAATGACATGGGATTAGAACTATTTTTAGCAACAAAAGCCTTCATCTGGCAGAGCGTCATTTTAGGACTACTTGGAGAACTATTGTAAACAAAGATCCAGCTCATCCAGAATGACTCAAGCCTTCCAGGGGGTCTGTTCCACAACCAGTGGGCTTGCCAGCTATCCGAACGTGCCATCTGGGATCTGGGTGCAATTATTTCCTTAATGGCAATCTCACCGTGGCGATAAAGAGGTCATCGGGGACAAGAAACAAGGGGAGTGCCTGCCAGGACAATGGTCCAGAGGAGGTCTCATCGAGTGCTAATCCAGAACCATGTCTCTCATGAATAATACTGACGAGCTGCCTGTGGCCATTCTCACTGCACACACACACACACACACACACACACACACACACACACACACACACACACACACACACACACACACACACACACACACACACACACGTGAGAGAAAGACAGAGAACACGTGGCAGGTGTGAAGCTGTGTGTCTATTTGGAGTGAGGAGTGGTTAATTGGTGCCTCAGGTGACAATTGAGACATATTGTCAAAGCTGTAAATGTTCACAGGAACAGACAAGACAGCAGCTATTCTGAGCCATCAATCTGAACATGTCATGGCTGACCATTTTATTGAGACCCCTCAGACATTAAGTAGACGTGTCTCTGGGCATCTTCATGGCCTTGTGTGTGCTGGTTCTCTCTGGGTTTGTGTACAGTACACCCGCTATCACAACAACTATTCCTTGAGTCCGTAAGATTTAGCAAAGCTCAGTTCAAGGCACTTCACGGTCTACACAGGCTCTGTCAAACCTCCAACACTTCAGACACATTGTCACATCTGAAGTGAAGTCAGATATTTTAGTGAAATTATTAATCTGGTTGAGAGTGACTTCAAGTGTCGGGTGAGTGTGTTTGAATGCCCTTTCCCAGAATCATCCATTAAACCTTCATAGGAAAAGATTGACTGATTTCTTTTATATATATATATATATATATATATATATATATATATATATATATATATATATACTTGGAAAATGAACTCTCTTGTGTTGGAGGGACCTTGAAATTGATAAGACTGCCTCGGAGTATTGTGAAGCAAGTTTGAAAAATGAGCATGTGTGGGCAGTGGAATTCACTGAGCGATATCAAAGAAACATTCTCCAAGTGAATATGATTCATGTTTCATTACTTTTATTTCCCAGAAAGCGCGAGTTTATGCAACTGTAAAGCAGTAAAACAAGCTGTTGAAGTGCCTGCTCCCTGAAACACTGCAGAAGGTGAAGACCAATAGGGATGTTCACACGCTGAATTTTCAGACTGTATCTTAGTCCTGCATACGGTGAGTCATTTAACCACACTGCAACCGAACTGAAAGTATTTGAAATGACCCAATGTGCAGGTAAAGAGTGGGCAAAGAGATGATGATGATGATGATGATGATGATGATGATGATGATGATGATGATGATGATGATAATGATGATGATGATACAGAGATTGCACAGTCACCTGTGCAGTAGAGGGGGCATCCCACTGCTAAGCAGCAGAAGGTGAAACACTTGTTGGCTCCATTATGACACAGTGCCTATGTCAACAACCCAGCTGTCAGTCCCTCCTATTAGACAGGGCTGGAACGCTGGAACCTTTTACTCTCTGATTCAACACACAATGAAGACAACTCCTGATACATGCTTGAGGAGCAGGACTTAAGAAAACCCCAAAACAAAACAAAACTTCTCCAAGGACTTGAGAAGAGTACAAAACAATATGGACGTTTCCAGCGAACTGTTTAAACTGTGGAACAAGTGGGATTATGCTTTCAGTGGACCATTTCTGTCCGGTCTCCGAGTCTGTCTGCCCCTGTGTGTCTCACCTCATGTTTTTAAATATCCTATTGTGTTCTTCCCTTGTTCAGCAATAATGTGGGGCACCTGTGAGCTCCCTGCCTTCCCTGTGTATTTAAACCCCCCCCGTTGTCTGTGTCGGCTCGTCTTGTCACTTATCGCTTCTGTTTCCTTGTGTTCCCTGGACTATTTACAATAAACTCTGTTTTTATGGAACCTTGGGAGTTTGAGTGTGGATCCATCCTGTCCTGACAATTTCTTTCTTCCAAGATAAAAACAAAACAACTTGTGTTACAGACTTTATAATGGCCAATTGTGGAGTGTGTAAATGTTTTTTGTATAGTAAAATCATGTTTGTTTTAATGATCTTTTCGTGTGTGTTGAAGTCTTTGTCGTGATTCTCTCCCTCCTCAGGATCCTGTTTCCTCCTTGTCTGCTCCATCCAACCTTTTCCTTTTCCTTATGCTCCCCCACCCCTCACTGGACTCTGGAACATAATCCATCCTCTTGTTCCCTTTAAACGTCACAATGAAGTCACGCCCAGTACCAACATCAAAATGGCTTTCTTAAATGTGCGTCTCTATTTTAAACAAAACTTTTGCCATGAATGACTTGATTTTAGATAACAACTGAGACTGCCTCCTACTTACTGAGACATGGCTTGGCACTGACGCTTACTGAGGCCTCCCCACCAAATAACCTTTTTTTTATTTTCTATCAGAGATGGAAGGAGAGAAGGAGGAACTGCATCAATTACTAAAAACAAGTTTTGCTCATCTGAAGTGGTTTTTAACAGTTTTACCTCATTTGAATACCACGCTTTTGTTTTTTGCAGCCCCCCCATCCTCTCAATTATATACAGACCACTGGTCTGTATATAATTGGTGATTTTAATCTACACATAGATAGCCGCTTGGACTCATTGTCCAGAGAATTCTTAAATCTCCTGCAATGTTTTTATTTTAAACAACACGTCACACAGCCGACCCACAACAGAGGTCACATGCTGGACTTGGTCATTTCTCATGGCCTGACCATCAGTGTGTGCTCTGTTGTTAAACCTGGCTGTGTCCGACCAGTTAAATGTCACCAGTTTCAACCAGCAGGGGGCCCCGGTCAGAACGCTGAGGAAACGATACATAACTTCTGAGGTGGCTGAAAATCGTATAGAAATTTTACAGAATCTCCCTGCTGAGGTTTCCCCCGCTCCATGTGATCTTATTGTTGACAATTTTAAAAGGAAATGAAAGTCAACTCGAGACTTGATGGCTCCAATTATCACAAAAAACAAAAATAAAATCAAACCACCAGCCTCATGGAGAGACAAAGAAACTGATTAACACAAAAGAAACTACAGGATTGCTGAGCGGAGGTGGAGAAAATCAAAACTCACCATTCAATATAAAATTTTCAGTGACAATCTCAAATCATACAATCAAACCGTTAAACAGTCAAGGATTTCCTACTTCTTAAAGTTCATCACAGACAAAAAAAAAATACCCCCAAACTCCTCTTATCCAACTTGGACCTTTTAACAAACACCAATTTTAATAAAAACTCAATATTACCCACTCACTCCTTTTGTGCGGATTATACACACCACCTCAGAAGCAGAATAAATTTCATCACATCCAGTCTTACCTTTACAAAGTCTACCTTTTAATTCACCTAGACTTGTGTCTTCACCTGAGGAATCACTGGACTGTTTTGCCCTGGTTGATGCAAGAACACTTGGTCGAGTTTTCTCCCAAGTTAACCGAGCAACCTGCCTTTTAGATCCAATTCCTACCTCACTTTTAAAGTCATTTTATGGGTTCTTTGAGGAACGGCTTTTAAACATCGTCAACTGCTCTCTTCAGACGGGTGTTTTCCCCGCCGTCTTCAAAACGGCCGTGTTGAGGCCCCTTCTGAAGAAGAACCATATCAACTCTAAGGGCCCTGACGTCCTCCGGCACTGGCCTTTTAATTGTACCTCAAGCCAGGACCAAGACCCCCGGGGAGGCTGCATTCAGCTCCTATGGCCCCCGTTTGTGGAACAGCTTGCCCGGGAGCCTCAGGGCTGCAGAGACCATAGAGTTTTTTAAAAAACTTTTTAATCAGGCTTTTTAACTGATTTTTATATATGTGGATATGCATGTATGTGGATATGTATATCTGTAGATGTATTTATGTATGTATGTGTGTACCGTATATGTATGTTTCTTTATATATATGTACAGATATGTGTATTCTTATCTATTTATTTACTTTTGTTAGGATTTTTACTCCACTGGTGGGGCGGTCTCGTGGGTTTCCCTGCCTGGGGCACCTGGTTGGTCCCCTACGTATTTTGTGGGATTCGCCGGTCTGCCCGGGCTGGGGGGATCTGTAGGGCAGTGCTCCCTGTGGTCATAGGCTGCGCCACTCCCAGTGTTGACAGCCCCCAAATGTGGCCCTTTCCTCACTTTCGTCCTCAGTGCCCTGCCATGTCTTCATACTACCAGCCAGGCCTGCATATGCGTGTGTGTGTGTACGTGTGTGTGTGTGCATGTGTGTGTACATCTGCGTCTTAATATGTATCTGTATTGCATTGTTTCTAAATCATGTTAAGTACTTTACATTTATTGTAGAAAGAGTGCTATATAAATAAAGTTGATTGACTGATTGATTGATTCATCCACAGGACTCTTTGGCTTTATCGCTCTTTTTGTTTATTTATGATTTCTTATTTATGAATCTCTGTCTATCACCTTTCCTTTTGATGCTGCTATTTTGGCCGAACCCTGCTTGAAAACAAGATCATTTGATTTTATTAAAGGTGAAATAGAATAAATACATATGCCGCCAATATTGGGGCGGCGGATATATAGATTACCCAAAATCATGACCCTATTTGTGAAGCACTGTAACTTCAAGAGTGAGGCTAGATGAGTCTATCATTGTCTTTGACGTGTACAGTCATGTGAATGGATCACACAGTACTGTAAAGGATAGGGAATGACCTCATGACCTCATGGTCACATACAGTGTATAATGTAGCCCCCCAGGCCAAGACAGGTAGATATCAACAAATTGAAAAATGTCACTGTCAATGACTGTATTGGCTATGTTGAACTTTTCCAGTCACAACAACACAAGAATGTCCCAGTCCTGTTTGGCACTTTCCAATTTAGCTCTTCTCCAAGATATCATTCAAGTTAAGTGTTTTCAGTTTTGATACAAGGAGAAGATGCTTCTGGACGTGTTTGAGGAACAAACCCTCCGAGGGAGTTTCCATGGGTGGAAGGAGCAGCTTGACTAATGTTCAGGGGATAGCTTCAAATTTGTAGATATAGCTTAGGATTTTTAATGTGAGCAGCCTCTGAGGTTTATAATCAGACCTCTTAAACCATTGCCACTAAAATTATCTCCTCTGATTGGTTGGAAAGGTTTATATTTATAACCAGACAGTTAAAGTGGATACAGACGACATGGGGATACTGAATGAAAGAACCATTAATAAGCACGAGAGCTGTGCCTCAGCGAAAGAGCCTGGAGCTTTGTGTATCCACCACCAGCAACACCATAAAACAGGATATATTGCATTAAATTGAGAATCAATGTCATCTTAAATGTGTAATATATTGAGTAAATCCGGAAATCCAAAACATCAAGTAACATGAGAACTTCAGTGATGACCTAAATAATGTCGGGATGGAGGAGCCTGAGGGACAGCTGCAGGGTGAAGTTAAAAAAGACCAGAGAGGACATGTGACCAGAATCACTGTAGTAAATAGTGTATAAGGTAAACCACAAAAAGAGAGCTGTGTCTTGCTTTCTATTTTAGACTGACGGGAATCATCAATATAAGATTGCTTTATTTCAAATCCAATGACATTATAATCATATCCAAATTTAAACTTCCTCTACAGCAAGAAATTATTCAGCAAGTCTAGAGTAAGAGAAATCACACCATTGTATTGTATATTATGTATTGTATTGTATTATACTATAGTATAACGTTGTTATTAAATTGATAATGCGCATATTTAGTACATGCAGTGAAACAGTTCTCAGTTTGAACTAAAAAAGTCAGAGGATCAAAATTAAAGACACAATAGTTCTGTAGGTCACTTAGATCCTCCAGTCGAAAATTTAAACAAATACACCATCTCATCCTCAAATATCTCACATTAACATGTACAAATACACCCTTGTCCCTAGATCCTCAAGTAAAGTGAACATAATGATCTGCAGTCCGACCACAAAAAAATAAATCGTTTCCAGGGACCTTGCGTGCATTCTGCCACAATAACCACCAATCTGACTCCATTTTTCTCAAGTAGAAAGTAAGTGTGCATTCCCTCCCAATGGTATTGAAAGCCTGCATAAAAATGTTCTATTTCAGCTGCAGCCATAAACCGTGAGCTGAGCTCCCCCTTTACCCCGATGCAGCTTGTGTTTGCCACAATGACCGCGGTGTTGCGGCAGAAGCTGCACACAGAGATTTGGTGCACTCCTTGCTTCTTCAAACTTTGCTTGCAGTGGAAGGGACAAATTTAACCCACATAATCTACTGAACGAAGACACGATTGACGCACCACCACAAGCAGGATTTAGTTCCAATTAGATTCAATTCACAAGTGTCATGCTTGACATTATTTTTTATTTTTTTATTTTTTACAGATTTCAGGGTGGAATAAAATATTTGTACAACGGTACAAAATTGAGCACATCCAGGATTATCTCTCAATGCCACCTGATTGGACGTTCTTGAAATTTGAGATGGCTGAGATTGATTTCCGTCTCGGCAGAAAGGTTGAAAGCAGTTGAAAGTTGCACAGCGGTTGAAAGAAATTGTGGCGTCTTGTGAATGTTATTTGCACTGACAGCTGATGATTTTATGTCCACTGCACAATCAACTGTCCCTCACTCTCGCTGCCAACCGTTTCTATTACCTTACCTTTCATGGGGCACTCAGACTTTCACTTGGTATCGCACGTGTTGAAACAGCAGAACACAATCAAGTTTGTTGTGTTTTTTTTCCTCCCATTTCTTTTCTTTTCTCTTTTGCCTCGGGTGAACACTCCAATTCCCCATATGGATGGAGGCCATTACAGATCAGACAGCGAAGTGGGGGAGGGGGGGGCTGAATCGTAAGCCCACAGAGTCACAGGTGGACACGTGACAAGTCATTAAATATCAGCCCTGTTCTCATAAGAGGGAGTGCCCTGGGTCAAATGGAGACAGTGACTGTAGAAGTGTAGCGGAGACAGACAGCGATCATAACAGGCCTAATGGGCAGGACTAATGGTGCAATGGGCTCCAATTACAGGCTTCTCTGACAGCTGCTCACCACCACTCCAGATTCACCTGCACGAGGAGCGCCCAGCAACCGACGGCCAGCCGGTTGAGGACATTGTTAGCTCACATAGAGTTATCTCCCCGGACTCTCTGCAGAAACGACGGTTCACTGCACACAATTTAAGGCCCTCGCTGTTCATGGCGGAATTTGGCTTTATGGGCGAGGGGGCTATATTCTTTATCTAAAACTGACAATGTGAAAGTAAAATTGGGGTAATATTGGGTCACTAACCTTTTTTTATTTCTTTAGTTTTGAGGAAGGATTGCATTATTTTCCTCTCGTTTCGTAACCCAGCGCCATCATCACTAATGCCGATAAATCTAGAGACAGAGCACAGAGATGTCCCCTGACACTGATCCGAGTTCCCCCAGGCATTAGTAAAGTGATTTTGGTTCTGATTCTGATCCAGATATTATTTTTATTCAGCTTTGCAGCTTCATGCTGAATAAAGACCAGGGTTTTTATTTATTTATTTTTTTTTTGTTGCAACAAACCCCTCTGCTAATGTTTCCCAGCGTTATGGGCGCACATTTGTCTTCCAGGAGGGCAGCTTGTCCTACGGGTGGATCAGTCTCTGTGCTCTAAGAATAATTATTCACTTACTGCGAGAGAAACTTCCTGTCCTTCTAAATTGCTGTGGATCATTATCAGTGAGTTAAAAGTTTCTTTTTTTCCATTGTGAACGGTGCTTTGTTTATATCCCGTGTTTGATTACAGCTCAACATTTTGGTTGATTGATTAAACCTTTCGCGCCCTCTCAAACAAAACACAAAATGGAAACTCTATCTTTAAAATGCACCTGGGCTGTTTAAAAGCAGACCTACTCTTAAAGAGTCCGGGTTTCATTTAAAAGTGGAAAAGTCTTTAACTCCAATTCTTTGAATAATTTCAAACAAGACAAAACATATAATCAGTTGCGCTGAATGTTAAAATGTTAAGGCTTCTTGTGGCGGCACGGCCATTTCAAAGTCACTCAAATATCATTTATCATAGTGTGAGGCAGATTTTTGAGTTTCCACAATTTTATTTTCAAATAAAGTTGTTTTTGGTATTCATATTTTTGTCTGGTTTTAAAAATACTTCTCAACAAAAAAGATAACATTTCTATGGTAAAGATAAAAGTTGGCAAAAGTCAAATAAAATCATAAAATACAATCAAAGTGAACAGGAGATGTTTTTACTAAACCACATGAAACTAATCACATTATTTCTTAGTGAAAATCCTGTCCTGAAGCATTTGTGTGTAGTCTTTGGGTTTGATTAAAAGGTTTCAAGATTTGTTATTCCAGTTTTGTCCAGATTTTCATTTTTGAAAATGGAAATGTTAATTTCCCTTTTCATGAATACCTTGCTTCTTACTGCTTCCTATAGATTAGTGAAATAGTGATAAATGTGTGTTAAGTTCTTCTTGTTCTCTGATTGCAATCTCGACGGATTATGGAAAACTTACAACGCTTACAAAGCAAGATTTTAGGATGAGAAAGTTTAGAGGCTTTTGTCTTATTGTTTTGAATATTCTCAAAATTCTGAAATTAACTTACTTAGTTTATATTAAACCACGGATGTCAAACACAAGACCAGCCTGCAAGAGCCTTTCAATCCGGCTCAATAAACCACCAAGCAAATTGTAAAAAAAAAAAATTTGAACACATTTCTTGAGCGTAGTGGAAACAACACAACACTGAGACACTAAAAAAAAAAGAAACAAGCTCAGATATCAGTTTAAATAATTGGTTATTATGGCACTATTTTACCGGTCCGCAACACTCGAGATGAAATTGGGCTGTTTGTGGGATCTGAACTAAAGTGTGTTTGACGGGAGGGTTTCGGTTGTTGGCCTTTGAAACATCAAGTTGTATCATCAGTCATAGAGTTGTCAACAGTCACTCCAGCTCAGGGGACAAAAGAGTGTTGATTAATTCAGGATTTTGACCTTAATTTTGAGTACTTGGAGACTTGACAGACAAAGATTCATTACTGCCTCAGAAAAAAACTATGAAGGATGGGTGCTCCACTTGGTTTTATAACTCGATTTTATAATTTCCAAAAACGGGTTACTTGTTTAGAAGGAAAGTATGAAGATGTACAAAATAAGTAATTCATTTTAAGTGAAAATTGAAAACCTTTCATTGCCTTTTGCACAACAACGGTGCTCAGAGCCACTGAAAATGCAACGTTTTGAAAACGCTCCGACCATGTAGACGGAAACACTGCTACTGCACGTGTGCACCACGGCCGCAGTAAATCGTTATTATGCACATTAGCAAAGTAGAAATCCAACTTCGTCATCTGTCCATACAAATGTTTGTGTGTTCTCTGTGTGCACGTGTGTGTGTGTGTGTGTGTGTGTGTGTGTGTGTGTGTGTGTGTGTGTGTGTGTGTGTGTGTGTGTGTGTGTGTGTGTGTGTGTGTGTGTGTGTGAATGTGTGTGTGATTTCCTTCCAAAAACAGCTCCCACTAGTGGCCACACATACAAACTCAATAATTTTCCGTGTTATGACTGTGCTTCTCTTTTATGTGCCACTTCGGTATGTAAATAGGGCAGTGCCGTCCCGAACACCCGATTGGCCAAACCCATCAAATACACTGGTACTTAAGGAGGAAGGACGACTTCGCCAGGTGGCAGAGTAGCTCAAGGGAGCGTGGTATTGCCTGGCGTGGTATGGCCTGGCGTGGTATTGCCTGGCGTGGTATGGCCTGGCGTGGTATGGCCTGGCGTGTTGTGGCCTGGCGTGGCCTTCATTCAACATGTGTCAACTGGCATAGAGCAAGCTGTGTGTGTGTTGGTTTAGAGTGAGCTGTGATTTTAAATTAAATCTTTTCTCTTATTGATGTTAACACTCCCACAAACTGTGCGATTCTGGGCCATCTGAGACTGTCTGGGACGAAAGATCGGATCGTGCGAGAATAGTGAAAAAATCTGCGGTTTTGCCTGAAATGGGTCAGGCTTTGTTTTGAGACGGCCGAGCGATCGGTCGGGAGTCCACGACCATTAACAGATTGTCTCTGATATTTGAGGAGTCGTAGCGGCCAATTCGAATACGTCATCTCATTACAAACCAATAGAAATGCAGTATGACATGACGCAGTTATCGGCGCGACACTGGAAAAGCACACGCTCAGACCCATGCTGACCGAGGAATGGTGAGGACGGGCTTCAAAAGCCATGAGAAAGATGTGGGACACCAATGATGAATTGCTTATCAACTTACTGGAATTTGCCTCCAATAACAAGAATACCACCAGGGTGGACTTCCTGTCCATTTTTGGCGCCTTTATTTTCCCTGAATGGATGGCGCACACTTATGACTTTTTGTTGTCGCGTGGCCACGTCGACCCACGTTGACACGATTTCGTGATCACGGCGAGTCGGCGCAGATTCTGCTCGTACAGTCTGGTCGTACAGTCTGCAAAAAATTGGATCTAAGATCGTCTCGGACAGTTGTGAACAGTGTGAAGGCTTTCACGACCCCGACGGCCGAGAATGGTGCAGTTGGAAGGGAGTCTTTAGACAGGGAGGCAAGACTTTGTGTTTATTTTTGCTCTTTTGGTTTGCTCAGCAAGTGGGACTCCTGACACATTTGTGTGAACGGGAAACTTTTCTGAAACATAAACACAATAACGATGCATTTTCACTTGAAACTTTGCTGTGTGAACGTGATCTCAGATGCACCCGAATGCAATTTTCTAATGGACATTACACGGTTTTGCTTTAACATAGGCTGTTTGGCTTAAAGCAGCAATGACAATAAATCACCCTTCAACACTGAAACTACCAAGATGTGATCATATGCAGCCTACACTTAGGTTAGGTGTACAAACTACTGTCTGATATAACTTTGGAGTTTTAGCACTTAAGCAAGATAACTCAGGGGGTCATCAGCCTTCTTGAAACAAGATTATAGATCAAGCTGTATGTGTTTTATTTATTTTTGTATTTCAACCCTCTGTGATAAAGAGTTTAGACATTCCCTGAATTAAGTATAATTAGTTTATTACCCTATGGTGCTTTTTTTTTTTTTTTAATGCAGTAGACCCCGTGGTAAACCTGGCCAGACGTGTCCAGTTCATCATTCCACACCACAAACCAGACCTCTGAATGCCAATTACTCAACAGATAATATCTGTGGTGACTGTGTGACTGGTGGGTTCATTATCACGTTGAACCTGAACCAGCATTAGCCTCTCCCAAGTAAGGTTATATACATACTCAATATTGCATTTCAATGGGTTGACCTCAGCAGTTGTGGTTTAGCGCACTAACTCTCAGAGCTCCGCAGAAGACTTTGCAGCTCGATTATAAAAGTCAGTGGGTCACATTCTGCACAGACATTTTTCTCATATTAAACAGCCATCTCCTTGCACATACCGTCGTCTTCAGACCGTTTGTTATTCCACACAGGCAGCGCCGTGCTCCACACAGGGAGTCTGGAAAAATCAGGCATCACTTTTTTTCGTTCTTTTCTTTCTTTCTTTTTTTTTTTTTCTCTTTAATTTCGGTGTCATTCCTGTGTGGCCATGCCGGCTTGAAACGCATGTGGATAGGGTAGCATGAAGTGGGCAATTACTTTCCTATTGTGTTATAATATCATGTACTGTATAAGTACCTGCGTAGTTGGTTGGTGTTGCATAAAATCCTCTCTGTTGTCCAGTAGCTAAAAATGCACTCAAATGAACCTGATGGCTGACAGAAGTGTTTTGAGGTTGGGGTGGACTTTTTTTTTGTGGGGTGGGGCTTTTTTTCTGTCCATAGTGTCAGTCATCAGACCCAAAAATCTTTGTCTTTACTCCCTAAGGACGCCTTGGAGATGAAGCTGAGAAATTTCTTTTCCTCAACCCCTGGTTCCCTTTTTAAAAATTCTGTTTGCTTTTCTTTATTCGTCACACAAATCCTGAAACACAGTGAAAACTTGCATGGAGTGTTCTTTTTGCCTGACTTCTCAGCCAGGGGGAAATCTTTTTATTTATTTTTTTTAGATGAGCGACCGTGTTTTCTTTGCACTTGTCAGACACTTCCCACGTTCTATCTCAGCAGTTATTTCCACTGCTTGCACACAACAACAGTTCAAGTCTTTAACGGCTAAATGTTAAGTAACAAATAGCCTAATTATAGCGATGCTTTATTTACTTTTTAGCTTAAATACATTTAAATACTACTACGCTTTAGAAAACAAGAGTGATTGCTTACTCGTCACTTCTTGACAGTGTCGAGCACACTATTGAAAATGACTCATTAGTCACAAGACATTTCCTTTAAGAAGTAGTGTTTGCTTTACCAGTGACATAAAAAGCAAAAGTAACGAGTACTTGTGTCCCTTTTGTTTAAATTCATTTGACTCATTAGATGTCTGATTCACTCATTGTGCTCAGCTGATAGAAGTTTTACTGTAATCTGAATGTTAAGGACAAATGTAGAAATTTATGAAATAATGACAACTCAAAGCAGCAGCCACAAAACAGCGGAGATAAAGCACCGACATGAAGACAGCAGCAGACAGGTCCCATAAAGAAAGGCAAATGTTTTCAATGCCGCTAATCCATCACAGGTGCTGTGTCTACAGGCTGGTGTTCATGTTACTTACAGTCGAACATCTTTCATGTTTCTCTTTGGAAGATTTAGTTGATTTAGGATTCATGATGTTTAAGAATGGAAAAGGGGGCAATGATGGTTATTTAAAATGTTGCTGTCCATCGACTGGTCCCAATGCAGACTGAACTTCTCCACTGCCCTTTAAAGACGTGTTCGTATTTTCGGTGGTCCCACCAAGCTAAACTGGGTTTAACCGTCTGACAATACAATACAAGTCTCATATCTGCTCATCCTCCCACACTTTGAAAACATCTGATCCATGAAATGCAATTTAGTTAATATCTTGTAATCAGAACTGTTGGCTGTGTCATATTGGTTTACAGTCTTATTGTCTGGGTGTGTTCACCGAAAGTGTTCAACGTACATTGTACAAGGATGACAAAGAGTTGGATCATGGTTTTGTTTTTTTTATATGTTACAGTTGCAATCTGTGTAATTGCAGCTTCACAGAGGAATTGTAAAACTTCCCCTGATATAAATTGAGTGGATATTAAATCTGATTGGTCCCAGCAAACCGTTACTGTGTATTAACTGTGTGTGAGAGAGACATGAAGTCACAGGAAACCTTTTAAAGATACTGTAAAACCTTCACTGCACAGATGTTTTCTCAACATCGGTCGTGTTTCAATAAATCATGGTGATAAAACACAAAAGGAGAAAGCACCCTCGAAGTAAAGACATGCTGTGCTCATGCTTATATAAACTCATGACGAATAATTTGAAAGTGGTTCAGTCGTTAGTGTTACATCCCACTCTGTGACCTGAATGCTATCTTTTGCATCAGGTGATAAATGTTGAGTTTCCAGCCAACCACGATTCAGATAAACAAAAGTCTCAGTTAAAGATCAAGGACAGACTTATTTGCTTTTACTACCAACAGTAATGGTTTACTTGCTTGTTGGATATGTGGAGAGAAACTGTCACAGATCTGTTGTTAGCTTTGTGGCCTGTTTTCATGTTACCTGATGCCTCGTTTTTACTCTCCCTGCCTTTGTTTAGTATCTTTTTACCTATTGTGGCCTCTCCTGCCCTGTTTAGTCTTGAGTGTGGCCTGGTGTGTCTTGTCAAGCCCCGCTTCCTTGTGTTTGTGTTTAATTACAAAACAACTTTACAAGTGAGAACACACCGTTTTTGCATTTTAGTTTCAGAAATGTTTCGTGTTTGTGCTGCAAGGTTTTTGAAAACGATGTCCGTTTACATGGAAATGACAAAAAGGCTGAAAATGCTGGAGTTAGAATGCCAAGCCAGGAATAGGTACTGTTAGTTATTTTTGTAATGAAACCACACAGAGAGAACAATATCTTATAAACATCAACAATGGCGAGTACACAGACATTCACGGACAGACGACAAAGTTTTATGGGTGACTCAACCATAAAACGACCAAGTCGAGCTCCTCATGCGTCAACAGAAGAACTATATACTACGACCTTTCAGAAAAATTGCGTTTTATCTCGTTTCCATGGAGACGGAGTCGGAGCATTTTTGGAAAGTTCCACTTTGGGAGCTGTTTTCAAAAAGTTGCATTTTCTGTGTTTTGTCGTATCATGTTAACGGACACCCAAAATGCAACGAATGTTTTCTGTTTTCGCTTAAAAAGTTATTCACGTAAATGCGGAGTAAGTTGTTAGTGTCTTGTTGCTCTGTTTATTTCTGCCTTGCCGCCGTGACTCATTACTCCGATTTTAGCCTCCCTGAGTTTCTTGTGCCATACCAACTGAACCAGACACATTAGGAGACACTTAAGGCAGATAAGGGCAAAAACAACCCTGAATCAAGAGGAAGGAAGAATTACGAAACTAGCACCTTGACAAAACAACTAATGAAATGTCAACTCTTCTTAATCATACTTCTTAAACTCCCAAAAAATCTACATTAGCGTCATTTTGAAAGATAAACATGTTTTATGATTATTATTTTGTGGAAAATAGAAACAACTGCCTCTTTTAGAAGCTGCAGAACCATCAACTCCATACATTATTCCCCCTTTTATGTACTGTGAGACACAACATTTATGTTTTTACCATTACGTATGAAACACTTTTATGAATTACAAGTTTAACAAAGCCAAAGTGCAACTTTAAACAGAAATGTTCATTACAACTTCGTGTTCATTGATCTCTTCATTGTCCTTTCACGTGCACTTTAAAAATTAGGCCTTCAGTCAACATTGTGGCTTGAGGGAAAACAGCATTTTCACTGCACTGCGAGGCAGCGGGGTAGTGAAGCAAGGAGAAAATCTGATATGTAAATAAATGCTGAAACTGCACACACTGACAAGGTCTGAGTCAACACATCGGCCCGGACAGCTCGAACAAAACTGTATATTTAAGAAACCCAAGACGGAAACTAAAGGCTACAGCAGTTAAACTTTGTCAGGAGATTACAGGCAAAAAGCTTACAGCTGTCATGACTACTTAAGAAAGAAAACGTTAAAATGAAAAATAAAATATTGAAGAAGCCACGGAGCAATTAATGCCGAGCCTAAGACGTACAATAATAAATAATACAGCAAACGTTCATTATGGTGAAGAAATAGAGCTTCCGAGATGTCAGATATTAATATTACTGTAATGATCAGAGTAATATGTATTAGCCACAGCTTGACTTCATACTGCAGACAAATTTTCCCAACAGGTTAGTTCGAGTACTGGATTTAGCATGAATTATTCTAAAGCTATAATTAAATTGTATCTCTATTATTTTCAAAATGTTACCATTTATTGCATAAATTGCAATTATCGTATTAGCATTAACATTTATTTAGTAATCCTCATTTCCAAACTTATTGCAACATGGGAAATAATGTCTGTTAATCTATCTCTTCAATCATTTTCTTTTTTTCGGTGAGTCATACTCACATCTTTCCTGTCTTGTTGATTTGTCTTGAAGAAGTCCTCTTCATATCATTATGCAGACTGTAATGTTGAAGAGTTTAAAATGCAGAAGCTTATGATTCTGCTATGTTAACTGAACTAAAATACATTCAATTCAATTTAATTCAATTCAATTCAACTTTATTTATATGGCACCAAATACAACACAGTCATTTCTAGGTGCTTTTAACAGAGAGAAACCCAACAAATCCCCATGAGCAAGCGTGAGCGACTGTGGAAAGCAAAAACTCCCTGTAACAGGAAGAAACCTTTGCAGAAACCAAACTCAGAGGTGGAGGCTTTCTGCTGACCGGTTGGGGTGAGGGGATAGAGGAGAGGAAAGGATAGAATAGACAGAGAGAAAAGGGCACCTAGCTTGACATAGCTTAATAATAATTACAGATTTTATTTGTAATGCACTATATATTTACACTCAACATGAATCCCCAGCAAACACACTAGACTCCAGTCGTCTCACATAAATCAATACTATATGTACTAATACTATAGGTATTGCAAAAGTGACACAGCACAAATTAGTTGCTGAAGGACAATCGTCCTGCACACAAACCTACCAGATACCAAAGCTTGAAAGTGGCAGGTTTGAAATGTGGCCGCAGACAGTCGTGTCATGTTGTTTGTACTGGACCAGGTGTAACACTGTGTTCTGCGACCCGTCACAGTCAGTGACCTGCGATGTCAGTTCGGTTGAAGCCTGAGGAGAGGGATGATTATGGTGAGGACACCAGGACAGGTCACGCAGTGTGACACAAGAGCACGGCGGGATTCAGGTGTTCAGCAGGTGGGACATCAGCCTGATCAAGCCACCGGAGGAGGATCTTTATCTTCTCCACCACATGATACGTACCCACCCTGGTAATATGAAGCAATTGCAACTGAAATGATGATGTTTTGCCTCATTTTTAGTGCCTGAAGGAGATCACATAGTTTTTTTTTGTTAACTCCGATGTTCTATACAGCTTTTCCAGTTTAGCGTCATGGGGCCCTGGAGTCAATCTTAGACCAAGTGGGTGGAGTCGGGGTAAAACGTGGACACAGATTGCCAGCCCATCACAGGAGGAACATAGAGAGACAATACTCACAGTTGCCCCGATGGACAATTTATCATGGATTAACATCACATGCATGGTTTTTGCAATGACTTGTTGGCGCAAGTCACTGAAAATGTAATTATAATTATTAGGATTATTACTATTATCATCAGTCAGCATGAGATGTGCTCATCACTTTTCAACTTGAGCAATAAGAACAACAATCATTTTTGCTGAGACTACTTACTCAATGCTACAATCCCAACAAAACAACTCATATATACAGTATACCAGGGGCGTCCAACCCTGGTCCTCGAGGGCCCCTATACTGCATGGTTTAGTTCTCTCCCTGCTTCAGCATACCTGAATCTACTGATGATGTCATCACCAAGGCTGTGAAAAAGCCCAATAACAAGCCCCTCATTGATATCAGGTGTGTTGTAACTGGGAAAGAGCTAAAACCTGCAGGACAGGGGCCCTCGAGGACCGAGGTTGGGCACCCCTGCTGTATACTATATCTGAAAAGTCATCGATACTTCTGAAATATAGATATATTTCTTTCCCCGACATCCACAAGTTTTTCGGCGTGTTTAGCAGACTTTATATTAAAGATTTTCAACCAAAGCGGTTAGTCAATAAAAAATAAATCTATGATGCCGTCAGGGTTACCTTTTATAAGTTTGGATGGCTGCCCAAAAGCCAGAGGCAGCATTGCACTGTTTTCAAAGACTTAGTAGTGGTCCTCATAGGGTTAGGAGCAAAGCATCAAATCCCTCCAGACAGAAAGTTATCTCAAATACTTTGTTTGTAGAAACACAAACTTAGCCTTTGGGGTGTCTCGAGGAGGCGTGTTGGGAGAAGATCAGACATGAAGAGAAGAGGAGGGGTGAACAGGGTCGGAAAAAATTAGAAAAATTATTCTTTTACTGTTCTAAACCAGATCCCGACGAGCCAAGATATAACGTCTCACACAGCCATTTGTAAATCCTTAAGAATGTCCTGTCTGCATACAGCAACTTTGAAGCAATATTTTAGGCACATATAAAATGCAAAATAGATGATGTGTTAAATGAAGGTTTGAATTAACACTGCAGACAGTGTGATTGTTATTTGTAGACCGTGTGTGAAAGTTTCACTGTCTTGAGGTGAGAAATCGACAACGTTTACGAGAATAGTCTTAAAGCTTCATATACACTCATGGCTTACGCCCTGTCAGTGTCTCAAGCCGACTCAGGCCATCACTAAATGTCAGGGTGAAGCTACGACTACGAGAGGTGTGCTGGCTAATGGGTGCCATTTCCCCTCACACACAGGTGATCATTTAGTGTGAGCTGGAACTGCGGCGGCATGATGTCGAACACAGTGTTCTCATTATGACCCTCGAGAAATAATCCCACCATCCGTACATCCATTCATGCGTTTGTCCGTTCCTGGTCGGGCAGCAGACTCCCGGCCTCGGTTATAACACAGTTGCCCTTGAACCTAAAAATAATAAAAAATGTTCTGTACATTTTTGCTATAAAATGAATAAAAATGAAATTATTTCCAGAGCAACAGAGGCTTAGAATGAGTATATAAATCCCAAAGGTTAAGATGTATTTTCTTTACCATGAAATCAGAATTGACGAAGAGACAAATATATTAAAGTGAAAACATGATTATCGTAACTATCTGTCTCTCACTGGTATTCATTTTAGCATTTCATTTTTCAGTAATTGAAAAGATCATTTTGATAAAAACTCGTGACGATTTCCAAGTGTCTTCCTAATTATACACATAAATAAACAAATTTACTCCCTGCGATGGACTCTCAGCCCGCCGAAACAGCTGACGTCACAGCAACAGTGTTACATGAGCTTGGTTGAGAGATTACAGCTACAGGTTACCAAAGAATCCACCTGGTTCTTGCCGAGCATGATGGGAATTATTGTGTATTTGTTAAGCTTGATTCACTTTACATAGCTACTAGATTCATCCCATCTGCTGCTTTGATTTGTGATCATTCACTGTAGGATTCTATTGTGGGAGGTTTTCAAATGAATCCTCATTGCATACAACGAAAAGCCGGCAATCCACCGTACACATTCTTGGTATTAGTCAATATGTACAGTAAGACAGCATGTCATTTGAATTTTCACAAGGGGTGACCCCACAGCCTCACCATAATAGAAATGTAAATACGACCACATTCACGGAACTGAGCATCATTTACAAAATCCCGAGGGTTCTGTGCTTTGAAAGAAAAAACGTGATGCATGCTGCAGCCGTGCTGAGCTGCAGTGATGGATACTGGTAATTACTTTTTGTGATCTCATTTAACCCCACGCATGCGCGTACATTTAATTGTCTGGAACAGAAAAACACAGATCCAGTTAATCTGGTGGCGGGGGTGGGGGTGGTGGTGGTGGTGGGGGGGGTCTAGGTGGAGCACCACGCTGTGATTGGTATGGAGAAGAGTGCCGTCTCTGCAGAAAATGCATGGCTACGCAGTCCAACAGAAACCGTGTGGCGAGATTAATCCGCCTTGAATCCTATAATGCAGAAAGTATTATCTCACCGAGGCGGCCAGTGTCACTGTGTGCTGTGTGTTCGTGTGTGTTTGAGTTGGTGAAATCTGACTAATTTCGTCCTATTAGGGAATGAGAAAAAGGCTTCACAGTAATGCTTTTCACAGTGATAGGCATAAACTGTGATTATAAAATAACTGAAAAATAAACATGTAGCAATTATTGCAGTTTCCTCAGAGAAACTTTGATTTTTAAGAAGGGAAAATAAACAAGGCAATTGATAACGCGTGACAAATATGCCTATATACTAAATTAGAAATGTGATTAATAAATGCATTATTAACTAGAAATTTAATTGCAAAGCAGACATCTGCATAGAGGAGGTTGCATCTGGTTATTCTTGTACCAATAACACATAATATTGAAATAAAGAACTTTAAACAAGAGTGTTTCTGTGAGTAAAGAGTAGAGAGTTTCTCCTGAAGCTGTTACAATTTGTGAGTGAACATTTAGTTTATTGGTACACAATGAGCTTTCTGTGGCTGCAGTAACTTTGAAGTTTAACCAATATACTGTACTGTACACAGAACTATTTTGAGAAATTGAAAATAAGTCTACCAAAACATTCCTGAGATTATGTTGGACAAACAGAGGCACTGAGATTAATAAAGTTCTGAAGCACCATAGAGAAGTACCAGAAAATATTATTTACTTAAAGAGACATACAGCAGATATTTTAGAAATACTTCAGAGTACAGATTCATTTCATTTATTCAGTTGAAATTTACAAGGTGCAGGGTCTTTCATGTAGAAAAAAAAAAGGTTTTGTCTTTATCGATACAAAATGCCCTTCATTAGGACATCTCCCACCTTTTGCACAGACATATAAAACTTTACTAATTCAAAACCTGCAGATATTGTTGAAAATAATGAAAACCCTGTAAGAATAAATTCAATAATTAAATGCATTCTCAGGTTTATTAAGTATTATTCAGTACAATTAAAGCAACAACAACAACAATAATAATAATAACTTGCCGTTTTCAAAGTCATGTACATAAAATAATCCAGGATTACAAAGAAAAACTTTTTCGTGAATATGTTTTAAAAATCGACATTTCAATATCAAATATTTACATTTTTATTCATAATGACTCTGAACATCCCTGAAATACTTCTACACCTTGTTCGTAGTCAACCTGTGGTCAATTCTGATCTTTAAACATGATTTTTAATGGTACGCATGTGCCTTTATCTGTAACAGTCCCATGTGCTAACGTCATGGCTGGATGGGGAACATCACCGTGTTTAAAGAAATCAGGATTTTAATTAGAATCAGTGTGGCGTTGTAGTCAGTCCCTTTAAGCTTCACTCCGTAAATCACACACCGTGGATCTGTGTGAATTTGTCTCCATCTGTAATTGTGACTGGATAATTGAAAACCAGTAAAGCAGTATTTCCAGTTCAGAGTTCACGGACGTGTTCTTGTCGCCCTGAGGAGAACTGCGGTCTGGACCAAACGGGGGAACGTGAACGCGTCCTTAGAAATGTCTCTGACACAAAGATGAATGTTCTGAGGCAGCGTATTACTATGATTTGTACTTTGTCTTTCTACACATGTATATATAAAAGTGGCAATGTTCAGTAAGATTAAACGGGGAGTCAGGAAGCGTTTTCAAAGATGGTTTTTGATTACCGGTGCGCTTATTTAAAGCCTGACTGCCATATGGACAGATATATAGACAATTCTGTCTCCAACCAAAGACACAAACTCAGAGAGCTCCTCATTGGTCACTCAGAATGTTTTATCACGCTCAACACGTCCCAGCAAGATATGATATGAGGAGTGAGATAATAGGTGTACACCTTTTTAAATTCAGCCTAACCTCAGGTGAAGGTAATAAAAGGTATTAAAGCAAAGCCAGTTACGTATCAAAGTTTTTTCTGTTTACTAACAAATGTATCACAATAACTCCACTGCATTGTGAATCAAGTACTAATTTTTTCACAAACTTGCACAACAGGGTCTCTGACCACATACATCCAGTAAAATAGTGACATATGATCCATTAGATTTACTCTCTAAAGCGATTCTTTGTTGAATACACATTTTTGGAAAAGTCTATATTTTTAACCTTAACAATTAGAACCAAAAGGTACTGCAATGTCAACGTAAAGCCAATTTTAATAATGTAAAATACAGTGAAATGTCCCAAAAAAAACTAATCTCAAACTGTTGGATTTTTCATGCATGTTTTTACAAACTCCCTCTGAAAGCTGCGTTTACAATGTCATGTTTTCTTTGCAATTTTCACAATGTGCTTGATGGTTGAGGCGGATTCGAAAAAAATGATTCGCTCTAAAAGAGAAGCCATGCACGTTTCACTGATCTGCTTAAAAATGAGTGGTGTTGTCGTGAGACCAGACAGGTTCGTATCACTGGGCTACATAACATTGCCTTTATTGATCCAAACCTTGGACCTGGCTAAATTGTGTATGACATGCCAAATGACTTTTGTTTCTAAAGGGAGGCTTAAACAAACAAAAATAATAATAATAAATTTGCATGGCTGGCCTATCCGTAAAAGATTAATCCCTCCACTCAGCTGTGATTAGACTGATCAATTCACAGATGCATATTCTGATTAGTATGTGTCCCTCCTTATTGCACCTGTCTCATATATAGGTAATCTGTATTATCTACAAGCCTGTCTTTGTTGTTACAGCCATGTAATCAATTATTAATCAAAGAACACATGCAGTCCCTTTATGAATAAATACAGCAATTTGCACTCAGGCCGGGTATATCAATAGACTATGAGACAAACATGACACTGCTATCTCTGGGTAACTGAGATTCATCAATACTTCATGCACTGACAAATATTTGTGCTGGGTCTGATTGTATCTTTGCAATGAATGATGGCATCTCTCTCGTTTCTCCATCCGCCAATCTAACAGCACAGGAAATTAAGAGAAACAAGAGCCAGATTGAGATTCGCATCATGTCTGCGTTTTATTTCCACTGTTTGAAGGTTAACAAGAAGTCCTCTGCTTTTCAAGCAGGATTCCCGACACATGTTTCACTCTGTTATTAAAGGATGTGCATGGGGAGAGAAAAAATGTTTACTTTTGTTTCCTGGAGGATGAACTCCGCAAAATCTGAAGAGAGAGGGATGTTTCATCCTGTGTTTTATACCTTTGAATGTTTCTGGCAATCAATTTAGGGTTAGCCAGTGATTTTAAAAAAAACAAACAAAAAAACAAACAAACATCCACAGTGTGGACGAGGAACTTTCTGTTCTCTGATAAGCGTTATCCTTTCCGCTGCAGTGACTACGCTTATTTATTTCCTCACTTCTTTCTTTTTCTCCTCGGTTGTTCTGTTTTCATGCTGTTTTCATAATTCCACCCTCCGAGTTGTTTCCCTGCTGTAACACTCAAGTGCAATAACCACATGTTCCCAGTAACTATGTGTTGTAAAGGTAATGGGGTGTTTAAAACGTTTTCATGCGTTCACATGAAGTGGCTTTTCTAATCCTTTAAGCTTGTTGGCATTTCTTAATTGAGGGTATTCTGCTATTATCAAATCTAACAGCCGACACTAATCTGTCTTCATTAGAATAAATAAACTTTCATCTCCAAAAACTGACATGATGAAATCATTCCGGGCGAATTAAAATGCAGCCCTGGGCTGGAAAAATGGTGCAACATACATTCAGCTGTGTTCCTTCAGGTCCATTACAACTAGGTAAGGGATCATCCACAATATAGGAATGAGGAAAAAGTGACATTTTCCCAATGTTTACGCGTCCATAGGCACCATCGGAAAGGTCTGTAATAATGCATATTTAATCATATTCCTCTGATCATGAAGGTCACTGCTGGTAAACCCTTCCCGTGGCTCAATATTGCTGCATGACCTCAAGTTAATGTGACTGTAATGCCACTGCTGAATCGATCAAAATACACGGTGAGCAATGGTTGTCATAATTTCTAACAGTACTTTTTTCCTTGTAATTTATCCACTGGGACAAAGAAGAAGAGGGGGAAAAAAGGATTTTGCAGGAATAGACACTTCTTTTCTTGACCGCAGTGCTGCATATGAGACTTTAACAGACCTTTGATGAAAGTTGTAACTAATGACTTTTTTTTTATTGTCTGATATGCCTGATATAACCACCTATAGCAACCTCACAGCCAGAGCCTGTGTTTTTCCCTGTGAATTGGAGTCTTGACTGGCGTGGACTGACCTCTTGCACAGCTTCCTGTAAACATCTCAGAAATAGATTTGCAAAGTCTTTCTTGTGTAGACCTCAGTGTGCACAGTGTGACTGCCATCACTCATAAAGGAGCTCATTTTCTTTACTGCAGGCTGAAAATGACCCGGTTGCTCTGTTGTGAGAGATGGTAGTTGTTCGTCCTTTCAAAATCAGTGATGTATGATTGCTGTGTAGAGTGCACATGTGTTACCTATAGACCATAGGGGGTGGGGGGGGGGGGGGGGGGGGGGATCAATACTGCAGCTCACAGAGCTTGCATCCAAAGAATATATCTCCAAGACATCTGAAGAATGGAACAGCAGTACACTCTTGAAGCGCTGACTCCATCCTCATCTGATTCCTGACCCCATCCCCCGCCCCCTCGCCTCAACAGTTTACACCACCACCACCACAATCTCCCATCACACCGCCCTTCTTTGACACGGACTGAGAAATAAGATCCGGTGCATTCCCAAGGTCACCGTCACAGGCTCTCAGTGCTCCTGCGATGATACGATACACTTCACACTGTCTCCGAGAGTTAAATGAATCTTTAGGCGCAGACGAACAAGAGAGAGATGCAGCGGTGCTCCAGACTTGACAATAAACAACATATCAGATGGTGAAAGAAGTCAAAGATATTGATAGCTCTGTCTGCAGAGGCTTTGCTCTGGAGCTGCTGGCAAGGGCCCCGACAGCTTTCACGCTCCCAGAAGCACGCCTCGCGCTTTTAAACCCAAAGTAAACTTTGGAGTTTTTAATGTCAACAGTGCTCAACGAGGCCTCGGCGAGGAGCGTCACCCAGACTCAAACTAAATTATGGACCGAGCAAAGAGGGGAAAGCATCTGCTCGGAGAAAGTGTTTAAAAGAACACCAGTGCAGACTGGTTTCCATGAATATTTGATGACTCAGTCCTTGAGTGCAAGAGTGCAGCGCCTTATTTAATGTCCCTAATGGTGTTAACTCCTCCACTGCTGATGTGAGCGCGAGCCTCTTGTCTAGCTCGATCGCAGAACTCTCTCTCTGGACATTGCCAAGGCCAATCAGAGGAATGAGAAAGTTTTTTTTTTCTTTTTTTTCACCCACTTCAAAAAAAGGAACATCGCTCAACTTTACTGAGAGGTGTCTTATTACTCGAGCACGTTTTTATCTTCTTTTAATTAAAACATTTGGCGCGGCAGGCAGGTTGGAATGGCTTATGAAAAGCAAAGGTATACGTCACAGGAAGGATTATAAGAATCTAACTTGGGAAAAGGAAAAGGTGTTTAACTGTGGAATTACACCTGAAATGAGTTTTTAATCGTGCTGTTAATGTTGGGGAAATGTGAGGCCCACAGACAGTGCAAATTGCCTCCACGAGGGATAAGACACCATCAGGAGAGCCAAGTGGACAGATTACTTTATATCAGATTGCATCTCGGTGGAGACAATAGAATTACAAGTGGCTTTGTAGATACTTTTACCTCCGCTGTTTCCTCCTAACTCACATAATTGGTATTTAAAGCAATTCTTGTGTGTAATAAATGCATTGATGAAGTCTGCAGTCTCAAACTCAAGACTTGCTTTAGCTGCAACTTCTACCTTTTGTGAAATGGGAAAGCCGAAGGTCAGCTGGACTCATTAGGCACAGCTAATCCGATATTACTCTTTAATGTTTAGACGAGTTCATTGCAACAATAAAGGGACTCTCTTATTATTCCTTTTTTTTTTTTTTTAAGCTCTGACTGGAGGAGCAGGAAAGCTGAGTGTGCTCCTGGTAATGAGATACACGTTATCTCTATAGCACACTGCTTCCTACCGTCTCCCAGCTGTGCATTATTGTGTATCAGGAGAACTTTGCAGTGTCATTAGAGTTGGAAAAGGGTAATGGAACACAGCCTACCAAGTTTCATGAGGGGTTACCATGACCCTGTAGTAGTAATAGACCTGGATGGAGAGGTCTGATTATATGAGATGTACCTTTTAAAAAGAGGGAAAAAAAAAAAGGTGTCTGGAGATAAAATGACACTTTTACTGCCTGGCACTCGCTCAACGGTTCTTCTGTTGCTCCGTGCCATGATTCATCCATCTCCTAATGAATAGGTCGCAGGTAAGTAATTGAAATAATTATCCCTTCCTGTCATTAGCCTTGGAAAATTCTGCATAAAAATTGCTCAACCTGGGATCATTGGCTGCGTTAAGCAACAACCAGAGGAAATATCTTAGTATGGAGTTTGCCTTTCTTATGCATAAATGGATAGCGAATAATGCTGCCTTCAGAGATTCATCTTTCATCACTCTGGCTATAGACACTAAGATCCCGAGAGCAACGAGTCAAATGGTTTGTGTAATCTTCAGCAAGGCAAGCTTGTTTCCTTTTATTTCAGGCGGAGAAAGCAGGAGCGAGCGGCCCAGTGATTGTAATTCCCCAAAGCATTTCATTATTTCAGTCCATGCGATAACATCTTTAATTCCATTTTAAATAGGTTTATATGTCCATCATAAAATACTCCCTTGTGGGTTTAATTATTGCAGCAAGATAAGAGACGCTATGGGAAGAGAGCAGGGACAAAAAAAAGGAAGAAAATCATTTCTAAAGATGGAGACACAAATTATGTAGCTCTCAGTGTCTGATGGTGTCCTTGTTATTGCTTATCGCTGGTGACATCACTTCCTGTAGCTTTCATTCATTTGCCTCTATCTTGTCATCTATTCAGCTCAGACAATGGAGCCGCAGCATCTGCTATGAGCCAGACACAAGAAGGCTTAGTGTGGCAAGATTAAGTGTAATCTGACGTTTCCCTTATTCAAGGGCCTATTTGACACATACGCATACACTACTGATATTACCACAACCCTATCTTAACTATGGATCCTTTTATTTTCTCTCCAACCCTTCTCTTTGTTGTAAATAACATGCATGCATGTACTTGCACAAATCCATACAAGGCCCACGGCGAGATCCTCCAAGCCTTTTTTCCGCTTCTGACTCATTGTCACCTTCACGTCAGACATTGGCAACACAGAAATTGCTATGTCAACCATACAATTACCTTCAATTTAAATTCCCTTCAGCTGCTTGGAAATTCAAATCCATCGAGCACAAATGCATCTCAGTGATTGAGCTAAATTCTATATTTTCCCTTTCATCCCCCCCTCGGAAAAAGAGAAACAACGAATGCGTTCCACAGTAAAATGGCTAATCTCTTAATCTGTCATCTTATCCACCCGTGATGTTTTTCTGAACTGTTCTCTCTTGACTCTGGGTAACCTCCATCACTCCCACATACTCTCAAACAGTTAGGTAAGCTATATTTACCACTTCATCTGCAGCGGGAAATTATCACCTCTAAGAGTTTTCCCAAAGAGACGGAGCAGAGATACACTTCTTAAGCTTCGCCGTCAAACTAAGCTCCGGTTCTTAAAATAAAAGACAAAGAAAAGCAAGAGCACAGGTCCTCTGTGCAACAATACCTGAAGTGACTTGCCCTGCTTCCGCTGCAATCTCAATCACAACCCTGTGAAGTTGTACCTCCAAGACATTGTGGGGAGGAGAGACTCATTCACCGGCAGAAAGCCTCCGCGACTGCAGCATATATGATATTCTGCAGAAAAAGGTTACAATTAACAATGAATGTCCTCTGAAATTTGAATTCCCCCAACTGCATTGATTAGGTGTCAGCTGAAGTCAACAATACTGATGGGAGCTTTATTACTCCACTTAATGAATGATGTTTTATTAATGGCTATGTAATAAGATTACCTTTATCTCAATGAAAGCCATCAATCTTTGCCCCCCGCTGCGCAGCCCTGTGAACACTCATTAAGCTGCATATAGATCTTGTTCTTTCAAACTAGTCTGAGCCTGAAACCGGCATTAATACAGAGCAGGTAATTTAGTCCAGTTTACACGAAAAGTGCAATGACTGATCTAAAAACAAAAGTGCATACACGCATCAACAACCAAGAACTAAATATACGTAAAAATTCACAATCTTCTCGACTTGAGTGACGCTTTCAAAACTTTCCTTCTGTTCTTCTAATTAATGAGCATAGTGTTTATAGTCACGTCGGTATTTCCTCCAGCTCCCATCACACTGTGTCTCAGGCCATGGTGACCAGAGAATGTTTACAAGTCAAAACTTCGACTGCTGTTATTTTTCACTAAAACGACACTTTTAAAAAGAGAGTTTACAGTTCGGGGCAACGTTTTCTAAGTGCTTCACCTTCCGCTTTCCGGAAAAAGATGCAGGACTAGCACATGCACATTACAAGGTCGCAGTCAATAGTTGTTTCCCGCACAAGTGCGGGTAGAACAACAACAACAACCACGGAGAATTGCAGTGTTTGTGCTTCTCCAGCAGAAAAACAATAGCTGACAAAGAAAGACACTTTAAAGGAGCTGTTCTCTCTGCGCATACATACTTGGTTGTATTACAAAAAACAAAAAAACACATCAGCCCACAGCGTTTCTAGTGTTTCTGTGTCTGAACAGACATCTTTTCTCATACGAAAACACAAATGTGATGCAGTTTCTTGTAGATAATAGTTGAGTAAAGAGCATTTTGATGTAGTGGCATTTCAGGTCTTTAAATTCAGCTAATTTGAGATCAATGCTCCGTTGACTTTTCATGACAAAAAGAAACAGCAAAAAAACAAACATCCACCCACTGCGTTCATATAAGCTGGAGCTCTGAAAGCTGCCAGCGTCCTATGTTTTTGTAATATTACTATTTTTTACTGTTTTACTGTGTTTTTACAGTTTTGTTTTGTCTTGTTGTTTGCTGTGTCTTACATTCTCATAACTGCTGCACAACAAAAAATAAAGTTGAAGTTGGAAAAGACATTTCCCAGTTGAGTGTTTTCATGAGAGCAAAAACAAACTCAAGAAAAATGTCATCATCCATAAAATTTATAATAGGTATAAATAGATAAAATAGATATAGATGTCAAACGATGCTTGTAAAGTCAGTTTGTCCGTTTTTCATATATAAAATTGCTGTTGTTATTAAACGAGTTTATTCCAGACTAATGACGTTTTTTCACATTTCTTAATGGGCTGGTTTATGACAGAGGGTTTCTATATTAAATACTTGGAAAACAAAATATAAATAATCAAAAATGCTGTTGGATTATATCAGATTAGTCTCTCCGAGTTTAAAGAAGGTGCTTTCCAAGTGGGAAATTCAGCATAAATGCATGTTTTTTTTTTTCCTTTTTGAAAGTGGAATCTTTATTATGGTCCAACTATGTTTGTTGCCAGAAGGTGCATGTATAATTTACGATTAATGATGCCGGTTGTACACTAGTTAACAGGAGTCCAGTGAACTAGCAGTGAGCTGGTCGAACACAAACAGCTATACAGTTATAAGACTGTTGGCAATTAGGGCAAAATCAACAAGCCCACGGATATTTCAGTCATTGTGACTGTGCAACCAACTTAATTCTATTCTATTCTAGTATACGTATAATAAAAGTAATTTGACATTTCAGTCATTACTACAAACCCCATCACATCCCTATTACTCACTACCATATTAAAACCAACAACTACACTGAGGTCATTCTGCCCTGGAAGATGATTGTGTATATTGATTGTGCAAGCAGACCCATTAAATCAGTATCTTGACTGCATGTTCTCATGCTTGTAGTAATCATGGCAGGAGGAAAGAGTCTAAAAAGAGTGAGGAGAGTGCAAAGGGAGTCATGTGAGGTTTGCTGGAGGGATCGAGCACATGATGTTCATCTCAGAAAATGGGGTCAGCTCCCACGTGGAGGCGAAAGTCAACGCACGATATTCAGAAACAAACGATACATTTTTGAGTCAAAGTACAATATTTTCAAAAACATAACCAATCATATCAAACAGTTTTATTCCTCCTAATAGTGTGTTACAATATGATACTCCAAGGTACTTCTGGTAGTTTCATCTCGATCAGTTCTGCTCATATCTCTCAGAGACGTTTCAAAGCACCATATTCTCTTGGGTCAGATTGAGGATGTGTTGCATGTAAAAGGTAGAAATACCTTATCAAGTGCATTTTACAGCTTGAGTTCTTTCAATGCAATGCACATGTTCAGTCATATTCATCCATTCCCACACATTCCCATGCACACAAACCAACGGCATGGTCGTACACCACTGAGGCACACGGGCAGGGTGGAGTGATCCTGGACAGCGTGTGAGGATTGGAAGAAAACTCACTCCACTGACAGAGTTTCACTCCCCTCATGTTGTGTAAGTTGTCTAAAGCCAACAGTAATGTTATTCTATGGATGTAAACTGAAGTACGCAAAATCCAGAATAAGATAAGATATGTGAGGTCCCTATTTAACTTGCATGATTCAGGATGGAGTCTCTAGTGGTTGAAGTCAATCCCAGATAAATTGGGTTAAGTAAATAAATACAAATATGAAGATCAGGGTACACCTTTACATATTACACCATTTACATCAGGGGCTACTGCAAAGACACCAATTCATCTAATAATCTAACAAGCCTGTATTTGGCTTTTGGGAGAAGCCAGAACAAAACCCAAAACAGGAAGAACATGCAAACTCGACAGTTTGCTTGGTGGTTTGACAGGCCGGATTGAAGCCTCTTGCTGGTCAGTTATGTGCGTTCAGGCACATCACATTATTATTTTATTTTATCTGTGTAATCTGCAGCTTATGAATAGGCTCTTCCACAGAGCACTATGCATTTTCATTGAACAGTGTCACAGAGTTTACATTAGTATGGAAAAGCTTTTTTACACGCTTGACTGTAAAAAGTATTTCTTGTTAGTGTAACACTTTCATGAGCTTGGATAAACATTTTGGAGCTGTAATTTCCCCCATTATGATTTTATGACAACAATTTGATCAGAGTAAGTCGTGGGAACGTGTATAAGAGTGATGCCTGCTGGGTGATGTACTGCGGGAGAAAAAAGCTTTACAGGCTGAGTAATAGAACAAATCAGCTTGATCAAAAGACACGTGATCATAAAGCCTGTGTTTTCTGCACACTATATATTCCAGCCTCTGCTGAGTCAGCACCTGTGAAATCATTTCTGTGATATAGTTTCTGATTACCATAAATATATTCACAGGCTGTTTCAACATGTTCTTCAACCTGCACGGAGAAATGCAATGATGTGTTCTCTCTGATGTAAATGTTCAGGAAATACGTTTGGTAATCCTGCGGGGATTGAAGGCCAATCCTGGATGGCTTGAAAAGGGTTGAAGTGGTCAGTTGACAGCTGTGCGGAGTTGGTTCTCTACATCCAGTCTTACTGTGTTTCAGACGGGAGCTGCAGATTCTGAGTCTCTGAGGCAAAGCCATCTGAAACAATGCCCCCCCCCCCCCCCCCCCCCCCCCCACCTTCCCCTGCTTCATCCATCAGAGGCTCGACACAGGTCGGAGAGATTGATCTCTCGTTCACATGGGCATGGCACTCGACGAGCTTTGGCGAGGCTTGTTTAACAAGCGTCATCCTCTCTGCCAATAAAAAGCGAACTCCCCCCACCCCAACCCCCGAAGGCATCTCACAGGGCAGCTCCTGGCGTATATATTAGCCATAATGTTTTTTAAAAGCAGGATTTATAGACCCCACTGTGGGGCTATATGACACACCATGGTGAATTAATTATTCCAAAACAATTTGATATATCTGATTATTAATTCTGGGACACAAACCCGCTTAGAGCAGAGACTGCTTGTAAAGGTTGGATTTATCATGTTGACATTTTGCTACAGCCAATTCTCTCTCTCTGTCTCTCTCTCTCTCGCTCTCTCTCTCTCTCACACACTCTCTCTCTCTCCCTCTCTCTCCCTCTCTCCCTCTTTCTCTCTCTCCAGTTGTTCAAAGCTCTGCCCTACAGTATTTTTTTTTCCTGCCGCACAAAGTGGCAGAACACAAATATGCCCTTTTCGTCTGTCTTCTGCCTCTTTCTCAATGAGAAAGCTACGGATGTTTTAGGAAGAGATTACACAAGCATATTGTTCTCACACACCGGCTGTTGACATGCGTTTTCTCTACTGGTGTGTCATGCATGGGAGAGCACGCAAATGAAAGGTCAGACCCATCAACATCCATCTCCTCCTCAAACAGCGGAGACGCCCGCCTAATCCACCCGTATGAACAAACAACACAGACGCAAGAAAGAAAGAACTCCAGTAGATGCATCAATCTGAAAGCATTAGAGAAGGTTAAGCCCCCCGGTTTGTTCGACGCTCGACATCAGCGATGCACTGCCAGCTCGAATGCATGCAAATGAACAAAGGAAGATGTTATCACTGAGGTTGCCTTCACACAGTAACACTGACTTTGTGAAACACCAGCTGCTGCTGTGGTGGTAACCTTATGGGAGTGCACGCTGACCTGCTGAGCCATCAAAAGCAAAAAGCTGATCCCACCAAACCTTTGACATTGACTAAACACCAGACCTGAGCTTTCAACCAGGCTGGTGAACCTTGAATATAGCCAGCCATAAACAAAAGACAGAGCCTATTAATTCATTAGTCGACTTCCTACTGGGCTCCGCAGAGCTGTGAGCCTTTGGACCCCGGGTCTGAGCCTCTGTTTGAAATGAGTAAGTGAATAATTCTCATTGGAGCGCAGATAAAAGAGCGTTTTTGCCTTCTAATAAATATCGGAGCATTTTAGAATTGAATATGTGCCAACCAAATTCAATCCAGTATTTGTTTTTGGTCTCGTTTTCCTTCCTCAGCAAAGGCTATGATAACTGTTAAAAAACCCTGTAACACTGACAGTCAAAAGAAATATTTCACGGCTGTATTTGGAACATCAGCTTGTAAATATTTTTGCTTATTATTGACTCACTATGCACAGTGCAATATTTGCATTATAAGAATCAAACTTGTTTGCCAGTTTCGAACATTTTCAGAACCAAAAAGGGTGAAAGGTAAGAGATTAAGTGCACAGAAGTTATTCATGGTATTCATGATGATCTCATTTGCAGTCTGCTGTGGTCTTTTATTTACTTGTGTAGCCCAGTGTGATCTCAGGAAGCTTTGGCTTGAGTAAAGTTGTACTTTGTGTAGC
Organism: Lipophrys pholis; assembly: GCF_963383615.2. Classification (NCBI taxonomy): domain Eukaryota; kingdom Metazoa; phylum Chordata; class Actinopteri; order Blenniiformes; family Blenniidae; genus Lipophrys; species Lipophrys pholis. The sequence goes on from NC_137637.1 coordinate 15,014,768, forward strand.
CAAAGTCTCACATGACAGGATAATTTATGTGAAAAAAGTCTCAGGATGACCTACATAAGAGACTGAAAGTGACCAAAGCATAGGCAAAACGAAGAGAATGCACCAACCTGCTGTAAAAAAAAACAACCCTCAAATAACACTAAAGGGATCATAAAGTACCAACAATTGAGATGCAAAAAATATAATTCAAAAGACGTTAAACTTTGCAACTCCATCTGTGTATCTGAGACATCCATAGCGTTGCCGACACAGACCAGTCCCAACACAAGTGACCTTGAAAATGAATTTCAGCTGTTTGTAGTGTATCATTAAAGCAAGCCAAAACACACCCAATAGCCATTTCCCCAAGCACCGACTTTCATTACACTTCACTTTCCTCAGTTCTATTTTGGCAGGCACTGTGTATGTGTGTGCCCTTGATATGATTAGAAATCTGAGTTTCTCCACTGTATAGCACACAGCATCGCACTGCCCTCTCAGACACACCAACTCATAGTCATAATTTACATCCCACTTGAAGCATTTCTCGCTGTCCTCTCGGCAGGTTGTTTATTTTTTTTATTCCCCCCCCCCCCCCCCCCCCCCACACACTCCCTCACACATGAGCAGGCTAAAAGCACTGTCATTACTCCATCACGCTCTTAAAGTGGTGTATCTGACCCATTAGAGTGCACTGGTGGGAGTAGGGCTGTGAAAAAATGATCACTAAGAATTCTATAAAAAGAAAGCTGCAGCGAGCATTTGTTAGTCACAGCAGAGGAGCGATTAAGGCGGACTGATTGAAAGTGTCCCATGTGTGGAGACGTGTCAGACTCAGGGAAAGTTTTTGCGATGGGCGTAATGGGCCAAATATCTGCTCCGCTTGGCTCCTCTTTCTCCTGCACGCCGCAACGCTCTGCTCAATTAATCCAAAGCCTCTTAATGACCCTCGAAGGTGACTCGCTAGATAAGTGCAATTACACTGGAAACAAGGGTGCTGCCAATTAGTCCTCAAGTCTCCCTCCATCTTTGCAGAGGAGGCTGGGCACGTCCCACCGGGTCAGTCTGTTTGTGACTTCATTAACAGGCTTCTAAAAGGGGAAAATGAACGCGCGGCCTAGATTGCAGTCCTGTGCGCAGGGATCAACTGTGCGTAGGCTGCATGTGTATTTGGATGTTCAGGAATGACAGGAGCACGAAACGAGGCAAACCCTTGGAAACATTTAGTGGACACTTTAGCCTCCCAGATTGTCCACACAGATCAGTCACATTTATGTAGCATGGCAGCAGTTTGCACGCTTCGCTGTCTCAAGGGAAGTGAAGCCTGAGGCCCTATTTACCCGTTTTCAAATGAAAATGGTAAGCTTTTGTTGGGTATCGGATGTTTGTTTCCTAATGACACGACGGGTCACTGAAACGGCTTCCAATGTGCATCGTTCTTCTAAAATGCACCGCTTTTTCTCTCGATGTAAACGGAAAACAAATCTACTCTGAAGCGCACAACATTGCACATGCACACTTCGGTCACAATCAATAGTTTTCTGAACATGCGCAAATCGATTGACGAGAATAACAATGGAGAATTGCAGTGTTTGTGCTGCTCACAGTTTTGAATTTCAACAGTGCATCTTCAAGAAAGTGCACATTTCTATACTGGATAACATATAGAGATACGTCTTCATATCCCAGACATGACACGTTCCAAGTAAAAACACATCGTTTTCGCAATTTCGTTTCAGAAAGGGTTTGGGTTTACACAGCAATGTGTTGAAAACAACGTTCATTTACGGGAAAACAGCAGAAACCCTGGCAACAATGTCGTTTTTGAGGTTGCAGACGTTCGTATGGGCAGATGACGAAATTGGATTACTATTAGGATGACTCTCTAAACTACAAAACCAGGGAGAATATAGATTGGGAGTCATGACACTGGAGACAAATGTTGTTATTGCCCATATACTTTTGCATATTCAGAAGAATTATTTACTCCGGCCGTGGTGTGCTGCAGCGTTGTGGTGTAAACTGACACCCAAAATGCAACGCAAGTTTTGTGTTTTCTTTTGAAAACACTGTCATGTAAATGGGGGCCGTAGAGCATGTGGTGCTCTTGTAGTAAAAGCAAACAATGCCAGTTGGAGGAAGCTGAGGAAAACTACAACAAAGTTAGGAAAAGATGTCATGGCCAGATTAGGAATAATAAGGAGGTGCATCTACTTATTGATACATGTTCAGTTGACTATTGGTGTTGCTTTGGTTCAACCACAGGAACAGTGATGGTTTTCAATCCCTCCCACGCTTCGGGTGTGTTTTAGTGGCTGTGAGGTGGGCTGGTCCCGGCCACTAAGTGAACTGTATTCTCTTCGGGTTTTTTTTAAATTCCATGTCACTGTGAATTTGGGGCAAAAGAGCAACAAATGAGCACTTGTTTTAACTGTATGACTTGGTTGCCATGGTTTAGTCCTGTGGCAGTAAAGCATGCCACCGCCGGGTTCCCCCACAGAGACGCGGAGTCAGATTGTCCAACAATCATCAGTTCTTTTATCAAATCCAATCGCAGACAAAACTCCAACCTCAATGTTCGCACACAGGCTTTTCAGCCTGTCTCTGTGTCTCCCGCCTGTCACCCCGAGTGTCTGGGCGGCTCCTCCTTTATGGGCAGAGAGGTGAGGCGGCGCACCTGATTCTCATCGGGGGCTTAATCACTTCTCTGCCGCAAGTCCACTTGTGAATATGCAGTGTGAAGGTACATGCCACCAAATCCATCCAATCGAGTTGTGGATACGGGGCTGGAGCGGGCCTATGTGACGATAAAAAGGCATTTTAAAGGTGCTTCCATGTTTACACCATACAGTCTGTACGCGTGGGAGGTTTAATGACAAAAACTAAAGCACCAATTACTGGTTGGGCATCAGAACTACAATGTTTTCAGCATATTGGTCATATCCGTGCGTATCATCGTTATACAATTGTTGCTGTCCGAATGTGAAAGTTTCCTGAAATGACAACGGAAAAATGAGATGATTCAAGAAGATTGTTGTCGTATAAACAGGGCCTGAGTGTGGTATCGTGTCAAGAAGCCTTAATGACAATGGATGACGATGAAGGTGATGATGTTGAAGGTGGTGACAGAGACTTCCTCCGGTGCCACCGACGAGGTGGTCTCCCTCCTCGTCCTCCCTCTCTGCCTCTCTTATGCCGCTTTGCATATCTCTAATTGCTCCCCCATTGTTCCTTCCTGAGCAAATTGTTAATGAGAATTTCCTGCTACGTAGACGTCAGGGGCACAGTCACTTGTTGTCTGCCAGCACCGAGTCTGTGAGTAATGGGTGTGACTAATGCAGCTTGGCAGCTTCCACTCTGGTCCCTCCCTACCATCTGTCCCCTGCCACCCCTCTGGGTGGACTGGGGTGCTCTCAGCGGGTCTCAGTAATCATAGACACACACACACACACACACACACACACACACACACACACACACACACACACACACACACACACACACACACAGACGTAGGAGAGATCCCAGCCGTTTCACAACTTTCAGGGATTTTAGAAATAATGCTTTACAGATCTGAGTTTCACAAACACACACACACTCACTGTGCTTCTGTATCATATGAGTCACCTTCACACGTTCCAGTCAACAACAACTTGTTATTTTTCTTTAAGCACACTTTTTTCTCTCAGACTTATTTCGCTCAGTGAAGTGAGTCAACTCTCCGGTGGAGCAAGCGTCCACCATTCTTCTCTTAAAGGGACTGACATGATCGAACAAGATATTTCCCAGCATTCCAGCTGGCAACATACACCGTGGTTCTGGGGAAACAGAAAATAGGATGCATGAGGGAGTGTGGAGGATAAATGTGGCCAGGATGTCAGTGCTGGCTTAAGATGGGGAGAGGCAGCATGAATCTCATTACAAGGGCCCCTGGACCTGCCCCTGCAGCCAAGTGAATCACTCTGAGTGACTTTAAATTGTTGTCCAATGAAGTAGGAATTGATCCTTGGCCCTCTTCTGATTACCTGGGGCGGTTTTGGACTTTAATCTTCAGAAGCTGTGGTTTGATGGATTTGTGGTGTGGGTTTACAGGCAAAGTCATTTTCTAATCTGAAGGTAATAAAAAAAAAAAAAAAATGTTGATTCTTTATTTAGAGATGTGATTCTAAAAGCTTTTACACAGTTTTGAATGCAGACAAGAAACATCTAAGGTTGGACCTTTTCAGCAAGTTTAGTTCTGAGTGTTCATTTTAACTCAACCAGAGTATATACTCAGATGATCACCATGTTTGAGAACTGGAGTAGAAGCTCGGGGTCTTGGCACTACTCTCTGGCACTTAAGTTGCAGAGGTATCAGTGGGACTTCAGTCTGCACTGCTGCTGCTGCTGTTGCTACGGTGGGAGTGTTTTTCACTCCGTGAATAGCCAGAGGCACAGTCACACTCATTCTGTCTGCCAGTGAGTAAATGAAAGCAGCTTTGGCAGCGAGACTGTCACCCCCCAAAATAAAATTGTCTGTTATTACCTCTCAGCAGTTGTGTGCACTTTCATGGTGTGCAAAAAAAATAAAAAATAAATAAATTCTTAACATAATTACACATTATTCTCAATTATATTTTACCAGGGCATCATGCATTAAACATGAATTTAAATTGAGGAACTTCAGACATAAATGTGCCACTGCAACAACGTGGGCGCTTGTAGTTTACATTAGTTAATGTAAATTTTGCAGGGAGAAGAGTTGTTACTGAGAATCAGCACCTCCAGCCAGTTTACAGATGCAAGGCTGACTCTATTGGTTTCCAATAGGATATCAATATTAAGTAGAGGCTGTGTGTCGAGTCTCACTATATGTGATCCCGATCTATGAAGATGAAACTCAAGCAGGGCAAATGAAATGCAAAGGAAGAAACGTCTTGTAAATAGACGCTTCGGGTCATTCCATGGCATGGTATCTTGGAAACATTTTCATCAAATAGCACAGAGGTACTGTATATAGTAGACAGATCACTTTTCTCTGCACCACCTTATGAGAAATACTCGGACTCCGTTCTGCATCAAGAAATGGATTCGCCATGGATATTTTCAGGGTCACTCTGTTGGTCCATAATCTCATTTGGAGTGAATGAAATAAACATATCCGTGGGAATTGGACACAGTTAATTCTGAAGGGTGCAAATTGATTTTTCTTAGAGCCGGGTGTGGAGAGAGCGGTGTGTGCAGCATAGAGACACACCAGAGATGAAAACCTCGACCAGAGTTATTTCTTCATAAGACAGCTTACATTAGAGGACTGTGGAAAATTCCACTTCTTCAAAGAAATGGATGAATGCTCGCTTTATGAATGAACTTTCCCGTAAGTTGAAAGAGTGGGAAAGTTTGAGATCCAGTCGTGCTCTCTGCAGTTGTGACACAGTGTTTATTTTACTTCTGATCTCGACTCTGGTCTTATATTAATGAAGTAAAAGTGCCAGAGAAGAATAATCTGTTCCCTTTCTCTGGAATAACGGTATTTGTTTTCAGAGTTACACCAAAGAATCGTCCTGACTCGCAGTGAACAAACCAGTGTGAAGGAATCAAACATTCTATGACTGAAAAGACTCCATATAAAAAGCGAATCCGTGTGAATGACTGTGTGATTCTGTGATTGCAAACATTTAAATCTGCTTTGCGCAAGGGCGGAAGAACCTGTCATTGAAAAATCCCCCACCAACCGACCTTTTGGTTCACTTCACATCCTGTAATACGAATGACTATATGAAGACACATTTCCTTATCATCAGCATTTTCATTTTTAAATGTATCAGTCTTTTTTTTTTTTTTAAATCATAAAAGAGCTGCTATGACAACAAATCCAGCGGAAAACCACTTCAGTCCACACAAAGGGAATGGGCTTCACGCTGCTTTATAAGCAAGCGAGTTCTTTGTCCGAGAGTAAAAAGTGAGGTACAGGTTTTATTTGATTTTAATTACAAGATTCAGTGCACTTTGTATCTGGTTACTCGCAGTATAGGGAAAGCGAATGGTGCAGTCAGAGATTAGAGTAAATCTATGCCGTGGATCTGCTCAACTCAAATCATTTGAGAAACTCAGTTGCGTCAGCACCTTTTTATATTGTTGAACTCACCCACTCTTTCTCTCCTGTTTGGCCTCATAAATCCAATAATCTAAGTTTGCGATCAGCCCCATGAGTCCCCTCAAGATCCATGGTGAACTGGGTGATCGATTTATTTAATTTTAAAAGTTTGTGTACTTGGTAAATCTTGTCTATGAAAAATCATTACGCGAATGCATTTTTATTCTCTTTCTTCTTCTTTCAAGACAATTAAGTTAATTACCTCAAATAATACATTTTCCTCATATTCTAATTGTCTAATTGTTCTCTCACTTCTGCCGTTTTCAGGTCAACCCACTTGTGTTTTGGGAGTGAATGTGGTGCAGCAGGGTACGTATGAATAAATCTGAGAGCAGCCTGAAGAAGTAGTCCTGGACAGACTGTCATCATACTCTGGTACCGTGTGTGTGTGGAGGGAAACTACCCCAGGGTGCACATCAACTGCTTTGCATACCCCTCCAGTTTGATCTGAACAGAGCATGAGCATGGTTGATACGATCAAATGTGGTGATAGAAAAAGCCACAGTCTGCATGAAAAACATGGAGCCAAACTTTGATGCCCCACTGATATTTGGTCCGATAACATCATAAACACGCAAACAGCGAGTTGTGGGTGTGCTGTGTTTAGTCAGTGCTCATAGAAAGGTGTTTCAATTGCTCCGTGGAACAGTGTCACATAAAAAAACTCCCTTTGTCATCATGCTCAGTTGTGATTTAAACATGACACTCAGACGTCTAAACCAGGCCTGCATAGGTAGATGTAGCTGTGACCGCATGAACTACAAAGCATGAAAAAGTATAATGTGGTCCTGATCAAATGCAAACCCGTTCCTGCATACAAACACAAACTTTCTCAATGGAGTGGGATATAACCTGAGGGGGTGTGATAACTTTAAGGTTCAAGCAGTGTCTTCCACTAGGAAAAGTATGTGTGTGTCTGTATGTGGAGTTAAACTCTGGAACAAATTGGGAGTAGAGCACAAACAATGTCCAAATATTCATCAATTCAAATCAAGATATAAAAAAATAGTATGGTCAAAATACCAGAAGGAGGATACGGGCACTTGATTACTAATGGATGTTACAAAGTGATGTATACTTTAATACTTTAATGGTCAGATCTAGCTAATGATGAAGTCTATTGTTGTTATTACTATTATACTATTGCAGTTGTTATTATTGTTATTATTGTTATTGGTATCATTATTTTTTATCATTATGGTTGTTATTATTGTAAGAGGATATAACATGTAATTCAGTAACAAGAAATAACTAAGTGATTATATTGTATTACTAATATCTTATATTATCTAATAGACTATATGTCTTGGCTGTTTTTGTTGTTGTTTTGTTTTCTGTTTTATTTTAACAGTGTTGTTGTAGCAGCCACATTATCATTATTATTTAAGTTTATGAACAGGGGTGGGAGTTAATAAGCTTGTCTTCTTCCCACTCCTTTTCAAGTGTTGATATTATTTTTTCTTTTATTGTATTTTTTTCTGGCTTTTATGCCTGTGTTGTGTAGCTCGAAATAAATTTGGAAATGAAAATGAAAAAATGAGTGAAATAATTCAATTGAACTTAAATTAACTTAAGTTATTTACATGAAAGCACATTTTTATATTCTCGTCTTGGCAACTTCCAGCTGATTGCCAAGCTTCTCAATGTGTTTGACGGAAGCGGTTGCTCTGAACGTTTCTGGTTGCAACAAGTGATGACATGTGGGAAGGACGTAGAGACGTACTAAATGTCTCCTCATATCCCACCCAAAATGCACCCCCCTGCATAGCAATTAACATAACTTCAGGAGCAGATTTGATAATTACACTAACACACTACAGATACGTTGCCTTAATAATCATATTTTTTGGCTGCATGCAGGACTTCCTATATAGTTACATTTTTTTTATATTTTTTGTGGGCCAAAAGAAAGACTTTGTGTAAAACAAATAACAACAATAAATTAACAGCGGAAGTCGTAGGAAAAACTATAGAAATCATAATGAATAAAGTATTGACATGTAAATATATAATAATAATAATAATAATAATAATAATAATAATAATAATAATAATAATAATAATGATAATAATAAAACATATGCGGAAGCCCATGTACACCAAATACAAATGTAAGAAGCAAAGGAAATGAATTGATTAAAAAAAAAAGAAATAAAAAAATCATGGGGGGGGGGGTCTTCCTATAAATCAGGAGGTAGTGATTGGAGAGAGTTGACGAATATTAAAAACGAGTCCCACTTGGTATAAAACTTACCAGAGTGATGTTTCACTGAGTATCTGATCTTCTCTCGCTTTCGAAAAGACACGGTGTCTTTGAGCCACTGGGTTTGAGATGGAGCACGGGTCGATTTCCAGTGATGAAGAAGATACCGTCTGACATATTTCCACTTTTTTCATTTCCAATGAAAAATATCCCAACAGCTGTTGGGATCAATCCATCTTCTCTACTGCTTCATCCAGTTCAGGGTCCTGGAGAGGTCGCCGGTCTGTCACAGGGCAGACACAGAGACTCGCAACCAAACAGACTCACACTCACATCTACAGATCATTTAGAGCACACAGCAAAATCATGGAAACTCCACCCAGAAAGGCCCAACACGACTATGAACCCATGACCTTCTTGCTATGAGGTGAGAGTGCTAATCACTACACCACACCTGTGTTGAGCTCTTACAGTAAGAAATCAGACTTTCATCTGCTGTATTTACCGTATGATTAGGATTTTGTATTAGAGGTTTTCTTAACATGCAGTTTGGAAATGTGTGTTTTGACAAAATTGTTAACTCTACCTGCTTCCTTTTTATCATGAGATACTTATCAAAAATGATCATGAAAAGCATCCACCTCCCTGAATGTGTGTTCTATCCGTCTACCTGTCCGTCTGTCTCCACACACACTCCTTTTGAAAGAGCTGCATAAACTCGTCTCATTCATCCTCTTTTCGATCCATAAAGTTGTCTATGAATACTTTTATGAACTCATTAAGCTCTCAAAGTCTGCCGATTGTGAGGCTAAAAAAGCACAAACGGTGGGTTTATGACTTTATAATCTCTCTGCATACACGATCCTGTGGAGAAGAGCTTAGGCTGGTTCCTAAGTTGCTGGAATCAATAGTAATTCAGCAGAAGCCAGAGGGAAGAGAGTTAATTATCTCGAGGTTCTCAGGTATAATTGAACAGATGTGTTTTGAAATTGGTCAGCTCACCATTGCAATGCCAGTGGTAATATCCTCCCACACTGCTATGGTCTGCAATGCAGAGGTCTGGAGAGAGAGAGAGAGAGAGAGAGAGAGAGAGAGAGAGAGAGAGAGAGAGAGAGAGAGAGAGATAGAGAGAGAGAGAGAGAGAGAGAGAGGAGGGAAAGAGAGCAAGAATTACTGTACAATCTTTACAAAATTCAATCCAGTTACAGCTCACATCCGTCCACCCCAGAGACCGCTGGAAAGGCAATTAACCTTCGACCTCTCTGAAACACTTGCCATACGCCACCTTAGTCAAGCTCGCCTAAAACTTTTAACCTCCCAAAACCTTGATTTGCAGCAGTTTGAGCCCGTTTCAAGCTGAGTTAACTCAGAACTGTCATACATCATTCATACCCTGAGCGTGCTTTGGTGGATACCCTGTGGCTTCAGCACCACCAAAGTTCTCATCTGTGTGGGACCCCTCCAGCCACAGGCTGCTTTTGGTGATAAGAAGATGGTGGAGCCGAGCTTGATGAGTGGCATCTTTCCTCCATCGCTTCTCCCATTTCATTTCCCCGCTTTTAAGAGGAGACATCAGGATGCGCTGGCCTCAGGCTGCTATCTCCACTCTGCTCCCGCAATTTAGTCAATATTAAACATGGCTCTCTCCCAGCACAAAAAGATGGTGGCTGCTCAGAAATCACACAGTTTATATGAGCAAATACACTCATTGGCTTTTTTTTCCCCCCGCTCACGTACCTACAACAATTGTGAGTCACGGGCCACTAATGAAAACTCAATCAATAAGGCAATCCACAGGTCAAACAATACCAGGAGGCAATCCGAGCACTTTTTTAAGTTGGCTTCACGCTGAAATACTGTGGATTTCCTCAGAAATCTCCCACTGTGACATTTGCTCTGTATGTATTTTTAATGAGCATAGAAACATGTAGATCAGTGGATTGTCTGAAAACAACCCAGCGTGCTGACATATTCTGTGGAAAAGGACACACAAGGATCAGCCATAACATTGTTACCAGGTAAGTTGGAACGATCATGGCATTTGTTGGTGGATGGGATGTTTTTTTTAACAGCACGTCAACATTGTGTAGTGCTGGACGACGAGGTCAGAGTGTCTCCAAAACTACAGCATTGGTGGGGCGTTCCCATGGAGATGGGCCTCTTACCACCAAACAGGATTTAAAAGACCTACTGCTGACATCCAGAAGCCAGACAATGCAGCACACTCTCGGGGGCACGGGGTTAAGGTTTGCCTGAAGAGTTTCCAGGCTTTTTTTTTAACAAAAATAAAATTAGACTGACACTGTGTCTTTCCATTGGTCGTCGTGTAATGGCTGATTAGTGTTTATGCAGATTGCTTTCCCCTGGAGCTACTTCTGCATTAATATGCAACATTTACAAATCATTGCGAGAATACTATAGCTGCTCTTGGCTGCCATTGAAAATACAGCTGGATAAATTATTCCAAAGTTTCTGCTACATATTGTAAAGCTCAATCTGAGTTACACACAATAACAGTGCAGTGAAACATTCAAACATTGTTTGGGGGTTGTGTACTTTTTCAGTCCTCGGAAATCTTTTGACCTGAGATTTAAAAGGGAATCTCAGCAGGACACTGTCCAGCTCCACAGTAACAACAAGAACAGTTCCTTCACCTTTTCCAGTGACGAGTGTGTGTCACAACTAGTGTGTAGGCCTACAAAGCCACCAAACGCTGACATAGTGAATACTGGCAGCAACAGTCGAGTAGTTTTAATGACGGATGGGTAATGATCCATGTGACAGGTGGAAGCAGGCCTAGAACAGGACTGCAGTGGTCCGAGAGAACTTTGAGGAACTGGAACTATGTAAAAAGAAACAACAGAGATGTAAGTTTGGTGTGTGCGCTGGTGGAGGGAATCAGTTGATTATGATATGTGGAAAAAACAAGCTGATTGCATCTGATGGCAGGATGAAGAACAACTGTTGTGGAAAGGTTTATATGCACCCAATGAAGAGTTATTTGGAAATTAAAAATGTCTTACTACTGTTACCATCAGAGGGAAAAAGAAAAAAAATGTGGCTTGATTTGCAAAAAAAACTGAAGGCTGAAGCTGCTGAGATCGATATCTGGATTATAGACAATGCAAGTCCAAGCTCAGGTTCTTTCTTCATTGAGTTTTGCAAGATATTTCTGTGCATGTGCATAATTTTCCTCCAGATACTCCTGCTTCCTCCTACAACTCTGACGACTGGTGTGTTAGGTTATTTGGTGGATCTGTATTGTCTCGAGGTCAGAAATTCATGATGCACTTTCTGTCATTGCCCTGTGATGGACTGGCTACTTGTGTAAGGTGGACCTCACACTTCACCCGTCACTTCCAGATCCTATGAACTCTGTGAGTGTAAGGATCCATCCATCCCTCTTCTAAACTGCTTCATCCTGTTCACAGTTGTGGGGGTTTGGAGCCAATGGCAGCTGACTAACAGCGAAGGCAGTGTTCACACTGGACATGCTGCTCGCCAATCAGGAAGCTGTGATATTTGAAACCTCCAGTGAACATTGCGACACAACAAGAACAATGTTCCTGGTCTATGTACATCAAAAGTACCATCATGAGACAAATAGATTAAACTAACCAAGACTCAAACATCTCTCACTCTACCATGCAAGACTGCAGTATTGTATCCATGTTAACATATATATCAAAATCACACTGTGTACAAAAAAGTTATGAAGTCTGCACTTTGCTGCTGGGATTTCTTGTGAAACTGACTTGTGAGTATCAGGTAAACTGATATGAAGTTTTCTGAAGAAACAAAAACTCAATAAACATTGTTCATTAAATAAGTGTCAGAATTCATATCCATATTATTGGTCTGTGAAAATAACTACTTAAGAAGTCTTCAATTAAATCCTGTCAAGTTTCCAATAGAATTGAAATAAAAAGAAGAAAGAAAACACCCAGAAGATGATTTCCACTGTCGTCAGCAACAACAAACTAGAACCTGAACATGTTGAGGAACATTGGGATCAGCAATGAATCCAGATTCTGTCTTCGCCACTTGGATCATGGGGTCGAATTGTTGAGAAGACGAGGAGAACGTTTTGTTACACCCACCAGTTAACATCTCTTGGTGGAGGCAGTGCGATGGTCTGGGGCTGAGTCTTTATCACAAGAAAACAAAAAATCAGCAAAACCAAACCTTAGCTCCAGGTCTTGGACGATCCTTCGAAGATGACAACCCGCAGAGCCATGGTCATCAGAGAATACCTCCAGACTTTGGAAGTGGTGAAGCTGTTTTGGTTTTAAAGTTGGGTTCACTTTCACTTTTCCCATTTTTCTTCCAGAAGCAGTAACATAAAATGTCTCTTCATGCAGGTTTAAAGGACGCTATTTCAGTAGCTCATGAGACATTTAACATTTATACGTTGTAATTAGGGTGTAATTACCCCATCATGACAAAGATCCAGAGCAGTCTTCTGTAAATTCACCCCGTCACCCCGAGCTCCACGACACCCCCACATGTTTGCCGAGGCAGCCAGATGCCTTGCCATATGCCTTCGCCTTTCCCTCTAAAGAGGAGTAAAGCAGGATTATTCCCCAGTTGATGCTTCTGTGTATACTTACAGGGCTTGTGTAATTTGAAAGTATGGAAACTTCAGCCTCCTCTCCACTCTATCATTTTCTGTATTACCGGACTAAAGTGCACATCTTCCCTGTGTTCTCCTTGTGTGCCGTCCATCTGAAGCTATTGTCAATATTTCAAAGTGAGAAAAGCCTGGCGGTGCTTTCGTTGCTATTTCAAGATTGAGGCGTACTCATTTCTGTATACGCTCAGGACTGCATCAAACTCAACAGCCAACATGGAACATAATGCTTGTGTATGCAGGCTACTATAGAGTTTTGTTTTCGAGCTCAGGTTTTCAGAACTGCTTCATGAGCCCTGCTTTCATTTCAAAACCACAGAGACCCTCCCAACTAATGCTAATTTATCCACCCTCAGGATCAAGTGACACACAAAAGCTTTCAGAGCAGGATTGTCAATATGTGGGCTGACTCATTGCTAATGTACATTGAAAACCTTTGAATGCATGGTGTCTATGGTAGCCAGACCTCAAGGTCATTTTGCTTGATGAAAAACACCTTTTTACACCAATACTGATACTGTACATCCAGTTAGGAGCAAACATGAGCATTGAGCTATAATATTTAGCGATAGATCTAATATTCACCAGCTGTCCAGTCGTTGGTGGGAGATCTTATTGGCCTGATCACCTGATTCAGATTCAACAGTCAACAATTTAGCTGCACAGTCAACAGGGGACAGAGGGGAGCCGACATTATTCGGTCAGTCGAGATGCCTCCCAATGCTGAACACACAGTCCATCAGCAAAGGCTGTAATTAGCAGATGTTCCCGGACCATTCATGTGTAGACTATCTGCATTACAATTAAGCAATGTTCTTTGAATGTCTCACGCAGGGTATTCAAAAACATAACGCTTTTTAAATGTCTCAAAATGCCTCACACACAAACGTTGTGTGCAATTTTCAGATGTGCCATCAACACATGCATGCTGCAATTTAAGCTTCCCATAAGCTTTATATTATCCAGGCTAGTGGCACACATTGCAATTTCCAGCCATCCTCTTATGATAGCCACATGACCTAACCAGCAGCATTGTTGCAAACCCAGTTGCTCATTAATAGTTTTATTTATTTGCCTCGACATAAAGAATTGGAAAAACAACACAGAGGCTATGTTTGATATGGAAGTTGAATTAGCCTCATTTACTTGTTAATGCATACATGTACAGGGAACATTTATTTCACTTTAATAGAATTCATGATTCAATTAAAATATCATGAATAATTTCATGATACAGTTTTTATTTTGGTAGTCTGCTGCTGGGTGCCAATTCTTAATTCAGGGATTTGTTCAGGCCTCACTAAAAGATGCCCCACTGGGAAGCTTCCAATTGGCCTTTGCCACAAGTGTCTCCATGAAAGGGAAATCTGCATTTTGTTCTTTGGATATTTATTTGTTACTGGCTTTTATTCATTATTTCCTTGTAATATTCTTTTAACATTTCTATTTTTATGTTAAATTGTTGATATAAAAAAACCTCAGTTTTTTTCATTCGTGTGTTTTTTTTTTTCCCTTTTCTTTTTAATTAAACGCCTTTTCTGAACACACTCATACGCTCCTAATAGCTGTTAGTAAGTTGTCTTAAACGACTCCCAATGACCTCTATGAATGTCAACTTATGGCTTTAAGTACACTAATTCAATCACTTTATCTGTGTTTCTCGTGGTATAGCCCAGGGGAACTCTTCTCTTCTGCAGACTCTTTTTTAAAAATCTGAATCGAACTGATTCCTGAAATAGACGACAGATGTTGGTTTGCATGCACATTTTCATGTGACTGTGTGTGAAGAGAAGCGTGATGAGAGCCTTCTTTAACTATTGCCTTCCTCTTTTAATTGGTGAAACAAAACAAAATCAAACAGAATCTGCAAGAAGCATCTGGGTTATATGATATTCAGACAAGAACACATGTCCCCAAGCTGCTGAGTTGAATACTTGAATCTCTCTCTGAACAAACTCTACTTTTCTGCTTCCTCCGTCTCTCCCACTGTTGGTTCCTAATAAGGGTGATCAGAGCTGAATGGCCTAACAGCCTGACCCTCATTATAACCAAAAGTAATAAGGATAAGACACCAGTGAACCAGGCCTCATTAGGTCTAAAGCTGAAATACTCGTCGGGGGTCATCACCCTGGGCGTCTTACACTGCTCACGACTCTCCTACTTTCAGACTGTCTCACTGCTACCCAGAAGCCTTTGTTCTCCAGCCAACAGCATCTAAATTAAATGGACTGCTTTACTTATAAGCCCATCGCTGTGTGTCAGACACCATTCCTCAGCTTAAGCTACTTTCCAAAAGAAAGGTACCCGGTATGTGTTTGAAAAGCAGGTTTCAGGTGGAATGCTACATGCTTCATACTTACATGCCTGTGTGCGTGCGTATGCTTCCTGTATTAATTTGAATCCTAATCCATCGTGTCCATGAGTAATAACAAAAAGAAAGATGATGGTTTTTCAATTTTTCCATAATGTGCGTGGTAAAACCTACTTCCCTGGCTCCGTCCGTCCACTTTCAAGTTTGACCATGTGTTCACACTTATATTGTCCAAATGATTACATTTAAATAAAATCTGAAAAAGCCAATTCCTAACCTGCAACAAGAAAGAAGTGGAGTGCCCATTTTATGATGTTCAGAAAACAATTATTTTCCTCAAGCACTTACTACTCAAGAAAATCGCTGCCATTCAGAGACTTCATTTTGCGACAAAAGCCAATTCATTTAATGTCCTATAACGTAATTCTGCAACAAGATGACCTTGAATATTGAAAAAGCAAGAAAATCACCACCATGAATTCAATTCCAGAGCCCTCTGTGGGCACATTCATCTGTGTGAGAGCACTGAGGTATCTTATAAAACAAGACGTGCATGGAGTGGGAGCCGGCATTGTACTGAGCAGCGCAGATCGTCACGTCGTTATATTGCTGTAGAATGTCAACACAATACTACATGAAATAATGGTGCAACCTACTTTGACTCCAGCTGTATGTTCACAGGTCCAGGATGACCTGAGGGGGCGTAGTTTCAAACCCATTATAGCACTTTTTGATAGGATGAGAACTGCGCTGTCTATTTGCTTGTTTAATGTGCTGCACGACACCATCGTATCTGCTATTCCTACTTATTGCCATTATTAATCAATCCATCATCATTAATATCTTAGTTGATTGGTTACTTGTTTAGTCAGGTAACGATATGTAAATGGTAAACTGACTTCACTTATCTAAAGCATTTCACTTCTTCAACAGTCACATTCATCCATACATTATGTGTTCAAAGGTTTATGGTAAGGATTTTTGCTTTTATTTATTGTTACAACCTCATCTACCCAAAAGAAAGGACATAGTATAAGAAGTGAAATGCAAACAGGAAGGCGTAAACAAAAGGAACCAACACATTTACACCACCATCAAGGTTTAGATATCTTTACACCAACTAAGTGTGGCAGGGAGGTGACGCCAATCCCAGGTGATCCCAGGTGACTGGAGGTGGAGGCATGTTACACCCTGGGCAGGTTTTCAGTCTAGGTTGTTCCCAAACCTTAAATCAAATACAGAAAATGACCCACTAAACCAGTTGAGCCACAATATTAATGACAATAAAAGTTTCTATTAGGAGTTGATCAGTGAGATTAAATAATGGACTTTTTGATGTTTTACATTCGAAAAGAAACATATTGTACCTGATGCAAGTTTAAAAGTAAACCCTAAACAAACAGGACCAGAAACCAAAAGCAAGACTAGCAGCCCCATCAGAACATAAAACAAGTCCACCTGAGCACCGAGTGAACCCGCACTGTTAGAATTTCCTAATTGCAATAAGAAGACCACAATTTGATTCTGAGCTTGGGACCTTTCTGGGTTTCTTGGGTGTTGTGGCGTCTGTGTGGTGTGACTGTCACTCTCAGTGTTTGCCCTGTGTTGGGCGTTTAAATAACCAAGATGGTCTCCAGTTCCTGTGATGCTAAGTAGGTGGGCATAGAAGATGGATGGATGAACAGATTGATGTATTATTGAATGTGTAGATTATTGATCCAAGGATGTAGCCAAAAGAGTTGTTAGAAATTCAAGGGTGGGCTAAAATCTTATTATAGTTGTGGTATTTAAAGATAAATTCTGCTTAATAATGTGCTCCAAGAATTATCCAGAACTGTTTAATTTCTCCAAAAGTCATGAGTCAAATGGTGCCTACAGGCTGTGATTTTCAATGAGATTTAAGGACATGATCAGCCCACGACTGGAAATCTGGAGTAAACTTTTCAGGATCTGTCCATGGTCCTGAAGTGGCGAAGGCTACAGCTGCCTGATTTGATGTATCACAGTTGGGACAGCTGTCTGCTTGTAACAAATCAAGTCAGGCTGTATGGTACTGACAGTGGCTGCGTCTGACTCCTAGTTCATGGAGTTCCTAATTAAATATCCCCCTGTGCATATAAAAATGTCATAAATCTGTGAAAGTGTGGCCTTCTCACATTTTGCAATTCTTAGCTAACAGCCTTTGGACTGAGCTGTCATTAATAAAAGTGGGCACCTTGATTGACAGTGAGCACTATTCTTTGGCTCTTGGTCACTTTCATTGAGACTTTTGGCCCGTATAAATTCTGCCTGAGCGCTCCTGACGTGCACTCTGCTGTGTAAGCTAAATAATCGACCGTGTGGATCGCAGCACTCTCCCACAGGACCGAAGCCAATCCCGATGTGACAGAAGTCAATGCAGGTGCTCACTGTTGACATGTACTGTCCAATCAGCGGCATGCCTCCAATAGTCTTTTTAAAGACACCAACAAAGACACACACTTACACACAAGCACAAGCACAAACACACAGTGTTATGCTTGCAGGGACTCTCCATTGATTCCCTCACCATGCCTAATATACTGTAACACTTACCCTAACCTTAACACAAACCAGTTTCTCACATCAATCTTCACCCAAGCACTGGCCTCAGTGTGACGATTGAGATGACTTGTGTTTCTTTTCTTCCTTTTAACTCAGTCTTAAAGATCACACACCCCCTCCATTGCACAATGAAATCATGTCTTTTCTCACTTTCCATATCCTCATCAAGAACGGTTTCTTTCCTAATGCAAAATGCAATGTAAGGCATTGAGTCAAAACCAACAGTCGTCAATCTTTTTAAAAAGAAAAGGAATTTTTTTTTTTTAAATTCTCAATTATTAAGCTTGTATACATTGCAGGGGAATATTTACAACTTAATTTTCTCTCTGTCTATAAGATTCATCCTCCACAGCTTAGGTCATATTTTGTATGGCAGGGACGTCAAATATAAAATCAGAGGATCCAATTCCTCTTTAACTAAATTTTCCACTAAAAGTCTCTGCTGTTCCTACTTAGTTTACTGGGGATCAGGTTGTTTGAGTAAAGGTATAAATGGGAGAATTCCCCGAGAGTGAAAGGTTAGTCATACCTTCCCATCCCATGGAAGAGACATAAGCATCCAAGCCATTCTGGAAGGGTGCAGAAATCGAGTGGAAGCGACACACTTTAACCAACATTCATATGAAGAGAAATGCCGTTGCAGACAGGACCTCAGATCTATCTAAAGTTATCTAAATTAAGCACAATAATATGGGTAGTAATATTTCACATATTTCACCTGAAGACACCACTAAGTTATGGCATAATATCAAAATAGTTTTTCCAGATTATTGAACGTGGGCTATTGTTCAAAGGGTAGTCATATTGTAATTGCAGTTGTTAGTTATAGGTGTTAAAAGTGTTATTATATTACTGGTTTGGCCGACTTGAGTTTAAATTCAGCTGCATGTTGCCTCTGAAACATGAACATTAACTGAAAATGAGTGAAACACCCCCGGTCAGGGAAATATATATACATATATTATAAGCACCTTCGCCTCATAACAAGGCGGTCTGTGTTCAAATACTGGTGGAGCCTTTCTGTGTGGTATTAGCATGTACTCTGTGTGCGTGGGTTTCCTCCAGGTTTTCCGGTTTCCTCCCACAACCCAAAAACATGTGTCAGGGTAATTGGTGACCCTAAATTGCCTCTCGGTGTGAAAGTGAGTGTGGTTGTACGCCTCTCTGTAATGGACTGGCCACCCATCCACGGTGTATCCTGCCCTCCACCATAGTTAGCAGGGAATAAAGTAATAACGGGAATAAAGCAGTGTAGAAAATGGATGGATGGATACATATTATTATTGAAATAATTTCCTGGTTTCCTACAATTTGGTGGCTGCACCTTTAAAATGAAAGTACTATGCAAGTACATGATGGCTAGACAGGATTATTTATTGATATGCTATTAATCTTTCACATTTTTAAGTGTGACAGATAATAATTGGAAGATTTTGTCTGACAATAACTCAAGCCCAGTGAAAGTTGAGTCGCTGGATGGTTGGGTGGTCAGAACATCAAACTGGAGCTCAATGGGTTGAGCTCAGAAAGTTACATTACTATTACAATTCTTTAGCAAATGAGTAGAGAGCTTCTCTTAATCGTTGGGGCTGCATGATAATGTGCTGAGAAACATCAAGCAAGTCAATGAGTACTCGTCTTCAAACTCAGGAGGACACTGGAGTCTATATTGAAAATGGGTCCATCAATAAGCAAGAGTTGAAGTAACTCACTCTATATACTCACACTATAGTATAACCTTTTTTGTATTAATCAAACTTTATAGAAAAGTAGAAATATCTCATAACAAAAGAGGTGAGCAGCGAGTTTTCCACACAAACATACTTGATTTAATTTGATTCATCTCAGTTGATCATTGATGAATTTGACAAAAAATATAAGACATTTTCCAGTAAATTGTGAACAAAATTGCAGTAAGCAATTCAAACATTTTTTAACAAATTCAAACAACTCTGCTCAAGTCATCATGGTACTTCTCGTGGATCCCTGCATCATTTCCAGGTTTTTATGCAACGACATCACCACTCTTTCAGTTTGGTTCACTGAAGCAGAAAAAAAGTTATGAATCCATTTTGTTCTCAATTCTATTTACATCTTCCTCCGATAATGTGTTTTCTGCAGCACGACAAACATCCACTCTGCAGGCAAATTTGTAAGCGGGCCCCTATAATAATTTGCGCCGCCACGAGGAGTGTCCCTGGAAACTAAATTAATCTAAATCAAGATGCAGGATAACCAACTGGAAAGTCGCAATTACTTGTGAGAGGTGAGGCAACACAGGCTTGTTGTGTTATTCTTCCGTGCACATGAGATGTCTCTAATTCAGGGGTGAAGAGAAGCATCCGATTATAATGTTGGTCAAATCATAAGATTGTACATATTTATTGTCGTAAGCTCAAATGTCCTGTCATAATATAGTCTACACTGTAGACTATATTATGTACTACAGTATTATCAATATATTATTATGAGTATTATGTTTGCACTACAGTATGTGAAGCTTGCCTCCATTCACTGTTCAGATATTTAATACTTCTTCCCTGATCGTGGCCACACTTCTGGCTCCCCGCCACCGCCACCGTCACCGCCACCGTCACCGCCGCCCATTTGTAGAGCTGCTATGCCACAAAATCACTCCTGTACCTGCCATTGTTTTCATGATTGCTTCTTGTACCTCTGAGTTTGGCCTTAAGGAAAGCATTGATTAGGAAAGGACCACACTCAATTTATTATTATGTGTTCCCACTACCACCACACTCTGCTCCAAGAGCTATTCGTGAACTACTGGAGCCAATTAATGTCCAAACAGATGTGCAACGCTGAGAGCTAAGATTTGCCGCAGGGTCAAGCAGCCTGAATCCAATCTCCTCAATAGAATTACATTTCCGCAATCATGGCCCCCCGTTCCTGTTGACCCTCTGGGGCCCACGAGGGGAGCTGACAGCGTTTGCGTAATCACATGTTGTCATTGTTGGTAGAAATAACTTTACATGAAGCGAGAGGAGGACCACGCAGTAGTGACGCTGTTGGTACATCTCTGAAAATGGATGAAGTAGTTGACTGTTGAGGCTTTCATGCAATCTTTTTCTTAACAAGGCACGTTACATACGACAGGTGAAGTAATGTCACAAATGCGAACTCAAAAAATCAATTGAAACCATTGAGTATAGTAAACTAGTGTAAGTTTGTTTTTAGATGCTATATTTGATTTATTTCTCTGTATTTAAACAAAACCATTTCTTGGAGTGTTGGGCTGTCGCAGTACGGCACCCGGGAGCTGCCGGGGCGAAATGTGTAAGGGTCCCTTTAGTGTTTCTGTCAAGTCCGCGTTACTGACCTGTTTGTCGCTTCCTGTTTTTATTGTGAAGTCCTGTCTTCTCTGCGTCTCTGTTCACGTGTCCGTCCTGTTCACCTTCCCCCTGTGTGTCGGATTAGTTTTGATGAGTTTCACCTGTGTCTTCCCTTCCCTAGTGTCTTTAAGCCCTTTTCCCCCATTTCTCTGCTCGAAGGTCATCGTTGTTCATCTTCATGACCCCAGCCCTTTTCACAGTGTTTCCTTCTGTACTTCTCTGTGTTTTTTTGACTACTCGCACTTGGACTAGCCTGGTTTTTAATAAAGTCTTAGAATACCTGATCTGTGTCTGAGTCTGCATTTGGGAGAGTGTTTCCCAGCACAGCCGGCCTGCGACCTTGATTTCTTTTAATTTCAGATTAAAAATCAACAAACAGCACTGGTTTTGTGAGAGGACATCTCGTCAACTTCAGATACGCTATCAGGTCAGGCAGCTTTATAACAGTTAAGCACCATCCAGTTTTCAAACAAAACACGGAGGACCAAATCTAAGATGGTCTGCAGAAAAAGTGGCGCAATCGTGTCTTTGCAGGAACGTGTGACAGAAACTACTGGGAGGAGTTTAAACTACTGTAATATGTTACTGTATCAGCCAAGAGGCTGCTGTTATTACTTTTTTCTGTATGGTACTTTATGTCCTGAAATTCCACTCTGTTCGAATTCAGATTTATTTCCTGTAACCCTCCAATGTGTTTGACAACTCCTTCCACCAACTCGACGGGATCATATTTCATTTATTGCTTCATCTAATCATAGAAACGGTGTCTAGCAGACGCTTCTCATATAAACAGGAGATAATGTATGCAATATAATAGCTATAATTTGAAATGAAAAATGTTTAATTTGCTTTAACGTCGTTTAACTTTTACTCGGGCTAATTTGGCATCACACTACAGGAATGAAGAAAGACCCACGAAAAAGGAGGAGATTTATGCAATTCATCTCAAATGTCACCGTCCCCGTGTGGATAAAAATAATAATAATGAAAACAATAGAATAGAATAGAATAGACAAGACTAGAACAGAATAGAATAGAATAGAATAGAATAGAATAGAATAGAATAGAATAGAATAGAATAGTTCCCGTGGGCTCACCACCTGCAGGAAGGTTCTTAAATGGTGCATTGTGATCTGGGTGACAGTGCTCAGACTGTCACCCCCGCGACCCGGAAACGGATAAGCGGAAGAAAATGAATGAATGAAAAAAGAATAGAATAGAATAGAATAGAATAATAAATGCAATTATAATAACGTCAAATAATTTGTCAAAACATTCAACAGATTTCAACCTGTATAATAAAATATAAAAGTTTTTTTCTATTTAATCGCACCTTATACTGCTAATTCTATAAATCCTGAACACATCTATATTTTAATCATCACAATCATTTTTAACTTCAAAGAAAGCGTTAGCAATATTTTCAACGTATCACACTGTCACTCTGCCAGGCTGACGGCTGAGCAGATAGAGACGTCGGCGACGTTTTAATGAGAAAAAGCGCCTCAGTTCTGTTTGATTCATAATGTGTCATATGATCACGTCTTTGATGTGCATTTCCTTGTCTCTCCCCTGTTTATTTCATTCTGATTTGTGTTTATGGAGAATGGGGAGAGAGAGAGAGAAAGAGAGAGAGAGAGCGAGAGAGAGAGAGAGAGAGAGAGAGAGAGAGAGAGAGAGAGAGAGAGAGAGAGAGAGAGAGAGAGAGAGAGAGAGAGAGAGAGAGAGAGAGAGAGAGAGAGAGAGAGAGAGAGAGATGCTAACACAGTGAAATGAAATACCTGAGGCAAAAGTGGGACTTTACACTTTAAAGTGGAAAGCATTACTTATGCATTAGGTATGTCTTTGAAGAACCCAAAACATGCATATTTCCATACTCCTTTACTCCCAAATAATACCGATATAATCAATTATTCATTCGTAAATGTTTATTTCACTTCAAAAACAAGCATGACATGGGCCTTGATGTTGGGAAAACTGCTCCTGCAGTAATCCACGCTCACAATGCCCTCATTGGAAGTTTGTATTTGTATTTTGAAGTTTCATAGAACTGGCCTAATAGATGAATTCAATAAACAGAAAAGATCCATAAACACATATTGTCAGTAGGTTTTTTTCACTGTGTTAATTTCATCAATATTTTAAATACAGAAAATTAAGTCATGCGTACGTGTGGGCTCGAAGGAGCTATTTTGAGGACTCTGGATCACATAGCAAACCACACAGCAGACTGGGATTGTGAAAGAGGATTGCCTCAATATTGAATACTTCAAACTAATTAAAATGAATAACATCCTCATCATTCATTTCAAACACCAAACACTCAACAAATCCAGGTGATCTCTGTGAAACTGGCTGTGGACTCTCCGCACTAATTCATTTAACAACAAGCTCCTACAATGAAGCTGCTGATGAGGTCCTGATGGTGCGCCAAGATAAATGGAAATATCGGCGGTTGAAATTGGGGCTGAAAGTCCTGGTGCTGTCTGCAGTTACATTTTGATTATTCAGGATGCTCCTGGCGCTGCGCAGCTTCCTGATTAGAGGTCTTTAATTTGCAAATTTCAGAACTGAGTGGCGGAAGAGAAAAGAATTCTGCAGCTAAAGCTCATTAATATGCTCAATCCACACCACACCAGATGTGTCCAGCTTTAAAAAAATATATATTCAGGTTGGTTTATCATAGGCTGAAGAGTCACCATAGTGGCCAATATCTATGGTGAAAACTACAAAAAGGATTGGCTGCATAACATTAGACTGGTGTTTTGCTATAAGCTGTGTCATTTTTCATTCTGCAAATTCCTGAAAGTTCCTGTATCCATTTAACCAAACTCTGAAACCACTTTTGTTGAGTGACTGAAATTAGTAATGCGATGTGAAGAACGCTGTCAGGACTTATAATGGAGGCATCATATGCATTGTTGAACTGTGTTTGTGTCTCACAGAGCATATTCAGTAGATGTGAGGCTTCAGTGATCCAATGTCACGTCACCCAAAAGAAAATACAGTCTGTAATGGGATTTTATGATTTTATAAACAGAAAGGGAACAACACTTGTATATTTCTTTCATAGTGAAGGTTTGAAAACCGGGTCTGAGAAATAAAAGCGGTCAGAGTCGTGCAGCTCTATCAGAAATGGACCAAAGAAGGAAAACTGTTGAACCACAGAAGGGCTTGTGGGTCGCCAAGGCTCAGTGATACACTAGTCCCATGAAGGCTCCACAAAGTTACTTCCAGGATTTAAAGGATCTGCTGCTGACATCATGAGAGATACTATGACTGATAATGTGGAATTCATGCACTGACAGGTCAGGGTTGTTTTTGGTAGCAAAACGGTTAACTGAACAATATTAGACAGGTGGTCGTAACAGTATGGCGCATTTTTAGATTTATGTAGTAATAGTAGTAGTAATGCAATATAGATTGAAAATTCCTTGAAAAGTCAGATCAACCTAAAGAATCTGTGTGTACATTTTCATTCTACCAGCTATTTTAAGTGTCCTACATAGTCTTTAAAAAAAAAATGCTGCTTTAAAAAAACGATTTAATTTGTCAATAAATATTTTGCTTTCATGTATTTACCAAATAAGATACAAGAAGTCTGCTGGTTTTAGTGATCACTTGATATTATCCTGGTTGCTTTGAATGAATTGGATAGCTCTTATCTGTGTCTCAAAAAATACCTTACTGTTTAAATGTTTGAGTATGCAAAGCTATTTTAGTATGATTTCTGTCCCCCACTCCCTCCTTGATATTGTAGATTTAAAGAACCGTCCCGGTCTACAAAGCCGACCAGGTTCCATATTCTTCCAGTCTGTGTCTGTGTATTCAGTCACTTAAACATCTGAGTGTTTCCCGGCAGCAGCACAAGTCTGGAGTTGTGTCAGACTGTGATCGACTGTAATGGATGCAGCGGATTTACTTACTAAAAGCGAATTCTGGTGAAAAAGTAAATGCGGGTGCCAGTGGTATCATTAGGAATCTACAGCTATATACGGAGCTACAATTACACTGTGGATCTAACTTGTTTTTGGCTGCAGTAATTAAGGCTCAGATGTTCTCTGCTGGAGTCAGTACGTCATTAGAAGTCTAAATTTCCAACAGAACTAAAAGAAAGAGAGTCATTCAGATCAGTTCTGTCCTTAGCAACTGTCTTATCTATTATTTATTATTATCTAAATCACTGTCACAGTGTAAGGACGAATAGCACCTAAATAGCAGAGATGAAAGTTAGTAGATAAAGTGACACAGTTGGTCATAACAAGGCTATTTCAGTCTGCAAGACAGTTCATTTTCTCCGTAAATGTTTCATTCCACAATTCATCTCTGACACATAAATTGTATTTGAGCCGGATCTTCCAGAGGCTAAAGTGAAGTCCCTCCTCTGCAATGTTAAATGACCTCTGGAACAATTTGATTATGATGTCTTGCTGACAGACAGATTTATCACAGGAGTGGAGCGGCGTAATGGATATGAGCTCAGCTGTGGTGACAGGAGAGAAGACGGTGGGAGTACCGGGATGAGCGATGGAGGAGCAGGAGCGGGAGAGAATGGACTCTAAACCTCAGCTATGTAATCCATTTACATGTGTGTCATATGATAAATAACAAACGACTCCACTTTTCATAGCCTTAGTAAAGGTGAATTATGTTTTTCAAGTGGTAGCGGCATGTTAACTTCACTCAGAGCAAATGGATCCTGGAGGAGCACTTTTACCACAAAACTGTAAACACTGATTACATTTACGACCCTGTTTGAAGTCTGAGAGCTCGACATCAGCCCTGCCAAGTTCCTTACAGATATTACCAATTATATCCCCACTCGGCAGAGCTAATGAAGCTGGATATGTTTTCTTTAGCTCCGGCCTGTGAGCTCGACACATTGTTAACGGCGCTGATGTCTCTGCGGACATAGCACAGAGGTCTTAAAGGCTGGATGAGCCACAATTCAGAACCGTGGGCTAACAACAAAACAAGCGTTTTCAAAATGTCACCGCGGTGGCTTAACTCCTCTACATTCACAGAACCTTCCTGCCTGTCCTCGCTGACTGGCGGCAATTACACGGACTCTGTAGCACTCCGTACAATGGCGACACGGGCAAGACTGACTCGTGTGACATTTGTTTGGAGACCTGTGTGATGTCTGGAGTCTCTGCGCGATGGATGGAGGACCCGTGTTAACTGTGCCACTGATGGAGACCTCTGCCAGGCAACAAGTGCTGACATTATTCTTCTGCCTGCACTTTCCTATCAATCACATTTTCCAAGTGTTTCCACCGAGACTGGAGACGACAGAGGTGAGTTGAGGAGGAGGAGTGAGAGCGTTAAGGACAGCTTATCTGTCTGAAAGTGCACCAGGACAGGAAAAATAATTTGACTGGCCCTGACAGACCTTTCACTTTGCCTTTCTCTGACATAGGTTGCTGTCAAGCTGACAGTGTGGCAGATTTGTTTCCCAGTGAAGGACCAGGGAAAGTCGCTGTCAGGCCAATGGCATACAAAGCTAAAATGGAAATTGATCTCAACACAAAACTGCTGTCGCAGGTGAGAGTCCACTAATGTACAAAGACAGCAAAGAGGTATTAAATATACTATACCCAAAGGAAACACATCTACAATTCTATATAGTACATGTCACAGATCAACAAGAAAAAAAACACTGTTTATTGTGAAGTCTGCATAGAGGCGCGGGTGTCTCATTTTGATGCAAATAAAATCAAAGACCACAGATATGATACGCTCTACCTCAAGGATACAAACAACAACAAAAGCAATTGCCTTCAACTGTGAGGCAATATGCAAATACTCCTTCTGCCACGAGCAGTAGATTTCAGCCAGGCTCTGACTGACCTCTTGTGAGCATGAAACCGAGCAACTTTTATTGAGTTCAGTCCGAGAGGAAATCAGATAAAAAGTATTTGTGCTCAAGACTCTCCGGACAGGTCTGAAAGGATGAGCGAATTTAAGTGTTGTCGCCAGCAGCCGAGCAGGAAGAGCGTGACAGATCACACAAGAGTCTGTGTGCAACATTGATTTGGGACACACACTGTGTGAGGGGTCCGCATTAACAAGAATTCAAATCAAGCTATTCTTTTTTTTTTTTGGGGGGGGGGGGGGGGTAATCTTCATGTTTTTCTGGCAATGGTTCAACACTGAGTGCAGGAAGCTGAGGACACTGGTGTTACGCTCGTGGCTGACTAGTTAGTGATAGCTCACCAGTGGGTTGACGGTTACTAAATTAGCTAACAAAGTGCTGTGCTGCAGAAATCCCAGTGATTCTGTCTCTGGTGCAGATGTGGCAAAGGCCTAATAGGAACGTCTCAATCAGGCAGCCAGAGCAGATTTTGTGGTGGAGGAAGGAAAGTTCACCACAGACACAGACTGTCAGGACAGACAGCATAACAAATAGATAACTTTCTTTGACATGACATTCTTTCTCACACTTAGTCTGACCACTTCTCTGTATGTGGAGGCTTGAGGAATCAGTATACTGGTATACGTCAGAAAACTGATTTATTGTGCTTTGATTGACATGCATTTCATATTAGCTCTGAAAATACATACCGTGCAGCCCTGGTTAAATGTGATACATCATCAGCCATCTCATTCAGCCACGAGGAAGGTAGAAGGACCGAGGAGAATTAATTCTACTCCACCAACGCGCTGACGCCAGAGTCCATCACAGTGGCCACAAGGCCTGCAGACCGGTGACACCTTGTTAACCTGGGCAATCCTGCACACCCTGCAAATGAGATGTTTTTTACATGTTAGATTCAACAACATCCAGTCAGCTGCAGCGGTTGAGAAGTCAAAAGTAATGCATGTCAAGGAATCCCCTTTCTTTTGAGCACTTTATAAACATAAAGGGGGCATGTTATTGTGCACGTGTTGGACAGAAGCAACACCAAGGCACGGAGAAAGTGCTTTCAGTTTGTGTGTCTTCTGCAGGCGATTCACTAAGAATAACATTCTGGCCAACATTAACCACAAACAGGAGAGTTTAATAACTGGTTTGTGTGTTGTCAATCCTGTTTACACTGGAATTATGTCCTCGAAGTATTGTTTACATGTTGGTTTACTTGCAATGACCATAGAACAATTGGCTGGAGAGCAACGAGCTCAAGAGGTGGACATGTTGAGGAGATTATTAAATATATTGGTGCCTTACAGCAATTTATATCAATTTAACTCATAATCAAGTCCAGAAACAAAACATCAGCGGAGGAAATGACTCTCACCACAATACCAGCAGCATATTTTCATTCAAGATGCAATAATAAAAAATATAACTGTTGTCAGATGTAGTAAATCACAACGCACAATTTATATGAATCTATCAGTATAAAAACATGTCCTAGTGTAGTGTGCGATCTGGGAGACACGTTAAATAATCCATATTCATGAAGCTAAATGGACTAAACGGACATTGTGTGTTATTTTTTTTCAGACACACTCAAAGTCCATTAGATCTGTTTCAACCGTATGTCAATTTAAGATTCCTGCTGTGCATTCAGGTCCTAAGAAGGTTCATAAGGTTTTGTTTGGGCTGTGATAAGAAACAGATCCACCTGCAGCCTAAGATGGCAAAAACAAAAGAGCCGAATGAGAATCTCAGTAACACAAAGGTATTATTGACCCCTGTTTCCATGCAGAGTGTCAGCCTGCACATTGTCAATGGAGCAAGTGTGCTTTCATAAGTAGTTTAACAAGTAACTGGATCAGGCAAAGGACTAAAAGCTCCAGGGCCATCTGAGGAGGCTGAGGTCCTTCGTTGCTCGCCGAACAATGCTGAGGATGTTTTCAGAGCATGTGCTGGACAGTTTTCTCTTGCTTGCTTGCCGGAGCTGCAGGTTGAGGGTAGTGGAAAGAGCCGTGCAAAGTGGTCCACAGGGCCAGTGGCATGGTGGGGGTGGACCTGGTCTTGGTGGTGGCAGGGTCAGAAAGGAGGAAGCGGTTCACGTCCTGCTCTCGCCTTGGACAGCGACTGCCTCCTACTCCATGACGTGCCGTTCAAGCACAGGAAGCTATTTAGTGTGATTCCAACTGCATGGAGATGCACCACAGGGCATCACAGCTAGTCACTGCAGCCTGTGGCGAGCAAACTTTTCCACCCTTCCCTCAATGCCATACACCCTGGATCAATAGAATAACCTTTGGGCTTGATTTACCCCTGTAAGCATCGATGTAAATTTTAAATGTGGCAGAAATAAAATTTTAAACCGAAAGTAAGACAATTACACATAATAAACAATATAGCGACATATTTATATTGGATTCATACAGTATATTTTAAAATGCCTGCTTCCATTATGGCTGCCCTACAGTCGACGTTACATAGATAATGGTATGTCTACAATTTCTTATATGTATAAATTCATGATGATTCGCTTGTTGTGCCTTTTACTGCAGCTGATAAACAAGAAGAAAAACATGGAACATCCACAGACTTGCTGCCGTTTTTGTTCTAATTTCACTCTGCTATTTGAAGTTCAGTATTGCAACTGTGTATCAAAAAGTTTTCTGAAAATGACTCATGCAACCTGTGATCTGCAGTTAATCAGACATGAATCACATCAGCACTCGTCACTTTGATAACAGCAGGCTCAAAACAAATGGGATAATATGTCCTGATGGAATTTGACAAGTGCAAAAAAGACAGAACATTATTGGATGGGCAGGTTAGGAATATAAACTTTGAGTTGAAATGGGCAACATTTGTTTGAAGCTAGAATGGATTTCATTTCACACCTTTGATACCTTGAACTGATCAGCCTTGTATTCATGTGTCAACGCGACAGTTTAACCACCGCCCTTTGTAAGTAAAGTGCCTCTATGTCATTACAATTTGATGTTTATGAAATATTCAATTTTATGTTGGAAATCATCTTACATGGATTTCTGTTGTTGCTTCAATAAATCATTGCCATTCATTTTCTATTGAGGAAGACTGCAGACTGCTTATGAGTTAACATCTCTGGAGAGGATGGAAATGACTTCAACTGCAGAAAATGTAGCTGTCATCAGCAAATGCACCCACGAGGAACAAACACACACACACACACACACACACACACACACACACACACACACACACACACACACACACACACACACACACACACACACACAAACAGGACTGATGAGATTTTTCGTCAAACAAACTTTCATAACTTCAGCCTCTTTTATATATATTGACCACATATTTTAGGCTGTTTATTTAATCCCCCAACCACCGGCAGTACTGAAGCGCCATCCCTCAAACATAAAAACATCTTTCTTTCTTTTTTTTTATATCAACACTCGTCTGAGCTAAATTAATGACTGGTATGATGCAAGTGGTTGGCCTCTTTTGCACAGACTTTCCCGCATTTCTAGCACTGACAGTTTTGTGGGCTTCTAAATAAATTTGAATTACTGAACCACAAGCGAGGCTCACAATTGATATACTGCAAATCATTGTTAGTAAATGCATGTTTGTGAAATGGATCTACTGACATTTCAGCACGTCACAGTGTGCCATTATGGTAGCCTTTAACAGCATCGATCATCGGGATTGATGTCATCACAAGCCACACACCTACGAACCAACTACTTTCTACCAGCCAAATCATCAACCCTTAGACACGGATCAATGCATCTGATATACAATTGCTCTGTGACACTGTCAATAAAGGTTTGAAAATGTACCAGAAACCATTCAGTTTTCCTTTAAAATCAAAAGAAGAACATGTTTTGGAGTTTTGTATGTAATTGCACATAAGCACAGGGCTTTTGTTTGGAGCATCTCTCTGAGCAATTTCAATAAAAGCAACAACAAATAAAGACATTTTTAAAAATGACGAAAAAGTGAGAGAGGACAGTGGCAGAAGAAGAGAAACTTATAAAATCTGAATACACAGTCCTGATGTATGGTAGCTGTTTGCTATTGTGCCGTGCAGTCAGTGTTGTGAATTGCAATTCATGTAACTTAATTTTTACAGTCAGTGTCAGTACTGTGTGACAGTACTGGGAAACTCTGAAGACTGTTTCAGTCAATAAGTTTATATGTCAGAGCACACAACAATAAGACAGTTATGTGCACATTCTTAAGAAAAATAAATGATTGAGTGGGAAAATCGAAGGACACTTTCTTACGCTGATTGGTTTCGTATTTGCTCTGGAGGACCAGAGTTCATCTCATCGGATCGTTTGCTTCATTTGTGCCGGCGGAAAAGTTCATTGAGGTCTGGAAACTCTGGTGTTCTTAAAAACATGAGTCTTTGCCCGTTGGCTTGTGATCTGTGGTGCAATTCGTTCAGTCGGAAATGTCACAAATACAGGAAGTGAACCAAAGAAGGTGACATAGGCCCCACTTATATGACATTTGAATTGAAAGCGTTTTGTGTTTACACGGCATCATTTTAAAAACAATGCCCATTTACACAAAAACAGCAGAAACACTGAGAATAATGTAGTTAGCATGCCAGGCCACAAGTTGTCGCTGTTGGTTGTTTTTGTAATGAAACCACACACTTGCACAGAGAACAAACACAATAAATATTGACAAGGGTGAGTACACAGACAATGAAGTTGGAATAGCTAATACGTGTTCAGTTCAGTTCAGTTCAGACAACATTTTTCATCCCGCAATGGGCAATTTATTTGTAGCTTTCCAGTATGTACATTTACATGCATTCATACATTCAGTCAATAAATAAATAGTAACTGACTCATCAATCAGTCAAAAATCTACTCACAGGACATGGGGAAATGTCAGAATGGCAAAATAAAAGATAAAAAAAAAAAACACATAAGATGAAGCACATACGATTAATAAAAACAAGGCAGAACAAAAACAGTGCCTTCTAAAAAAAATCTTTTAGAAAGTCATTTAAAATGGGTGTGGTCTGTGTTTAGACTTAATAACTTAATAGTTATGGGAATGAAGGACTTTGAGTACCAGTTAGTGTGACTTTCAACAAGAAAACTACCAAGTTCCAGGAGAATACGGACTGGGAGTCATGTCACTCTGGAGGCCGCCACTGTTGTTAATATTCATCTACTCATGCATGTGGACAAGAACTCTTGACTACAGCCGTGGTGCACATGCACAGTAGCAGCATTTCAAAAAGCTGCATTTTCACTGGCTCTAAACACTGTTGTCATGTCGACAGACACCCAAACATCAAGTGTTTTCTGTTTTCAGTTGAAAGCATTGTCATGGAAACGGGGGCCATAGAGCATGGGGTGGAAAACTGTGTCATCATGGGCAGATATGGAGTAATAAGGAGGTGCAGCTGTTTATTGATATGTGGTCAGACGACTAGATTTGGTGCTTTCAGCCAACCGCGGTGTTTCCTGTGAGTTTTTGTGTGTGAGAGGCAGGCTGAGTGTTTTTGATCCTGGACACCACGTGTACTGGATTCTTTTCATTTTTGATTGGCTAATCACTGTGAATTGGGGGCAAAGGAGCAACAAATAAGCACCTGCTGTAACTGAAGACCTCCTCACAGTGGTTTAGTCTGCTTCTAAATATCCAGTGGGAACGTAAACTGCAACAAATCAACTCAATCGGACCGACTCCTCTGACTGTCGTGGTATTAAAACACCCTAAGACACAAAATATACATTTTTAACAAATGTACCTGCAAAGAATTTGACTCAAATGGTTTGAGCAATTTCTTATAAGAATTAGAAGAATTACCACAATGTACAATGTACACTGTACAGTATGTATTCTGGTACATGATAGATTCAACTAAAGCCCTTCACTTCTTTTATTTCTTGGTCAGGTTTTCTTATTTTTAACCCAAGCAACATCCACAAACACTTTAACTCTGTTGTGTTCTGTATGTATTTGACTACAGTCAGTTGCTTCTTCTTGCTGTAACACTGGTCCGTTTTTCTCCAGATCATTAAGGGGTTGTTATCGAACATGTTGAAGTTTGAGGTAGTTAGTAAAAGGTGATGCGATGAGATGTTTTTGATATTGTGCAGAGCATTACTAACACCTTCCAAACATTTTACGAGCTTGTTCGGGTAGTCCTGAAGGAGAGAAAACCACAACGGTGCAAGACAGAACAAGCCTGAGCTGCCACTTGCTCTGCAAAAAAAGGAGGGGCCGACATCCTGTCTTTTCAGCATATTTTCACTCCTGACACCATGATCATCTTGTAGGTGCAAAAGAAGACAAGAATAAGAATGTGAGCACAGGACAAAAACAACATTTAGGGGGACAGTGCACAGGAGGACAGATAATCAGCCATCATCCTTGACAAAGTAGCGGGAGCATGAAGCTGAAAGAACAGCCGCCGGTCTCCTGGCCTCCACAGTGAAGTCGCTGACTTATCGACCTAAAGTGCCTTTGTCATATGAAGTGAGCTGACCCATATCTGAAGGGCAAACCACAGGGACTAGGGGGAGGCTCTTTTTGGATGAGCTCAGGAAAGCCCCTGAGACTGCCTCCCCTCGCACAGCAGCCTCAGCAACACAGGTAAGGACGGAGCAGCCAACTGAACCTGGTCCAGATTAACAAGTCCCAAAAGTAGTCAACACAGGGGAAGAGAGGGGAGGGAGCAGCAACATCTGCTCTGTAAGTAACAGACAGAAAGGAAAACAACTTGCTGCCGAAGCAGGAAACACGCTTTCAAGGGCAACAGACAGAAAGGTTACTACCTGCAGCTACTTTTCCTGCTGTCGTTGTAGTTGTTGCTACCACATGGGCAAATGTTGAACTAATACTTCATAGATACAGTTAGATGGTGTTTATGATGTTGAAATGAGGACAGTGTTCATGATTATGTGATAGTTTGTGCGGTTTTCACTTATATATAATTTTAAAGCACTTTTTTTCTGTTCAACTTCACACAAGCAGCAACATTATATCTACCTGTTCATTTGCCTGTTAATACAAAAATTCAAACAGTCAATTACATGGCAGCAATCAAATACATTCAATGAAGTACACATTTCATTTTGAGCCTCAAAATGAGCAAGAAAGGTTAATTAACTGACTGTGGTATCGTTCCAATTTTTCTTATGTCCATCACTCTATCCCCTCATGGCTCATCTTGACAGGATGAAATACCAAGACACCAACATCCAATCAATTTCTCAGACACGACTGTGTGCATGAGGTCACTGGACTTGAATGGATCCAATAGAGCACTTTTGGGGTGATTTGCAATAGATTTACGTCATGGCAGTCAATACAGTATATACAAAACAGCTACTGTCAATGTTACCATGTCTACCATGTCAAAATGAAGCAACATATCTGCTGGTTTCCAGCATTTTGTGGACTCCATGCCATGAGGAATGGTGACAGATCTGAGGACAATTAAGGAATCCAGTTTAGTTCTAGGAAGGCATTTCCAGACAGTTTAAATGTGCTATGATGTTGTTTCGGCCTTAAGAAATATGGGAGGTATATAACAGATATATCTGTTATAATATATATAACAGATACGTCTGTATTATCTGTTACCTGAGATAACAGATATAACTGACATATCGGTTATCTCCGATAAAATCTTTTCTGTGTGCGTCGGAGGTGCGGGTGTGGGGAATGAAGACAGCCAGGATTCGCTTTTCAAATTAAATGAACGGTATTCAGTCTTCGTAGTTGAGAACGACAGAACCAAAACAGGTATTCAAACAATGTTCACTGTCTTTGCGTTTTAACAAACCTAAAAACGCTGCTTGCCCCTGTGGGTCTCAGAGCTGTCTCTTCCCCCTCTCTACTCCACTGCTCAGTCTCTTTCTTCTCACTGTGACAATCAGCTCATTCCCTTCAGCTGGGCAGCGACCTTTGTCCTGATTGTCCTCAAGACTGTGGTTGTTATAGTCCTTCCCTGGATGCCATGATGGGTTGCAGTCCTTGCTGCAGCCACTGAGAGGGGGTGTACAGTATCTCCCTTCTATGACACAACATCAGGTATTTATGCTGGACAAACCTCTCATTCCCCCAGCAGTGAAGTATAAGGGCTCTCTGGTCTCCTATCAGGTCATCAAGATTAGATTTGTACATGTCAAACAATCAAACACTTTCTAGAATCAGGAGCTGATCTAGAAAACTATTTAAAGAAATATTCAATTTTGATGTGTGATTGTGAGATTGACTGTCCGCCATTGTTTGGCTTCTCTAAAATGTTTTTGGAAAATCACTTGTAAGAGGAGGTCCACAGCCTTTCTCTGAAGCAATCAGGGGGAAACCAAAGTAAAGAAGTCGGATTGCATCACAGTTAATGATGTACAAATCGGACATTTGTCAACTCAGAGACCTTGTTATTAAATAAACAACTTTAGCACATTTTAAATGCTGATACCTGTGTTACATAAATGCTGCAAATGTTTTTGTATTGGGTGACTCAAGCTTGCCTTTCGTACACATTTAAGCATCTGTATGTGCAGACCACCTGACCTCCCTTTATATTGCATTGAGGATAGTTTGTTTTACAATATTTGGCAGAAAGAGCAGAATGCTGAGCATGCAGAAGTGGACTTTACTTCAGATTTACTGTGTAAAAGAAGCGAAAGCCACAATAAATGCAGATAATACAAGAAGTGGAACCACTTATTCCACCGACGGTGTAAATATTAGTACTGAAGTAATTAACAATATGTAATACTTTTACAATAACAACATCAACATTGGTGACATTAAATTAGTACAGTTAGAACGGATACCCTGCCTTCATACATGTGTATAACATAACAATGGAGTGAGCTTTGTGTTTGG
Source organism: Lipophrys pholis (assembly GCF_963383615.2). Classification (NCBI taxonomy): domain Eukaryota; kingdom Metazoa; phylum Chordata; class Actinopteri; order Blenniiformes; family Blenniidae; genus Lipophrys; species Lipophrys pholis. The sequence continues at coordinate 15,050,679 of NC_137637.1, forward strand.
GCACCAAACTCTGAGCAAGAAAACTGTCTTAAAGGTGCTATCAAGCTCGTTCCTCTTGTAGTAGGAGTCAGTGGGTCTGCCAAATTGCTGAAAAAACACTCTTCAAAAACCTCAAAATCTATAATTAAGGATTAATAACCATTGTATTGGTGTCTTCCAGGCTTATTGAATGTCCTCATTCTGCAGTAAATACGAGAGACGTTAAAATGGACACTTGAAGTTAAACTCTTGATAATGTTTTGGGGGTTTTTTTCCCAGATGTTTCTTGGTTTTACTTCTTCAGTGTTTTTCCCACTGAGAGCCAACAGAGAGGCTGCTGACAAAGCAGCTGGCCCAGATTTGGCTTGTTCGTGCAGCAGCATGATCAATAGATTGCAATTCATGAGGACCAGTGGAACTGTACCCACTTCACCCTCTCAAAATTGGCCGTCTGAAGAAAATCAGTCAGTTAAGTTCAAAAGAAAATATACAAGAGATTGATTAAGCAGGCAGAAATGTGCCCTTCAGCGCTATGGCATGGCCGTGCTCCAGGAAACCAGAGTCAATATGAGATTCCGGGGGCCACAACACTCAATCTTCTGAGAGGCAGGGGAGTTCTTGGAAGAAATGTGAAACCAAGAGTATGCTACAAACAAAGTATGTGGATTGTTCACAAAAGCCATTTGAGCAGTTGCTGAATAAAGAGCTTCAAGCAAGCTCTGGCACAATAACTGTATTTCAGATAGAGAGGTCGGACAGACGATGTAATCAATGACCAATTTGTAATTCCTTTTTTTTTCTTTTTTTAAATTGGACTTGAATTAATTGCGTTCATGTACTGTTTTACTGTGTTTGCAATTTTGCTTTACACCTAGCTCCTTTTTAATAATGCAGCATCCCAGAGATTTATATGGGACTGCAAGTTTAAAAAAAATCACTAACATCAGGACCCGTTTCATTTCTGAGCTGGTTAGAGAATATTTCCACCCATTCTTGTTTTTAAAAGATCCAAACAATGAGTGGGGGCAATTATTTACGGTTCTGGGGGCATTACGCTGTAACAGAGGATTGTATGCCTTTTGGAGTTTCACAGTTCAGTTTATCTCCAGCATCAACGCTATCACTCTCAACTAAAAATAGTCCCGATGCAACTGCATCTCATTATTGCAGTCTTATTCTTAACAACTGCTGCTTCCCTCCTCAAAACAAAATGCTGCATCCGAGGTGATGTAAAAACATGAAAAGTAGAAAAACTGTGCTGCCAAACTTTGTATCATGTGTTTCTGCCCAGGCGCTGGAACAAGACGCTGCTCGTCAGTCTGCCTACTGTTGAGCGGAGGAAGATCCTGCAGCGGCACCACACATCAGACATAATCTGTCAGGGCGCTGACTGTGTCATGTCCAACTTTGTATTGGCTCTGCCAGCCTGAGTGTGTGCGTGCCTCTTTCTCTGCTTAGGCACACTGCAAATTGGAAGTAGTGGCTTTATCTAATTAAGAGACTGTATCATTACCAGGCAGCCTCTTTGGCAGTAACCAGCTGATTTATGTGCCTAAGACAAACAGAGACTTATGCCAAGTATATGTGACACAGACCAAGCAGCTGCAAAGCAAGATGACTCAAAAGGAAGAAAATGCTGTAAATAGGAGCCTTAATTGCATATGTGCTGCTCTTGCATACACTGCTGGTGGTATGGCCGTAGGGAATACAACATCAGTAGGTCTAGTAATAGTTCATCACTGTGATTCAAAGAGAGACATCTCTGTTATGCATTTTTAGATCAATTGTCATAACATCCATGCATGAATGAATGCTAATGACTTCATTTCTCATCCAATCAAAACCTAAACTAATGAGGGTCAAGTACTTCTTTATCATGTTTAATGCTAATTGGCAAATGTCAGCAAGCTGAAGTGTTCGACCGACTGAAACGATCAACATCATTAACATCAATGAAACAGTGGTGACGAAACTGTGGCCTGTTGGGACTTTCATCAATTACATCAAAACCAAGTCCTGTAGTCTGGAAATTGTTTGTGTCTTGTCTTTGATATTGCGCGTGGAAGCATAAGTCAGCGTGCCAATGCAACTACGGACAGCCAGTTAAAGCAGACCACCTGGTTTCAGAAATAATGGTGTGAGGAACTGGAGATTGCGAATGTTTTGTTCAGCTCTGCTTCAGGTGGTCGACCGAGTCAACTTTGCATCCAGAAGGTTTGATCTCCATCTCCATTGATCCATGTGTGCAAGTGTCACATCTGAATGCAGTGTGCAAAACTTCCCGCTTTCCCAGTGGAAAAGCCCCAAGAGGAAGATTTGACATTGACGTGACAGTGTTTGTGAGTCTGCATGAGAAAACTGAACCTTGGTGATGTATTTATTAATAAACCTACCTTATTGCTGTTTCATTAACCTAACTCCACTCGCTTGGCATACATTGTGTGACAGCTATGGAAAACAGCAGTATATTAAAATGTGTTTATTATTATTATTATTTACCATCCATGATTTCAGATGTTTTGGTGAAACAACTAATGGAGGAAGAATATTCTTAAAAGATTCCAACTATATTTTTGTGTTTGCACACAGGAAACTAAATTATTTATTAATCTAGTTTGAATGGAAAACATGTCCGGACATCCATCCAACCCAATATCCTCCTGACAGTAATCTAGTCACTTCACATTTGCTTCATTTTCTGATATTTTTCAAACAACTCCGCTGCAATCACAGCCAGGCTTGGTTTTTTCTACTGTAGGAACACGTGGTTCGAATGGCAGAATAGTCTTAAAAACACTGGCAAACATGAATGACATGAATAATTCCAAGGTTTGATTGTTCCTTCAAGGGGAAATTAAATTACAGCCATCAAAATAAATACAATAGAATAAAAAAATTACTTAAATTAAACTTAAAAAAAAAGAATTCAGTATCAATTGTCTGTGCAAAGTGTTAAAATTCTTCATAGATTCAATAGGAATTAAAAACTACTTCTGTTTACAATAAATAGATAAAACTCTCACAATCCAATGACTTTTGCATTATCTATCTCGGTATATTTGAATTTCAGACCACAAATAAAAGTTGGTGTAAAGTAAATGTAAACATCTTTTAAAGATTTCATGCTTCAAATTCTACAACACAACAAAACCATTTGGCATCTATAGTGCATTCATGAGTAACTGGTAACTGGTAAAATAGAAAACTTTTCACTTACCAAGATGAAATATGCATCGGGAATCAATCAAACTGGGAGATTCCCAGGAGAAAGTGGCTGGTTTCAGAAAGCTCCCAGAAGCAGGTTTGACATCGATAAAAAGCAGTGGTTGTCAACTTGTATTATAATGTACCATCACCGTGGAACCTTTTGGGTTGTAACTAAAAGTTGAGAGTCATTGCACTAAAGTATGTGATGATGAACTTGTTTGTCTTCTTCTGGAAGCTCGTCAACATCAGAAAAGAGGCACAGCTTGACATGTCCATGTTGCATTTACATTAGTTATGGTAATTTTGTGCATTGCAAACTTCAGAACTGGTAATATCTCAGTTTCCTGCTGCATGTGATCCTATATGATTAACAGCTATATTCTAGTGTGTATGTGACATTTCCAGCAGGGTTGCAAGCTTGCGCTTCTTTTCCTCGCCTTTCTTTGCCCTTGACCTTATACAGTGCAATGCATCCCATCAAAAATGAATCGTGGGATAGTTGAGTTAAGTAGATTTCTAGTTGGGGTTTTTTTCCTGCTACAGTATTCTTGCTGTCTTTTTGTTCATTATTGTTTAGCATAACCAGCAACGCGTATCAAAGGCAAAGAAAAAAGGTCACGCATGTGTGAATTTCAAATATAAAAACTTTGTATTTGCAACCTGCAAAGTGCTTCAGGCTGCTCAGACACAAGGGCCGATGCAGGCATCTCAGGATTCACTCTCATATCTCTGCATAGAGGAAGTGATGGGTGATCCCTTTTGTGTTGTTTTGGCTGCTTTGCCGAGAGAATTTAAAGGATCACTCACTGGATCCTGCTCATGTTGGTGTGTCACCTTTTGCCTGATGTCCAACAAAACAAATATGTTGGGTAATCAACACAGATTGTCATCACTTCCATTGGTCTATTCACTATTATGCATTAAAAAAAAAAAACACACATTTGTAATCTGGAAAAACCACACATGAAGCACAGTGAAGTTGCCATATGCTGTGGCTTTCTTTCATAAATCAGTTCAGATTCACAAGCATGTCTGTGGAAGTGTGTGTCTCGTCTCCCCGGCTGGCTTCAGAAACAGGCCCAAAGGGAGCACACTCAGGGATTTGTGGTGTGGAAAGCTTATTGTGCACCAAAACCGGGAGGTTTGAGATGAAAGGTCAGCAGATTGCAGGAAGTTGCAGCATAAACGTAAAGGCTTAGAAAAATTCTGGCTAATTCAAGCAGTGAACTTTCACCTCTATACATCGATGAAGGGTGCAGAGTTGATAAGCTAGATGAGAAAAAAAACCCAACCCGTATGAAATTATTTTCACAGATAGAATAGAGACTTGCTTTATCATTGACCAACAGAGCTGGACAGATGTCTGAGGAGAGAAAGCAGCAGGAAACAGGAATAAACAAATCATGTAGGATATTTGAAAAACCTGGTTTATAAAAAAAAAAGGAAATTATCCCCTCACATGTGTATCCCTCAGCTGAATGAAGCCACAATTGATGTTATTAAACTCATAGAATATGTATAGTGAAATAAAAAACAGATATTAAGTGCACGCTGTGGCAGAAATGAAGATATTAGTAGACTGGTTTAATCCAGCTCCAGTGTGGAGTTTGCATGTTGTCCATGTGTTGGTTCTTCACCTGTGGCCAAGTTACTTCCAACAGCCAATACACAGTTTGAAGATGGATGGATGGATGGATGGATGGATGGATGGATGGATGGATGGATGGATGGATGGATGGATGGATGGATGGATGGATGGATGGATGGATATCTTTGAAACAACGATATATTCACTTGATGATTGTGATGTTGTGACTCTTGACACTTGCTTATCATATAAAACTGGTTTAACTCGGCAAAATAAGTGCAGAGTTTATTTGTCGGCTTTCTACCAGCATCTTTGAGACTTACAATGTCAAGGAATATAGAGCTCTGGGTTGTGAATAGGAGGTGTCCGAACTCGAGATGAGCTTTGTGCTGCACGAAGTTTTGTCACCTGGTGGGAAATTTATGAAAGAGGCAACCACCATCACTGTGCTATACACAAAGACAGTGAACTTGATTGTATTTTTGATATAGTAATGTCATTTTGTATGAAGAGGTAGGAAAACAGACGACATCCAAATCATGGCACATTCGGTATATTCACTGCCGTGTGTCTCCCTTCAGTGTGTTGTCTCTAAGCCGAACCACAGGCCCTCAGAGAGTTCAACCGCTTTCAATTCCTACAAAGCCTCCAGACAGGCTTTGCTTTCCATTTTCTGTCAGTTCTCCTCCGCGCTCTCAGTTGCCCCGTCTTTCTGTGTGAGTAAATGAATTCCCCCCTGATGGTAGGGGATGTGATGTGAGAGCAGCGATTCGGGCACTTTAATCTCAGAGATCCATCCTGGAGGTTTGTGCCCTGCCTCGTCACTCTCTGTTCAAACAGAACTTCCCCACCAAGACGACAAGGATTAGAGCGCAGGCATTCGCTCCCTGCTTCTCGTCTCACTCCATCTCCCACCCTTTCATGCACTCGCTCCAGCTATCGCTCCTCATCTCCCTCATATCATTGCATTTTTAAGAACACAAGGGTACAAAAGCATGCAGCCCTGTGAGGAATGTCTGTACAGCACAGGGCCCAATAACACAGCCAATCATCACACGGCAAAACATTTCTTTTCCAGATCTGATCATGTGCAGAGCTTCTCACACATATATTCATCTCACACAATCATGCCCCTGTTACTCGGTATATAAAGAAATACAAATGGCATGTGATGTGATTATTGTTACAGAACAAAAACTAGCATTTGACGCATATTCTGGCAAAAGAAATCAGAAAATGAAAAATGAGAAAATGGAAGTTGCACAAATGCAGACCTCAAATAAAACCCCATGAACTCAGAGTGGATGTTTTCACACATCAGCACATTTAAATGAGGTCTATAGTAGAAAGCATTCATGAATACATTTTTAAAATGCATGCAAAACTCCTTTGCATTTGCATCTGAATACTGAACTCTCAGGTAAATTGTTTATCATTGAATTCTTTTTATGATGACTGTGCAGAATGCCACTCACTTCCAAGCGTATATGGGTGGTACAACTTTTTCCAAAAATGACAGCCTCTCTTTATAGCTACTATTTTGTTTGTCCATTTTGGGCATTTAGAAACATGGCAGCACATCCTAATTGACCCCAAGGAGAACTGTACACTATGTCTACTCACAAACCTTCACTGCTGATGAACCCATAAGTTATAATAGATGGAAACAGTGACAGCGAGAGAAGGTCTTAAATTGAGATAATACATGTAGCCTCAGGTGCTTAATCTGGAGGATTGTGAGCAGTCGTGTCCCTCCAAACTCCCCCGTTTGCACAACATTTCAAGTGAAAACCCAATCGATTTCCATCGCACTAATGGGTGCTGTTGTTTGTTACTGTAATTTTCCGTTTTGACGTGAAAACGTTGTTGTGTAAACAGAGGCTTAGCCAGGTAGCACTGGCATCATGTCCTGAAACACAGCATCTTACCATAATGTGAGTGAAACATTAAATAGATTACCATCCCATCTACTGTCCCTACAGATGAGACAGTGAGGCCACAGTGAGTGTAAACATGCCATCGGCCTCACATAGGGCTTTTCCACCAAAAAGAACCAGGAGCTCTTAAATGAGCACCGCCAAAGAACCGGTTCTTTTTCCACCGTTAACGGAGCCAAGTGAGAGCCACGTCATTGCGTCACTCCAAAACGTGATACGTCACTGATTTCCCGCTGACAGCGCTCATACAAGAACCAGGAGACGGACCATATTCATCGGTTTAGTCCGGATCGCTCCATCTAGTTTGGCCAGAACCTCAGATACAAACCAAAGAGCGGGAGAACATTATGTCTCTTCGTATCTCTATTGGTGTTTTTTCACGTCTGTCTTCTTTTAGTCCGGAGCCCCGGAGTGGCCATAGAGAAAAAAAATGTAAATAAGGCGTGTATGAGTTTGGGGCTTATCTTTCAACATTTGGGCATTACATTGTGAATTTCTGCTCCTTTCACTTTATTTCTGGACGTGTCTGAATCAAATACTTCAACATCGGAGAAGAATGGAGGTGTAAAATGATAGAATGCAGCTCTGAAAGCTGTTTCCAAGGCAACCTACATAAACACACGTTGATTAACGTTCTCTTTCACATGAAGCCGTTAAAAGGCTCATTTTATGCCTAAAAAGTCCCAGCTTTCATTTACAGTAGTATGTAGTTTGTTTAGTAGTTGCTGATGAACCAAAAGTATTCATTATAAAGAAGTTCTGTGGGTTAGAAAATAATATTGGAGCGTCTCGGAGCGGAGCGCCCCCTGCAGCCTCACACTGCATTGCGCAGCGGCTGCAGCGCCTCAGCCTGCGGTCATAACGCGAAACAAGACCTGGACGTGAAGGTGTTATAATGATGTTACCATGAAAAGCGTGAAAAAGACCGACAAAGGAAAACTGCTTCTAAATTATATCCGACGTAGCTGACTGACAGCGGAGGAGCACGGCAGGATCTCGAGAGCCAAGGCTCCGCAAACGCGGATTCAATTATCTTGTTCCCTCGTATTATTAACTTCAGGAAGCGACTTGTTATATCGTTCCCGCGCGTTATTTAAATTTCTAATGTCTATAACCACTCCGGGGCTCCATGTTCGCTGTTGTTTTCAGAAAGTCGGTTCAACCTCTCTTCCGCCTTGTAGGTAGCGAGACCTCCAGCGATAACTCCAACCCCCACCTGATGATGCGTCTGGCCCCGCTCTGGCTCCGCTCTGGCCCAGCAACGAAGTGGGGCCAGTGTTAAGCACCAGTTTAGCCCCTGTTCGGCCGGGGCTTTGGCGGTGGGAAGACAAAGAACTGGTGCTGAGTCTGGCCCTGGCTTCGAACTAGCACCTGGTTCTTTTCAGTGGAAAATCCCCCACAGAGGATCAGTAGATAAACCCCGCACACACGCCAAACACAAATCCTTAGTTGAACATTGGAGTTCCTCGTGTGTATGGATATATTCCAAATTCCAATATCACACTGTTGACGGCCTTTAAAACTGTAGACAAGTAAAAATATTTGCTGTCATTTCAGTCATCACATTCAAAGGATTTCACTTGATCATGAGAGCTTGATTTAGCAATACATCACCTTGTTTGGCAAGGAATACAATTTAGTAGGCCACGTCTTATTAACACACAAGCCTAACGGAAAAGTCTGAGGTATTATGTGAGTGTACACATAAAAAAACAACTTTATTTTAACAAATGGAACAAGGATGCTGAATTGTGCATACTACATATAAGTAAACAGCACTGGTCTGCTGCATAGCGCACAGCCTGTAAAACTTGACTGAAGAAAATGTTTGCCTTTGTGGCTTTTTGCCAAAAATCTGTTCCAAAAACATGCTCCCATTGTTTATCCTCACTCGAAATGCTCCAACGTCCTGACATGCACTACAGAATCAAATACAGCAACCACAAGATATACATCCTTAACCAGCCTCCATTCGGCTTTGCTGGAGCAGACACAGTTGATGTGCTTGCATGCGCGCCGTCCACAGCAGCCTTCATGTATCATTCACACACCCTCGAAACTTAGTCAGGAAAACATGTCGGGAGGTGAAAATGTGTCAGTTTTGAGTCTCTGTGAGGAAAATTTTATGAGATTTCCAACAATGTATAGTGTTTGCGAACGGCAAATTTGTATATCTGGCCGAGGTTTTGAGACGGTTTAATTAGACACTTAGGTCAGAGAAAAGTGTTGCATTTACACTTTCTGAAAGCAGAACCAATTAAGTAAATTAAAGGGAACCAATAACAAAAGGTTTTGGTTTGTTTTTTTTTAATGCATTTTCAACCCATAACTGGGCTGAGCTGTGTTGAGGATGAATACTGAAGCATAATATTATATTTAATACAACTCTTGAAGTACTGAGGGTACAGGGAGTGGGAGGATTCAGTGATTAATGCCGCAGTGAGAGGGGACAGGAAAAGGAAATTTCTGTTTCCAAAACCGCTTCAATAAGTCATCGACAGGCATTAAAAGCGGTCGTGAGTTGTGCATCATTCGAACTGAGGCACAGCTTCAGGACATCAACATCTGATTAATGTGAGGCTGAAATTAACAGCTCTCTTAGTCAGAGAGCTAATAATAAAAATCATCACACCTACATGTGAAGTTATTATATTTTTTGCTCCAGGGTAAATATGTTATTAACACCAAAAAAAAAAAAAATGTGTAGGCTGTAAGGTAGCATAATACAGTTGGGTTTTTTTTGTATAAGCTTTTCTTTTGTTTTTACGACGCAGTGGTTTTACACATAATTTACATACCATGAGATAAATCGGCAATTATGAAACCAAGTGGACAACATTTCAGCACCTTTCAGGGAGAGGGAGAAGCAGAGAGAGGGAGGGAGCAGCATTAATTAAGACCCGGTTAATTATTTTTTAACTGAGCATAGCCTCGCTGTAACGGCCGACATGAGTAATGCAGACTGATAATGAATAAACCCCAAAAAAGCACTTTCCCTCGCAGAGCGCCCGTTATCAGGATGTGAAGCGCAGACTCGCACGCAGCAACTTGTTGACTCGATCCTGTCACAGCGGGGGATGGAGTCATTCGGTTTTACCGCGTATTCACCATTAAGAGGTTGAAACTTGAGAGAAATCCAACTGTGCAAAATAGAGGAAATAGCATGAGTCACGTCTCCTTCTCTTCAAAAGGCCCAGAGATAAATGGCACCTTGCAAACTTCCCCCGGGTGCACGCAGTGTTGCAGCTTCTGCGTGCAAATCTGTAAAAAGTGCTGGGAAAAGAAGTAGTGTCAAAATGTATGACTGTTTGTCTGCAGATGCTGTTTACGAGGTAGTAGGCAGTTGCCATGAGCTGCAATGAGAAAAAGCTGGAACAAGCACACTTTTGGTTCTGAGAGTTTCGTTCTTGACCTGAATAATCGCTTATGTTAACAGGATCGATCATCTAAATCTGCTATATTTCTATATTTTGCAACAAAGTTCACAATTTTGTCATTCCTATACAGAGACTACTTATGTTAGATAATGTATTCTTGAAGCAGGACTCGCGGTTAGCGCTATTGAAGTTGCGTCTACTGAAGATGTAGTGTGACAGAAGAGAGTCAAAAGACTAGGAGCCAGCCATCGTCTTTCCTACATTCCTAAATGTTGTACAGACGAGCAGGTCCTGGAGGGCCAGCAGGTTGCATCAACTCAGCAGGAGCTCCGATGCACTGCAGTCTGCTCCTGTGCTTGGCAGTCATAGGACCAGATGGTGATGGAGGAGGTGAGGATGGACTCTGCAATGGTGGCGTGCACCATTGTTTGGTTTGTGCCGGCTGGACTTTTCCAGCTCCTTCAGGAAGCACCTGTTCTGCAGTGATGTATGATGTTGTGGATCTGCTGTCACTCCAGTTCCCTGCAACTATGGTGTATGATGGGACGGAGCACTGAGCCTCCACAAAATGAAAGGTGATACCATGGAGTTGGATTTGTTGGTGATTGGTCACAAAGTCAAAACTGAGAGAATAAAAAAACCTAAAGAAGAGATTTAAAAAAAAATTGCAGAAGTCTGTAAATAAAGGTTGTGTGGAGCCTGTTGAGGAAATGTTTGTACAATAAAAGCGGTATCTCTGCTAGAGGCGGAGCTAATTTGCACTTACTTTTCGCCAAAATCTTCAAACAAAATGCAAATATAAGCAATGCAAACATTTTGGCATGTTGTATTGAGCCTTGTACAATAATTTATTTGTTTGGATTCATCAAAGTATTATATGCAATCTGGAACACTGACCTGAAGGGAAATATGCTAAATTGATAGTTTGTGTTATTTTGTGAGTCTGTCATGCATTAATTTTCACACATTTTCACATTCACATTCACTTTTGGGACCGGATGAAGCCTGTGGTGGCTAGGCTAATTAGCTCATGGCTAATGGGTAGCCACTGACAACCGCGATATATCGTCTTCAAACCAGATATCAATGAGCACCTTTCTCTCTACTTCTTTCTCACTACTCTCTGTCTGCCCGTGAGATATTTTAACACTTTTCTTTCTTTTCGTTCAGAGTTCGTGGGAGCTCATATCGGCTAAACAAAATGAGATATTTTAACACTGTTCTCCTGAATAGAACTCTGGTCCAGATCATACAGGGGAATGTGAACACGCCCTTAGTCTAAGTGAGAGTCTTTGTCTCATCGGAGTAGAAGATACCTGCTCATTGTCCATCACGTCATGATTACTGAAGAACTGGATGAGAAACAGAAAGTGCAGCGCTGATAGAGAAAAATGCACTCAGCCTGATTAAATAGAGCATATAGATGCTAATTCTTAGTGGAGCTAAGGAGATAAGTGAAGTTTGAATAGTCCCATTAGAGGGAAATCTCAGTGTGAAATAGAACTGTAAAGCGTCTTAATATCCCCAATATATGTGGAGAATGGAACATCTATCCTCTGTACTGAGCTGAAGCCATGATGGTTCTCCTCAGTAATCACTCGCCACAACCCAAAATCCATAGGAAAATAAAATACATCTTACTTGTTGATTTCTGATAAACGTTGAAGACATGGTTGGACATTTGGGGAAACACACTTTGCTGTCTTGCCGAAAAATTCTTATGTCAGTTCACAAACTGTTTGTGTGATGATACTGGAGAAGACAATAGCAGGCCTGGTTCTGTTTAGTGATACAAAAAGAAAAGTCTGCCTACAACCACCTCTGAAGTTATGCACTACTCATCTGGTTCGAATATAGAAAATATCAACTATAAGTATAGGATCAGTAAAGTGAGTAACTGGCTGTATCTTCATCAAAGCACCTGTCAGTGGACGGGATAGTTTAGGCAGCAAGTGAACAACTAGTTGTGTAAAAAGCAGGAAAAGAGGGTGATGGTGAAGAGTTAGGTGAGTTTGACAGGGAATAAATGATGATGGATAGACGACTGGGTCAGCTCCTTGGAGTGTTCCGGCTCTGCAGGGATCAGTATCTATCAGAAAAGGTCTAAGGAAGAACCAGACATGATCTGGTGACAGGCTAAAGGGCAGGCCAAGTTTCATCGATGCACATTACATCAAGTCTGCACCTTAATACTTGGAGGACTTCAAGGGCATGCTGCTAACATCTTGGAACCGGAGTACAACTCCCAGGGTGTAGTGGGATCCATGCGTCAACAGGTCAGGGCTGTTTTAGGAGCTATAGAACGGTGTATGCAGACGTAATGACTGGCTGACCAGTGTGTACTCAGTCATTCTGACTTTATTAGCTGGAATATTTCTTAGATGACAAGCAAACTTCATGTCTACTGTTTTTGTGTAGCTGGACTGACTGCTGCAGGTAGCTGCAGTAAGTAATGCTGATGTGACCTGGCATTGTTGTAAAACTTGCATTGAGTGCATTGAATTTTAACACAGCTTTCTCAAGAGTAGTGGAGTCAATACAACACCGAGAGCCGAGCTGACATGTCTGTGACGCTGCCATTAAAGATAGCAACCTCACTGGCAGCAAACTAGCGTAGTCTCAAAGCCACGCTGTCAGGGTGAGTTGTTTTTTTCATTTCAATTTCTTTTCCATCATCAAAATTGGCTTTAAGTGGAGATTGCACTAATTGTTGGCACTAATCGTTCATACCTGGAAAAATGTTGACGTTTTCCAAAATGTATGGTCTGTGCCACAACAAAGAAAAACTTTAGAGAGTAAAATAATGTTTAGTATGGCACTATTTTAACAGTCTGGCCTACTTAAAATGAAATTGGGCTGTATGTGGACCCTGGACTAAAATGAGTTTGATGTCCCTCCTATAGTTGGATGTGCAGTCACAAGTGGGTCTGGAAGTCTGACATGCAAACTGAACAGGGTCCAGGGAGGACGGATGGAAGTGATGCGCTGAAAAACAGTTTTTAAGCTATTATTGAAAACCTACCACTCACTGACCTTCATGACCCAGTTCAGAGTTAAAGTGGACTGATTTAAGATGTGATGACCTGAGGAGCTTTTTAACTGAAATATCAAAATATGAAAAAAAATAATAATAATTTTTAAAAAACTGAAAATGAGCATAATTGTTGATCTTTAACCAACACGCTTTTGCCTCAACTGCCAATTAAAAAAAAGAGTTTAGGGTTTTACTGAACATCTTTGATAATCTGTCAATTTTCACATATGTTGGTCATTTATTGCCTGATCAGTGTGTTGCACTCTCACCTCACATGGAGGCTATCCATAGTTAAAGTATATCAGAGCGTCATCCACAGTCAGAGTTGACACATTAACAATCTTCTGGAAATTAAAAATGATTTTTCCATTTTTGTTTGGAATAGCAACACATGCAGATGGAAGCTTATTGATAGCAAAATTGGACCAAAAGAGTGGTAGTGGTTTCTATGCTTGCATTTTTCCTAATTGGATGAAGAAGATGGGAGCATTTCGACGATGTTTCATTTGGTTGGAAACCTTATTCCAAAATTTCATGGACTAAAAACAGTATTGTCATTTAAACAGTCAGAACGCAACAAGCGTTTACCGTTTTCAACATTCATGTTCAAATAGAGTCTAACTTTTCTGGGGGGAACTTATCAGGTGAGCTTTATGAACTACAGAGTTTGTCTTCATTGTGATAACGTAGTAAACAAACACAAAAATTACTTTTTTTTACAGAATGTCTTTTCATACAAACTGAATTTGTCCCAATAATGACCAAGTTCATATTATCGCGTCAGCCGTATCATATTCATCAAATGAGCCTCACATCAGCCAGTTCATCGGTGTAGTGATGAACAAAGGGGGGGAGAGAAAAACAATAACGTTACTGAGCTCTAAATTGTGTTTGCTGATAGCGCTCCTGCTTGGCTGGCTGTTGATGGATATTACTTTGCGTGGCGTTCCCCGGGCCGCCGTGTGAAGCACTGCCTTTTGAAATGAACGATTGTGTGATGCTCCTCTTAAACTAGTTCAGCGTGGCATCATTCATCATCCGCACGCTGCCAGCGGGGAGCAGCAGCATCCCAGTGTTTTCCAGTCACAATGGGGTTATGGGGGGAGAATTGCTGTCTGCCACCTCACAATGCCTTGCTTCCCACTGAGCCACTGAGACAGCAGTATATCCACATTTCGCATACATCTGAGACAGCTGAAAACGCAGCCGAGCAGCTATTTTAAACACTATGTGGCCTGCATATTTTCTGCACTACGACTAAAAGATGAACGGTGAAATGGTAACATATCACCCACACAGAAACTGGGACTGTCACAGCATCTTGCTGTTTCTGAGCAACGTTCTCATCACGTAAAAGTCATAAGAAGACCGGCTGAGAGACGTCCACAGTCCGTACAAACAAATTTAGGCTTGGCAAATTGGAAAACTAAAGGTTTTTCCTCATTACCACCTGCTCTTAGCTGTTTTAGCAGGCTTATTTGCACTCAACTCCCCGGCTGTGTTTGGTTTACAGCTTTCCTTTTCAGCAGCGCATCTAAAATCCACACCTGTCGACTCTTCCCACCGCGACTGCCCGCGAACTGGAGAGCAAACTGTTTGCACAGGGAGCACACCATTGTTCGCCGCTAATTTAAGGCTGACTTTGGATCTTCTTTCACGGAGAAGCATCGCCCCACAGTGTAAAAGGCATCGCCGACCTCAGCATTTCTCAGGCACATCTGAACTCTGATTGCCGAAAACATCTTCAAGTGGCTTTTCAGCACAGTGTTATTGTCTGTGAATTTAATGGAGTCAACTTGAAGTGATTCCAAAGGGCTGCTGCCGCACTGCAAGGTTGTACCTGCGGTGGAAAAGACAGGGTGGAATGTTGGCCGTGAGAAAATGGCAAAAACCTGACTTAATGAAACTGATGCCTCCTTTTCAGCGTGGTCGTTCAAAAAGTGTCCGGTCAAAAGGAAAAAGAGGGGAGAGGAAACTAGGAAAAAGTGAACTAAGTGTTCTTTCAAACTAATATAAATTTCTGTGATTCTCAGAGGAAGGGTTGCAGGTTGGCTGTGAGAGGTCATTCACAATAAGTACGTAAAAAGGTTTTCAGCATTCAGTTTTGTAAATGAGTTTGTTTTACTCCCAAAAATATGCACCCATACAAATTTTTTATTGAGAAATGATCTAAACTGATAAAACAGGGTGATTCAATTTTGTTATAATTTTTCAATATGCACTAAACATTACCAATGGTGAGTACTCGGACATGCATTTGGATAGATGGTGTTGTATTGCTATTCCAGGCGTCTCTCAACTATAAAGCTACAAATTCCCAGTAGAACATGGACTGGGAATCATGACATTGTTGTTATTGTTGTTGGGATTTATGGTTGGTCATTAGCATTAAATTACTGGAAGTAATAAATCACTGGAAGTTTTTTCTGAAAAAATTCAATTATTATTGTAAGTACACTATGATTTACTCATTAACAACTCCTAAAGTAATTGATTAATTACTTAGAGTTAATAAATTATTTAAAAATAATGAATCTATTACAAATATTGATTTTAATGAATTCATTATTTATTCATTAATAACAAAAGGGGCACCACCAGAGAATCTGGAAATAACAACAGAGTCAGAGTTCCAACTTGAGGGCCGTTTTCAAAATGTTGCATTTTCAGTGACCTTGAGCACCATTGTTGCGTGAACGGACACCCAAAACGCAACAAAGGTTTTGCATTTTCACTTGGCATGTAAATGGGGGTCTAAATGAGAGTCACATTCATTGAGTGGGACATTCGCAAGAAGAATAACGCAGCATTCAAATACAGTGTTTTTCTCATTTTATTCTAGATGTCTGGGGTTAAAACTGTCAAATTGCAGGACCGTGATGAATGTTTTCTAATCAGCGTTGTTTAAATAAGTGTTGGGTAACTGTGGATGAGATATTGCGGACATTTATGGACTTCTGCTTTCTGCCTTTTGCTTTTAGATTCTTTAACAATTCACAAGAATAGACCAAGACCAGCTGTGATTGACTCTACAGCTCAATAATGTTATTGAAAAATATGCAAGTTAACTTATTGTACATCTGGATACACAATTAATATGCACTTCAGTGACAATATCGCTTTTTCACATTGAGATATTATTCCTGGAATAAATGTTTTGGGATATTCTTCTTATTCTTTTGAAAACATTTCAGTGTTGGGTGGGCCCACGAGATTATATGATTTTTAAGTAGGCCTGGGCATTCCTCAGTTTGAGAATGGCAGATATATTTTATTAAAACATTTATTCTAGCACTGAATGTCATGTAATTACAATATGACAAATTAGTGTTTCAGTAAAAGCCTAAAACATGACTCCTGCAGTCATTTTCTATTCTCAATTAAGCCAAACAGCCATTAACAATATCTTGTATTGTGAAAATACAGTCAGTCCAGCATTCTGCCAAATAGTACAACTCAACATGAGACAAAGCATGTGTGACGTGTGTGTTTGGACTTAATCGAATGAGTTTCACCCTTGACGGTGAAAGAGGGCAGCCCTGTTTCACATATTTATCGCATGGTGTTCATACAATACTCTCATCCATTGCGTGACCACTTCCTGTGATGATGTCAGGGATAATTTAGGGGCAGCCAAATATAAGAAATGTTTTCTTCCGGCTGTTCCCTTCCAATCATGGAGCTGTTTATCTGATCATTTCGTGTGAACTGTTGTTGGAAAAAAAAAAAAAGAGCAAAAATAACTGAATGCATGTTGTTGCTCTGTATAGTGTGAGCTATGACTCAAAACAGTGTACATCATGAACCGTGAGAGCTGTTAGACTGATAGAACCACCCACATAGACACAGTAACGCAACATTTGTCAGATCTGGACCTGGTACTGATGTGTTTTCAGTTGATCCGTGAAGCTAATATGTTGCTGTAGTGTGTCTTGGTTTTAATATAGTTTTTCTGTGTTCGGTTATTGTTTTGTGTATCTTCGTGGTGTCTTTAAAAGTGTCAGATACCTTTCTGTGCACGCCTATAGAATATGGGCCCTGTATACACAGCAACGTTTCAGGTGAAAAAGCATCTTTTTTGGAGTTTTCAGAACAATTTCAGAAAAAGTTTTCTGAAATGTTTTGCCAACATTTTCAGAAGAACGTGCTTTAACACTGCAACAGCAGAAACACTGAAAAATTGTGTTTTCATGTTAGGCCACAAGTTTTGTTTTTTACTGACATTATTTCAGTTTTTATCTTTCTAGACAGACACAGACTGAGGCTCTATTTAGACGACTACAAAAACAAGTGTAACCACAAGACGTTTGCCACGTTTGGAGCCACTGCAACTGTCACTTTTTCAAACCAGCTCTCGAGGTGGAACTTTTCTTTCACACTCGCAATTTCCCCCCCGCAGAGACAACTGGAGGCTACATGCACACCACCGCCATGGTAAATAGTTCTTTAGTTCTTCTGCTCATGCGTGAGTAATGAATATGGAGGCCTCTGGAGTGTCATAACTCAAAGTCTGTATTCTAGTTTTGTAGTCCATATTGGTAGATGTATAGTTGAGACTCACCCATAATAGCATCCAATTCATCAGGATCGGGTTGATCACCAAGATGGGGGTAGGGGGGCATACAACCCTTGATACACAATTGCCTTCTACCCAGCTTATAACCACAAAACCAACAATATCAACCATAATATCATAGTACACTTAAATTCATACCAATTTTCATTTAGAGATCATCTTAACACATTATTTTTATTCAACGATGTCTCTTTTTGTTTCCCTTGGACAACAACCACCCTGTAGGCAGGCTCTAGGTTTCTCACGTATTGCTGATATATGTCCAACAATCTTCTCGAGTGAACGTGAGCAGGTAAATTGAGTACCCAGTCGCCTCATCACAGGTGAGATTGGAACAAGCATAAATTGGCTGATGTTCTGCTTTTGAGTTGGATCCAGCATCCAAAGCAAGGATAAGCATGTCCAATTAGATCTTCCAGGTTGTGGGTCCTCCTGCGGTTTGTAAGGTGCCATTCGAGATTTACAAATCTCTTGCATCGTCAGGAGGCCTTCGACAAACTTCCTTTGGAAATCCCTGAACCCAGTGTATCCAAACAGGAAGTCCTTAATGGACAAAGCAGCCCTCACAAAGAATCTTGGAGACAGTGAATGCTTTCTGGTCTTTCACTGAAAAGGCAAGAGCATATCTGTTAAAAGAATCTATCACAAAGAGCAAACCCTTTTCTGATTTCTGATGTACTGTGCCACTTCTGTTCCTGTTCTGGAGAAGTATAATCAATCTCTAAGAGTTCAAGATTACTTTCAATCTCAGACAGTGTTGCCACAGTTACTTTGAAAAAGTAATATGATTACTTAATATGAGTAACTCCTTTAAAATGTAACTTGGTTACTGTACTGATTACTTGTTTTTAAAAAGAACTAAGTTAGATTACGAGTAACTTTCAGCAGCTACCAAAAACACCCCCCCACCGTCTCAATGTGACAACCGTTTTTTTCATAAACTCTGTGCTGATCACCACCTGGCCTCCTGCTGATACATATTTAGTCTTTGACCGACATTCTTTGTTCTGTTTATATCTGACTAACAGTTTTATTATCTGATTTTTACTATTACTGTTATTTATTTACCCAGTCATGTAGTTGTAGTCTATTTATTTATTTATGCGCTTCCTGCCCATATATCTTTTTACTAAGGAAAATTACAAAAATAATGTAACATCTCTGCAGTTGTGTTATTGATACAATGTTAAGGTTTAGTTTTGATGTTTGTAGGAATCTTTTGTGTTGGATTCGTAAACGCAATGTGGCCCACATAAGTTAATTGAGATCACCAGAACTGACACTCACTCATTGATAACGTCAGCCCACCCCCTTTGAGTGGATTTATGACTTTGAGAAGCTGATGTTCATGTTTTACTTTACACAGTCAGAGCATCCATGTACACAATGAGCATGTCCTCTCCAGATGTCTCATGTCATTCCCTGTGGCATCCTCTCAAACTGGTGAAATCGCAGTGGACAAATAAGGCAGTTTTGTCTTTATCCTCCGCTGGCTTTGGGATCTCGTGACAACCACCGTGCAAATCCAACACGGCAAACCACTAGCGTCCAGCCAAACAATCTGATGCCAAATAACAATAATTTATATGTGGTACTGTGTGGTGTGACTGCAGAGCTCACCACACACTAACCGATTATTCAGCAGAGAATCATAAACGTTTATAAAACTATATATATAGGTCTATGTTCTTAACGCTCAATACGTAGTATAAATCACCCAGGTACTCTGATGTTTAACTCCGGAGCAGAGAATTACTGACCAATCTACTGACCAATCAGATCTCTTGGAAAATGACCTGCCTATTTTTACAATATCCTGTATGATGCGCGGATTGTCCCGCCCACTTGGAATTGTAGAGCGGAGAGTGTTTCGAGCAATGTCTTTGACATAATAAAATGAATCCCTGTCACTGAGACTTTTAAGGAGGTTTTTGTTCTTGTTATTGACTTTTTCCCATGTCTGCTTAGTTCCATGAGGGTTGATCTGTAAAAGTGGAATAATAATGGTCACGTCTGACAGAACTGCCGAAACGTGAATTTATGGAACGCACATCTACTATTTATGGAACATCTACTCTGCCGTCACGGTGATGAATTATTTTTCCAACACAAAATGCATTCACACAGGATACAGCCTCAAAACAAACTGACGGAAAATATAAAGTTAAAGAAGAGCAGTGAAGAACAATAAAGTGAAACTGAGTGATCACAGTGACGTGCAGGTCCGTTTATATTGTCCAATGAATTAATACCATATAATCTCATGAAGTCAGGCATTAACAAGTCGGGAACTTTCTGGCTTTAGCTGCAGTAACAGCGTTGCTTTTAGTCTGGTTGGTTTTCAAACCTGTACTCTAGACGTCAGACCCCCTGCTGCTCTGCTCCTCTCGGAGCCGAACACAAACTACAGGATTTCTCGTCGCAAACATTGAACATCTTCATTATCTACGATCTCTCCTTCCGAGACCTTCCGAGTGGATGGAACCCGACAAAATTGCTGTTAACACTCCCCACACCACAGGAAAATCAGAAAACTATTTTTTTTGCAGACATCTAACAATCGGGCCTGTGCTCCCGATGCTCGGGAGGAGGAGGTCAGGACAGAAATCGACCCGATTATAGTGTGTGCCGGCCATAAGCGTGAGTCATTCTTGATCTATTATCAAGCAGCCCAATGGATTTTCCCTCAGCTTTTACAAAAGCCCAATTAGTCCTGCTGTAGGACAACTATTCTGGGTGTTCGCCTCATTTGATTTTACAATGACATTTTGTGTCCTCGGGAGATTCATCGGCTTCATTTTTGACTTGTCAACTGGTGATAAACATGGGTTAGTTTTGTATTACTAGTAGTATTACGGGGTACTGCAGTTAGTGGCAAACTTATCTACATTTCATGCCTGTAAGGCTTAGGATCATCATGTCAGATATGGCGGCCCCTTTTTTGTGAGTTGGTCAAGATTTGCTTTGACTGAGGAGCCTGTTGGCCCGTTTCCCTTTTGGACTACTTTGTTTCAGTATTCAAGTGATAAGATCTCAACATTCCTGAGGAGAATTGAGAGCATTGTGAACAAAGTTCTGAAGGTAAAGTAAATCTGTTCGCCAGTTTCTGGCGTCTCCAAAGGTATTTTCCGTCAGTGGTTTCATAAAGGTTGCATCTGGGTTTTGAATTGGATGGCTTGCAAGATCTTCACTACAGGACCCTTCCCACTTTTCATAATTTTCATCTGCTTTTTTTTTTTTTTTTTTTTCTTTTTGCTCGCACTCCTCTCCCGTCAGTCAAGCTTGCTCAATATTGCTCAAACCAACTGCTCCTCCCCAGGAAGTGTGTGGATGACACCAGAGAAAGCTTGCAACCTCCTGTAGTTGCTGCCACTAGTAAACATGGATGTTTTATGCATTATGTTTCCCACTGCTCAAATGATTGCTTCAAGTGTCTGGAAAGTGAAAGCTGTGTTGGGTGTATGTTGCACTTCCTGGACAGCATCACTCAGTTGTTCATCACTGGATTTATTTTCCTCTTCAGAAACACCAAATATCCTTTCCAGTGAATCACTTCCTTCTGGTAATACATCCATCAAGACATTTCAGTTGATGTTCTCGCTGTGTTCATGAGTGCTTTAGACTGAGGACCTTAACAACTCTAAGAGCTTTAATGGACTCAGAGATTTCTTCAACGACATCTTGTATTCCAGAACACCTTAGACTCAAATTGCCCTGTGGCCACTGCAGGTATTGTCGTCTCATAAGAGGGCCACTCCACTTCAACCTTCAAATATGACAAGAAAGCGCAATGTATCCGAAAGTTTACTTCTCTTTCAATCCCATACAACATAACATACTGAACTGAAAAATACAATTGTCACTTTTTAACAGTTAAAAAAAACACATTAACACACCAAAATGATTTTCAGTTAACTTTGAATTATCATCTTGAATACCTTACTGAAACCCTGTGATCAACTCAGAAATGCAACCCTTTGAACACATGTGTACCTTTGTTCTATTTCTTTTCAGACACGATGGAGCGCTTTTGCTCATAAAGATGAGCTACGTACAACATGACATACTAAACTGGAAAATACAATTTCATTGCTTTTTAACAGTTTTTCTTTTTGTTTGGTTTTTTTAACACAGCAAAGTGATTTTCCCTTACTTTGCATTATCTTGCATACGGGAACCTTGCAATCAGCATTAAAGTAATGTGATCCTGTTTTAGTTCTTGTCAGACACTACATTTGACTTGTACAAGGTCACAGTTCAAGCTAATTCTATCTAAGTATACTAAGTACGTCGCACTATAAGTCAATAAGTTCCATTTGCAACACACTGGGGTCACTCTCCACATCAGCTGAGAAGGGATCCGCAAACACCTGGAAAGTGTCACAATGTGCTTAAAGTTGGCGAAACACAGGTCAAATGCCTACTGTAGGCTTTTAATAGCAGAAGCATATTCATCAACACTGAATGCTGCATGCTCCTCCACAAGAGATCTGCATGTCTTGAAATGACTGAGGTCTCTTGCAGGAAGCCGAGTTTTCCACCGTTTCAGCTTTGTGTTGAAGGCTTCTACCTTTTCATAAGCTGCTGTGATGAGCTGAACAGGACCCTGCCGCTTCGGGTCAGGACGTTCAGCTCCCGTGTGATGTCTACTAAGGTCCATGACTCATTTTGGATCCTCTAATGCCGGGATATCCATTCTGCCATCCTCCACGAATCTCTTCACCTCTGATCTTACCTCAGAAAATCTCTTGAGGACATTTCCTCTGCTCAGCCAGTGCACCTCAGTAAGATACAGCACTTAATTTCCTCTGAAAAAAAAGCCCAAAACTGGCGGTGCTGTAAACTCCTGAACCTGTAATTTATACATTTAAGGACAACGGACATGACACCTTCATATTTGAGACATTTGAGAGTGTCAGAGTGTCAGAGCTGCGGCACCTTCCACAACCTGCCTGGCGGGAAACGGGAGTCAGCCCAGTTTGTCCCCCGCTGCCCGGTGTCATAGGGCAAGAGACTGAGCAGCAGACGAGCAGAGTTCTTCTTTGGCTTGGCGGCAATTTCTGGTCGGGTCAGCAGCAGCTGACCAGAGGCGTAGCGCCAGTTCTTCGTCGGTTTGACAGCGGTAGCTCAGCGGCAGCAGAACATCGGCTCAGCAGCGGCTTGGCGGCAGGGCCACGTCGGCTCGACAGCAGCTCCACGGAGGCCCGGTGGCAGTTCCTCGGAGGCTTGACAAGTGGTGCCTGGCGGTGGCTGAACGTCGGCTTGGCAGCGGTTCTTCGGCGACTCCTCGGTGGCTTGTTGGCGAGTCGTCGTCAGCGGTTCCTCGACGGCTTTTTGGCTGTGCGGACACAAATACAGCGCTCCTGTCTGCTGCTATAACTCCTTGGGAGGACTGCCACAGGAGCAACTTCACTCTATACTGGGAACTTCCACCAGTTAGCCCCCAAGCTAACGCACCAACTAGCAGCAGCCACAACAACAGCTGCAACTTCGCTCCACACTAGAAATTCTCAAGACAAGCTCAAAAGGTACTTTGTTCACTTGAGTAGGGTACGAGAATTAAAAATGCCTCCCAAGTCCAAAGCTGAGGTTAAGAATGATGAAGAGTTTGTGTCACTGTCGCAGGTATCTTACCTATTACAGCAGCAAAAAGAGATGTTTACTGCACTGTTAAATCAACAACAAGAAAACTTTAAGGGCTTTGTGAAAATTATCATGGACTCCACCAACACCAGACTAGATGGGCTCACAAGAGAGAAGTGGATGAGCTCAAATCTGAGCAAACCAAACATTCTGAAAGAAACAATGCAGTACAATCAGATGTGTTCAAGGTCTGTGACAGTCTTATGGTGGTAACCGATAAAATGGGATATTTGGAAAGCCAGTCTAAGAGAAACAATCTAGTTTTTGATGGGATATTGGAGTCAATAGGGGAGACCTGGGCAGAGTCAGGAAAAAAAATTAAGAAGGTTTTAGCCGAAAACCTACAGTTGCAGCAGGATATTGGCAAAAAAAAGAGCCCACCGCACAGGGAAGCCAGGAGGTGATAGGGCCAGACCCATTGTGGTAAAGTTTTTTAAATATAAGGACAAAGCCACCATTTTACAGAGTACCAGGATATTAAAAGGCTCCAAAATCTTCATAAACAGGGACTACACAGATGCGGTGAGGAGGAGGAAAGAACTGATGCCTGAACTAAGAGCTGCCAGAGCAAAAGGAGATATTGCGTACCTGAGACACGATAAACTTATCATCCGTCCTCGCAGCAGCACGCCAAAATAATACTATATACTGTATACAGACGAGTGCAACATTTACAATTACTGAACAAAAAAATTTGGTAGCTAACTTTGGAAAACACAGCGATCTGCAGCTTCATACATTTCAACACACTGAGCACTATTCTCACACTAAGGAAATTGATATTGATCCTGATAATAACTTTTTTTCTCACATCAAAGAAAACTGTAACTATTATACTCAGGAACAATTTAACAACATCATCAAGACAGAGAACAGTTTATCAATAATCCACCTCAACAGTAGAAGCCTTAACGCCAACTTTCAAAACATCAAATTCTTTCTAGGACAGTTCAAATGTCATTTTAATATTATTGCAATTTCAGAAACGTGGTTAAACAGTGATTGGGACAGTGATTTTGTAATTGAAGGGTATTAAATGGTGCACAGAAACAGACAGAACAAGAGCGGAGGTGGTGTGGCTCTGTTCATTGACAGGAATCTAGAGTTTAAGGTGGTGGAAGATATGTCAACAGTGGTGGAGAACATATTAGAATGTATCACTATTGAGATTTATATGAAGAAGAAGAAAAATGTCATGGTGAGTTGCATTTATAGAGCACCAAGCTCAAGCATGGACTTTTTTAATGAATGGTTGGAGGAATATATCTCAAAAGCAAATCAGAAGGTTATGTTCGTCTGTGGAGATTTTAACATCGATTTGCTCAATCCTAACAAACATCAGAAGGCAGATGAATTCATAAACATACTGCACAGCCTGAACTTATTTACAAAAATCACTAAACCCAGCAGGATCACTACTCATTCTGTGACATTAATTGATAATATATTTACAAATGTTTTAGCCAATGACATAGTGAGTGGATTATTAATAAATGATAACAGTGACCACCTGCCAGTTTTTACCATCTATAACAACAACTACAGAAACACTAAGAAAGATAATAAACTTAACTACAGGCGAGTCAGAACTGATGAATCCCTGGATAAACTAAAGAATGATTTTCAGTCATATAATTGGGAAGTAATTTATAAACATATTGATAATGCTTGTGATACTTTTTTGAATATATTTAAGTTACTATATAATAAACACTGCCCAATCAAACAATGCAGTAAGAAAGGAAGGCATGATAATCAATGGATCACAAAGGGGTTAATAAATGCATGTAAAAAGAAAAATACATTATATAGGGAATTTATGAAACATGAAACCATTGAGGCAGAAAATAAATACAAGAAATATAAAAACAAACTAAGTAATATAATGAGAACATGTAAGAAGGACTATTACAAGTAAATACAAGAAAATAATATTAAAGGTATTTGGAATGTATTCAGAAGTATTATTAGAAATGTTCCTAGTAAGGACAATTTTTGTCATGTAAAGTAATGTAATTTTTTTTGAGTTGTGTCGTTTTTTTTACATGTTCGAAATAAAAACTTCAAACTCAAACAAACATTTGCTGCAGTGTTTGTTGATGAATGATACAGTGCAGTGCACAACAATTGCTGGATCTGCATTGTCCTCCTCTTACTTTCTCTGCACCAGCGCTATCAGTCTGTTTTTTCTTTCTAACTTGCCATAGAAGGTGCTCCATCAGTGGCAATGCCGACCAGTCGCATCCATGGCAACCCTGCGCGTTCAATGGCGTCAGAGCTGCTGAAAACTGTCCTTGACTATAGTGTGTCTGTGCATAGGAGACACACTTAGCAACTCTTCAGTCACTTCAAATTGTTCATTAATTCTTCTGATGGAAAACGACTTGCTGAGTCGTGTCGCTTTTATCAAGCACCACAAAGTATGCAGTGAAAGCGCTCACTTCAGTATGTAACTTGACACTTGACATGTCTCCAATCCGCTCTGCAATGATGCTTGCCGACAGACAAATATTGCTACACAAGCTCATCTTTCCTGGACACAGGTATTAGCAACTTGTAACATGCAGTCTTTCAGGAACTGTCCCTCAGCGAATGGCTGTCCTGCTTTGGCGATGAACTCACTCGCCACATGGCTTCAACAGCAGCATGAGCTTCCTTCCTGGTTTTATGAAGCATATTTTGCTAGGATGTTAACCCTCACTGTAGCTGCACAGCTCGTTGTTTGCTCTCATCTCTCTGGTAATTCTCATACTGTTCTCCATGCCTGGTTGAGTAGTGGCACTTCAGATTATATTCCTTGAGAAAAGCAACTTTTTACTTTGCAGATCAGACACGTACCATTTCCACCAAACACCACAAAGAAATACTGCAATGTTCATCTTCCTTAAAATTGTCTGTGTTCATCATCTACTTACCTTTGTGGCCTGGAACAAGACATCTATGCTGTTAACAGACCCAAATCGTGCTCGATTCCTCAACAACTCACGCTCAACCTTTGAAATTACCTTTGATGTCACGGAAATACTTTACATTTTTTTTAAAACAAGTTTGTTTGTTTTTTTCAATCATGTTCAAAGAGTGTAATTTAATTTGGTATGGAATAAAAAAATTTTTTTTAAATAGCTGGGTGGTAAAAAACTAATGGCTGATTAAATGACTTGTTTTTTTTATATCAGGCATGTATCCCCTTGACGCAGACTGTTCCGAATTTGCATCAAACCACTTCCATTCCAAATGCAGCCAAATTAGCATCTGTATTCCTCCACTGCCTGTTGATTACTGATATATACCTAGGAACCTTTTGCAAGCATTAGTTTCTCATAGAACCGGAAGGAGGGAACACTACATACTGTTCAGGTTGGCTATACTCGTGCAGCACCCGCATTTCTGGAGCACAAACTTGGATAAATTGTCTGATTTGAGGTAAGTTGTGCTAAGACAAAAATATGTACTGTCTTATTGCGTACTTGTATTGCTGACATAAGGAGGTAGAGTACCTATGACAAATATTTTTGAAGATATTTGATGATTTCGGTTTGTCGCTAATTTGCGACATTCGGTCAGAATGGCTTTGTTCCACCATTTTTCAGTCATAAGTAAAGATAAGATAAGAAATACATTATTTGTCCCACAGAGGGGAAATTTGTTTCAGCAACAGCTAAAAAGGAATATATATATATATATATATATATATATATATATATATATATATATATATATATATATATATACATACATGGGCCTGTACACAGTACAGATAGAAAGAGGGACAGAAACAAACCCAGTTTGAAACCAATGTGTTGTCATCCAGCGCTGCAGAAGCATGATAACGAGCCATTCATTTGATTCAGGTGTGTTGGAGCAGGGACTAGTTGACCTCTGCCACTGAAGGAGCTGTGCAGGAGGATCATGATAATTAGAATCATTACAGAAATAACAGTGAGTTATAAATGTCATTTATTTTTATTTTATTTTAAAATATATATATATAAAATAAATTAATGTAATTCATTTTTATTTTATTCAAAAAAGATTATATAAAAAAATAAATAAATGTAATTTCTGTTCATTATTTTTCTGTAGAACTAAAAATGAATGCAGCAACCTTGTCTGGAAAGCCAGCAGGAGGACCTGGGACCAGGGCTCCACCTGTAGACAGTGAAGACAGCTGTCTCAGTGACCGTGGGGACAGTGATGAGGAATACACTCCTAAACCAGGCGAGTAAATAATACGTTTGTGCAAAGTTTCAGCTTGTTTGTGACATTTATGGATGTAACTATGTGTCCACATTGAATAGATAAAAATGTCTCTTTTCTTTTTTCTACACCAGGTGATGAGAGCAGAAGCAGCAGGCAAACTATAGCCTGGAAGACTGTAAAGCAGCAGAACCCTGCAAAGGAGGTTCCAGTTTGGCAAGATACTCTTCCTGATGCTGACTCAATGGGACTGCCCATTCAGTATTTCAGACACTTCTTTGATGCTGAAGTTTTGGAACAGATTGTGGCACAAAGCAATCTGTACTGCACACAACAGAATCCAAATTGTGCCCTCAAATTAGATCAGACTGAATTGGAGCAGTTTCTTGGTACTGCAGTGTAAATTAGCCTCTTTCATTTGCCTCGGTCAAGGATGTACTGGTCCAGTGCAAGTAGAGTACAGCAGGTGGCAGACGTAATGTCCCGAGACAGATGGCAAGAAATAAAACATTACATTCATTTCAGTGACAACGTGGCACCCACCAACGATGACAGGATTTTCAAAATCAGGTTACTTATTGACTCACTTCTCCCCAAATTTCAGGCTCTCCCTCAAGATCAAATGTTGTGTGTTGATGAGCAAATGGTTCCATTAAAAGGCAGATCAGCCCTGAAACAGTACATCCCAAAAAAGCCCCACAAATGGGGAAACAAAATGTTTGTGCTTTGCGACACAAAAGGCCTGGTGCATTCATTTGACATATTCACAGGGAAAATTGATCCTGCACCAGACCAAACACACATCTGAGCCAGTGGTAACATTGTGCTAAAGCTTGCACAAGTTATCCATGATAATGTCAACCACCTGCTGTACTTTGACAACTGGTTTTCCTCCTTGGATCTGTTTGTTGCTCTTGCAAACAAGGGGATACCAACACTTGGGACCGTGCAGCAAAATCGCCTGCGCGGGTGCAGTTTCAGTGCAGACTTGGAGATGAAAAAGAAAGGAAGAGGGGCATTTGAAGAGCAACAGGCTGTTGTGGATAACGTGGGCGTGCGAGCAGTCAAATGGTTTGACAATCCAGGGATGATTGTTGCCAGCACGTTTGCCAGCGCCCAGCCCGTTTCCAACATAGAACGGTGGGATAGAAAACTGAAAAGGAATGCGTCTGTGGAATGCCCAAGCATCATCAGCCTGTACGACAAGTTTATGGATGGCGTTGATGCTCTTGATGCACTGATTGCATATTACCGCATCCACATCAGGTCCAAAAAGTTTTATCACAGGTTTTTATTTTCATTTTGTTGACATGGTCATTGTGAACAGCTGGTTGTTATATCTGAATGATAGTGAGTCAATGGGCGTTCCTAGAAAGAAGAAGAAGGATTTGCTGGCTTTCAGAGCATCCATTGCCCAGGGCCTCTGCATGGAAGGGAAGGATCTGACGAGGAAGAAAAGGGGATGGCCTTCACTGGATGTTGACAGGCAGTTTGAGATAAAGAAGCGTCGAGGTCCAGCCAAGGACACTTCAGCACAGAAGCTTCAGGAAGTCTGCTCAGATGGTGTGGGCCACTGGCCATTGGTGGAAAAGGGGGGGGGGGGGGGGGGGGGCAATGCTGCAAACTTCCAGATTGTAAGGGCCAGACTGTGTACAAATGTGCAACGTTCATCTGTGCCTCAACAAAAACTACAACTGCTTTTTGGAATTCCACCAGTGACTGAAGAAGTGACAAGCTGAAGTGACTGAAAATAAATACTGAAATGTTTGTGATATCAATAAAATAATCTTCTTACCTGAAATGGGAACCGCTGCTTTCTTTTCACCATAAATCCCTGTTGTCGCTAATTTACATCATACCTGAATTTATATCTATTTTATGCTCTATAATTAAATTAACACTCCTTAATTTACCATCTACTTCAAAGCAAAAACACATAGTTTTTTTTTTTCATAATTGGAAATCGTCAAGGGGGTATACCAGCAGTTTGAGACCCCTGCCTTAAACCAACATGAATGATTTAATGCCACCAGAATTAAAAAATGTGCCATGATGTCCCGTCTTCTCTAAAGACATTGTGGACTTCAATCATCCCCCTGGTGACATTTCTGCACTGAATTGACCCATCAGTAGGCAGTAACACAGTGGTGCCATGTTTTTTGGACTCTGCATGTTCTCCCCGTGTGTGCGTGGGATTTTCCCCCAAACACCACACAGAGAGGCCATTTGAGCCCAGGACCTGCTCACTGTGAGGTGAGAGCACTAACCACTGCTCCACCGTGCAAAGTCGTCTGGGTCAGAAAAAAAATTTGTTAAATCAATTCCAGCTTTGCCTCCATTTTTCTGTAGCACCCCGGCACTCTACAATGGTGTAAGACAACCAGTCTTTGGACTTGAACGCTGGGGTGCTGGGAGTCCTTAGACAGGTGGACAGAATGGTGTACCTACAGTATATTGGGTGAAACTTAATTTGCTGTGCATATAAGAAACTCCCCAATATTTCTACACTAACTATAGGTCTTTCAACCACAATGCTATTGAAATATTTAGAAAAATCACCACGAAAAAAAGTGAAAAGAATCATTACCAATTGAACGTTCCCTTTCGTAATAATAGTGCTCAGCAGCTTCTTCCATGTATGTGTCTGGGTTGCTTACCTTGAAAAAATATTCAAAACTTGCATCTTCCACACACGGTCTGGGGCCTGTGTTAAAGTGGTAAAAAATTTTATTTCCCCACAATCCCTGTGACCATCAGTGGAAGTCAGCTGTGGACGTATTGCCTCTATAGTAATTGTGCACGAGGTTGCTTGCTCATTAGCAGTTAGCCTGCCAGCCACAGTAGTTTGCCAACGAGCCACATCACCAAGTATATAACACCATGTTTCCAGTGGCAGTCTCCTTCCAATTATCCAAAAGAAGAAAGGCTGCTTAAATAAATTTAACACAAATTGCGGCGTGTGTAGAACGTTCAGCATTTGGCAAACTGATGATCTTGGGCTGCTCGCTAATTGGAGTTTTCACATGTTTCCGAGTGAGCCACACAACATGGCAGGTCACCCTATAGCAAGAACATCTTATAGGTTCAACCACCAGGAAAACAGGTGGACAAACTTCATGGCCTACTACCCACCTATCACCTCGAACAATGTGTCACCCACTATTCCACTCTCCAAAACCACTGTAATGGTGATACAATGAAAGGAGAAAGGTAGGCATGAAAAATCTCTTTAAGAGGTGCGCTGGGAAAAAAATGGATTCCTTGCTTCAATGAATCTTAAAATAAGAGATGGCATCCTGTGTGAGTGGAAGAGAGAGGAAGAGAGACAGAGCAAGTAGACTTGATGAATGATTGATCAAATGTTCTGTGTTTTTCAGACAAAGCAGCACTGAATAAATTGTAAACTCACTAAGTCAAAGGGATGCCTGTGAACTCCTTGGATGAATGCTTTAAAAAACAACAACTGAGGGCATGTGTATGAAAGAGAGATTGTAGAGGTTCTTAATAATTGATCAGTTGATCAGTGTCTTCCAGATGAAAGTAGCCTTGCATAAATGGTAAAACCTGACAAAAGCTGGGCCCCAAACAAGCTCTCTTCCAGGTCATAAAGGAACACCGTTCAAGATAAAGTCTGATGAATAAATGAACAAAACAACAAACACGGCCAACTCACTGTAAAATTGATGAGTGGTGGTTTATACTGTGATGCCATTTTTTTCCAAAACGTATCAGAATTACGTGAGATGATGCCTTTATTTCATCAGCAAAAATAAAATGGCTTACCAGCCGCCAGCACATGTTTACAATTGTCCTAATAAGTGTGCACAGTGTGTGAGCAAGTACTTCGGAACTACACACACTCATTAAAACAGCAAGCTGGCTGACGTGAATTAGTCCGAAAACACTACTTTGTTTAATTATGTTATCAACTATATACTTGCAAATACCTCAAGGTTTTTTAATTCCTTATTCATGCAGGCGGTTTTAATGCATAGCTGGATTTCGAAGTAGTGAAGCATATTGCTAATAATCTCTTATGCTGGTATTGCCCAGTCCTAACCCTGAGGAACCCCTACCCTGCATGTTTTATATGTGTGCCTCCTTGATTGATCCATTTATTATGTATTCTTCATTCCCCATAGGGTAACAGTGGACTGGAGCCTCCCCCAGTTTAAAGTGTATCACCAGTGGAGTTACCCGGAGATATGTGTTTCGATAATGGCTCGAAGCGGGAGTGCCTGGAAAAAAGTCATGAACTCATGAACGAAAGTCCAAAACCGGACCACGGTTATCTTGCTGTTGGATAGGAGTGCTCATCACTGCAGCACCACGACACTGGTAAGTCCTCTGAATACTCTTGATATTGTCTGGATGATGCGTTGCGTTAAGTCTTGACTCCCCTTTGTGGAGGACTAGGGTTTGAATGTGTGCAGCACGAAGAGAATCCGGAGAAAATAATAAATAAATAAATAAATAAATAAATAAATAAATAAATACCTGATGAGTCTACACTGAGTTGTAGTAACTGTGGCAACAAAGTAGCGAATGAATAATGACATGCTTTGATCTAGATTACATTACGGACAGGCTCCAGCCCTCAGACCTCACTCATTTTAATAACCCATTAGAACCAACTCAATAGAGAAAATCGAACTATTTACATGTACTTTCACTGAACATATAGATTTCGGATGGTCCTGATCCACATTGGAGGTTAAGATCTGCATAAATTTGTTCGCCAACTACAATGAGCCCCGACAGGAGGAGAAAGCAGAGTCATGGGCCATGCACACAAATACAGGCAGGAAATGGTCTACTGAGTCTCAGCCTCATCTTTGGGGCTGTTCATGACAAGATTTGACCTGACCCTTTGCAACCGTATCAGTGATTGTTAATCTATCCATTATCTATACCCAATCAATGCCTGGTAGGACCACGGGAGCAATAGTCGATGCATGCTGACATTGAGAGAGAGGCAGCGTACATCCTGAACAGCTCATCTGTCCATCACAGAGATAAAACAAATTTCACTCAGACATGTCAATTTAGAGTCACCATTTATACTTGGAAAGTATGTCTTTAGATCATGGGAGGTTGTTGTAACATCTGAGTAGAACTCACACAGGCAAAAAAAAAGGAAACTCAAATGTTTTTCCCACACAGTAAAGGGCCCACAGTTTTGAACCATAACTGCGAGACTGTGTTAAGGATTTCACCACTGTGCTATTCTCCTAATGTTGAAAACCACATCTGAAGATCTATGCTGGCACTGATTGTTTCTCAATCTCAGGGTAAAGTTTTATGTCATCGCTCCACCTATAGATAACCGTGCGACCCTCTCCGCCACGTCACTTAACAACAACAATGGTGGACTATATGCTCCGGGTCATGCTGCAGAAGCTACTGATGAAATTTGGTCTAATGAGGCGATATGTTGGAATTGTCGATTTCTCTCTCTGTTTTTGGTGTATTTCTGTGGCAGCATGACAGCGCCACCTATAGGCCAGGCATATGCACTAGATCGTTTTATGTAGTTTTCATGGTGTTGCATGGATGCAGATGTTTCCCGTGTGGACGGGAAACTTTTTAAGAACGACATGTAGAAAAAAGATCCTTTTGGCTCTTGTTGACGAGCTGTAAACTGAAACTTCATCCTGTTTCTTTTGGTTTTGCATATAAACTGTCGATAGTTTGTTTGTTTTTCTAAAAACAATACTAAGTCGACCTTTGTTGACTATTTATATCAAATTGACTGAAGAAAAAACAAAGGATGACTTGATACAACACATACTACTAAAGTATTTATAGAAGCTTATTTCTGTCAGGGTTTGTGTGACCTGGTTTGTGTTTTTCCTTTTGGTTTTTGTGGGTCTATCTTCTGTTTTTTTGTTTTCCTTCCATCTGTGTCTTGTAGCTCCAGTCTGAGTTTGAAACATCTTTTTTTGTTATGTCTTGTCTGGAGTCTTTACTTCTGTTGCCAGTATTTTTCTGTTCAGTGTTTACCCCGACCGTGATGCGCTACAGTTGTGCTTCCCCACCTCACTGTTCTCAGTCGGTGGTGTTTGCCCTTTGTTTCCGTGACTTTGTCTGTTTTACCCAACCAGCTCTGTTCACCTGCCGGCTGGTTGTAAGGTTTTTCTGTTGTAGGGTTTATTCTTGAGATTTTTCTGTGTATACATTTATGTTTCTCCTCTGCATGTTTAAGCTTTGCTTTATCGTTTTTCATACGGTAGGATGGTTTCCAGTATACATGTCTTTTGTAAAGGAATCAGATTATGCAAAATTCACTTTCTGATGGTTTTCCAACAGTAATATGCATCCCCATACCTGGAATGACGCCCCTGAAGTGAAGAAAGTCTGTGATCTCTCTCCCTGGTTTGTTTCAAGTTTTAAAAAAGTGTGTTGCTCCAATGTGCGAATCAGAAATCAAACCCTGTATAGTGTCAAGTTTTGATGGTTTAGCCAATCCCAATCAAGGTAGGACCTCCCTTTGACCCCCCCACAATTAGGTAACTCTGCTCTGGCACATGGTGCCACAAGAGGAAGTACTTCCTCCTCCTCTTCCCAAGATGGGCATGTGTGGGCGGAGACAGTCCAGCTCACACAGACACAGCAGATTCTGAATGCAGCTCATATGATCTTGCTGAAAATCAAGGAAAAGCTGGATTTGGGGCAATAAACTTTGAATACAAGGTTTTTGCACCAACGAGACCCATGTGGAAGTGTTGAAAAGCTGAATAATATGACTCCTTTAAACAACTTGATGTTAAATAATTGTCCTTTTAACTGTTGCTTTTGTGTGGGTCCAACCCAAACAGCAACAATTACATCATTGAGGGGCACTCAGACAGAAACCTAATCAAACATGTCCACATTTAGACTCACAAGACATTTAGAGTCAGTAATTGGCCTAATCGGGCACACATGTCTGTAGACCATGTAAAAAAGCATCTCATCCTCATGCAGCCATGCCAACTCTGCAAGGCCGTAGCCAGGAGTTTTCCGGGGGGGGGGGGGGTGAACTCAACGTGTGGCGTTCATATTTGGTAACTTCCACATTTCTTCTACTTACTCCTAAACTAGTCATGCTAAATATAAAATGGTCAGTGAAAACACAATCAATAGTTGTTGTTAATATTTTGATTAATTCTGTAAAAAGATCTGTAAAAAGAAAAGAAAAGAAAAGAAACGAGTATGCTTGACTTTTCAGCTTTAAACATTTCTCATTTTAACTGAAACAAAGATGAATCTTGGGTTTATGTTTTGGAAAGGTATCTCTTACTCCCAGTCCATGTGATAAATTATAAATCAAAACATAAAATAATTTGATAGCTATGATCAGAAATATAGACACATGGAAAAATATGGATTTGATCACATACACTACACACAAAACAAGTGAAAATGACAGCACAATCTTTTCTTTTTCTGTTGGTCTCAGTTTATATAATGTAGCAAAACCTTTACCATTCTAATGAGAAATGAATCCAATTTAGAGAAAATGTTAGGTTACAAATGGTCAATCATTTTTATATTATTTACATGTAGATGACACCTAGTTGTGTTTATTTAAGTGTCATCAATGTAAAAAGAAAAATGAAAAAAGAAAAGTATGGGAAAAGGAGCTGAAATGCCAACAGAGCATGTTGCAAGACAATTACTGTTTTTGCAATGACAGTGATCACAGAAAAAGATGACATCTAAGAAACAGGATCGCAAGAACACAAGCAAAACATCCCAGGGCAACATAGTCAACACAGAGGAGAGGTAAAAAAACAGACAAACTGTCCCCAAGCCACAAAAGTCAAGCCCAAATGATGTACTGCTGTCACCAGGTGAAGACAATCACACACTCGGGCACAGGTGAAACACATCAGGTAAGGGCTCAGCAATCAAAAACAAGGAGGGGAAGTCATTGGGCCTGAAACACGAGACAGCCTGAGGCCACGTTTACACGTACTCTGGTTTTTCCATCCATCCATCCATCAATCTTCTCCCGCTTATCCGTTTCTGGGTCGCAGGGGTAGCAGTCTGAGCACTGTCACCCAGATCACATTGGACCCATTAAGAACCTTTCCTGCAGGTGGTGAGCCCACGGGAAGGTGGCGCCCGGCGTGGGACATGAACCCACTACCTTGAGATTGCGAGTCTCATGCTCTACCAACTGAGCTTGCCGGGGTCTGGTTTTTACAAAAACGGATATTTCCCCCTCAATGTTTAAAAAATTCTTTATTTACACGGACTCGCATATACACCTGGTTCAAAGCTACTCTGAGCATGCCAAACCTGTAGGGGGCAGTGTAACGAGGAGCATGAAGATTTGATAGCCAATCAAAATCCTGTAAAAAAAACACGACGTCACGAATTGTGTCGTAAATATTCGCCTACCCCCATTTAGATTCAACCGGGGACACAGAGTTTATCCAGAGCTCCACGGCGGCCGGAGTTTTCAAGAATCATTGTTTGTGGTGAGTCGTAGCTGCGTTTATGTGTAAATGCGAGGCCAAAACGCAGAGAAATATCACCGTGTTTTTTTTTTTCAAATACCCGGGTACGTGTAAACGAGGCCTGAAACTTTAAAATAAAACAGAAAGGAAACAGACAAGACTGAAAATCTGTATTGTGACACTTTCAAGTGTGAGTGCGCTTATCAAGGGTTAAATAAACCTTGCAAGGTCATGTTTATGGTTTGAGTTTAGTTGTCTGCATTATAATCTTTAAATTGGAGTTATGGAGGAGGGCTTATACACCCATGTCCCCTTTAAATCCAGTTGTCAGTATGTTTCCAACCTGTGCAGTGGCAGAGGTAAGCCCAGCAATATTGTAGTTAATGGCTGTTAACATTAACATGGTCAAACAGCTCTTCTCTTTGATCCCCCAGTGCAGAGGTGGATCAAAGAAAAGCTTTGCAAAAGGTCTGGGGCCTCATTTATAAAGGTTGCTTACGCACAAAACGGGTTCTGAAAGATGCGTATGCCACTTCCCACGCAAAGTTTGTGATCTAAAAAAATAAAGTTTGCAGGAGAATGAGCGTACCGGTACGCAAACTGGAGACAGAGGAACCTGGCAGCACTGAGGGTGAGGTGATGAACTGAAGCCTGATTTATCTCATAAATGTCATATCTTCAAATATCAGACTTACAGATCCACATAGTCATAAACAGCCAAGCTGCAGTGTATAGATGTGTTTCTTTAGTGGAACGTTACTACTGAATCTGCAGCACGATGTTCATATGTCATAATTTCATCTTCAAATGATAGAGAGCGCTGGATAGAACTGATTGATTATCAATTGTGACAAAGTGTGTAACAATCAGTCTAATTTCAGAGTAAGCACATAAATACCAGGGTTGTGTTCCAGCTGCTTTTATTAGGATTTACAGCTATAACGTACAAATATACTAAGCTGTATGTACACGGTAACAACTAAGAGTGAGTCTCTGGGAAAGTCTCATGCAAAAGAAACTGCAATTAAGATGATTTACCAATGGGTTACATGTTAAATAAAGGAATTATAGATTTTATATTGCTTATTTTATTATCATAAATACGTGATATGTAATACAGTTTGGTATATTTTTACGTTATGGCTGTAAATCCTGATAAAAGCCGCTCGCGATACAGTCATGTGCTCGGGACGCACCGCTGCTGGAGACAGACGACCTCCTCGTCACCCTCCGCCTCCAACTCTCAAGTGATTGAGGATAAAACACAAAGTCCACTGAACCTTTTTACAAATCTCTGTTCAAATATTTAATTCAGACATTGAATAAACAGATAAAACTGAACTTTATCGGTCTGCTGTGTCTCCACCAAAATGTCTCCTTCCCTCTCCGACACTCTGACACACGCTGACAGCCATGGGGCCTGTTTTTGCGCCCAGCGGTGTGCTCGGGTGTTTCCCCCACCATGATGTCGCTCTCCTCTGACCTCCACGGTCCGTGTACCTTCCGGCCATTCGATTTTCGTTTTGATGTCGGAGAACGAAAAACCGGAAACCATCCGATTTTCGTTTTTCGATTTGATATCGGGAAACGAAAAACGGGAGACAGCTCGTCTCCCGTTTTTCGTTTTACAATTGAAAATCGAAAAACGGAAATCGGACGGTTTCCCGTTTCCCAATATGCGTTTCTTAAACAAAAATCGGGAAATAAAATACGACCGTAATTCTTTATTTCTAGTTTGATTTGCCGGAAAACCCGGACCCTCCACCTTAACATCAGATTCTTCTTCTCCACCTCTGCAGTCACTGATCTCTCTGTGGCTGTCACACTACTTACAGCGGTGATGACGCGCTGCCGATTTCTTTTATTAGTGAAGACACTAACTGTGACACCAAATAATATAATTTTCCTGACTTCCACCTCTTCCATGAGTATTTCACTCTCCCTAAAATTCCTTTTCTTCATCTTTTCTGTCAGGATTTAGCGTCAAATGCCGACGATCAACGGGCCTTGCATTGATCATTTACGGTAGAAAGTGGGCGTGTTGAGGGCGGGAGATGAACTGCGCAACTTTCCAGGTGGACTGGGATCTATACCTGGATGTTTACCGCAAAATACTTTCACTCCGAGCAAAGCTTTTTTATTTTATTATTATTATTATTGATGGAAAGGTTTTAGAGGACTCTTCCTTCTTGTAGTCGTCAGTACTGTATCAACAATAGTTGCAGATTCATGGAGCAGCCAATCCCAGACAAACTGGCAGTTCTATGAAATGTGCACCTCATCCAATAATTCCTTTCAGAGCAGAACGATTGATTTCAAACAGTTTGGAGATGATTAAATCCTTTGCCAGATTCAACAACAGTTACAAGTAGGGGTTTTTTTTTGTGTGTGTTTACTAACGGCCTTGGACAGTCCTTCAAATCTCAGCTTGCTGACACAATAAACTTCAAAAACAAAGTGGGAAAATAGATTTACTTAAAGAAATGAAAGACAAGCTACTATTGTGGAGGCTCTGATTCACAATTGTTTGAATTTAGAAGTTAAATAAAATACTGCTTTGTAAATTGTCTATAACTGCTAAGCTGCCATGAAGCAGGCCAAAATAGTTTCCAGCAAAAAAAAAAATAAAATGAATCATGTTAGTTTTAAAAGCCTGCCATTCTGTTTGTGATCGTTGCTGTTCTGCATCACTGGCAAATTGTCTTGTCTTGAAAATGAGAAGTGGCGAATTCTTTCTGTTTGTTTCATAAAGACAAGTTCCTGGCACAACGTTTTCCCGGCTTGATTCTCCAATTTGTGAGGCTCAGTGTGATCTGGGAGCCAAGGCCTTTGTTTGATTTCTTCTTTTTCTCTCCAAACGTCAAACTGAGGAAACTAAGAGAAAAAAATGTTTATCCTCAAAGCCTTAATGCCTGAAGACACCATACTTTGACAGAGTGTCATTAGTTTGCTTCTTTCAACATACGTTTAACTGACAAAACCTTTCCAAAGTAACTATGATTTGTGTGTGATCGCATCGACAACACTGACAATAAGGACTTATAATCCAAACACTGTGTGTTGTCTGAACGTATACGATTAAATCCAGCAAGAATACTGTATGTCTAAAAGGAAACTCATCTCAAGGCTCAGCTGGCTCTGGTGAGCAGGAGGAATTTGATCAGAAGGCATAAGCATTTCTTTCCATTAAAAATTCGCCTTTTATCAGATGTGCAGCAAACATAAAACAACTCTGATGGAAAACGTAAAGAGCTTGAATAAAGTAATGCCGTCACAAATTGTCCATAAAATCTGCTTCACGACTCACCCTAAATTTGTACGATCTGTTTAATTTGCGGAGAGATTACTTCTTTAAAATACTGCATTTATTTCTATCCACAGTCTTTAAATTTATGCATTCTGCATTTTCACTCTCGGTTAATATAAAGTGAAGTCTAACCCATAACACCCCAAAGCTTGTTCTGCCGGAGCCTGGCGAGCTGAGCCAGTGTCGTATAGCTTTCAGCCTCAAAGGTCATTCACATTTACATTCAGTATAATTTGCGAGTTGTTTGCATCAGCATATTGTCCAAGCAATTAATGCTCTCTTCACCCATGCTCTGGAGGAAATATCCCCTGTAACACACACAGAGAAAAACAAGTATTCAAATGTCTTAAAAGACAAACTTTACTGCAGAGGTGCAGATATAAAAAAAAAAAGAAAAAAAAAGTTTTGGTTTCAAACTATATTTGAATCCATATTCATTTTTCCTCCAGATTTGGATTTGATTACATTACAAGGGGGCAACATCTGACAGCTGTTCTGAGGCAGACAGACTCTTTAAATTACAGGAGGCTGTGCCTCTTAAAATCATCTATATAAACAAGCAACAGTAGAACACTGGGACTAACCAATTGTATAAAAAGGTGGATTTTGTGATCAGAAACTAATTACTACAGTCATTGTCAACACTCCTTTGTCACATAAAAGCCCAGAAAGAGTGTCAATATGACTTTATACAGCAATTTACAAGAGCGGATATCATGCTATTCACAATTGCGAGGTGTGGGGGGAAATAAAATGCAGCCGGCTGAATGTATTTACAGCATTCAACTAAATAGGCAGGTGGGCTGAGAGCAGAAAGTGTGTTATATCAAAGCAGTGTGAGCTAAAATGACCTCGGTGACATGCTGGAACAGTGCGCTACTGCAGCAGGTCAATAGGAATGAAAAGGAGACACAGCAAGTATCAAGCTGAAAGCAAATGCAAGAATTTTAAATGAATTTCTGAACTGAAAGAGGAGGCAGGGTAAAATGCGTGATTGCAAATGTATCTGCAATTTGCTGAGAGAAAATCATCTTTTAAAACATGACATTTCCACCTCTCTGTGATCTGTGTGACGGCAGCACTTGATTTTTGAGAAAAGGAGAGTCAGATAAAATAACAGTTATTCTAAAAATTATGTTCCCGTACAAGCAAACCAAATTTGGAAGGAACAAAAAAAAAAACTCTCTCGTACGATTTGGAAACAAAGAAAATACATAAATGGCAATGATGTGTTGATTTGTGACGTGTATGTGATACATCTCAGAGGTTCTCCGAGTTTCAGATACTGAGGCCACCTGGAAAGAAAATTAACCAAGTAGTAGTTTTAAAACGGTTATTCTTGTCTTATTGTCTCCTTTAATTCCATCCTGTCTTCATAATGTCCATATAATTATATTAATGTAGTGTCGCTGTGACTCATTAGGTGGGCTGCTGGCACCGTGCAGGTCAGTCTAATAACTGATTCATTTCCAGAACTTACATCAGTTAGTTCAGGGCCGGACTGGGACTTATTCTCAGCCCTGGAGTTTGATACCTTAGACCGGCCCACGTTAGATCACGAGTTATTAAAATCATGTCATTATAATCTTACATGTGAAGTCTATAGCGCTGTTCTGTAAAGCCTTGTAATTCTGTTTATTTTTCTAAAATATTTCCAATTCATTGCAAGTAAGGGTTGTTTCATAATGAAAAGTTAGTTCAACACAAGTACACCAACAGTATACAATACATCTTTTTTTTTTATATAATTTCAGAATCTATATTTCAAATAAGTGTTAACAGATGTCCAAACCTTAAAAATGAAGCAAAAACTAAATATTAGATTCAAAATATAGAATTAAGAAAATGTACTTTCCTATAACACCATCATTTGTTTTTCCAAAGAAACATGACCCACCCTGAAACATGAATAAACCCTAAACAGTGCTCTGGTCTCTGCCACTTTGTTGATGACAATATCATTTTCCAAAGACATGAGGATTTGTTCCTCAGTGCCCATGAGCATGAAAGCCTCAAGCTTCTTCTGATCAAAGTGCTCCTGCATCTGTTTTTAATGGAATGTACTATTGAGAAACTTCTTGTAAGTAATGCTTGATTGTTCACACACTGATATAACAGCTCAGCTGTTCCTTCTATAGGGACGGGGTTAATTCCCTTCATCACCTCTGGCTCTGCTTCTGACACTAAATCATTTTTTGAAAATGATCTAAGTTCTCAGTACACATCTCCCCTTTTTTTTTTTTTTTTTACAAAGTTCAGGTCAGTTTCTTTAATGTCGAGCATCTCAGGACATTTCTCATATGGAGCAGGTCTCCATCCTACTCTTCATTATATTGAATATAATTATTATGATCCATCCTGTGATCAGTCCTGCCTGCTTGGTGCAGCTGGATCTGGTTTCTGAGGAGCCGAAAGACAACATTTCCCAGTTATGTGGCGTTGCATCATATTATTATTCAAATTATATAATTCTATGTTATTTGCCACAAAGCCACAGAATTCATTGACTTGATAATTAAATTGAGCAGTGGTTTGGAGGCAAAGTTAAACATCCGTTCCATCATCATTTGTTGTTTCTAACCATGAGGCTGGTTTTAATGACAAAGTTGCCAATCTGAACAAATTTTGTTGCCTCTGTTTCCAGAGCTTTCCTCGTTTTAATTCTAGCCTTCTCTGCTCCACCTTGTTCTTTCTATTCATCTTTCAAACCCACTGACCGACTGAACGGATGTGTTACGTCATCAGGGTGCGTCTGCAAAAAAAAGAAGCTGCCAGTGGCAAACTTTAAATAAAGTTTATTTTAAAAAGAAAGAACACCGGCCCTAGCATCCCAAACATCAGACCGGCCCACCAGGAATTGTCCCGGTCCTCCCGATTAGCCACTCCGGGCCTGAGGTAGTTGGAGGAAAACACTCGTTGATCTGGACGGCAGATTCATGAACTCATGACACCGAAAAACAAGAAGCAACAAAAGAGCTCAAATATCGGACCAGCATGCAGACTGCAGACCAAATGTGTGTAATGAGGACGCGCTAACATTTAAGCTCATACGTCACAAGTGTCCATGTTCACAAAAACTGACATGTCCCTTTCCTGAAAATAATGTAGTTTTCCTGTAGGGCCACTAGTGGGTGCTGCTGGTTGCTTTGGATTCAGGTGTGTTGAACCAAGGAGAGAGCTAAAACATGCAGGACAGGGGCTCTCCAGGAATAGGGCTGGGCACCCTCTTGCTCATTGTTTATGGTTCTGTTCTTATGTTTTAATCACGGTTTAGTTTCTACACATTTTATGATATTGAGGTCTATGTTTGAGTTTGTGCCTGGTTTTAGATCGCATGTCTCCGGTCTGTTCACGATGTCTCCTCTCATCTTTTTTTGGTTTTGTGACTCCGTCTTTGTGCTCCCTGTTTGCCTCTGATTGTTTTCACCTGGGTCTGATTGTTTTCACCTGGGTCTGGAGTTTTTCCCAGTGACTTGCACTTCCTCCTTGATAAAAGATCAGTTTTGGTTTGAAATTGTGTGTTTGGGTCGTGTTGGGTCTGCCACCGCCACCACGCCCCTCCAGTGAAGGCTATTTTATGTTTGACGAGTCCGCGAGCTCCGCACGGCTCTGTGCGGCCGAATTACGTCATTTCATGCTCATCCGTGCAACCATGTTCACGTGGACGTCACAGCTCCGTGCGCTTCCAAATTTTTCTGACTACACGGACGGACACGTGCTGCAAAAAAAGGCGGAGCTGAGGAGAAGGAGGAGGAGGACTGGAGACTTGGTTTTAAAGATACAAAAAGCATAAAGCTACACATCCACACTGAAAACACAAGATTTGGCTCATAGATGCCGATTTGCTGTGTCAGACTTCAACAGAGGGAAGATTTAATTGGAAACAATAAGTGTGAGGTCCGGTCCACTGTCACCTGCTGGTGTCACAGAGAAGAAGTCTACTTCTTCTGCTCTAATTTAATACTGCGGTGGAAGTGTGTTTGCGATGCACTGCCCCCTGCAGTTTGGGAGCGGGAGCCTCTAGCACGCGCTCTTCACCTGATTAACGACTGTATCTATGGACCAAGATCTGATTATTTCAGATCAAATAATGAAGTTATGTTTAGTTTTTTTCACATCTTCCGTATGCAAATCATTTGTTTGACCCCTCAACCTGCCAATAGACAAGAAAAAGGCACGAAAGCAACTTGCTTACCGCTTCACATAACCAGGATGATCACATAGGCATGCAGACATTTTAAATCTAATCTAATGGAATGCCAACACTTTCTTTAAATCATTGACAACATGTGGGGAAATCAGTATCATTAGCTCGCAGTACGCTACTTTTAATCACTCGGCAGAAGGATTACTGTGGAACGTAAACAGCTGCAGTAGTCTGAGCAGGATAAAATATCAGCATGAGTCACCATCTTCTTCTTAAGTGCAGGAATAATGACCTCAGAGGCAAATTTTGTCTAATTTTGCTGTGCAGCTGGTAACAAGCACAGTATTTTAGTGTAGAAGGTGAGCCTGCATGTAGGACG
Organism: Lipophrys pholis; assembly: GCF_963383615.2. NCBI lineage: Eukaryota > Metazoa > Chordata > Actinopteri > Blenniiformes > Blenniidae > Lipophrys > Lipophrys pholis. The sequence goes on from NC_137637.1 coordinate 15,094,497, forward strand.
TGAGGCTGATACTAATCAGAACAAGGTATTCAAAATATGGCGCCGGATTCCAACAGAGGAAGACCTCTGGCTCTCACCTCTTTGTTTAATCACTCCTCTGAGGAATACACAGCTCTGAGCCAGGTTAGCTGCAGGCATGACACACACATGCACTCACACACACGTACGTGCACAAAGCACCTTCAGAAACAAAACCATCTTACTTGGGATTTTGGTGTTTCGCAGTTTTTGTAACCGTTTTATGTGGGCAGATGTTTTTCTGTAATAAGTGTCTTTTCAAGTCTAAGAAATCAACTCCTTTGGGTTCAGGGGCCCAATGAAATATTGTGTAGGTTGAACCAGTGAAACAGCAGCAGACAAAACTTTTCGAATACAGTTTTCTTTTGCACAACCAAATGTTTATCATTGTTTTCGTGCAAAGGAGCGGGAACACGGTGAAAAAGTTTACACCGAGTTTAATATTGTTTTCACAAAAAAGCTGAATTTCTTTCAGAAAATAAGTGCAGTGTCAAGACGATTACATTTTAGACTGCAGTCACTAATGCAAAATTTTGTAAAAAGTGTTTTTTTTTTTACTCTCAAATGCAGCATTTTGCAGCCTGCATGTTTTATAAAATCATAAATAAGGAAAGTGGCTTTCACTGCTGTATTGCTGATCTATCAGCTACTAAAACACTGCAGCCCCCATATGAATTGGAATCAGCAACAACAACAAAAAAAACCTACCATTCTCCCCTTTGTCATTTTTTACACTTTGCAAAGTCATCCCATCCACTGGGTCAGACCTTTTGGTGGGCTGGTTTTCACCCATGGGCCATATGTTTAATGCCCCTAGTCTACATAAAGTGGGCCTACCTACATTTTACTACCTGCGTTTACTCATCAGTAGTAAATGTCTCCCAACCTAATTCAAAACTCTCAGGCTGAAGCTGCTTTGTGATTTTGGGTGAGTGATAACAATAAAAGATATTATTGGTGGGTTTTGGAATCCATAGACATGCGATAGGCCTCTGCAGCGAGAAGTTTAAAAGCTCCTCGTATAAAACCCTGCAACCATTGGACCTGTTTCACTTCAGGCTTCAGACTGCAGCATATTTCATACAGTAATGCTACAAGGACATTGAGTCACACTGATGATGTGATATATTAGTGGTTATGTACATTCACTTTAGATTTGAAAGCTGACAAACATGAAACTAGTGACACAGTAAAGTTATCTTTCTCACCACATTACTTGCATAGAGAGAAATTAAATGCAAAAGGTTCAGCACAGCAATTATGTGGAGTGTCAGTGGATGGAGTTCATATCAAGAAATTTCCCTCAATACAGCCAACATCGACATATAGACTTCCTCCGACAGGCTCACTAACCACTGTGCTAAAGACCTGAGCCCTGAATCTCATTCTGTGACCTTCTCCTCTGTGCTGCATGTCTAATTGTTAAATTCAAGTCAAGTTCCCATGAATTTAAAAGCCCAAAGTCAGCATCCTCTGCTGAAAGTTGCCCGACCAACACAGCTCCCCTGCTTCTCAATCGCTCTTCCACGTTCTTGTTAGTGAGAGCGAATGAGTTAAAAGAATCTCTGCAGGTGGCAAAGCTGTTTAAGGACGATGAGCGATGGTGTGTCTTAAACCCATCTTTAATTCAGATGCCTCATGCCTATCTGGCGGAGGGAAAACAAGAGACTTAAGATACAAGATTAATGCTCGAGTGGGAGGCGTGCACAGCCAGTGTGAGTCACGCGGCCGAGGCATCATACACCAAAAACAAGCAGTAGATTTGCGGTTGACATGTCAAGCCATATCTATTGATTAGGCTGTCTGATTATCTTGTTGTGTTCATAAATCACAGCAGAAGACCTCCCATGTGCGCAGTTGGACTGAATTAATCCTGAAACGTGAATAGAAGATGCTGAAACGAATATTTCAGAGTTTGCTGTGTTAAGGATGCCTTGAAGGAAGAAAAAAAAATACAGAGTTGGAAAAAATCCACCGGGAGGGGCCTGAGGCAAAGCTGATCTATGAGCCCCCACTGACCCTGGCTCTTTAGTGTATTGTATCACCTTCAAAGGTCGGACTGAATATAAAGCAACGATCGCAAACTCACCCACCGCCGCAGTCTTGTCAGTCATTCTGTGTTCTACTGGCTTACAATCCATTAATATCACACAGGATTAAAAAAAAAAAAAAAAAAAATACATGGAGGTCTACCTCTTTATGTTTCGCACTACAATGTGATATTTTTGGAAGAAATTTGTAACATACTGTCAATTATACCAAAGCTGAACCGTGTCATGTTTTACAAATGAACTGCTAAATTTATCATTTTTGGCTCGAGGAATATTGCAAATTATACTACTGGCATTTTAATGCACGTTGAAGAGAAGTCAAAGTCAACAACAGCAGTGTTTCAAGGGCAAACACCGAGCGTATATCAAAGCAAAGCTGCATTAAATCCCACTGTCACTTTTAATTGGATAGTCGGCAGTGTGATCCTTTACCTTGTACTGCATCAGGTTACACATAAACTCCAGCAAAAGTATTTCCAGTGTAACATCGCAACTTTCTAAGCGTCACATCAGGGGTCAAAGAGCTCAGATATTATTGGTAGGCATCCCAGTGTCAAAGCACTGACTGTCACCTGCAGTCCACCCATGAATATCCATGAATGAGAAAGATATCTCAAGAACCAGCTATAGCTTCAATTAAAACATCCTGCTGACATTTTGAAAATGTAAATCCACCTGCTGGGCTTGGTGCCATTTTTAATTTGCCCTCCATTCCTACCTATGTCTGCGTAGCCAAAACAAGCGGAGGGGTTTTTCAATGTAAGAGGTTATTCTCCTCCTCACTTATTGATATTGAACCGACAAGAAGCTTCAGACTAAAAGCTTCCACCATGACTCTGAGAAATCAGGAGGCTGAGTGCTAATACTGTATATCACACTGCATTGAGAAAGGTTTCCTCTTTCCATCCAACCCAAACAACTACAGTTTGATAGAGTGATGATCAGGGCAGAAATGTGATATAAAGTGATAAATATACGATGTTATGTTTACATTGCGGGGATGGGGAGCTGATTGAGCTGAGGCAAAAGGGAACAATGTCAGAAAAAGTCATTTCAAATCATAAGTTGAAACCTTGAAGTGTCTATAGGATCTTGCTGATAAACCTTTTCTGTTGCTCGTGTGGTGGAAGTTACTGATGATTAGCTATTGATTACAATCATTCCTTTGATGGGAAGAATAAAAACTTGACTAGTTACTGTAAATAAAAACCAACTTGAAACTTGAAACAACATGGTTATATTATTAAACACACATTAGCTGAGCTGTCCACACCGCATGGCTGATCTATTCATTAACTTTAATTCAGTTACATGTGTTGGTTTGAGGAAGTTTCTAATACAGCATTGACAACTACAGTCATAAGAAAATAAGCAGTACACAGCTCGATCACATGGATTGTTTGTTTCTTTGGTTGTAGCGTCTCTGTAGTCTCGCTCAAGGACAGTAACACGCCAACGAGGGCTTCTGCTATCAGGTGCCCGTTTAACTAAAGAGAGTGAAAACATCCCATAGAGAATAGGGGGAAGTGTAAGGAAGGAGTGCTAAGAATCCGACTGTTGCTTAAATTAATTGAACGTACACGAGTTCCTCTGTTCCCCCTGGAGACTGCATGCCTCAGAGAATCAGAGAGAGAGAGAGAGGTAAAGAGAGCACATAATGAAACAAGTCAGAGCGTACGTGACAGGCCTGATCATTTCAATATTAAAACCGATTCTTGCTCTGCTCAGAAAGCAAATAAAGTCACATTTTGGCAATCACTTCGAAAACATTTTCTCCGGACCTTAAAAAAATATATATATTTTTTTTTAAAACAAAGAAATTTGATAAAAGTACCAAAGAACCTTTTTCTGAAGGACAGATTACGCTGCGTTTTTCTTTCCAGAGACTGCTTCATAATCAGTCTAATAATATGAATCGTGATGGCCTTTTTTTTCTCATTTCATAATTGTGGCAGTTGAGCACACCACCACAGAGGTGTTCACCCACACAGGCACGGAGTCCGGAGTTTCCAAAACCACAAACAGAAACGGGAAACTCCCACAGACACACAGCACTGTCTGTGTCTGCCGCCTGTCACACCGTGTCTCCGGGCGGCTCCTCCTTTATGAGCAGAGAGGTGAGGCACACCTGATTCGCATCAGGGGCTCAATCACGTCTCTGCCACAACGATGTTTGAGTTTCTTTTTCACCATATCCACGATACGCTATTTTATTTCACGCTATCTTATCGACTATGGATGCAGCAGATTATGAATTTATCTGAAATATACTATGGTCAACATTGTGACCACCTGCCTAAGATTAGAAGCAGCCACTTATAATCTGATGCCTTTAATCAGAACTAACATCTTCACCGCTTTGTGGACGAGATGTTCCAGCTGCTGATGCTGCCTAAAATTAAACCGCACCACCATCAGGTGCAATGAAAGAAACAATCAGTGTTTGTCTGGACGCATTAATCCAACTGGGGATTCAGATTCAGGTGACGCTTTTGACAGTTTATTCAAGTCGAAAGCGGGCAAGGTTCACTGAACGTGTGATCAGTCAGACATTAAACAAGCAAGGGTGCTCCAAAAACAAGAGGTCAAGAAATCGGGCAGGAGTCAAAAACAGACCAACAATTAGGCAGACATGCGTAACAAACTGGAACGCAAACCAAACGTGGGACAATGACACACGACATTGAGACATTGAGGTCCTGTTTACATATTTTGGGTGAGTCTGTATTAGAAATGCAACTTCATTTTCTGTCCATATGAATGTCAGGGTAGTCGCCGTTTTTAATGTTTATAGCTTATTGTTCTCTCCATGCACGTATATGTGGTTTCATTACAGAAACAAACAACAGCACCCTCTAGTGGTCCAACACGAAAACTACATCATTTTAAGCGTTTCTGGTGTTTCTGTGAAAACCGACATCATTTTCAAAACGTTGTGGTGTAAACGGGAAGCGTTTGTAAACCGAGCCTGAGTTGAATTGACAGATGTACAGAGACACAGGATAGGGTCAACAAAACCCTGCTGGCAACAACCAAGGAGCATAATCAACGAGGGCGGAGCAACCAGACAGCAGAAACAAGCATAACTGGAAACGCATGACCGACAATAAAATAAAATAACAGGAACAAGAAATGAAACCATGAGAAAGAAGGTGGAAACAAACCATGAAAAATAGTAAGTCAAACAAAATATAAACCCAAAACCAACAGGACCATTATTCACATCTGTCAGTGATCATAATGTTATAGTATATGTTGAATGACTATTAACCTGTTACATTATCATTAAAATATGTGCTTAAATAACATAGACTCAATTATGAATATGATATACAAGCACTATACTATATAACCTTCTAATCCACAGTCTGTAAGAGACAGATCTGGTAGAAATGTACTTTATTTTTGACAATAATTGAGATACCAACACATTAAAGCATTAAAGAAGCAATTGCATGCAGTAATGAAACACATTGAGAGGAACAAAATGCCTGCAAGTCACGTCCATTATAAAAACGATAAAGTGGGATGATGTAATGCAATAAACTCGCTGACATTTTAAACACAGAAATGTCAAGAAGGTACCTCAGACTGTCGAAGGTGCGATTGTTTGTCTGTTTGACTTTTACCCACCCAGTCTTTTTCCCATCTGTAATCAGTGGATTGTCTTCATGCTGCTGCGCTTGTTGGTGTGTTTATCTACCTCCTTTTTGTCTAGTTAAACCGCTCCGTACTTGGTGCTCTCCCTTATCGCGTCCCATATGTTGGGATCAGCAGTGATGGACAACAATTGTTGCCCCGCGTTCGGCTCTTGCCATCGCAAATACAACTTCAGCTGCCAAACTAATTTACTCCTGCCGCCAGCACTCTTCATAGTTGCCTTGGAAACAAAACTTGTGGTAGCTGTTCTCTTTAGCGAAAGTGAAGTAATTGATGCATTATATGCTAATCAGAAATAACAGTGTGGGTAGGATGATGTGGATGTTCACCCGGTTGGCATACCAAGCAGATGCAGATGAGCATAAAGCTGTCTCTTTCCTGGGCAGACCTTTGATGATGAATGCCAGGCGCAGCTCTGCTGATGGAAACGTCTGCTTCCTGCTCAGTAGACCAGCAAAGACATAGTCTATGGAATATTAAAATCATTATATCTGAGATTGAAGAATAAAATGAGAGTGTTGCAGGCAGGAATTGGTGCTGCGATAAACAGCAGTGATTGTTCAAAAGGAACCTTTTTTTTTTTTTTTTCCGGACTGGGATTTTTCAATCGCTGCTTTGGTCATCACTCATATTCCCCTGTGAAGGTTGAAAGAGAAGGCTGTTTGCCGTTGGACAATGGATTTTCGCACTGAAGTAGATGGTTACTTTAATTGGTTGTGAGGCTCAATGAGGGCCTAATAGAGGGACATATGCACATGCCGGTGGCGCTATCACAGTAAAATCGCATACGTTTTATGCCACCATATTATTCAAAGGGATGAATAGAACATACTTTTTTCTTATAGATCGTTTTGTGTTTGTCGACAATATATATGGGAGAAAATACGGCAGTGCCTCCTGATACAGCAGCGGTGCTTCGGGCTGCTCGTAGCTGACAGGAACGAGAAAAAAAAAAAAAAAGGCAAAAAATGGTATAAAACTGAAGTGCAGTATTGTAAATTATTCAGTGCAGGGGCCATGCAAAGATCTGACTACTTGCTCATTTAGGAAGATTAACAGATGTGGCAAATCACTCTGTTGTCAATCTATTCCTCTGCTGAGCTACAGAACTATGAATAAATTGGGCTTCATATCTCTAGTGGGAACTATTCTTTATGAGAGTCCTCTATTCCTTTCTTCCCTCCACAGTCCATCTAACAAAAAAAAGAGGATATATTTGTTATCTAACAGCACGGCGGGCAATTGTGTTGCGTTCTCTCTCTCTCTCTCTCTCTCTCTCTCTCTCTCTCTCTCTCTCTCTCTCTCTCTCTCTCTCTCTCTCTCTCCTTATCTTCACTCATTCAAATTCTGCTCAAACAGCAACTTTAGAATCACTCTTACTTACAGGAGGATTCCAGCTACTGGAAGTTCTTTGCAGAGCTGCACGTAAGGTGAAAAACTGCTGGACGGGCGATAAGTGCGACCTGCGCCACAGCGGGCTACAAAGCCATTGATTTAGTAACAGAGACCAACATCTGTGTTGTTCTACGTTGCCGGGGCTTTTTGCACGCCATTACTGTCACGATAAGCTTTTTTGAATTCCACTTTATACAAGGTGTCCTCTAACAGGAGATCACTCCGGCCCGGATGAGGACCCTTTCACACAAACATGAATCCGCCACTGGTTCCAGCGTTGGCTTCATGGTCACAGAAATACAAGAGGAAGAGCGACACTTTTCACTACCTATTACTCGAACATTTTCTATCGTGCCTCACTCCATCTCCCACCCACTGCTCAGACAGGAAGTCGTGTGCGCTGAGGAGCTGTTTCCTTGCTCGATGGTACAATCACGGAGGAAATGGAAAGCTGCCAACCTTGATAATTTTACATTCCTCGCTTCCAACAAAGGACTAAATCACTGGGAAGGATTCTCTTCGAAAGCTCCCGTCTTAAACTGCTGTGGTGCTGCAGTGCCTTTTATGGATTTCACATTCATCTCAAAAGTACAATTAAACAAGAAACAAAAATAAAGTCAGCACTACAGCTTTCCTGTGAGACGGCAGCGCTTTGAGATGGTAACTTACAGAGAAAACTAATGTAACGCTGATCTGTGTAGGACACAAACAGTCACAATATTAAAACACTGATATTCAGTGAGGAGAAGTTACGATTATGTTAATATGCCAATATGTGTGTGAAACTATAGATCAGCTGCTCCACCTTGTGTGGACCTCATCCCACACCGTAGCCGGAGCCGGAGTCTGAGCACGTCTGACGGAATTACGTCAATACGTGCTCCGCTCGGACATTCAGGGATTTCAATTTCACGACCCCCCCCCCCCCCCCCACACACACCCCGAAACCACCTGTCATTGAGCAGTAAGTCAAAACTAAACAAAGAAACAACATGACGTGGAGCAGGAAAAGCATCAGTTGAACGCTGACTGGACTGAAAAGTTTAGTTTTACAGTTGCAAGAAAAAGTATGTGAACCCTTTGGGATTACTTGGATTTCTGCATAAATTGGTCATAAAATGTGTTCTGATCTTCATCGAAGTCACATCAATGGACAGACACAGTCTGCTTAAACTAATATCGCACAAGAAGTGATAGGTTTTCATCTTTTTATTGAACACAACATGTAAACATTCACAGTGCAGGGTGGAAAAAGTATGTGAACCTTTGGATTTAATAACTGGTTGACCCTCCTTTAGGCAGCAAGAACCTCAACCAAACGTTTCCTGTAGTTGCAGATCAGACCTGCACGACGGTCAGGAGGAATGTTGGATCTTTCCTCTTTACAAAACTGTTTCAGTGCAGCAATATTGGTGGGATGTCTGGTGTGAATCGCTCTCTTGAGGTCATGCCACAGCATGTCAATGGGGTTGAGGTCAGGACTCTGACTGAGCCACTCCAGAAGGCGTATTTTCTTCTGTTGAAGCCATTCTGATGTTGATTTACTTCTACGCTTGGGGTCGTTGTCCTGCTGCATTACCCATCCTCTGTTCAGCTTCAGTTGGCGGACAGATGGTCTTAAGTTTTCCTGCAAAATGTCTTGATAAACTTGGGAATTCATTTTTCCATCGATGACAGCAATCTGTCCAGGCCCTGAGGCAGCAAAGCAGCCCCAAACCATGATGCCACCTCCACCATATTTCACAGTTGCGATGAGGTTTTTGATGTTGGGGTGCTGTGCCTCTTTTTCTCACACACATAGCGACATGTGTGTTCCTTCCAAACAACTCAGTTTTGGTTTCATCTGGCCACTGAATATTTTTGCCAGTAGTGCTGTGGAACATCCAGGTGCTCTTTTGTAAACTTCAAACGTGCAGCAATGTTTGTTTTTTTGTGGACAGCAGTGGAATCCTGCATGGTGTCCTCCTATTAACTCCATTCTTGTTAAATGTTTTGCGTATTGTAGATTTGTCAACAACATAGTCAGCATGTGCCAGAGATTTCTCTAAGTCTTTAGCTGACCCTCTAGGATTCTTCTTCACCTCACTGAGCGTTCTGCGCTGTGCCCTCGCAGTCTTCTTTACAGGACGACCACGTCGAGGGAGAGTAGCAACAGTGCTGAACTTTCTCCATTTGTAGACATTCTGTCTTACCGTGGACACATGGACATCAAGGCTTTTACAGATACTTTTGTAACCCTTTCCAGCTTCAAGCAAGTTAACAATTCTTGATGGTAGATCTTCTGAGCTCTTTTGCGCGAGGCATGATTCAAATCAGGCGATGCTTCTTGAGAACAGCACAATCAAAACAGGTGTGTGTTTTTTTTATAGGGCAGGGCAGCTTTAACCAACACGTCCAATCTCATCACATTGATTGGACTCCAGGTCGTCTGAGTCCTGGCTCCAATTAGCTCTTGGAGAAGTCATTAGCCTAGGGGTTCACAGACTTTTTCCACCCTGCACTGTGAATGTTTACATGTTGTGTTCAATAAAAAGATGAAAACCTATAATTTTTTGTGCAGAATTAGTCTAAGCAGACTGTGTCTGTCCATTGTTGTGACTTCGATGAAGATCAGAACACATCCTATGACCAATTTATGCAGAAATCCAAGTAACCACAAAGGGTTCACATACTTTTTCTTGCAACTGTATATTACCGGCCCATGCTTGAGCTGCACGCAGACCGGAGCCGTCAGCAAAGTGGATCATCTAAAGCGGCACTTCAGCTCTCTGCATGCCGCCAGCTTTAATGCCAACTACCCTCCAAAATGGGACAGTCGCAAAACAGAAATTGAAAACACAACGTGATACAAGCCCTAAGTGTCTACGATATGTCGGCATCGGCAAAACTCAGCGCAAAAGCGGCATCATCGCATGTTTCATGGAACCTTGCCGAAGCTACAAAAATGAAAAAAAAGCACAATTAATATGGTTGATGAAGTTTTAAGTCACGACGAGAAAAGCAAGAAGAAGGTTGTGGAGCTGTTAAAGGTGCGTTTACACAGAACGACGACAAGTTTGGCACGAATCTCAATTCCTGACCGCGTATGACGAATTTGACCTGAATTCTACGCTTCAGGGCCGAGGTGTCACGACGTCACGGACAGTCGCCACCTTTTATCATGAGTTACAAGTGAGAGCAGGAAACTGTGGCGGATCATCACGAGTCATTACGCACCATCAGCATTATTTTCCCGCGGTGTTGCAAACTCAAGTGCGTCTCGTGGAGGCGGGTGTTCGCCCAGGGTGTAAAACTAGTCAGGTCTGCGTGGGAGATACGTTTTGAAAGGCGGCCACTGATTGGTTCATTATTCTCTATCTCATCCTGATGCATTCAAATGGCGAAGCTGAGGGGAGACATTTGGACGAATTTTGTTTCCAAGATGCTGAGGAATTATATCTGCAGAATCCACACCGGGGGGGCTATTTCTATAGACCTGTGATCAATATAATTTTTCATTTCTAAAATGTTGACACATGTTTGGATAACTGCACGTCATTCATGCTATTCATTGAAGAATAAAATATTCTTGCTGTGAAAATGCAGATTTTGATATAAGTATTGACAATCATGCTTGTTCCATCACTAATTTATGTGTGACTGTGGCATTCTAAAGTCTTGGAACGGAGCTATAGGTGGCCTGCAGAAAGTAAATAAGCATCTAATATTCAATTAAAAACTAATAAGAGGAAAATAGAAACTGTTTCACAGTTCAGATTCTACAGGTGCACAGATAGAAGCAATGTGAAACTACAGGGAGCATAAACAAGTACATGTAGTGAAGCTGGGAGTGAGGTTAGTCAGGTACAGGTACAGGTACAGGTACAAGTACAGGTACAAGTGAAACCATCACCACTGAAAAGAAGTTAATACCTTAAAAGAAAAAAGGCAACTTTTTAACAAAGCTAGAAAAAATATAGGACGCATCTGCCAAAATTTCAAGGACAAAAAAATATATATCATGTTAGGAAGCGAAATCTACATGTCAACAAGTTAGTTTGACCTCCATACATCGAGTAAAGATAAAACTTTAACGCTTGAGTTTTTGGATGATTGAACATTGATCAGAATTGTATCATATGAGGACTCCAGGAGAGAGAATATTATTTGATGAAGCTGCTAACTTGACTTTTAAAAGCTGACCTGAAAAACCTTTCCGTTTTGTAAAACAGCAGAAGACTGAACGGTTGCTTTAAATCTTTAATGATCCTGTGAAAAGCTGGTGGAGTACAAAGTAAACACATTTTCCTCTGCAAGGGAATAGATTTTTAATGCAAAAGTAAAAAAAGGTATCTGTATCCCAAAGTCAGCTTTCATGTCAGTGTAAAGGTTTGTTTGTACAAATGAAGGGGTGATGACACGTTACATAGTCTGAGGTAAAAGCTAACTGGGGAGGCGTCAGCGGAGCCTAACGGCCTGAACTCTGCTAACGAGCGTCTCCTCTCGGGAAACAGACGCTCCTGGGACAAGTTAATCTCCAGAGCTGGGCTCTACTAATTTACATTTAGTTAGGTTTGGCTCAGAGGATGACTCAAGACAGCAGATACGGTCGTAGGTGGAACAGAAGCTCATTTCTATTCCCACAAGAAAAAACAAAGTCCAGGAGATCACAGGAGAATCACTAAGACTTGTTTGACGGCCCAAAACACAGAAACACAGGAACACAGACTGAAAAGCTTCTCATTAAGGAAACACAGACGGACGAACAAGAAAAAAAAAAAAATATATATATTTTTTTTTTTTTTTTTTAATTACTAATTAATTGCACAATTTTCTGTAATTAATTGCAATTAATCACATTGTTTTTCTACTTAAGACTGAAACTTGTACTGGATATTTATTCAGGGAAAACCATGGAATTAATGTCGACTCAACACACACTATATCAGGCTATATAACTATAACTGTTTCTCTCCAAGATTAGCAAAATAATAAAAACATACATAAATAAATGACTAAACATCGAACACAAGTCTGGGTTTTGTTCGAGTGCAGGTCCACCACTTTGAGGATTTGAATATTTCTAGAAACAAAGTTGTGAACTTATTACATGAACAAAGTGGCAATAATATACTGTAATATAATACACATATGAGACAGAGAGAAAGCAGCAGGCATTGAGAAAGAGAGAGAGAGAGAGAGAGAGACTGCACTCTCACACACACACACACACACACACAGTATGCAGAAGAGCCAGGGAAAGAGAGAAAGAGGAGAAATTAATATTTTACCTGCAAGCATTTCCACCAGCTTTAGGATTTGGTGGCTCCTGGTCAGCCAACATGGCAACCTGCTGTTTTGCTGCAGAATTACTTCTGTGGTCGTTAAATTCGGCTTTTCAAAGTAAAGCTAATGACTTTCACTTTCTCAATCAGCCTTCAGGTAACTTTTAAAGTGAAACTTTCTGCCTTAATATTATTCCACTCGGTATTGTGCTGCTCTGGAGTCACAGTGCTGCGCCCAGAGACGCTGCACTTGCTGCTGCTCCGGTAAGAGAGTAAAAAAAAGAAAGATAAAAAGGGAAGTAAACAAAACTACGTTAATTACGTAATTTTTTTAAAACAAATGAAACAGTTAATTAAACAATTAAATTAAACAAACAATTTTGACAGCACTGATCTATATACTAGTGTGTGACACACGTCAGGACAGGAAACAACAACACTGAACCATGACAGATTTCCTCTAATAAGAAGTGGTGGAAGAGTTTTGCATGATGGATGACCCTTGGATGACGGTAATCTGCACTTTATTAGTAATTCAGCTGGTCATGTAACTTATATTAGGAAGTGACCTCCATATCAAATATTATACCAGTACCGAATTGGACCAGAATTTAAATTAAAAATAGACAAAGTACAAAACTGAAACAGAGCAGCAGGGGGAAGGTTCAGAGAGAAAAACCTGTGAGGAACTGAAGACACAAACAAACTGTTCCCTAATGAAGAAAACTAATTGACCTGTAAGAATAAATGCAAAGATGGTGCAAGAAGGATTACTGAGGGTGTGGTTACATTTGTTCATGGAAAAATGAATTGGTTTCAAACAGAAGTGTGACTTAATGTTTTATTTAGACAGATACAATTTACACTTATATTCCAGAAAACACAGTACTCCTTTCACTTTTGGTTTCAGCATTGCTTCAACTCTCTCTCAACTTTCCCTGTTTCAGACACACGTTCATAAGTTAATATTCCATGTATTTAAGAGTGCTGGCTCAGGCCTCCATGGACCATTTTCTAGTAAAGCTGCAGTAGGTTTAACCTTGTTTAATGTGCTGAGTTTCTCTCCCCTGCTCAGCGCTGCATGCCATTAACCGAGCGAGTTTGTCTCCTGTGGTCAAAGCTTTTTCCTCTCTGTCCTCGCTCTCTGTACCATCCTGCAGGACCTCCAACAGTGCAACTGGACATTTTTGTATCTGTGTACCGGTAGTCTACCTCCATCAAGTCTGCAGGATGTGGATTAACTTGCTGTCTGATTTAATCTGGTCTGTTTGTTATTCTGTCTTATCCTGTTCTCCCTTGCTTTCCCCCTAACTCCAACTGATACAAGCGGAAAGCCGCCACATCCGAGGCCCTGTTTACGCAACATTTTCAAGTGAAGACGGCAAACCTTTGTTGCTTTTCACTTGCTTGGGGTCACTCAAAATGGAACTTTTCGAAAACCCTGCATCTCCGTGTAAGTGTACATTTACTACACCGTCATCTGGATCATATACAGAGACACTTTTTTTTTCCTTTCGTACAACCAATTCTGAGGAGGCCAAAACAATGAGGAAAACCAGTTCAGAGGCACTTGACCGTTTAAACTTTACAGGCTCTGCATGCATTCATGGGTGGTCGTATTACGTAAACACAGCACCCACTAGCGGCCCCACATGAAATGGCCTTTCAGAGGAGCGTAAAAAGTGTTTGAGTCTGGTCCCGTCAGAGGCTTCTTGCTGGGAAAAAAAAAGAAAATTATAATAATTCTATTCCCACCAACTCTTTGGTTGGTGTTTTTTAAAGCAAAGTCCCATGAAATGCGTATGTTTTAATTGGCACTTTACAAATCAAACTGACTTGAATTCTATTGAATTAGTGCGAGAAGGGGAGTGTGCCACTCTTTTGACCCTGCACATTGATGATGCCCTTGGTCTTTGCCGTTTTGGTTGATTTTCTTCGCTGACAGCCCAGTGGTGGTCAAACAATGGTGGAGCGGCATTGGGCTCGGCACTGTGGCTCACACTACACTACACTACACTACACTACACTACACTACACTACACTACACAGGGGGTCCTTTTCGGTTAATAAATAAGTACTTGAACCTCTATGGTGTCCTGTTATGCTTGCGTCTTGTCTTTGTTTTTGTAGGTAGAGTTGTCCTCTGTCCTTGTTCATGTTTTCCCAGATTTGTGTCACTTTTAAAAAAAGCTGTATAAATTATCATAAATTCTATGTAACAGGGTCACTTTTCTTCACTGGAAGACAGTATTGTACTATTAAGCTGAAGGCTTAATGGCTCGCCACTCATCTGTGAACCTTTGATAAAGAAGTGCCACACAAAGAACATTTGAATGGTTCATTCAATGAATATTGACGCCCTCCCTGGTGACAGAGGCTGTACGGTGGTGCAGTGGTTAACGCTCTCGCCTCACAGCGAGAGGACCGTGGGTTTGACCCAGGGCCTTTCCGTGAGGAGTTTGCATGTTCTCCCCGTGTGTGCTCCGGTTTTCTCCCACAGTCCAGTCATATGCATGTAAGGTCAATTGGTGACGATATATTGCCCGTCTGTGTGAGTGTGTGTGGTTGTCTGTCTATATGTGCTCGTCCCGTGACTGATTGGCGACCTGTCCAGGGTGTACCCTGCCCTCGCCCACAGTAGGCTTGGGATTCGCTCCAGCACCCCGCGACCCTGAACTGGATAACCGGGAAAGAAGATGGATGGATGGATCCCTGGTGACAGGTCATCATCAGTGGTAAAATGAGATAGAGATGGTTTATATCATGGCCGGGCATGAACAATGTGGGTGATTTTACATTATAATGGTAAGAAGAGGGAACATTAAACAGCATGGTGTTTGACCTACAAAGGTCACAAATGGCTCCTCGAGCTGCACTGCCAGCTCTATTTAAGGAAGACACAGTCAATAATATGGTTATTATTTATCTTGCTTGTTTGCTAGTGAGGCTGAAATGTCAGATCACGATGTAGTAATTTTAGATTTCTATCCTCCCTGATTAAGGGCTGATTCAAGCTCTCCTTTAAGGCTTAATTTAAACCGCAATTAATGAAGCTGTGTGATCTCTTTGACAGGGAATGTCAAAGAGACACAGCATGTCAAACGTAGGCTCTGATTGGAGGAGATAACCACTGTGTAAAAACAGCCTTTTCACCCAGTTCGACAAGCAACAAATTGACTGGAAATTAAAACTAATGAGCAATTACCCCACCAATGAACTGCTATTAATGCCTGTTTTCTCAATTCTCCCCAACCGAATCCCAATTCCTACTGATTTAATTAATGTGAATAAATATGAGACTTGTTTTTTACTTCCCTAATCTTTCATTGTCTTCACCCCGAGCCACGGAGAAGGCGCTCTGCATTCATCCAGGAACTCATAATCTTACTGCTCCTCCTGAAAGACCGTGTCTACAGTATGCGCAGACGAATGTGTTCCTCCATAATCAAAACACACCGACCACTATTGGTTCAGTATATTTGTACATTCATAAATATTTCATTTGCATACAGCTTCTATTATGAGTCTCCTGCTCATATTTTTCAAATATTAAAGCTATTTACCCTTTCAAAAAAGTCGAGTCGCACTCGGGTTGAACCGGCGGCTTGTTTCCGATTTAATCTTGTGTCCCCTGCCATGCGACTGCACATGAAAGGCCCTTCAGCATGCAGCTGTAATGACTTAACAGGGTGTGTTCACAAAGAGAAATATCTAACAATGTAATGAATTATTCACCCACTCTCTCTCCCAGGCCACAACCACTACAGCTCTGGATAAGAGTGTGTGCAGGCCCGATACTGGAACTCAGCGCTGTAATCAATGGATGGTGAGGTTAATAGAAAGTTATCATTGTTTTGTATTATTCTTTTTAATGGGCTTAAGCACTGCTGTGCGTATATTAACATTTCATATTACAAGTTTATAGATTTGCAGTCTTTTTCTCTCCAGCAGAGCTGAGCAGTTTATTGAGGTGCCTCTGTGAAAAGTCATAATTAAAAAAAACAAAAAAAAAACATAATACCAAAACGAATGGACTTCCCACAGAACTGCATTCCCATAAAGTGTGAACAGATGTGAGTGAGTGTGGAGCCATATGAAGCCTCCTGCTCTGGGAGAGAAAGAGACCAACAGATCACTACCACCACCTTCAGCTCAGTACCTGTAAAATCCATTGCGTGCACATAAAATACTTCACTGTATTTTCTCATTAAAAGAAAACTGCCAGGGGTGACAGTTTTCTTCACAGTCATGCATAAGGTGACATAACAGCAGAACATTTCCACCGAGGGTCTTTGTTTTGAAGTGAAGCGACTCACTCTGTGCGTCCAATTCTTTCTTTTTTTTTAACCTTCATTCGCCTCTTGCATGTTTCGCTATTCGGTCGGCGGTCCGTGCACACACTTTCCAAGACTTTCACGACAGAAGTTTCCCCCAGCAGTGACGGCCACAGATGTGGGAAGGCATCCGAGGCATCATAACAAATAGGAAGTGAAACACCAATGCAATATTAATGGAGTAATTATGCAAATTACACAACCAACTTTCATCCCTCACACATGGCGAAAATTGATCCTTATGCCCCACAGCTCATTGTTCAGACTTCTCTTTTCTGCTGGCTCACAGATATCTTTCTAAATCAGAGTCAGATAAAACTGGAAGCCGAGTACAAGTCGGCGCCGCTGGACCGAGAAGCTCAAACTCACTTATCAAGTATCCGAAAGTCTATTCCCACAGACTGAATCAATGTAATAGTTCATACTGTCAGATGACAACTTTTCTTTTCTCTTCCCTTTTTTTCATCATGCAAGTGCTGGTGAGAGCCAGTTTTGGGAGTAGCATGTTACTCTACTGCTACTTTTAATAATAATGCACTAGTAAATAATCATATAGAGAAATAATAATACAAGAGCAATCAGATTTCTGACATCTGACAGAATTTGGTGAAAATCTGTCATGTAGTTTTGACGTAATCCTTAAAAGCTTATCAAATGAAATCCGGACCCAGAATCCGGCTCCGGATCCCCTCCAAAATTAATGGAATCTTCCATGGCCTGATATCCATCTGTGGTGAAAATATCAACAAAATCCATTCAGTAGTTTTGATGAAATCTTGCTAACAGACATACAGACCAACAGATAAATATACACCAATGATATTATTACGTCCTTGGCGATCGTAGTTAGTGACGCAAAAGTTTCATCTTTCAATGTTTCTGTAATACATGAGAAAACAGTTGTGTGGCTCGATCGTGTATACTGGTTTATTTTTTGTTATTTTGAGTCAATACAGTTGCTATTTCTCTAAACTGCTGTTGACAGGGGGAGAAGCACATGATAAATCCAATATCCAAATATAAGTATTCTTTTAGACTGTATACTTATAAAGGCTGCACGCTCCGGTCTGCCTGTCCGTTACTCATCTCAGGTTTGTTTTGCAGCTTCTCCTGGCCTTCATTAGATCCTCAATAGAATTCTCCCAAGAACCACTAACATTCAGAACTTACGGCCACTTCGTCCAACTTCATTGTCAAAGTTTAGCTGAACTTAATACATGGGTGTCAAACATAAGGCCCGTGGGCCAGAACTATCCCGCAAGAAGCTCCAAAAACATCCACCCACTGAGCGGATGGTAAAAAATGTCAATGATAACATAGATTTTCGAACAACTTTTCCAAGCGTAGCGGACACAACACTGTCTGAGACCCCTTGCTGAGATATCCGCGATGCTGCGATGAAAGCTTGCTACCTCGTAGCATCAAAGTCATGCTGTCAGGGTGAGGTTGTAAAAACATGAATAATGTAACAGCGACGGGAGACTTTTTACTGTATTTTGTCCCAGAAGGCATCACACAAATTGGCTTTATATTGAAATTGTTGGCATTTCCTCTGGTAAATGCTTGGTTTTGTGAAAATATAGACATTTTCATCATGTGTACTCTACGACACGATGAAGAAAAACCTCAATTCAAGGGTTATTATGGCACTATTTTAACAGTCGGGCCCACTCAAGATGAAACTGGGATGTATGTGACCCCTCACCTAAAATGAGCTTGACACCCTCTCAGTGTAGAGACTCGGTCTTTTTGGTGAAACACACACTTACCAATGCTAGATTCATGATCATGAATCACCAGCCAAACAGACCCAGTATGCGTTTCGGTGTTTTAGTGAGAGGCTGCAGATGTGTTTTTCTGTGGAGTAATACTGCTCCCTAGTGTGAGCAACAGGAAGTTGAAGTCACCGTCATCGCTTCAAAACTCAGAGCTGGGGTCATTGATTAATATAATGTAATGCAAAACTTGCGTATTCCTCGTGCTGACATTCACCAGAGATCAGAGTGCAAGTCAAACCACAGAGTGAGGATGAGATATGAAACTGAACTTTCAAACAAAGCCTTTTTGATTCAAAGATTCGATGCAGCCATGGTGTCTTTTCTCTGCAGTGCTTAATGGGGCAGATGTTTGCAATTATCACCCCGGCTCCTCCTGCTAATGGGCAGCTCCTGAGTTTGCAGTTCCTCCACCTGGTTTTTTCCAGTACAGCTTTCAGTGTTCATGGCAAATTGCAGGGTGATTTGCTGAAATAAAGAAAAATCACCAGGATTCTAGTAATTGAGGTTCGGCCTTTGAAAACTCTGAATAGTGCGTCACCCTGCTGAGTTCAATCACAAACTGAGGGAAGAAATCAATGCGAGGCCACAGATGACAGGACAACCTGTTAATTTGATTTGTACACATCTCAGATCAAATTAAAGAAAACAACTTCTTTTTTTCTTCTTCTTCTTTTCAATTTCATGCCTGTCTTGAACAAACATGACAGTGAAATCAAAGTTTAGTGATAAACTGAAAACAAATGCTGGCGGCGGACAATTAGTGACAGAAAGATCCCCCTGGTCGGAGACGCTTGAAAAAAAAACTGTCCACTCGTCCTAAAAAGAAACAAATGCAAATGTAAATTTGTAATTGTTATATTAATGCATGTTGCAGATGGGATTTTTATCTTGTCATTTTTAT
Organism: Lipophrys pholis; assembly: GCF_963383615.2. Lineage (NCBI taxonomy): Eukaryota > Metazoa > Chordata > Actinopteri > Blenniiformes > Blenniidae > Lipophrys > Lipophrys pholis. The sequence continues at coordinate 15,113,898 of NC_137637.1, forward strand.
TTGTCCCATTTTGTGCCTCAAATAAATAGTTTCACATATTTAACGATTGGAGCATCTTTGAGGTTGTGTTGATGGGTCATTTGATCGTGCTGTGTTGGGTTTGTCTTCATTTTGTGGTGATTTATGTAGTTTTGCAGTCATATTTGCAGCATAACATTATGAAACCCTCTCTTACTGTCTTCAGCCTGAACACCTCCAGTTTGCAGCACCCGTTGTTTTAAAGGGAAGCCCCTTCAGAGACACAGAAAACACCTCGTACAGCCGCTGATCATTACTCCTCGAGACAAGTGAAACAAACTCCAAGTGTAAAAGCATTAGCGAAGTGCCACTTAAGTTAATAACTCTTAGAAAAAGGCCATGTTTTATTGAACAAACAAAACACTTTTGTTCCTGATATGAAAGAGATGGGATTAAAAGCACTTTTTGTCTCAGCAGTTTGTATGAAAATCTAATTAGAGTCATAACAACAAATGCACATTTAAGGCAATCAAACACTCATTTGGAGATATTTCTAATTTGCCAGCATTTTACTGCAATTGCTCATTTCCCATCCTTTGTTGACATACTCATTCATCACTGATGCCGCGGTTTGACAATCACGGCGCTGACTGTCTGCTGCCCGCAGACGATCGCCGCCGAGCTGCATTGCACACGTCCGTCTCCAGTTTCCGCAACACTGAGTAACGCTGGCGGTGACGTTACCAAGGGAACGGGTCGGAGTGATGGAGCGAGCAGGCCTAATAGAAAACAGCAATGATTACTGACTGTAAATAACCGAAGGTCACAAGCGGCATCGCTGTGGAAAGCAAGCCAGCTGGAATATTCATTCAGGTGACCACACCTTGCTCAGGCGCCAGTCAGAGAACATATTCTGCCGCTTGAGCACACTTTTTTTTTTTTTGTAAGTTTCCCACAATGGGCGGCAAAGTTGAAGGTACTATGGCTTGCAGATGCTGAGGGATAACTTACTTTTAAGCTATTTAAACATTGCACACACCGAAGTGTCTGGTTGATTTCCTGTGCATGCTTCTTTCCAAATTAAACATTATTTTTTCTTTGTTGCTCTTTCAATTTGGGACACTTTGTGAAAACCATGCTTTTGTGGGGTGAGCAGCAGAGCTAAATATGTTGGCTATGCACATGATATATGTTGATACTCAATCTAAATAAGCTATTTGGGATTTGCAAAGTAGATCCTGGATTTGGACACACACTCAGCTCTGCGACTCATCCCGAACATGCAGGCTCCTTACAAATGTGGCCCAATTTACAAGGGAAATATACATTTCTAATAGTGAATCATTTATTGTCACGACAACTGTCAACCAACAGTCACTTCCTTTGCCGTATTTAGAAAAATGAACTAAACTAGATAAAAATGTGGATGTGTGCTGCAGTCACATCTCATTGAGTAGTGGGTAAATTGTTCCATCAAACAGAAAATCAAAAGAGTTTTATCTCACTTGGTGGCATTTACAAAGAATCAACAACTGCACAGTCAGAGAGATTTCCGCCTGCTGTGCAGACTGTTCTTGCCCAGACATGGAGCTGTGCTGCTGGGCGAGGCCTGCGACGACAGAGTGCAGGAGCTACACCAGGCCTGCTCCACCCGGTAGGAGATGGAGTTGTAAAAGACAGGGTTGCTCAGGCCATTTGTTTGATTGCAGCGAGGCTCATCGGTCCTGCTGTATGTGTCCGAGCTGCAGCACACGCAAGAAAGCAGTGTTCTGAGTCTGCTGGGTTCTCCAAGCTCAGACTTAATGAGTCTGCGTTCCTCTGCAGGAGAAGGGAGGAGGCTGAGGCAGCTGGTGCCTCCCTCAATGTGAAGCGTGAGATTGCACCGGCTGCTGTGTCCATTGATCGTGTCTTTACTCCCAGCCTCAGTGTCGGACGCCTCTCTGTCCTCTCTGGGCGGCGATCCCTGCTCTCCTTCTACCTCAGCCCTCACATCGGGCTCATTGGAGCTCACGGTTAGAAACCGCAACACCAGCAAGTTAAGGAAAGCTCCAATGACCGTCAGACCAACCAAAATGTACATGAAGCTAAAGGCCACGTACGGGGGTCGCCTCTGCAGGGCGTCTTTCTTCTGCAAGGCCACAAAATCCCCAAAGCCAATGGTGGTCAGCGTGATGAAGCAGTAGTAGTAGGCATTGAAGAAGGTCCAGTCCTCGAAATGGGAGAAGGCTGCAGCGCCAAGGCAGAGGGTGCTCAAGCAGGACACCAGACCCATGAGGACCATGTTCCCCATGGACACCTCCGTCTCCCTTGAGCCCAGGCTCTGCTTGGCTCTATGAAGGAGGTATCGGACTAAGATATTGATCCTTTCGCCCAGGCTCTGGAACATGACCAGTGTCAGAGGGATTCCCAGGACGGCATAACACATACAGAAGGCTTTTCCAGCATCGGTGCGAGGAACCACGTGGCCATAACCTACACAGACATATATTAAAGGTAACAGTGTATTAAACAAATGCATCACACTGTGGGCTTTATCGCCATCTATAAAGATGCATCAAAAAATCTGAACATACTACAGTAATGGGTCACTGAGGAGTATAGATCCAGTGTCTGTTTTTTAGTAGAATTGCCAAACACTGCCTGTAAAATGTAATGGAGTTGTTTATCGTTTTTTTTTTTTTTTTATAATGTTACATAATATAACAACCAAGCCGGCAATGTAATAACTTATTTAATTATTGGCAAACTGTTATTATATCATTGGCTTTTGTACATTTAAAATCACATTATGGATTGTTTTATATTGCAACAAGTATGGCTGAAGCAGCAGGAATTACTGGAGAATCTTTGTTTTACTTAAAGTTACTGTTATTATGGACTTAATAGGCAGCATGATAGGTTTTTTTTTTTTTTACAAAATATTGTAGAGCAAAGTGTACATTTACAAAAACTGCTTGGCCAAATAGGTGCCTCCAGCCATGTCCTCTTTACTGCTGGATCTGACTAAAAGTCATTGGAGACTAGAGTCGATACCAGTTGACTGTGGAGGAAGCTTATGGGAAGTATGGAGAGAACAGTTAACCTGAAACACAAGCTTAAAATGCATCAGAACATACAAACTACACAGAGAAATCCAGGGGATACACCACCTTACGCACATATGTGAAATTAGAAACATTATTTGCCCAAATTGCAGAGCGTGTTCTGTACGTTTTAGAAAAATTTTAAGAGTTCATAGAAACATTATCAAAGCAATACTCTCAAATGTCATGACGAAATCATATTGATACCCAACTCAATAGCAGCTCCATTTTTTAATAATGTTGGAACTTTACCTCTGCACTCCACATATCTTCACTTGATTGTCCCTCTGGTGGGCAGCCTGATGGTGAAGTGAGCAGCATTGTCATCTCACAGTTTGCCTTTTCTCCCTCTGCTTAAGTGGAGTTCCTCATAGAAATCTGACTTCGTCTCATTATCTAAAAGCATGGATGGATGGATGGATGGATGGATGGATGGATGGATGGATGGATGGATGGATCGATGGATCGATGGATGGATGGAGGAATGGATGTTTACGAATCTAAACTTGACCAGGTTTCTTTGAGTTTTTAATCTAAGACTCGAACAGGAAGTCATGGCTTTTGGCTGAACAATACTGTCACCTTCATCACTCAGTCACTGACTTACTGGTTCATGGGCACTCCTGTTGTGTCACAACACACTTCCACACTTGCTCTCGCCACCGAATGCATAAGTGCATTTACACTGTCAAATATGTTCACAGTACATGGTGAGTACCTGCATGGTGTGCTCCTCACTTCCCAGACATTTCATGTAAACCTCTGTACAGATCTCGCAGAATATAGTGAATATAGTCATAAGTAGATATATATGTATATATACCAGCAGTGTCCAATTTAAGAGACATCCATGCCCTACATGCTGTATAATGAGATGGAAACTGCTGTTTCGGGGAAGAGAAGCAGAGCTGGATATGAATCACTTGGCAGATTGAACTTTAAAACTTAAGCTGTTTATGTTAAGCAAACTGTGTATCCCTCTTCATTCTATGATGTGACAAAACATTACAGTGAAACCACACAGATAAAATATCTCATCCCCCTCTTAAAATCATTTAGCTTATAAACAACTCTAAAGAAACTATACATTGTTACCTTGATGAAATCAGTGCATATGGTGGAATAGTTCTATACTATTCTATACATTGAGATGTGCAGGTTTAGCTTAAGTGCCAAGTAAATGCATATTTGAGTACAATCTATATTAAATAAAGTACTTGAATTCAAAAGTAAAGGTTTCTACTTCATACTCTGATTGTTTGAATGTGGAAACTTTAGTTCGGCATTTTTGAAGCCAATAAGTTGATTATTGTAACAGAGAAAAGTACTGCTTTATTTGTTTACAAAACAAATTCTATTGCTTTGCTATTGCCACTGCAATTAAATGCATTTAATGAAATGTATTTGAAAAGATTACTGTGTACTTTTTCTTTATTAATATTCAAACACACATTACATTGACTGAGTACAATTTAAGCAATGAAACAGTATTTATAGCCTATTTGAGTACAACATTCCACCTCTGAGTTTGTGTTACCTCTATAACTATGCTTAAAATGGTACATTACAGGTGGGAAAGTTACACTTAACCTTTTAAAGGTGTGAAGTGTTTCTAATGAACAGATGTGATGGATACGGCGAGTTAAGCCTTTATTGGGCAAGTGACCATGAATTCCACATTTCTTCTTCCAGTAAATCGATTAACATCATAAAATGTGTTTTTATAAAAATAGCTGGGCACTGAGATAAAATCTGGTATGTTATGTTTTGCTCCATGCTTTGGAAAAACAACTCTGAATTTAAGATTTTATACAAAAAGCAGGTTTGAACATAAAGGCAATCCACATAAACTGGTGCAATAACAGTAGGACAATTTTCCAAATATATGCCCGGTGCTTCTGCCAGGTTATATTTACTTTATTGTATTTCACATTTTAAAGCAGGACAGTGGTCTGTAGTGGGTGGACACAATTTTAATTTAGAGTTTCCTTTAGCTTGAATTGGCAATTAAGTGCGACCCGGGTCTGAATACTCCTAGACAGGTTATATCAAAAATAAGTGACACACACTGGACAATCAGTAAAACTTGCAAATAGTCTAAGAATATAATAAATGTTTTACAACCATGATTGAGAGAGAGTATGTATTGAATGAATATGATGACTATCCCATCCACTTAATCCCATTATTCTTGATATGGAAAACTGCACAAAGGTATTTAAGGTTTTTATTTCCTAAATGTATGTGTTATTACATTATTGGCTGATTTGTAATGCTTTAACATGCTCATCATTACATTATTGACATGATAATATATAATATTTTGATTTGATAATTTGATGTATTATTTTTATTACACTATTGGCAAGTTCATGGGCTTCATTTCATTGAAAAGGCCAGCGTTATGACATTATTGGCAGGCATTGCCATATTGATTGTTACAATATTTATTTATTTATTTTCAGTTTTCAAACTTTTCAAGCAGTACCACTTGAGTTAATGGTCTCACAGTGTTTACGCACTCGCACGCGCAATAAGGACTGTGCTTATTGTAACCAAGTAAGTGAGAAACTGTCACCTATCGTGTGTACTACTTGCCAATGGTGGTGATAACAGTGATGGCAAAGTAAAAAGATCCGGCGAACTTCCACTGCGTCCCGGCGCGGTGCGGCTCGGACTGCAGAACCACCCGCTCGATCTCTGCGTAATCCCCCTCGTCCAGGTCGTACTTTCTCTTCAGCTCGTCCAGCTTCTGCTCCAGCGACTCCTTCCTGGAGGACTCGCTCTCAGACTCCAGCGCGTCGAAGACCGCGGCTCCGACCAGCAGGTAGAAAACGGTGGACAGGATCAGAGAGAGGGTCCTGATGTTCTGCAGCTTCATCCTAAGTCCAGGGCGCCCACAGGGAGCAAGGGGGGGGGAGAAGGAAGAGGAGGTGGAGGAGGAGGACGCTCCTGATCCTCTGAGGGACACACTCCAAGAGGTGGACACAGAAACATTCTGTCTGACAGTGGAGGCCTCTCAGGCCTGCTTGGTTTACAGTGTCAGTGGGTTGAAATTTAAGACTGCAGAGGTGAGATGAAATAGCACCAAAAATAAAAACTGTCCATATCCGCTCGCACCACCTCCACTTTCCACAAGATGCTCAAATGATTTGTAAAAGGTGCTCATTCACTCGCGTGTTTTGACTCTGACACCTGAACACGTCCTGGTTTGAAATCCACAAACTAAACTAATCATACTTTATTAATCTCATCGGGGAAATTCGCTTTTTTCCACATTGACCATAGCTGCAGCAAGATTTTCAATCGATCTGATACCCAGTAAATACAGGGCCCATATCAGACACAGACATTTTCTAATATTCAAGGTTAATGCATCATCAAACTACTAAATCTGGTTGAATTTTCATGACCATTAAGTGTTTTTATGATTTTTCTTTTTCTGCGGTTTATTAATTTGTTAAAACCTAGAACCGAATTTGGGAAAAGCTTATAGGTAAACAGAAAATACTTCATAAACTTCAAATACTTTATCATAATAAAAACTTTACTTCAAACAACAGTAATAAAACCATTTTCTCCCATACATTGTAATGTCTGGATTTTTCTTCTTAAAAAAACAAAGTGTACAAAGCTATCACTCCAGAACAAATCATTAAGTTACAGAGTTCAGGATGGAGCAGCATGCATGAGAGAAACTGAAACTATACAAATATAGATATGCCCACCACTAATATCAAGGCACTCCAGGGAGCTGATTGGGGTCAAGCATCTTGTTCAGGGAGTCACATTTTCCACATTTGTCTTTTACAAAAAACTGGTGAAAATAAGAAAATCGGAGGGGGGTGGGGGGGGGGAGTGTTATTTTTGTTGAGAACACAACAATCAGGAATATTCAATGAAGTACTAATATATAGACACACTCACATCCGGCCAATTTAAAGTCAGCAATTAACTACCACTGCAGGCATACCTGTGGAGCCGTGGTTAGCACTCTTGACAATTCCAGTAGTGAAAACAAGGATAATCTTCAACTAAACGGTATTTAGTTGTAACCAAAAACAATTTAAAAAATCACATTGGATGGGTTTTCACAGCTGTTAGAAATGACAATGGCCATTAACACATGAAATATCAATAAATTATTCAAAGGAGAAATATTTAGTTTTTATTGCTGTCCACCAAAGATATGGTAACTGTTGTGTTAAAAAAAAAAAAAAGAAGCCATTTGGCAATTAAAAGCATGCTTTTGTACTGAATAACATCACAGCTGTCTGTAATAATCTTTGGCACTGAGCTTGTGGCCTTGTCTCCGACTGAATTTCAGTGCCGATATTGAGCACAACAGCACGCTCCTGAGTGCCACATTGCTCAAAGGCTATGTGGCGTGTGGCTCGCGCATGTGGCCTTGAGTCAATCTGAACCCGCATGTTCGCTCCTCAAAATAGCACTAAAGACTATCCTTTAAAAAGAACTCTGAGATCATCAAAACATGATTACAAATGTTTTAAAGGATCTAAAAGGTTTTAAAAGGCCAACAGCACCACTTCTGAATTCACAGACGCCTAGGACTCTTAAATACCATAGGGTCGTTAACATCAGGGGTGAGGAGAGTCAAAAAATTTATAAATAGAATAAATGTTAATTACAAATAACAACAAAAAAAAACATGATGTCTGAAAAGAGAAGTCTGACAAGTCCTTGAGCCCAAAGTTGGTCGGTGAGTCACTCGATGTCGATGTCACTGTCACTTTCTCTTTCTCTTTCTCTTTCCCTGCCGCTGCCCCTGCCCCTGCCGCTGCCCCTGCCGCTGCCCCTGCCGCTGCCCCTGCCGCTGCCCCTGCCGCTGCCCCTGCTCCCTGGAGTGTCTGTTTCTGGCTTCCCGCTTCCTCCTTTTATCTTCTGGAGTACCACCTGTTGCTTGTTGGTTAATTGGTTGACTGCTGCTTGGGTTTGGTCAGTGTGCATGTTGCCTTCAGGGGCGATGGGGAATAGAAATACTGCATGAAATAAATAAGTAAGTAAGTAAGTAAGTAAGTAAGTAAGTAAGTAAGTAAATAAATAAATAAATAAATAAATAAATATATATATATATATATATATATATATATATATATATATATATATATATATATATATATATATATATATATATATATATATATATATATATATATATATATATATATATATATATATATATATATATTTATATATATATATATATATATATATATATATATATTTATTTATATATATATATAAATAAATAAAAGTTTAGGTTACAAACCCACCAACTTAAAATGCAATAAACAGAATAAAACTTGCATAAAAACCCCTAAAATAAATAAAAAACCCTAGAAAAACCGACCCTGTCACAACTACAGTGCTGCTGCCTCTTCATAGAGCAGTCTACCTACAAATCTTGTATTGCGTTCAGTTTTTAGTTTATTTCATTGTTCCTATCTGTAGTTTATATACATTTTTAATGATTATACTTGTGCAAAAACCTTGGGTGGCATGTCGTAACATACAGGCAGACCTAGTGAGCCACTGTGGGAAATGACTCCAATTGGAAACCATCGTCTGCACCCACCCACCCACAACTCTCTGTGAGACTGAAGCTTATCAGAGCTGACTGTGGGTGGAAGGCAGAGCACGCTTTGCAAAGGTCGCCAGTCTATCACGCACACATTCACACCACCGCCAATTAACCCTTTATCAGACAAGTGACCATCTATATCCCCACACGTCTTCCTATAACCTTAAAACTAACAATACGTTCATTAAAGTGTTGGACGCTGAGATAAGTATTGTGGCAATACTTTTCATTCACAATTCTGGTTATAACCTTAAGACTCCTGTGTTTTGTCCCTTTGACACTTTGTGCTCATAAAACTAGTTCAAGTTGCAGTATGTTCATTTTCAAACAAACATCTGAATCCTCCAAAAGCTAATTTATATTTAGTGTTTTTCCAATGGACACATTAAACTTATATCAAGTTATATTAAACAAATGATTATATTCAAATTGTTAAAAATCCTCATTGTATGTTCTTATTCTTTAGGTATTTTAGTAACTGCCCTAAAGTCAACCCTTCATCTACAGTGGCTTGCAATAGTATTGATACCCCTTCAACTTTTCCACTTTTTGTCACATTACAACCATAAATGTAAATATATTTGATGGGGATTTTGTGTGACAAGCCAACACAACATGAAGTGGAAGGAAAATGATAGACATTGTTTTCTTTTTTTTTACATAAAAAACTGTACCATGTAACAGTATTCATCCCCTTTTAATCCAGTGCAACCAAGAGCCTTCAGAAGTCACCTAATCAGAAAACGGAGTCCGCCTGTGCAATCTACTCTCGTGATAAATTCAGCTTGTGTGTGAAGGCCTCAGACGTTCATTAGTGAACATTTATGAACAAACTGCATCATGAAGACCAAGGAACGCACCAGACAGGTCAGAGAGAAGGTTGTGGGGCAGTAAAAGCAGGGCTAAATTGTGAAAAATATCTCAAGCTTTGAACATCTCATTGACCACCATGCAATCCATCATCTGAAAATGAAAACAGACAGGCGAGGTAACTAGAGCATTGATCAGAGACGCAGCCCAGAGGCCCCTGGTAACTCTGGAGGAGCGACAGAGATCCACAGCTCAGCTGGAACAATCTGTCCACAGGACAACTATCAGTTATGCACTCCAACAATCGGGCCTTTATGGAAGAGTGGCAGGAAGAAAGCCATTGTGGAGACAGAGCGAGAAGAAGTCATGTTTGCAGTTTGCCACAAGTTATGTGGAGGAACGTGGTCTGGTTCGGTAAGACCAAAATTGAACTTTTTGGACTGAATGCAAAGCGCAATATGTGTCAGATAACACACCATCCCCACTGTGTATGGCGGTGGCAGCATCATGCTGTAGGGATGCTTTTCTTCAGGAGGGACACAGGGAGGCTGCTCAGAGTTATCAGGCCAAATACGGGCAATCTTGGAGGAAAACCTGTAAAGTAGGTGGTGCAGAGGTTTACCTTCCTGCAGGACAATGGGCCTAAATCTACAGCCAGAACTACAATGAGATGTTCAATCAAAGTACATTCATGTGATAGAATGGACAAGTCAAAGTCCAGACCTTCATACGTTTGAAATTCTCTGGCAAGACTTGCAAATCACTTTTCACAGACACTCTGCATCCAATCTGAGTTTAAGCTATTCAGAAAAGAAGAGAAATTTCAATCTCTAGATGAGCAAAGCTGGTAGAGACAAACCCCAAAACACTTGCGGCTGTGAATACAGGTACTTATACACAATAATTTTACTTTTAATACTTTTGCACACCACACTTTTCAGTTTTTCTATTTCTAAAAACAATCATTTTCCTTTCACTTCACAAACATTCAGCATGTCGTGTTGGATCATCACATAAAGTCCCAATAAAATACATTTACATTTGTGGTTGCAAAGTATTCAAGTATGAATACTTTTTACGGCCACTGTATGTTTTCAGATTTAGCCGGAAAGCCAAGAGAAAACCCATGTGTGCACAGGGAGAAAATGAAGACTCCCCTCAGAAATCCACACATGCTGGAGGTTTCATGCTGACGGGACAGCTCCGTTCCACCACGAGGCAGCCCAGACAGTTTATTTAACACTTTGAAAGTCTGCACAAGATTATATAAAAGACTAAAAGTGCTGCCTGTGAGACACTTGCATAAACAAAAAATAAATGAAAAAAAATATACCCAAAATGTCTCTCTTCATGGAAAGCAGTTGTGTCAAACAAAAGGCCAGTGGGCCAAAACTGGCCCAAAGTGACCACATAAAGCCTGCTATTCCCAAGTTGTCCACTGGGGGGTGGCGATTTAATACAGAACTGAGTACAGATAGTTGCACTGCCCAAACCATACCTGTGAAATAGCATCAGCAAAGCCATACCATGAGTGTGACTGTGTTGCATTGTCTGTATTTTCAGTTTGTTTCACCCTCTTCGTATGACTGCTTCAGCCCATTGAAATCAAACTGAGCTGAACAAGAATATCAATATCAACCAAAACAAGAAGACCAATGCCATCAGGAAGAATGATCTACAAGTGCCGCCATACTTGTATGATGTACTGCAACTTATTTTCTGCGACAGAAATATGTGCCAGGTTTTTTTTGTTTTTTGTTTTTTTTTTAATATTGTTCCCGATAGTGAGATTTTATCTGGAAACATTCGTGGCTGTTAATCACGGACGCTGTGGTTGGAGAGGCGTCTCTCAGCGTTGCGTCTCTGTCGGCCTCGCAGCAGAAACAGCTGGCCTTTCCAGACTCTACTCTCCTGATTGCTTTGCCCTGTGAAGCGTTCATGTGCGGAGCATTCACACTGCGCTCAGCTAAAGTATTACTCAGGGCGGTGAAGCATTAGCTGGCGGCTGCAGTGACCTTTATCAAGCACACTTAGTTGCTGGGTGATCCACCGCCCAGCCATCATCATTTAACTAAAAGTCCAACGTGCAGATCCAGCGAGGGAGCGAGAGCGAAGCGGGCGGAGACGATGTGTGTGTGTGCGTGTGTGTGTGTGTGTGTGTGTGTGTGTGTGTGTGTGTGTGTGTGTGTGTGTGTGTGTGTGTGTGTGTGTGCACGTATCAGTCAAACAGTGTGGCGGGCGCTCTCCTGGAGTCTGGCTGAGTTTTTCCTGTGGCATCTGCTGGGTTTTCGCTCAGCGTCGCACTAATTGGGTTCAAGGCAGTGCAACCAGAAAATAGGCTGACTGCTGTATGGCTCCATGCTGCAGGTTTTTTTCAGTTTCATATTCCGCGTGAAGTTCCCATCCATTTCACGAGGGCATTCCAATTTGTGCAAACTATTCATGCACTGAAGGAGGCCGTAAAGAGCCTGAAATCTGTCATTAAAAACCCACATTCGCCGCTTTCACTCCCCGCAGAACATATGGTTATCTTTACGCTGTGCTTTTATCTTCCAGAGACCGCGCAGGACTTTAACCTGCCTTCGCGAGCACAAGTGGATGTATTGCTGAGCAGATGTTAACAAAGCAGAATTCAAGCAGGCCTTGATTTCCCGCACAAGCATTTAGAGCAATTATCTACTTTCGAAAGGATTCCCTGAAAGATAAGAGTTTTGCCAGACACATCTTAGTGAGCGCAGAGTCTTTACATCGCCGCTATTCAAGATCAATTTCTTCTGTAGGTTTTGCATTGTAGAAAACAAATAATGACCACATACAGTCAGGAGCAGATGCTTCACTTTATAAGCTCAGTGTGCCACCGCCGCAATAGAAGGGACTCTTATGTAAAAGCTCCTGTGGTTTTAACAACTCTTCTCAATGAGATAATGTCGCTGCCCTATCTGATGTACTCATCTCATATCTCTTTGCCCTGCAGGATGTTTCAGGCATCTCTTTATCTTCCACAGGAAGACATTAAGAGCTTGATGTTCGCCGACTGCATGAAGTTGAGACACTCATCTGTCTAAGTGCCATTCCTGTTTAAAATGAGGCCGAGAAATATACAGCAAATATGATGCTATCGCCACCCCGATAAGAGCCGTTGGCAGTGATGCAGATAAGGAGTGTGGTTATACCAATCATGTCCCTCAGAGATTCAGCAGATTGGTGTCGTATGGATAAAAAAAAAAAAAAAAAGCTTACACTATTGAAAAGGAAAGTTTTATGTTAACAGTGTAGAGTTTGTGACTGTGACTTTGTAGCGGATGTGAAAAGTCCTCTGAGCCTTCCTAACAACGTTCCTACCCGTTTGACTTATTGGGATATGTCACGGCCACGGAAAGATACATGGTAGAATAATGGCTGTGACCACGATCAATCAATCACCACGAGACACTGAACTGCAGTCGTTGGGGGGGTTTTTTGGAATTATTTTTTTTCTCGGTATCTTTAGGTTTGATTTCCTCTGCAGGATCTCGATGTTGCACTGAGGTAGATTCATCTTTAGATTATTGCTTTATAAAATTCAGAATGCCACATACAAGATATTTTAGGGGTATGAAATACAGTAGAAAAATGATCAATTACAGGGATCCGATTGAAAACTGAACTCCAAAGATATAAACACTTGCTTCATTGGATTTTGCTTTCCCACAAAACAAATGCAGTAAAATGAAAGAATGCAATGACGTCCAAATCAGCTAAACATAAATTAAGAACACGGCAGCTATTGAAAATGATTGGTAAATATTGATTGATTGATTTTAAGGAAAAGCATTCCACAGTGGAGCACAAGGGATACAAAGTCTTCACATGGTTCGTATCAACATACATTTAACATAAAAAGAAAGAAAACTCAGATTTTGCCTGAAAAAACATAAACAGCCACAGTCCAAAAACATATGATTATCTGAGACTGGCAACATGTCCCGGGCTCTTTCGTCCCTCCGCTGAGGCTCCTTGAGCCTCAGTCCCACTGCAGTTAATCCCTGAGCGCGGCGGGCCGGACGGTACGGTATGGTACGGTAAGGCAAGTCACAATGTTTCCTCAACATCTGCTCAAGTTTTGCCAGGTTTTGCCTCATTTATTAATTCAATTGTATTTATTACAGATTACTGAATGCAGACCAATAAATGCAAATTGTAGAGATGCAACCTGGTCATTAAAATGGTTTCAAATGGGATTTTGTTTTTCTGTGGCGGTCAGTGCCGTTTCTTCCTATAGGCGGACTAGGCGAGTGCCCAGGGCCCCCTTAGCCACCAGGGGCCCCCCCAAAGCTCTATGTGCAGCCTCAACTGAGAAGAATGACCTGTTTTTATTCTGTAGCTTTCTTTAGTGGAGAGAATTTTGAATCTCTTCGTTATAGTTTGACTAACTACGAGCCCCCAAACGTCATCTCACCTAGGGCACCCGCATAGCGAGAAATGGCCCTGAGTCCGATGTTGGGTTCCTAAACTGGCCCTCAACAATCCCCGAGATAAAGCCGTATAAAAGAAGACTAAATGGACTGTGGGACGAAGTGGTGCTGAATCTCATATGGCATTATTCACTCAACAAAAGTTACGATGAATTTACTGAAGACACTTGAACTTGAACATATTTGACAGTGAGTTCATGGCTAAGTCAGATTTTTTTTTTTTATTGCACTTTTTTTATAAACGTTTATACGTATTAATCCCCAGAGGATTTTTTTTTTTTTTTGTATTTATCTATTTTAATAGCTGTTTTAAACTGTATTCATCCCCAGAGGGGAAATTCCTTCCTGAATTATTTATTTCTGGCCAGGTATCCTTTTCATTACAAATTAAAAAGGTCCCACTATTTCAACCATCAAAAACGTGTGATTTATAGTATATCTGTAGAGAGTGGAATACATTCTGTCTGCATTAATACATAAGAGAAGGGCTAAGGTACAAGAGTGAGTCGTTTGTTGTTGATTAGGTTTTGTTTTCCTGGAGTGCTTCAAAGTGAAAGTGAAACATGGTGACTCTCGCGCGGCTCCTCCGCCCCGTGATGAGACCAGTGTGTGTGCTGTATCGCCTGGGCACGCGGGAGATGGCGTGGTTCGGCTCCACGGTGCTGGAACGCACGCGGGCCCGGATCTGGCACGGACTGGTCCTGCTGTGGCGCTGCCTCACCCGGTTCTGCTTCAGAACCGCTTCGGCACTGGGCCTGGTCGGCAGACCGGCCCTGCTGGGCCGGGAGGAGCAAGAAGGAAGCAACTCCGAGAAGGGCTACGGAGACTCGGACGTGGAGGACGTAGAGCAGGTGGAGGACGTAGAGCAGGTGGAGCATGTGGAGCAGGTAGAGGAAGTGGGGGAGGTGAAGGCGGTAGAGGAAGTGGAGGAGGAGGTGAAGGAGGTAGAGGAGGAGGAAGAGGAGGTAGAGGAGGAGGAGGAGGAGGAGGAGGTGGTGGCGTCCCACAACGGGGCTGCGGGGGTGAAGAGGGCCGGGGCCCTCCACTGGGACGAAGTCCGTAAGCGGCCCAAGTATAAGGAGGACGAAGAGCACGGAGGAGTGGACACCAGCGACGAGTTTTACTGCGACTACGATTCAACGTGGGAGGATGAGAGTGAGCAGAGACCGAGCAGGAGGTCCAGACCACCGGGAAGCTCCAGGAGTGTGAGTTAAAGAGTTCAGGCCGAGGGCAGCACCGTCTACCGTGGGAATACTTTCGGTTCGGAACATCAGGTGTTATGGAGAGTTCTGCATGACCTTCAGGAGAGAGTGTGTGCGCGTGCGTCATTTTATAAACTTTATTTATAGTTTTGGGACGTACAAACGTAAACAAAGTACACAATAAAGATTATAACAGTAAAATGGCAAAGATAAAGGAAGAACCCAAAAACTAATGCAAGAATACGTTGGTGTGGCAGGCTTCGTTGTGATATTTCTTATAAAATGAGAATTATATAAGTGACAATGTAATTATTGAATACCTCTGGGTGGATATTGATCATTGATGTACATTTTTTTTATTTGTAATTAACTTAAGCGACTCAAAGTAATAGTACTTGAATAATGGAGTAGAATTTTAAGTGTACTTTTATGGGTTTAAAATTTCCCTAATAAAATATAGAGATTAACAATTGTGCTTAGTTTCTTGTCATTAGATTCAAAATAAGTGAGAATGTTTTTCCCTTCAATATTGACTTTATGTGTGTGTATAGAATATAGTTCTCCAGTTCTTTCCTAAATGAACTACTGTATGAGTAATCACAAAACAGGTGAGTTACACTTTCAGATTCAGTTCCACCAAAGGTTCATTAGTTATGAATGTCAAGGAATGGAAATCAGTAATGTTTTAACCATTAAAGACACAGGATGATGTCATTATATAAATACTAAAGTTATTATTCAAAATGTGCCTAAAGCATGGGTGTCAAACATAAGGCCCGTCGGCCAAAACCGGCCCTCAAGATGCTCCAATCCGGCCCACCAAGCATCGTGTCAAAGTTTCAAAGAAAATGCTTTTTTGGGTTTCTATTAAACAAATTACTTAAAAATGCTCCGAGTACACTTTTGTGTAAATGGGAGAAAAGCAACTTTTCTGAAAGTCTGCTACTGAGCATGCGCACCACGGCCGTAGCAAATAGTTCTTCTGCACATGCACGAGTACATGGGCAATAACAACAATGGCGGCCTCCAGAGTGACGTGACTCCCAGTCCAGCTTCGTCTGGGTCTTGGTAGTTTACAGTTGACATTCACCGTTTCCATGTAAACAGACATCGTTTTCAAAACGTTGCCATGTAAACGTGTAACTTTTCTGAAGCAGAAACACAAAAGCAATACATTTTCACTTGAAACCCTGTGAATGTTCTCCAACTAAATAAAAGATTCTCTGCAGTCACGCAGAACTCAGCATAACACCTGTCCTGAGGTCGTCCTCAACTGCAACTTTTCCTTTAATTAATTCCTGTTGTCTTATTCTGAAAGGTCTGTTTTTTTTGTTTTTCAGTACAACTTCAGGAATTTTGAGAGAGCTGCAAAAGACATGCAGAATTTCAGGCACAAGTACCTTGTAAGTCAGCCACTACACACACACACACACACACACACACACACACACACACACACACACACACACACACACACACACACACACACACACACACACACACACACAGTCTGTGTACACTGCAGATCTTCATCTTTGTGTTCTCCAACAGAATCAAGGCAGGGCGAAGCACTGGAGAAGCAACAAACGTGTGAGTAAACAGCAGTGAGCCACTCGCATGACTGCGTTCTCCAAAGAAGAAAAATCCATCAAATTTAATTTTCTTTTTTTTTACCTGGAATAGGACGACATGCCTAATCTGAAGTTTTATCTTGGAGAAGCGGCTTCGCAACCAGATAGTAGGTTTAAAACACTATAATGATTCAATCATTGGGATCAAGGGATCAGTCGTTTAGACTTTTGGGGATGTACGTGACCTGACAAAGGAGACAGCTGTGTGTCGTCACCTGTTTGATGTTTAAGTTATGTAAAAGAACATACATGACCATAGAAAAATAGTGTTATTGTAACTTCAACTTTACCAAATCACATATTACTCACATCCCTTTCACACTTTTTTTATGAACTAGATATTTTCATTTCTGACTTCCACACTCAATGGACTGGAAAGTATGATCAACTGGAACATGTGCACACCTTCATTCAGTGGTAAGTGCTTCGCTAATCCCAGTGCCTTTGGAAAGCCTTTCCTCCCTGTTAGTAACCAGACGTGTCTGTCGAA
This sequence comes from Lipophrys pholis, assembly GCF_963383615.2. Lineage (NCBI taxonomy): Eukaryota > Metazoa > Chordata > Actinopteri > Blenniiformes > Blenniidae > Lipophrys > Lipophrys pholis. The sequence continues at coordinate 15,131,128 of NC_137637.1, forward strand.
GGTTGTTCCCTCTGCAGGAGCCCGGGATGAACTACCAGGCCAGTCCACTCACAGCAGAAGAAGTTGAGGTAAAGTGGTAAAAATCTGCTGAGGCAAAGTTCCTGGAGAAAGTTTTTTTTTTCCCTCTGATGGGAGTCGTGTGTTTATTTCCAGGAATTTCGTGAAAGTGAGGTGGCGAAGGATAATCTGCTGAACTCATACAAACTCATGTTGGACTTCTATGGTATTGAGTTGTGCAATCTGGAAACGGGGGAAGTGAAGAGAGCTATAAACTGGAGAGACAGATTCCACAACTTGAACCGGTTCGTAAAAAAGTTCATGGAAAGCTAAAAGTTTCTAAATATGCATTTTCTGATTTGGTTCAGCCCAACTGATCCAATGGCTCAATGCTTAATCAACGACAGTCAATTCTGAACTGAAATTCTGAACTGAAATAAGTCTGACACCCCTGACGTTGAGTAACAATCCTGCAAACTATCCATTTCATCATTCGACAGCCACGGACACAACAACCTGCGCATCACCCGCATACTGAAGTGCCTGGGAATCCTGGGATTCGAGGACTATCAGGTCCCTTTGGTCCGCTTCTTCCTGGAAGAGACGCTCATCAGAGGAGAACTTCCCAGGGTCAAGGAGAGTGTCCTCAGCTACTTCGTGTTTGCTGTGCTTGATAGGAGAGAGCGCAGGAAGCTCATCAAGTTTGCCTTTTGCAATTACGATCATCGAGATGAGTTTGTGTGGTGCCCAAAGAAAATTCAGACAACATGGTTGCAAAAGCAAACAAATGTTGGGGGCGCTCGTGATTCCAGTCCCTCGCCGGACTCATTGAGCCAAAACACTGAAGTTCCAGATGATGCTGATGAAGACGACACTGAATCTTTGTAAAAGATCTGAGGAGGACGTGAGTCGCTTGGTGATTCTCCCTCCCAATCACCCAAATGTAGATCAAGTGGATTGTGTTGTTTCTTTTTTAGTCATCTAAGTGGGGTTTTTTCCTATTTGTATGTTTGAAATAAAGATTGATAAATAAAAATATTTTTAATAATGGATAATTAACAAACACTAAACTGCCACGCTACATATATATGTATGTGTGTATGTATATTTTTTACCTATTACCTTTTATTGTAAATTATATAGCACCACAATAACACCAAAGTTGGGCTTTTTCAAGGGAGTCAGTTTCTTGTACACATTTTGAGAGTCTAGTCCAAACGTATTTTAATTCCGTTACATTCTTCTTCTTTTTGGGGGGGAGGGGCAGCTAATGTGCATTGAAAAAGCATCTGCAAGAGTGCATTCATAGTCTTTATCAGGTGAGCGCTTCAAGTAGCACAGTAAATTATACAAAACTGTTTTCTCACTTCAGTATTTCTATTTGAGTCTTGAACTTCTAGTTGTATTTTAATATTCTGGTTGTCAAGACAAAAGTGGAAGATTGTCTCGTTGAAGACATCATTGCAATTACTGTAAAGAAATTGACTATAATTAAAAAAAAAAACATTCAACAAGTTTTAATGTTTCTGTCCTTTTATTTAACATTTGAACTTTGTGTTTTTATTTGTAATACAGGAATGAATTTATTTTTAGATACTTTTACCAGCCAGACTGTGTCGGTGTTGAATTGAATAACAGATTTACATCCTGGAAGTGTGAGGACACACACAACTGCAAATCAAAGTTGCGACTGATGGTTCTAAATTGCATGTTGGTATGAGTGAGTGTGAGGAAGAGTTGGTCATATAATAGAGTGGTGACCTTCCACTACAAGCCTGACTTGGATAAAGCAACTATATGGAGAATTAATGAAATTCCTCCGATAACTGCCAATCTGACATTCCCACATCAGACCATCAATTTAAGTGGGCGGAACTCTCTTGGCAACATTTCATAATTATTACCAACATTTTGCTTTTGGGCTTATCTGTGAGGAGTTTATATTCACAATATTAGACTTTTTCCAAGACTTAACACATTGAATTGTTTTATTTTGAAATTAGGGGTAATATGAGTATTTTAGAAGTGTTTATAAAACACCCTGTTTTCCTGAAAATTCTACTGCCACATGAGTATAAATCCACTGAATTAGACCAATCGTTTCCAACCTGTACCCGTCAAGGGGCACCAACAATTATAATCAGACACAAGAACGTAGCGCAGATCCACAACACTGCTTAATTGTTTGTAGGTTGGTGACAGTGGGTATAAACCACAGTTGGCTTTACTGTAATGTTCCGAATTATAGGAAGCGTCTGCAGCCATTCCAAAAAAAAAAAAAAGAGGGGAAGCACAGTAATACAAAAGAACTTCATCAAACAGGTTTAATCGTTTGAGCCAAAACAAAATTAAGAGATTCATCAACAACCATTTATGGGGTGTATTCTGTAAATATGTAGAAGTCCTTCAATTCAAAACTGCTCAACATACACACACACACACACACACACACACACACACACACACACACACATTTGTGTCTCAACAATGTTGCCTTAACCATCGCATTTTAGATATATGGCTTTTTTCTCTACTTAGAAAAGTATTATTAAAAACATCAGTATATACACAAATACAATACTATTTACACATTGCAAATAGTGTATTAATCAATTAGATTGTTGTTTTCTTAAAAAAAAAAAAAAAAATGATGCAGCAAAGGACAAATTTGGACTGAGTAGCGTATTTATAACAGTTTGTACACAAGCAACTAAAATGTTCTTGCGGTTCTTTGCGCTTCAACTGTGATTAACTTAGAAAGCCTCCAGTGACAAAGAAAATACAGTCAAAGGTGTTTTGTTCTGGTAGGAACACGTGTGAAATTTTTACCAAATACTGACTGTCCACATTTACAATAATGTTTTCAAACTGGCAAAATGTTTTATAGCCACAATGTCCAAGAAGAGCAGCTATGAGTCCTTTTTCACATTCTCTGCAGGTTTACCACTCTCCTTGTGGGCGTCGTGTTTATGGTCCTTTTTCTCTTCTTTCTTTTCCCTGCTTCTGCTTTTTTCTCGACGATCTTTGTTTTTGTCTCGATCTCTCTCCCTCTCCCTCTCCTTGTCTCTATTCCGGTCTCTGTCCCTCTCCCGGTCTTTGTCCCGATCTCTCTCCTTCTCCCTCTCCCTCTCCTTCTCCCTCTCCTTCTCCTTCTCCTTGTCCTTCTCCTTGTCCTTGTCTCTGTCCCGATCTCTTTCCCGGTCCTTGTCCCTCTCCCTGCCCCGGTCTTTCCCACGGTCCCTGTCGCGGTCTCGTTCTCTGCTTCTTGATCTGTCTCGTTTCCTGTCACGATCGCGTTCCCGATCTCGGTCACGATTTCTGGCTCTGTCACGGTCGCTGTCTCTCCTGTCCGAGTCCCTAGTTCTTTCCCTTTCTCTTTCCCTATCTCTGTCCCGATTGTCTCTCCTTTTGTCTGTGTCCTGATCTTTGTGCCGCTCTACCTCAGTCTCCTTGCGCCGCTCGCCCTCTCCCTCCCTGCGCCGCTCGCCCTCTCCCTCCCTGCGACGCTCACCCTCACTGCGCCGCTCGCCGTCCGCTTCCCTGCGCCGCTCGCCCTCACCCTCCCTGCGCCGGTCGCCCTCACCGCGCCGCTCGCCGTCCGCTTCCCTGCGCCGCTCGCCCTCAGTCTCCCTAGGTCGCTCACCCTCGGCCTCCCTGCGACGCTCGCCCTCAGTCTCCCTGCGACGCTCGCCCTCGGCCTCCCTGCGCCGCTCGCCCTCCGCATCCCTCCGCCGCTCACCCTCGGCATCCCTCCGCCGCTCACCCTCGGCCTCCCTACGCCTCTCACCATCGCGACCCCGGCTGCGGTCTCTCTCTCGACTCCGCTCCCGATCCCTTTCACGCTCCCTGCCTCTGTCCCACTCTCGCTCCCGGCTCCAGCGCGTTCCCTGCCCCCTGTCCCATGAGGGCCTCCCTCCGTGAGGACCTTCCCTCTCTTTTTCTCTATGGCGGTCCTCTGATACCTCCCTCTGTCTGTCTTCAGAGGGCTGCAAGGAACCAGGACCCAGGTCACGGTTTCCTACTTCAAAGCGGCTGAAACGCTCTCCACTGCGAGGTTCAGAGTCCCCGCCAGTAGAGCTACTCCTCCTCCTCATTTCAGGAGAGTGGCGACGCCAGCGGTCCTCCCTGTGTAGGTCTGAGCTATGGGTACCGATGCGACTCGGGAGACCAAGTGGGGAATCCGTCGGGGTTGGCAGCAGTGGCCCACTGTGCCGGACTGGTCTATTCTCATCAGAGTGTCTATCGAAGCGATACACCTCCGATCCTCTGAAGGGCTGAGAAGAGAGAGGTCTGTTTTCCTGAGGCAGAAGACCTCGGTGCTCCTCATACAATCCTCGGTGTGGAGGTGAGGATGACAATCTGGAGCCCCCGTACTGATTATGAGGACTGAAGAGCTGTCCAGTTAAGTCCCCACTGTGAGGTGGACCTCTTCTTTCCTCATACTGGTTTGGTAGAGGTACCCGATAGAGTTGACCGGGTGGATTGCCCTGACTGTCTTTAAAGATATGGGGAGCGTTGGGATTGTGATCCACATTCATCTGCAAAGAGATATTAGGGGAATCTTTGTTATATTGGTCTCCAGGTCCTTGAGGTTGGTCACCCATAGGAGGCCGAGTCCCATGGTCACCATAGATGGATGGAGGGGGACCTCTGGAACCAGGGAAAAGGGTTGGAGGGGGAAGCTTATTATCAAAGTGACCAGGTGGCAGTGCTGTAAAAGGTGGTGGAGGGCCTCGGTTAGCAGGAAAATTAAAAGGTGGCAGAGGACTACCGAATCTTGGAGGACGTAAGTTGGCCTGTCCGGCCAGATTAGGAGGTAGGGGAAGGCCTGGATGTGGTCCTTGTTGTCCAATGTGCTGTGGGGGAATGGAAGGTTCAAACATTTGAGGAGGGGGGCCTCTTTGAGCTATTGGAGAGAATGGGGGTGGTCCTCTGGGTGGCACAATATTCTGAGGTGACGGTCCAGGAGGCTGCTGCTGCTGCAGCTGGGGTTGAGTTCCTGGCCACTGATTCTGATAAGGAGTGTATGAAGAATGAATTGGGCCATACTGCTGACTGCCGTCACCATGCATGGGAGGACGACCGTGTCCAGGGAGAGGGACGCGTATGTGTGGGGGAGGACCCTGCATTGAAACGGGGGCTGACATAGGGGGAAGACCCTGCATGCGTGGCACCATGGATGCTAGTGGAGGCCTCATTATCAGGTTTTGTCCCTGCATGGAATGGGCAGGGGGGAAGTTGGAGTGTGACGGAATGTCAACCGAGGGCCTGTACTCCTTGTCAAAGCCTGACGCTGACATTTGATGTGCCATGTGATGTGAATGGGTGTCGACTATCGTGCTCTGAGCAAGTACTGGGATTGTGGACGTTATTGTGGAAGTATTCGTAGGTTCATTAAAATAGCTTTTAGCTGGTGTATCTTGGTTGGTCTCGTCATACTCAGAGTCTTCAGCAACTTTTAAAATACTGGCAGCATTAGGCCAAATACTGTACTTGTCCAGTTCTGTTTCAGCTTCAACTGGCTCATTTTTCTGAGCTTTCACTTCTTTTTCATCCATATAGCTGATCTCCATATCAGGATCTACCTCCTCTCCTAATAAAGGAATAGAGACCTCGGTCTTGTCCGAGTCCAGGAAAAGTGACGTCTCACTTTTCTTTTCCTCTTGAGTCAGTGATGTCTCCATGTCTTGTGACACCTCCGTCACTTCAGCTGTGTCGGGGAGCTTGGGCTCTTCAACCACAGGCTGCGGCAGAGAAACAGGTTCGGTCGACGAAGCAGATGTCTCATCTTTCTCCTCAGACGACTTCCTGCTGTCATCAGCCTGGCGAGGATCCCTGGTCTGCCTGGGATCTCTCCGTTGGCTGATTATGGGAGCAACTGATGAGGATTTAACGAGTTCTTCAACCTTTTTGCCAAGCTGTAGTAGCTGAGTGTTCACCAAAAGTGATTTAGTGGGTTGGGTGGAAGAGATTTGCTGCTCTCCTTGTTTCTGGGAGGTTTGGTCCCCGATCTGTTTAAGGCGCTCCAGAATTTTTTGTGGATCACTTATACATTCAGGTGCCGCCTTAACTTGACCTGGAACTATCATTTTGACCTCTTCAAATATAGAGTCGTCTTCCGGGTCATATGCCACATCATCTGCTTCACTCGCTCCAACCTCAGGCTGCTGAGAAACTGCAGCTTTGGTTACCGTTTCAGTAGACCTCTTGGGCTCATTATAGCCCCGGCTGGGATCGTATTCCTCTTCTGGGTCGTATGGTCTATCATCTTCATCTTCATCCACCGATGTCTCTTTAGAAATCTGTGCAAACTGTCTCACAATGGGATCTAACAATGTCGAGGTCGGAGCAGATTGTTCTGAAGCTTGATCGGACGGAGAGTTGGAAGCATCCGAGTTTTTCTTCCAAAAAAGGGTCTTGAGAATGGTCTGAAGAGGACTGGCGTTGGCTGCAGAAGAGGCCATGGAAGAGGTGGAAGTTGTTGGCGAGTCCTTGCCCGTGGTAGCGGATGACACCGGAGCTTTGATAGAGGATAATAGGGAAAGAACAGAGGCGGTGCCGACAGTGCTGCTTGAAATCTCAGAGGAGCTGGATGGAGGTGACCCTGGGGGAGTCGTACTGAAGGGGATTTCAAGACTCTGCCTCAAGCTTCTTTCTGGTTTGAGTGAGAGAGGAACCTTTGGAAGACCAGTCTCATCGGCATCCGTTGTCTGAATCCTGGACCGCTTTTCCTCAGTTTCTATGGGAGCACCCGCACGCTTTCTGTCCTTCTGGCAGATCAGCAGCCCCAGGAGGAGGTTGGGTCGAGCTGGTTCGAGTCCTGCAAATAGAAAAGAAGTTAAAATATTGAGAAACCGTTTTAAAACGGAAACGATGTTTTCATTTTAAAAAAATGGAAGACTTGTGAACAGAGGACAAAGAATACAGGTAAACGGGGGAAATCTAAAATGTTGCTGCCATTTCAATTATCTCGCCGATTACTTAATTCAACATTGCGATGACAGTGCAGCAAGTTTCTGTGTTTCCTTTTAAAGTAATAAGTATGCAGTTGGTAAAATTTGCCAAGATTCATTACCCACACGCTTGTGTTTTTATGATAGCCAAATGCTAATGAAGCCACTCCAAAACATCAACCTGGGGGGGGGGGGGGGGGGGGGGGGGGGGGGGTGGGACAGTGCATCTAAGACAGCCTGTAACTGTGGGATGTCACGATCATCCTGCCTGGACATAAATGTAAGGATCTTCTGAGACAGACATCTCGTGGTATTTGCCATTCTGAGCGATGAACAACCTTCTAACCTTCCACAGCCACACTGGTCATGTGGGGCTGTAGATTGTAGGCTCGAGTCATCCTTGACACTTCAAGTGTGAGGATAGGTGTAGGACCATTGGTTTATACTTCAGTGGTGCAGTAAGTTCCTACATGAACAGCAGTTCAGTGACTGACAACTTAATTCAGAGAGATGCATTGATTACGAATTCATTCAATGTTTATATTGGTCAAGTCTGGAGAAACAACAGGCTGAGACCGAACTGACATGGCACCAACCCTCTATTCAAACTTTCTTTATTAGAAATGTGTGGTACAAGTCAGATACATAACACAGGACAAAGGAGCCGTTACATGCACAGTCAGAACAAGGGGCGCCGGCGCCCTCTACAGTTCAACTCCTTAATAACCTCATGATAATCATACTCACCACAAGTAGAGAGACAAAAAAAAACCAAAACAAACCAAATTACACTGAACTGAAAATTTGCTTTTGTGTAATCCTCTAAATCCTTACCTGGCCCATCAAATGGTAATAATTTGGAGGGTAATGGGTCCTTTGAGCCCAGTGGGATGAGATAGAGGTCTTTGATTCGGCGGTTGTTTTTTTCCACCACGCCAAATCGCTTCCTGCTGCTAAAGTATGAAAAAAGAGAGACATATGCCACCTCCTCTTCCTCTGTTGCTGGGTGGAAACGGATCAAGCACAGCTCCTGCGAGGTGGAGGGACAAATGTTTATAGGCAACATATGGCATTTAAAAGTAAAACACCCAGTCACATTTGTGAGAACGAACCTTGGAAAGAGATGTTTTTAGCTTCCCAACGTAGTCCCACACTGTGTTCGGAGGTATCCTGCCTCCGACTTGAATCGTGTCTGGCAGGTCCTGTACAACATCGACAAGAGTGTAAATCATGTATTTGTTTCTAAGCTTTGCTATTGACAAAGTCTACGGATCAACTCCAAACTAGAAATTCTAAAGATAGAATTAAAAAAGAAATAGAAACTCCGGACGTGTTCGCAAAAGTTACCTCTTTCAGGTATTCAAAGGACCCAGAGACGAGGTACGCCTTAGTCACAAACTTTGCGACTAACGGCATGTTGATGAACCCTTTCCAGATTTTCTCTTGACCATGGAGGAAGATTGCGGTTTCCCCCTCAGGAGGAGGCTCAGATGTACTAAGAAACACACAATCATTTTCATTTTAGACATGCACCGACACTAAAGCCTAACAATGGATGAATAATTCACTCATGTGCAGTAGGTATCTGTCAAAAGCAGAGCATGAAGGAACCAAACTGTTCTAACTGACCAATAGATTTGTACTCTGGTGGTAAACGAGCAAAAAACAACCCGGAGAAAAGTGCTAGTTTACGACAACTGTTAGGAAGGTTTAACTAGAAGGAGATTAAGCACCTTGATTTTGATAGTTTGGTTGTAGCCGCTGGAGGCGGGGGTGCTGGCGGCAATGGCAAGGGGCCTTTTGGTCCAACCTCGAGTGGAGCGGTCGCTGCAGCTGGAGGCGCCTCAGCTGCAGCGCTGGTGGGTTTTTCTGGGGCAGGGAAGCTGACAGTCACCGCAGAGCTGTGCCTGGCCATGCGGGGATCCCTGCGAGTGATGGTGACAGAGGAGACGGCGGGGGCGACAGGCGCAGGGGCCTGAGCTGGAGGAACCATCATGTTGAGGTTCTCCTGATAAAGCTGTGGCTGTGATTCAGGGACAGCTGGCTCCGCACTGGACTGGTAGGATGCCGAGGCTGAAGCCGGGTGTGCCGACGGCTCTTGGTGTTGGCTTGCTGCAGAAGCTTGGGAATGGCTGACAGGAGAAACGTCCCCTGACCTGAATGAAAGGGAATCTTGTCCCGACGGCCTGGATTCAGGCTTTTTAGCGAGTCTGGCTTTCTTAGCTGCAGGATCATCTTCCATTTTCTGCCCTAAAGTGCAACATAAGCATTAATACAACATTTTATAACAACAAAAGAAATTGAATTCCCCTGGAAATGTTTTGGTCAGACACTTCAAACCAGCATGTTTACTTACCTGTGCATATTTTACAGTTAAGGTCAAACAGGTGAGCTTTGTGTTCAGAAGTGGTGTCTTTAAGCATGCTGCTGAAAATGTCTGGCATGCTGTTTCCACTCTTTGGCTCAGCGGAGGACTGAGCTGAAGGTGTGGAGCCAGAGTCATCCTGGTCCTGTGAACACATGAAGATTTCAGATTTTACACATGAGCTAATCCGAATGGATAACAATCTGCAGTGTAACAACCACAACCTCAGATTAAAGTTTAACAAAGAGAGGAAGTGTAAAGGACAGGTTAGAGCGCATGTCGGCAACGTTACTCAAATTGAAGCTCCATGCAGATTGAAAAGATGAGAAAGTTAGGAAAAGCAGCTTGCCACAACTTACTGTAGCAGAAGCCACGTGAGAAGATGAAGTAGTGCTAGTGATACATACATCAGCATCAGACGTTGGTGGAGCATCGTCCGTGTCAACACTGTGGGAGCTGGAATCGTTCCTGTTGCCCATTTTTGACTGGCCTGAATGGGCCCTGGAGCCCGGAGACTGAGTCTGCACATGGAGAGGATGTTAATAACTGCCACCATGCAGAAGATCTCAAAGTTTCAGTCATCACTCTGACTTGCAAAAAAGGCTTATTTAAGAGAGCGGCCTTTACCTCAGCAGCTTCAGGTTTTTTCCACTCGGAGAGCTCTTTGGAAAGCAACTCCTCAGCACTTAGTCTCACTAGTCTGAAGGGACTAACCTCGCCGCCTATAACCCTGTAGAACAAGCCCTATACAGAAACACAAAGGGAGAATCTATTAATATCACCAAACAGGCTTTATGACACCACTTAACTGCTCATTTGAGTGCTTTCACATCTGTAGTGACTCACTTTATTTTTGGGATCCTTCAGGTTGAACATGAGGGATCTGTACTTGTTCTTGTACTTGCTGTCTGTGCTGAGGCAGATGTTAAACATCTCTTTCTCAATGGCGAATGCCAGCTTTGCCACCTCATTCTCTGTCATTTTCAGATCATCACTGTCACTCACCCTTAAGGCAAAAAAAACAAACATTTATAAAGATGTTCAGCCGATATTATACGTCAAAGTATCGGGGGGGGGGCACGTCATTGGAAGGTGAGCTTTGTGGGACACTTACCTTTTGTAGAGGATGTCTGTCAGTGAGCGGCGAATGTTTGTCCTCATCTGTTTGTTGTGTGGAGGCGGCATTGGGGGAACATGAGGTGCCGAAACTGCTGGATGTGAAGGTCTAGAGGAAGAGGAGTGGCTGGGCGGAGCTGAGGAAACTGGAGACGACGGTACTCGGGATGACGAACTGGACTGACTAGTGCTACTTGATTCTTTCGGTTGGGGCTGCTTCTTGGGAATGGTGAAGTTGGACTTCTGGACCCTGAGTGCTCCTGTGGCGTGGATGGGCCCAGGAGGGAAGGGGGATGAGGCCTGGGCTGGTGCCGAGGCTGTTTTTTTAGACTTTGCAGCATTTGCAGTGGAAGCTGAAGCAGGTTTTTTGGGTGAGGTCTTAGAGGGGGCAGCTTGAGCGGGGGGCTTCTTGCCCTTTGGAGAAATCTTGGCTGGCTTCACAGGTGGGGGCTTCTTGTTTGCTTTGGCCTGCGATGAAGATCTTAAGGAGGGCCTTCCAGGAGGCGGGGTCAGGTCCTTCTCCTTCTCCTTCTTCTCAATTGGCTTCTCTTCTCTGGGAGAGGCTGGAAATCAAAAACAAGAGCCAACATTTAGGGAACTGTCAGCTTTTCCAGTATCAGCAATGACATAAGGGCTGGTATCATTTTTGCTGGATTAGACACCCTCAGTAATGTCACTTAAAATAGCAGCCACATGTCACTGCCCACATTTCTGAGGGAAAAGAAGCACTGTTGACCTGCTGATGAAGCTTTACAATGTAACATTTATCAAAACCAGAACAGTGAAGGTCGTAGTTATGCACTCTACAATAAACACACAAAGTTAACAAATGGAAAACCCTCTTCTTTATATGAGTCCATGACCGCAGATAGATTGTGCTGTTCATCCAGGTTCTTTGAGGAGTCACTTCCCGCTCTCCAGTGGAACCAAGAACCACCACGTTGGACAGGTTGACTGTTTTCCATATTTTCACATCGACTGAGGCACAAGCCACCTTGTGGAAACTGCCAATGAACCCATTAGTAACAATAACCTGGAGGGGGGGGGGGGGGGGGGTACTAGTGTGTCCATTTCATCTGAATGTGAGACGTGACACCTGAAGAAGCTGCCTTAATGCCACAAGTCTTACGCATCATTAACAAATGATAAAGACACAGATTAAAAAAATCCGACATGCAAGTAATTTCAATTTAGCATTAGAGTTTTCCCTATCATTTAGAGTAGTTGTATTTTTAAGCAAGATACAGGAACTGTACTAATAGGATGACCTCTGACCCAAGGAGCAAAAAAAAAAAAAAAAAAAAAAAAAGTCTCATTTATGAGTCATTGGACATATACAGGAAGATCCTCCACTGCACACCACTTCAACCGCAACAGTAAAATCAATTGCAACTCACTTTTCATAACTCATGGCAAAGACCTTGGAAACAGTCTCCTGAAAAAGCTTCACTTTCAGTATGGTTGCATTAACTCCACTAAATGTCTTTAACAAAGGTTTGTGAAAAGCAACAATAAGGCACCAAAAGCAATCAAAATAATCTAAAAAAAAAAATAAGTATCAAAATATCACTCAACCAAAGACCCAAATGAGCAGAAGTTTCTGAGATAACGATGATTTTCCGGTTTAACTACTCTACCAGAGAACATCTGGACTTTTCTTCGATTGGCCCTTTATCAAAATTAGAGCTGTAAGAAACCAAATCGCCTCGTTAAACCTAATTCCACTAATCCCAGTTCCCAATCTCATCAGGTGCCAAATGTGTAGCAAAAAAATCTGAAACAGGATCTTCTTCTCTGTGGTTGTCGTCTCCCAAGTTCCGCTCTTCGGCTTCTGTATCCAGCGGTGGCCTTCCGGACGTCTGCTGCGTTCAGGTCTTCACAGCGGAGGGTTCTTCTTGCCATCCGAGGCCGCCACACGTCCGGGTATATGTGCACGTCTAATAGTTCTGTATGTCGCATTGAACTGGTAAGGATGTCCCACAGCAAGCCAACACTGCTGACAATCAATTGAGCCATCCAAAAATCTGTTTATCACCTTTTATTTAAAAGCCAGTTTCGTGCAAGTGATGAATCATATTCAATATGCGTCAAAAACAGCTTGAGAGCGACAAAATGAACGTCCGAATCGATCCATGTCCATCACCCTCATGAACATGAGACTCGGACACCTACCTGCTGAAGAGAGGGAGGGTGGCATCTGTTCTGTCACCCACAGCTGAGGTGATGAACCCGGGAGGTTGAGGAACTCGTACAAGTAAATGAAGCAGGTCATTTTCCCCCAAACACACGCACACACAAGCCCATTTCATTCGGATCCGTCCACACAGGCTGCAATTTTGTCGTTTTCCATCTTTTTTTCTCCTCCCGTGAGCACTACATCTACACTTTCTGGATTCATTCAATTCAGGCTTTGACTCCACACTGTGGATCCTGATTTACAATCTGCTCATTTCAGTCGTCTGCTGGCCGCTAGAAAATCGTACACCTCATTAACCGAGGCCAAAAAAGTCTCCAAGTTTAAAAGGAGCAGAGGTGATTCTTTCAAAAAAACACAATGTCTTTCTTGACCTGGAGCCACTTGAAGTAAATGAAATGCTCTTGTGTGTCGTCGATGGAGCGCTCAACAGAAGTATCTGGGAACCGCTGAATACTTACCAGACTTACCTGTTCTCCAGCTGCCAGGAATTCATTAACATTCACTTCCTGCAAAATCCCCAAACCTTTGCAGACGATGTGAATAAACTAGTGTACACACAAGTTCATCAGGTTGTTTCCTCCCCCAAGAGTGTTAGCACGACAGGAACTACATTTATAACACAAGAGCAGCACTGTGGTAGGACCCACTCAAGACCTTCAAAGAGATACATACACTTTTTGTTTAACACGGTTGATGATATGGGTGTAGTCTTTTCTGGTGTTACTGCAATGTAATTATGGTCGCTGGACCAGGATGCAGTGGCCGGCGGGGGCGGGTGCTCCACGGCGTGCTCGTCTTCGTCGTCCTCGTCTGGATCGGGACTCTGGTCCTCCTCGCTGTCCGACTCCTCCCGGGCCGTCTTCTGTGCTCTCTTGCCACCAGCACCACCCCTCTGGGGAAAGACGAGAGGCAACATGAGCGATTTCAGTGGCCGAAGTATTGAAGTTTGACGAGTAGTGTTCAACAAATCAATACCTCCAACAGTCTTCTATTTTCATTGCTGTCTGCAGTGTTGACAGCAAGCAAATCATTGCTTTTCCAGCACTCGTCATCTGGGGGACTCTCGGCCTCTCATTGAATTTCTGTTAAGTTTATCGACGCTATTCTTGGACGACTTGCGAGCAAAAAACTCATTTAATGAACTGCTTTCAGCAGTACTGCAGTACCAGCAGTACCAGGTGTTAACCAGGTCGTTTTTCAGCCCAATGAAAATCATTTCCCTTGATGGAATATCACACACAACTTGGAAAATGTGGAAGTTGGTGGACCTTTCACCCAATACTGTGCTGTAAGTCATCTATATTCAAATGTTTAGGCCAGGAGTCTGCAACCACATGCAACTCTTTAGTTCCTCTATATTGGCTCTATGAAGCTTTCTGAATATTAGTGGTTTAACAATTTTTATCCCATTATCTTGTAAATTTTTATTCCAATACCTGGTTAATTTGGAAAAAGACTCCTGGCTAAAACTTCTAAAATTGCCATTAAAAAAACGACGAGAAAACAAAATTGTCAAAATTAGTTTAAGTAGGCTAAAAATCTGGCACAGTGAGTCTTTGAATGGAAAAAATAAAATAAACCCATTAAGGTTCTCAACAAGGCGAGCCCACAACAAAGTCAGAAAACTCACACCAGACAGCAGCATATTGACTATGACCACAGGCCAGTGAGAGGCTGCAGTGCAATGATATCCAATGAAACAATGCAAAAGCTTCTGGCTTTATGACGACTCATGCAGGATGTCCCAGTCCCAGGCAGTAAAGAAAAGCACAACAACGATGGCCACATTGTTGAGCAAGCATGGAAACCCATGACAGATAATTGACATATTTTATTTTCAGGGCAGCATTTATAAATTCTCATTGGAAAAACTCACCTCAAATCTAAACATGTTGGGGATCATCAGCAGCCTTAATTGACTCACATTTGTGGTTAAAGTATGCAGTCAGCTTAGGAGGAAGACCACCAACATCAAACCTGCACAGCGGGAGTTGCACTGTTTCGTGCTCCGCCATGCCAGATTGAAATTAACGCTTCGTTGTCCGACTTTGGCAAAGCTTCAGTCCTTCATCTGATTTAGGTGCATTAGAGCAGGGAAACCTCTGACCCAGTGGTTTACACCTTTTTGTTGAGGGTCCCAAACCGTTGTTAACTCAGGTGACCCGTCCACCACAGCATGTACAATTAGACACACACACAAAAAGTAGAGGGAGCCTCATTACGCTCCATGTGAAATACAGTTTCTTTGTTATATTCTGTAACCACAACTTGTTTTTCTCTTGGGATTAACTCTTTGGGTTCACACACCATCTCCGGGTGCTGGGTCGTCTGGTGCCGCTTCAGCTTGCAGTTTCAAACTTTCATTCACCAGTTTTTCACCCCCAAAAAAATTCAGCTCTAATCTTGGCCATTGGTTCTATGAAGACAGTCCATGTAAATCTCTCAGTACACATTTATCTTTTTGACCAATTTACCTTTCTCTTTAGCCTGACACTCCAATTTTCTCTCAAACTGCTTACACTCTGTAACAAATTAAATACTGACTGACCCGTTTTTAAGACAAAATGCTTCACCTGATAAAATCATGACCCACCACCCCACCCCAGCCCACCCCCTCTATGGAAGCTATGGAGGGAAGAGGCTTTCAAAAGTAAGAGCTGAAAAACACTGATTACGACACAGATTCTTTTACCATTGTAACTTAATAAAAGGTTCTATGCGAGCTACATTGTACAAGTTTGCACATTGGGTGAAAGGTGTCAGTCATGTTGTGAAATCATTTCAGGCGTCCATGTTACCTGTGATGGGGACTTGTTTTTCTGAGCGTTGGTCTTCTGCTGAGGCTCTTTGACATCAGTGATGGACTTCATGGCTGCAGCAGCATGTCTCAAGATGCAGTCGTTTCCGCAGTACACCGAGTCGGGCTGGGCGTCATTGTCGCAGCCGGGGCCGATGCATTTGGGAAGAGAGGACTCTTCCTCAGCGACTTCCCCCGGCGTGGTTTTCACCTCCACGTTGGAAGCGATCTTCGGCTCCGCGTCTGGCGCGGCTCTCTGGTTCGATGAAGACGCGGCCTTCTTTTCCACCGTCGCTGCAGCCTTCAGGTCTGCTTTAGGCTCTGCTGGCTGCTGCACTGCCTGCTTCAAGTCGGTACAAAATAACATTAACAGCTACTGCTTATCACGGTCATTTTGCTCACTGCTGCAGTACTGCCCCGATTCTCAATGTTCGACTGGCTTCACTGTTCTATTCATTGTCAAATCCACACAACTTTCCTGGTGAAGCTGTCAGGTTCAAGGAATGGTCGACCATCTTCTGCCCTGCATTGTATTCATTTGTTTCACCTTATCGAGATTCAGTTCCTCAAGCTTTGCATTTATTATGAAATATCTTCACCACAACATTTGAAGAGCACAATAAAAAAAATGCTGACGTAGCATAGGCTAGTAATTTATTACATACATGTATACTTTGTCAGCATGTACTAAATACTGCTAACATCTAAAATCACAGTGATCAATGATGAAACAAACTAGTCTCGTCATATTAAACACTTTTTGAAAGCAAAACGGGCCAGAGGCTTTTATTGTGAAGCTGCTCCAGGAAATGCTCGTTGCACACAAGTAAAAGTAGACATTTCCCTTAAATCTGCCACCACTCGCCTGTGGTATAAAGTTTGATATGATACCAAATCTGATGGTCATTTTGCCCACAAATTACCATACTGGTTATAGTTTGTTGAAAACTGTTCTCAGAGAGGAGGTTCTCTCTAAATGTGCATTAAGGAGCCAATATAGTTTCACATTTTGTGCCATTATCCATGAACTGAACAGACATAACCGCACAGCAACCGTATAAATCGCTGAGGCTGTTACAAAAATATTTAACAGCTATTAAATGCCCAGTGAGACAACTGTTGAGTGAATGGAAAGTGTTTTCATACCAGTTGCTAAGACCTACCGGCTGAAAGATCTTGATCTTCTTTTTCCCAGTTGGATTGGTGGCTTTCTCTATCCTGCCCTTGATGCCCATGTCCTCGGAACCCTTCTCTTCAGGTCCGGCCGAAGCCAAAGCAGCTGCTACAACCTGAACAGCTAACAAACTGGACCCCGCTCCGCTTGTGTTCGTCCTCTCAGCAGTTGTAGGAGTGACTGCAGAAGAAGCAGCACTGCCTGAAGAAGCAGCGTCAGCTCTGGGCCTCCCAACGTCTGAGTTGGTGGAAAGGAAAGATGTAGCAGGCCGGACCACCTGGTTTTTCTTAGCTGTGCAGTTGGGGCAGACGTAGTCTTCCCCGTTTCTCTCCATCAGACGGCCTCGAGCCTCAGTGATGCCCACACAGTCCCCATGGAACCATTCCTCACAACGGTCACAGCAGATCATGAACCTACAAAGTGCAGGAATTTCACCCATGTAATGGTCATCAAACTTTTTGTCCAGCAATCCTTTGACATTTACACTTGAGCATGAAATCAGTTCCAGCACTATCCAACAGCAGTCCTAGTTTAGCGGCAGCTCGTACATTCATGAGTGTTCAGCAGCAAACTGATACACTGTGCATTTCGGCACTTTTCTTACTTAAAACTTCGACACAAATTGGAGCTCCGGTAGCTTGTCTATTGAATTTTACCAGAGGCGAGCCTCAACTTGAATGAGTGAGTGAGCTAAGTCACTAATTCACCACCTGCTTTGTCATTAGACCACTTTTGATAGAGAAATGGGAGCAGACTGGAAGCCCCCCACATTAGCTGCAACCTGCTCTAAAGTCAATCCCTTTTCCCAATTTTCTAATGAATTTCCTGCCTCACATTCCCCGTCCACTGAATGATATAATAAGACGTATTTGTGAAGTCACATCACCTCTTCATAATCCAAAAAGCATAGTGGAACATACCGTTTGTTGTGTTTCTGACGACAGATGCAGTAAAGTGCATTGGGGTCGTAGCCTCCCTCATCGGACTCAGTTGAAGATGAAGAGGAAGACGTTGAAGAATCGTCGTCATCATCTTCATCGTCTTCTTCATCTTGGGCCTGGGGCTTGCGTGTCTTGACGGCACTTTTGTTGGCTCTATGTTTTGTTTCAGTAACAGGAGATGAAGCAGCTGGGGTGGTGTTCCTCAGTACTCTTTTTTTGTTGATATATGTCTTTATTGGTCCCCTTTTTACAGGTGTTGCTGCAGCCCTTGTCTGCTCATCAGGCTCCACCTTCACATCGTCTTTATCAATACTTTCACATTGGTTCTTCTCATCTTCTTCTTTCTGCTCAGAGTTCTTTTCTAACCGAGTCTGTGATGCATCATTGCCCTCTTCAGAACTGGGGTCACCCTCTATGTCTTCATTCCCCTTGCTGATCTCCTTTTTGACAACATTTCCGCCGTCGTCCTCGTTCTCTGAACTCCCATCATCTTTGGCAGCAGCTCGACTGCGTCCCCTGGTCAGCCTACCGCCCCGGGTTTTCATTTGAGTCTGACTCCGTGTGCTACTTCTCGTCCTCCTCTCTGGGTAATCTACTTTGTCATCTGAAACCGCGGCATCCCCATCAAAGCTGGCCTCTGAGGCGGTTTCTGCATCAGTTGGTGTTTGGGAAGGTGGATCCCCACTTTCAATGCTGGGTGGGGCGCTTCTTCTCGTCCCTCTCTTGGTGGTTAAGAGAAATTCTTCTAGTTTGTCAGTACGCTTGGGCTGTCTGCCACTTCGTCGGACAGGACAGCGGCTTTCTGAGTTGTCTGTCACTTCCACGGGCATCTCTGTTTGCAACAGCAGACGGACAGAAACCCCAAGTTGTCTTCACGGATTTTGAAGATTTTTCTGCTTCCTCTAGAAACGTTTTAGGCACATTCTTCTTCTGTTTCACATCAGTTTCAGACTGGTCCTCATGCCCATTGTCCTTGCCAAATCCTGGAAGCATACAAGAAAATCAAGATGGATCCATTTAGGATTAAACTTCCAGTAAACCTGTAGTAAAAAAATATCTAAAATAAATACAAGTACATTATAGTGTGTTAATGTTTTTCAGGGCTGTATACGTGACTAGAAAATGCTATAAATAAAAGCTCATACGCCACCAAAAAGAATCAGAAAAGCTGACATAAATGCATGAAATGACACTGATAAATAACTATAAATTCAGCTAATGATGCTTTTCTATAACGGATTGAATAGCGTTGTCAAAAGTAACAATTCTTACAGATGCTGCAAAGATCAAATAAAAGTAAAGAGGAAAAATCAGCTCTCTAATGGGACAGTGGCCCAACTATAATGACATTTTTTCAATATCCCAATGTCTGGTTATTGCCATGACTACACAGGTGGTGCAAGAGTAATCTGACAAACTCAAAAACAAAATTTACAGTCCAATCTACTGCAGTTCCTTCAATGATTCATTTGATGACAGCAAAAGATGAAAATTCTAAGGTTTTCCTATAACAAATAGTACATCTTTGTCTGCTGGTCTGTTGACAACCATATGCCGCCCTCTTCCTGTCACCTATGCCCTCTGCAACCTGTGTCTAATTACAGCCAACAGCTGACCAAATAATGCAACAAAACAGTTCTACACCAACAATCAACACCAAACTGTTTTGAGATCAGGTTTACATGGTTTTCCAATAAAATATATTAAAAATACCAGCTCGACATACATCTATCCTTGACCAACGCTTTATTCATTCTGAATCCCTTAAAGAGAGAACCTTCATCCGAATTGTTGCCCAAAACTTCAAACTTATGTGGTGGTGGGGTAAAATTCATTCAAGATACTTTGAGAACACACACTCTACAATTCCGACATTTTCAACCAGAGATCATGGAGTCTATTTTCAAACAGATTGTGTACAGATATGAGTACAAGAGAAATACTATGAGTCTTTATTTCAAATATTAATAATTGAAGGTTACCATGTCTGGTGCTACGTCAATCATATTTAATATTCTCAGTATAGTTAACACGACTGACTAATGAGTGTTTTGTATTCAAATCGTATACGTTCTCTGTGAAGGGACACAGTGGCCTCACTTCATCTGATCCCCATAGCACTGAGCTTCGTGGCAAAATGAATATAGCTACTCCGAATTGGAACAGCTACAATATTCAGATAATTGAGAAAAGAAACACATAGAAAACAAAGACGTTGAAATTAGAAATTGTTTGTACAAGCACCCCCAAAACCCAAAGAACATGCTTGAATAAAGATGCCTGAAAGGAAATTATGCTTAAAATGTGTCATGCAAATCAAGAAGCCCTGCCAAATGACCATAATCTGTATCCAGGATTCACTTTTTCCCCCTTTTTTTTGTGGCCTAACATGCAGAATCAGTCTTGGGTTTTAATCGAATGCATCTCCTCAGTTGAGCTGCCGCTCATTCATGCAACACATACTGAAAAAGACAACATTCGTACCTGAAGCTTAGCTCTTCCTCAGAAAAAACAAAGACTTCTCATCAGTTTTGGTACAGGTTAAAGGCTCTGCCAGAAAGAGGAAAATGCAAGTTAAGATCAAAGTGCTCTGCACTTTGGAGGATCACGAAATAAAGGAGTGTTGTGTTTCTCAATTCATCCATTTCCTAATCCTAACCAAAGTTTTAAGCTCACAAAAAAGGGCTTCTACAGTGCTACATTAAGCATCAGGATAACAATGCAGACAAGGATCTAAATAAATGTCTGGCGTTTTTAGGTGATGGGGGTCATTAACCGATTGCGCTGCGCAAATAATTTATCTTATTTAGCGCACATATTGGCTGATCGCGCAGCCATGGGGTAGGTTAGGATTAGCGATCGATGGATCTTTGCGGAAATGACATTCAGTATTCGCGCAAATCGCTCAAAAGCGCTTTTCATAAACACTTCAAAGCACAAATGAAATGACTTGAACACACTGGCGGAGCGTTTCCACTAAATCCTGACAGTACACAGCAAATCTGAGAATGAGTTAAATCCTTTAGTGAAGCTATATTGTTAAAACAACGCACGGGTGTGTCTACACCGACAACATCCAGGGAAAACGCACGAGGACCGCCAACAACGTGAGTGCAGTCACGACAAGGTGCCACGTGAATGAAAGAATAACTGGAGCCAAGAAATATGAAAGGAGGCCGCGAAGAACATCAAAAATTGGCAACATCTTGCTTGTTTCCAAGCACTTAGTCGATTCACCAACGTAAAAACAAAGGTTATTATTAGAATGCGCATGTTAACGGCGCGAAAGGGGCGTAATCGGGCCCAGTTGCTGCAGCTTAAAGTCTTAAAAGGGTAGAAACAACGGGCCCTGATGGGCACGATCGAGCCAAACGTCACACATGTAAACTATTAATGTTTTGCAATAAAGTCATGCCCGCTTAATACCAATATCTGACGTTAGCTGAAGCTAATGGCAGCATAACGTTATATAAAGTGTACCTCAAGCACTCCCGACTCCGACGACCCGGCCGCTGTTTCGGATTAACTGGCTTCCTTGGTAACTGGTGACCGACTTCATTTAGCGTCCGGTAATAGCATATGTTAAAATAATGCCTAAGAATGGGGCTACGCTTTGAAGCTTTATTGTAAAGGCGTTTTAAACGGCGTTGCCAGGAGAAGCTACGTAATTCTGCCGAGTTTTAAACATCCGCAGTTACGAGACGCAACAACGACGGCCACTAAGGAAGTCGGGTCACCAGGTAACAGGGAAACCACTTGATCCGAAACACCGCGGATCAACATTGCGCCAATTCCCTTCATTTTAACCCGTAGCCTCCTCAAGTGGGTAAATTACCGATTAAATAGCCCAGTGGAGAACTTGGTATAACAACGAAGAGATATTAAAACTCAAAATTATCCGTCTCTTCGTGAATAGTTTAGCATTTTATCGAGGAGCTGAGCGTGCGCTGCTAGCTAACCCACGAGAGCTAACGATGGCTAAATTGCGGCAAGCATGGGCAAGCTAGAGCAAATCCCGACCTAAATGCAATTCTTACGCATCCCTCGCACATGAAACCAATGCCAAAGTCACGACGAGTGCGAATGCGAAACTTTTTCCAAAAAGAAAACGAATTCTGGTTTAACGTAACAGGAGATACGTTATTGCAAAGTTGCTTGAGTTACCCGCTCGGGCACAACAACATCGGTATTACGGACAACAAAGAGACAGCACTATGCAGTTGAAATATTAACTACTTGCACTTTACCCACCTAATAGCTAGAAATACCGACGGTATGCCCTCGCTCTTTCTCCGGTCAATCCTCCATTTTCCGTTCGTGTTAACTCAACTGACTGCGGCAGATGGCTGACCGTCCCGACTAAACTGCTCCGCTCCACAGCGCCCCCGCTGGCCAGGAGGAATAATGAGCAGGCTCAATAACAACACCCGGTTTGTTTGCTTTGGGGGCCGAAAGTGCGTTTTTTAAAATCCAGAATAAGGAATGTATTTAACGAGAAATGTAAGTATATTTAAAAAATATCAGCTTCTGTAACCTTTATACTTAAAACTAAATGTTTTTTTTGCTCTGTAAAAGTGCCTTAAGATGACGGTTGTCTTCAGCACAATATCAATAAAATTAAATTTTTCATAGAAAACTTCAATTTGCAGACAGTAAGACAACATAAAGAAATAGGAATGTGTTTCTTTTTTTTATCTTAAAGCTTCTGATGCATAAAATACTCCATATGATAATCTGCAACCATACTGTCATACTAAAAATAATCCATCCATCCATCCTCTATATTGGATAAAGGACATATTTATCCCGTGCAGGGTCTTGGGGTGTTGGAGCCAATCCCAGCCAACTATGGGCGAGGACAGGTCACCAGTCCATCATAGGGCAAACACAAAGACCGACAATCACACATAATCACACACACCGATGGGCAACATAGGGTAGTGTATTAACCTTTCGTGCATGTTGTTGGACTATGGGAGGAAATTGGAGTCCCCAGAGGAAACCCAAGCACACACTAGGAGAACATGCAAACTCCACTTGGAAAGGCTGAGCCAGTATTTGAACGCATGACCTGCTCGCTGTGACCACCGCGTCACTGTGTCTCTATAATAATACAGTCAGTGGCAAATATAGCCTTTTTCAATAAGCAAATACCAAAATCAAACCAAGACACACAATATCCTGATGAATCTTGAGACGTCTCCATAATGACTGCACCAAGACTTTGCGTGTCACCGTTTGCGCCAAACAATTCATGATGGTTATCTGTAATCTGTGTAACTTCAGCAGTCAAGATCTCTGTCCCAAACCTTTTAACTTACTCAACTTGAAGCTGAAATTAGTTTTTTTTGCACCAGGTGGTGGGGGCATAGGTCTCAGTGTAATCATAGCACATCTTCTTTTAAACATGTGTATTTGTTATTATCTTTGCAGTATACAACCAGCAACACTACAATTACAAATAAATTAACACAACATACAAAAAGAGTAATATACAGACATTTCTGTCAGATTTTCTCTGATCTACATCAGAGATGGTCCATTAACATCGGTTACATTTCTCCCGTCGTAAACTGTTGTCCATTACACTGTTTATGTTTTGTGATACTGTCGCATGCTCTTCAGATTGATATACTGACAGCTTTCTGTACAGATCAGTAAAGAAGTGTGTGAATATGCGCTATGGATTTGAACTGCCCTCTATCTATGGTTAGTGGTTCCTGCTTTCAGTCTTTCTTTTTATTATCCCACTGTGCACTGCAGGTACTACGTATGAGCTCAGACAGGCAAATAAAAATAAATAAAAAATAATTTCAATTATTAATTTGTAACAATCTCCTGAAACCAACAATTTACATAGACTCATTCCACTATATATCATAGTGGGCCCAAAAATAACAAAACAATATACACATTTACATTTTCAAGTCTGGTGGGCTTGGTTATGACAAAGTCACAGCAACACTGTCAGTGCTCTTGTCCACTTCGCAGTCTTTGTCTGGTGGTGCAGAGGCTGGCGGGTCTCTGAGAGAGTTTGGGCCACTGCTAGTCTGACCTAAACCTTTGTTTGGGAGGTCTGCAGTTGGTTCAGTCTCTGGTTCCTGCTGTGGTGCTGTGGCTACAGACAGAACAAAGAAAAATACTTCACATTTATGAAACCATCATCAGCGATGTTGATTAAACATCACCGAAGACGTCCACAGCGGCTCAAAAGACAGGAGTTTTTGAGGTTTGACATGTTATTGGCAGCATGCTACGAACACACACTGTTACCTGACTGTGTGCAAGACTTCATGTGTTCTGGCCAGTGGGCTTGCTGACAGGGGTAATCACAGTAGCTTGTGTTCCAGCAGCAGTAGAAGATGGCCTCTTTTCTGCAGTTGGCGCACCACTGTTTCTTCTTCGTCTCATCCACAGCCTGCTGCTTCTCCCCCTCCATCTGCTTCTTCACCTCAGTCACCAACCTCTCCCTCTCTTGCTCCAGACTCTGCCTCATCTCGGCCATTGTCAATTCTAGTTAGAAGAACACACGTAGGACTCATCACACAAGGAGATTGCTGATTAATCTCTGACTAATAAATTTCTCACCAAGATTGTGCTTCATTTCTGACAACTCCTGTTGATGTAACCACTGCAACTTTTCTATTTCGATCCTCAGACGTCGTATCTGCGAGGAAAGCACATGGGGAGGCTAGAATAAGAAAATAAATATAGGAAACGCCGAGGCGAACACAATGCAGCCAATAAAGTACCAAGAATGAACTCCTACCTCTGCTATTGTGTTCCCTGAAGTGCTCTTTGAAAGGTCATTGTAGATTTCAGTCATTGTACCTTTGATTGCATCCATTATCTGAAAGAGAGAAGAGCATGTATCATTCCATACAAACATTTCATTGTTGGAGCACACTGGCAACCAACACTGGCAACCAACACAAATGGAGCATTCAAGAAAATCCTCTCCACCACCAACGTGCCCAAGGAGATCAAGTGAGAGCTGAGTGGAGTTGATTCAGAGCATTACAAGCAAATGTAACAGTAAAATGACTAACTTTGTTTGTGTACTTGGCGATGTCTGCAGCTACATCTGCTGAAGCAGTGGGGATGTACAGGTCTGCTGCCAGCGGAGAAGTCGTAGCAGAGGTGCCTAAACTTGATGCTGCCATGATGGCGACAGGGCTACTGGACACCAGGGTGACAGCTGATGTCGTTGTGCTGAGTGGAGCATCTTTTTGTTGAACAGCTAGGTGGGCAAAAAAAGAGAAATAATCTATTGCTTAAAAAAATTAGCAGTAATAAAAGTAATGAAAAGTTTGGAACACATTTTTATAATGAACTCATCTTGCAAAATCTCCTGACATGGATTCATATCATGTGCCACATAAGTGGAACAATAATATGCAGGCTCACATAATGTGTAATGTAATTCTTTGATGCTGTGTCCACAGCCATGTCGTTCACCTTTGACAGCCTGTCTGGTCTGATAGCGTGTGCTTTGTGCAGAAGAAGAGGGGGCTCCTGCAGAACCATTTCCAGATGCTTGCGTCTGGGTTGGCACTTGAGCCTGGCCTTGCCTTGGAGACGATGGCTGCGTCTGTGTGGCCGAAGCAGGCTCCTGATTCTGCTGCTGCCGCTGCACCTTCTGCATGTGCCACTTCTGAGAGGAGGTCTGAAACTTGGCAGCGGGATTCCAAACCACGGCTCTTTGTACCACTGGCACCGTCTCTCTGGGCAGCAGGGGGCGCTGTTTCTTCAAAGCAGGAGTGGAGGAGGCAGACGAGGAGGGAGGAGGGGTTGCAGTGGCACTGGACACCGATGTGAGGCTAATGGTGGCAGGAGAGGGAGCAGTGAAGGAGACCATTGAGACAGGAATGGCCACAGTGGACTGTGTGGACACACTGGAGGGGGTGGATGGGGCCGTGCTGGTTTGAGATTGGAGTGTCGACGTGGTCTGAGATTTACCTACAGGGGGGGAAAAGAAAGCACTGGCAGTTATCAGATGAAAAATGACAGTTCAATTCAGTGGATCAGCAGACAAAGTATAACTCTCACCTTCAGGTTTAGCACTAGCTGATTCTTTAATTGTTGCGCTGTTCTTTCTGCTCCTTTTCCTGTCCTTGCTACCCTGATCCTCTCCGAGGTCTATCACCAGCTCCCTCTCTGAATCAGAATCCTCCACTGGCACAGTTTGCTTTGTCTCTTGTTTCCCGTGAGACTTCTCCCGAGACACAGGTGATTCTGGTGGTGCTTTGGTCTTCTCTGGGATTTCTTTTTCTGAATCGCTGTTTGATTTCTCCTTAGTCGGAGACTCGGACACAGTTGCACCAGCGTTGCTTGCTTCAGACTCGGACAATGCAAGAAAATCCTCTTTCGCCTCCCCGTCTGGGCTCGGGCATGGCTGGCCTTTGACTTTACTTTTTTGTGGTTCTTTCTGGGGCTCTTCACTGGGCACCGTGTCTTGACTGTCTTTTGTCTTTTGTTCCTCATCACTGGCGTACTCACTGTCGCTGGAGTCAGATTTATCCGAGTCCTCTGAGTCGCTGTGCTCCACACCCTTATATACATCCACAGAGATGTCGTCGATACCTGCAAAACAGACAGCTGCTATTGCATTGTAGTTCGCAACCAAAATGTCTTCAAAAAACCTATACTGTGTGTTTTACTCAACGACTTTCTGAGAATAGCTGAATGTCCATGCATTCATCCATCCTCTATACCCACTTTATCCGAGTTAGGGTCACATGGACTGAAAACTCTCTTCACGAAAGGGTTCAGTGGACACTCAGTACAGAGCGCCAATACAGAGAAACGTAATGACACACACCTCTGGGCAACCAACTAGTCACATCACTGTGAGTGGAGAATATTAGCACCCACACACTCGTGCCGCCGTCTGACTGAACGTCAGTCACAAACACGTCAC
Organism: Lipophrys pholis; assembly: GCF_963383615.2. Taxonomy (NCBI): domain Eukaryota; kingdom Metazoa; phylum Chordata; class Actinopteri; order Blenniiformes; family Blenniidae; genus Lipophrys; species Lipophrys pholis. The sequence goes on from NC_137637.1 coordinate 15,157,588, forward strand.
AAGTTAGCGTGTGTCCTCACCCAGCTGTGCCTTGCAGCTCTCAATGGTTTTATCCAAGTTCAGCTGGAAACGGCTCTTGATCTGTCTCTTTGGAGAAGTGAGGACTGGTGCGGCTCCTTGTTTCTGCTGAACTGTTTCACTGAGCTCCTTTAGGTCCATTTCTGCTTTACTCCGATCTGATAAGACAAAACGGAGAACTCTTATCAATGTTCAAGTAAGAGAAATGACTACAATATTGTAGAATAAAATGAAGGGCTGTTTTACTTCTCAGAGTAAAATAACATTGTTCAATGCATGCAAGCACATATTACAGGTTATTGTTAAAAAGACGTATAAAAAAAAAAAATCACCCAGATTAAGGTTCAAAATGCTTCCTGTCTGTGGAGCTTTCTCCTGCTTTGGACCTTGGGAGTGGAATGTTTTAGGGCTGTCCAAGGAGCTGCCTGCAGGACCATGTTGAAAATGGGCAGGTGAGGTTACATGGCAATATTAATTTATACATTGAAAGTTCCCACTTGCAAACAAAGGTGATGCAACAGTGTAAGTTCAGTGACGATTAGTCTTGGCTAGTTCACGCAGATACTTCATAAAGCTGAATTTACATGGGTTTAACAGGATTAAGACATTACTTTACAGTCTTATCTACTGTCAATACAAAAGCCAACTTCTATGTTCTGTTTAATAGAGAAGCTGAAAAAATAGGTTATATAGGGTCGGAGCAGCTCCTCAGTCAAATCACTGTGATCAACACACTTTGACACGCTGGGGAAGCAACTTATGTGACGCTGATGTTTTTGTTTGTTTTTACGTTTTTCAACATGTTGGCTGTGGTGTAAATGTTTGCTCATCCAAACGCTTGTTTGTTTAACCCAATGTTTGCTCACCTTTAAAATGGCTTACTTTTTCATCATTTTCATTCTTAGTCTACTTTTCAATGCCATTTCGTCCTCAGAAAGTGTACGATCATGCAGCAGCTATACTAAACCTTTGATATATTAACATTTTACCACATTTCTTCCTGTTTCCTGCACATTATTAATGGATAATTTCATCTCAAACAGAAATATTGTTGTGGTAGAATATTTACAATGTACATATAATACTTGCACCTTCCCGTTCCAGCACATCAGGCCCATAAGTTTAGTTATGCTACATGGAACACAATAGCCAACACTGAATCCATCTTTATCCTTTGTCTGTACAGTTATCATGCACCCTGTCTTGAAGCACTTACAAAACACATCGAATGTTTATTGAACACCTATCCAACAGTAACAGAACTATCACTGGTTCTGCTACTTGGCAGGAATAAGTTAGAGACTCCCTACTGTGTATTTTTTTATGTTCATTAGGCTTAGATCCTGAAAACTCACTACTAGTAGATGAAATGATGAACCAGATAACTGTCACATGAGAATAACGGCAACACCCCGTCTCATAAATGCTGCTAGAGTAAATCAGACACACTAAAACGTTGTGTACCTGTGCAGTCCATGGACTCCTCTCCTGCACTGTACTGGCTGTTTGCTGCTTTTGTTTGGGATTTATCTGCTGTTTCCTGTTCCCCATCCGAACCTGTGTGGGCAGAGGAGTTGGTGCTCATGGGTGAGCGGGGCATGTCAGTGAGAGGGACCCGCCGCCCTGCAGCGCTCACGCCCACCCCCGTCCCAGACAACACAGCCCTGGTCAAGGGGATCTTGGGCGATGCCGTCATATCGAAGCTCAGTTTGATCTTGTCCTGCTTATCAGGTTTGATGGGCGTAGACGAAGGGTTGGAGGGATCCAGCAACATCTGGTAGTTATTGTCAGGAGTGTATGGTGTCCTAAAGGGGGCGTAATTAAACACCCCAAACTTCTTTCTCATGTTTTCCACATAGACTTCCATCTCTTGCATTGCACTATTGAAGATACTTTTGGTTTTCTTCACAGAGAAGGGAATCTCTTTGGACATGAGGTAGCAATTGTTTAAAGGAACCCAAGCCCTGAAAGACAGAGATCAACAAAATCATGGCTATGACAAATATAGCTTTAAATATAGCTTTAAGTCACTAGCCATGGTTTACATGGATCATAGGTAATCCAATTAAACACAGAGCCCATTGAAATAACAGCATGTAAACAAGTGTATCTGACTAGCTTAGTCCCATCCCATTGGAATTACTATGGGATCAATGTATGTGGTGTAACTGTATATCAGATCTGACCTGAGTCCATGTAAACTTCACACCAGATTGGAGCTTTGTGTGTAGGTATGTTATTTAACATAATCCCATGAAGCTTCATGTCAGTGTTATTCTAAAAAATATCTGTGCCAATGTATGTATGTATGCCAATGTAACAGGTCAATGCAGGTGACACACACACACACACACACACACACACACACACACACACAAAAATAACCCAACAAAAAACGCTCCATGCTCATATCTTCCTGATCATATGATTGTCGTATTTCTTAGGCGTTAAAAGTTGTAAAAGAAGCTTGAGTAGTCCACCTAACACATGTCGACCACCAATACTGGATCCCAGAAAATACTGAATGGGAAATCATGTTTGCCAGTCACACAGCTGTTATCACAGTGTGTGGGATGATATTCTTGGTGCATAGGAACCTGCGCATTGATCTGATCACTTTATCCAATATTCATATATCAATCTGATACCTCAATTTGAAAGAATTCTACCAGACAGACAAAAAAGTGGCCATTTAAATGCAGCTAGTGATACACAAAAGGTACCTGTCATGCTGACCAAAGAACCGAGCATCCACCTGTCCATCTTTGTCCCGCAGAGCTTTGGCAGGCCAGAATGGAAATCCTTTAAGTTTGGCCCACACTAGTGGGTGCGGATTACTCTGTAGAGATAAAGTTGTATTCTCATCAACTATATCAAAATAAAAAAAAATACTGATGGAATCATCTACACAGAAAGTGACAAGTAACTCAGCAAGCTTACACAAGGCTCACAGAACCAGTTGTCTCTCTTTTGGCAAGCAGAGAGATAACACTCGGGACAAACTTCAATCTCATTCATCTGCAAAACAGAGCGAGATGAATCAAACAACGTGTACGATGTATTTTGGTATCAGAGTGTAAGTGTCAGTTACACTAAAACTTCAAATGTTGTCATACTGACCTCATGTTCACAGATTTTCACAATCACTTTAGCTGTAGCAGTGAGTTTGTGATTGCCTGCAATGTGAGTACACGATTGTCTTAGACAATTCATATCATCCTGTTAGTTATGTTCCTATTAGTTGTTAGAAATGAGCACTATTGCAAAATTATTTCAAGGGTATTTACAGTAATATTAAAAAAAAAAGTATTAGACTTTGTAAATATGATATGCAACTTACCTCCGTTGTATATGATACAGTTGTGCAAAATCCATTTTGCATCTGCCAAAAAGGCCTCTGTGCATCCATACATTTTCTTTTTAATATTCTGTGGAAAAAGACATATACGCAATGTAACTATCTATTTTGTCCATTCTTCAAGTGTCAAACAATCGTGTGAGGACGTTCTACCTTCTCCAGTGTGCAAAGGTCCATAGGATGAAAAATGTACTCAGCATAATCGGGGTGCTGTTCCAGGGAAACAGGTTTCTGGAAGGGTTCAGTCTAAAAAATAAATAAATGATAAAATGAATGTAGACAAACTTAAACTCTGCTCTCCAAACACCACCGTCCCCTGCAACGCACACCAACATGCTACCACCATGCTACTACTAAAAGCTCTAGAAGCCGCTTCAAACAAAAGGAGGAAAACCAGTGGAGGAAGAAATCATGACGGGGTCTTGTTAGTGGTGTAATTGATTACCCAATTAAAAGTCTTTCTCTGCGTGGAAGCTGCATGGGGGGAGCGAGATGACAAGCGGGGATGATCCTGAAAGAGAGCGAGAGGGGCAGCTGTATCCTCACCACCGGCTAGCACGTTTGCTATCATGGTTTTCCAGCCACAGTCGGGCCATTGTAATGCAATGAACGCTGATTTGTTAATTATTAGAAATTATTCAACATGCAAATCAATAGTACTTCATGCTGGGCTGATGTGTTAATATTTAGTGCTTTCAGGAGATGTTCACATCTGGCACGACTGAGAGGAGTACAAGGTCTTCAGGCTGCGTAAGCAATGTAGAAAATCAGGACTGGCCTACGAGGAATTCATGCCAAATATTAAAGTGATGTATATTCGAAAGAACCTCCAAATAAGAATAAACAAGCTCATTTTCACAGCGTACATATGCTTCATCACAGTTATCAGTTTTGTAAATTCCTCACACTGACAGAGGTCACTGGATACTTACGCCTGGCTGTTTCATCTTCTGCAGGGCAAACTTTAGTAGGTAAGACAGCTGGTCTATAGTTAGCATCATCATGGCTTTGCTCTGAGTCTCTATACACTCGGCAACTGTTATTTTCTACAAGACACCAGAAGGAGATGAACACTTTGTTTATATCCCATCATTGCACACAACATACCAAGATTGTAACATGCGTGTACCATTTACGTCCATACTTACTGTCCGGCCCTACACAACTACATATGTATATATACTATATCTTTTGACTACATGTATCTTACAACACTATTCAGATTCCTGGGTGAGTACCTCACACTCCGGACAGAACCAGTCGCCCTCGGGCTCGGCTGGTAGTTTGAGACACTTGGCGTGGTACACCCTGGGGCAGAGCTCACAGCAGAGCACCTGGCCCTCGCGGTGGCACAGCCAGCAGTAGAAGTCATTCCTGCCGTCCTGCGGTACAACATCAACAGGGTCTGTGGTGAGTGCTGGCTGCTTCACATAGTAAAAGGGACCATGTCTTAGTTCTGACTGGAATGCAGGCAAAAGAAACACAAGGTTGGGGAAGGTCAACATTAGAGATTAGAGAAGCCAAGCAGACATGCAAAGCATCAACAGAAGTCACACGATGACCGTCCAAAACACAGACTCACCTGAGCCCCATGTGGCACAGAGTAACTGATAGTTAATTAGTTTTATTCATCAGCATAAGTCTTTTGAAACATCTGACAGGAATCACATAAACAAACAACAGATCTCAGTGTTTACCCTACGAAGCCATGTAACCTATTCAGTCTGTCTGATACAACACAGCCATCATCAGGAGGGAAAGCAGTGTGAGCGGCTTGGATGAATCAGGAAAATATCCCTCTTAACAAAGGTCAACATAATATGTTAAGTGATTTAGACTGGCTCAAGCAAGGCATGAGCATATAAAATGCAATCTAAATTGTCAGCCAGGATTAATCACATGATTAGATTCTGATTGCAGATAGTTTTATCAAGGTATCGGCAACCATGAAAACATTCATTACAATGTCAGTGGAAGAACATATGCTTTTTTTCTTTTTTTTTAAGCTTAGTACTTGCACTGAGTATTAAGAAAAAAAATGCAAAGTGAGTATCTGACTGATTACAACATTGTATAAGATCGGGTAATTACTTTAAAGTGAAGAACAACAAACATGATCGACAATTTGTAATCAACAATCAATTACATCCAACAGCTTCAATAGTCCCAACTGAAATAAAACACTTTGCAGAGCAAAATCACACAGTAGCTATCGCAACCTCTCAACCTGGATGAAATCAACAGTCACATGCACAACAGACAGATGAGACACTGGGTACCAAAGTGCAAATATTTTAGCTGCATGATCACTTGGTCCATTATAGCAGGTGTGGGCCAGTGGTTTTTGTGAGGAGCCGCACACTCATATAGTGATTAGCACTCTCACCTAATGGTGAGAATATCATGAATTTGAGTCCTGGCCAGGCCTCTGAATGAAATTATCATGTTCTCCCTGTGTGCATGGGTAGATTTCTCAGTTTGGGAAGAAAAAAAAGAAAAACGGGTTGTTGGAGGTGATTTGGCATCTTTGACCCGCGGTGTAAATGTGAAGGCGTTGACTGTCCATTGTGTTTGTCCCGTGATGGACTGATGGCCTTGTCCAGGGTTAACCCTGCTTTCACCCAGTCCGCTGGATTTGGCCCCACAATCCTAAACAGTAAGCTGAATAAAGCAGTCCGAAAGATGGATGGAAAACTAGCACTACCAAGGAGGGTTTACTCAGTTATGTAGAATAGGAATATCTCTGATTAAAAAGCAACTTTACATTGTTCATTTTAGCTCCTGCTCATTCAGGAGTCTTTTGTGTTTCAAGGCTCCAGTAATCAAAAGCCCACTCCATTGTATGTGAGTGTCCCATTGCAGCATTTCAGGCTCATAGTTCAGCTTTCAGAAATGATGCACGAGCCCAAACATTAAATTTATTTTGTTTTTAAGGCACATAGAGGTTTTGTCATTGTTTGAATGACTTGAACATGCAGTACAGTTCTGCCTCAGAGTTTTCTGTGTAAAGTTTTTAACTTGTATTCAGACAGTTAGCGCTTCAACAGCTTCGCTGGAAAATGTTCACAATGTTGTCTTAATTGGAATGTTGAGAAAAAGTGGAATGCTACAACCCTTTTTCTTTTTTCCAAGAAAGACATTCTCAGTTAGGAAGTCTGAAGTGATTCAAAGTCGCTATAAGAAGAATACATGCCTGTGGAACGCATTCTAACCAAAATAATGTGCCTGATGTTGTTTTAAGAGAAGGTAAAAGCAGAACTAAATCTAACTTCCCCCAAAGCAAAGAGACAGCAGAGTGGTGATCAAAGTGAAAAGCAATAGTATGATTTTCAGCTACATACACAAAAAAGACTTACATATATTCATTGCAATTTGCTCCAGTGAAGCTGCTAAGTGGCTAACTAGTGTAACTGTGGTTACACTGGACAGCTTCCAGCCTTAGATGTGTTTAAACTGTGTGGGATGTGGAACAGGGCGTTCCTGCAAGCGAGCATTCGTTCTCGATGAATAAATACGGGCCTTGAAATATTGACTGAACACAATGGTGAGTAACTGCTTCGTCTCTACTGCGAAAGAGGTTTAAGTCATCAGAAGCATCGACAACGGTGTGTAAAACACACCTCTGCCGGAGAAGTATTTGAGCTTTGTCAGCGCCTACATGAAGGTAACAGGTCCTGTAATGTACTGTAGGAATCTCTCACATTTAAAGGGCCGAATGTGCACAATTGCGATATTTTGACTCCTCTGTTATATAGTCCAGTTTTATGAGTAATGTTTTTTTTTTTTTTTTTAAAAAGCAGGGTAAATGCTGTACATTATTGATAACTTGGTAAAATTGTTTCATAACATTACATAACAATTCATGTCAAACACCTGTAAAAATGTGGGATTTGTATAATCTTCATATGACGATACCTTTTATCAGGGTGCCTGGATTTATTTTGATTTCATGGCAGTAGTTATTCAATGTTATTGTGTGTTTAACTGTATGTTGCGACTGGATGGTCGGACTGCAGGAGTTCTAGCGATCACATAATGACTAGTATATGGAAGCAAAGTTTTATTTCTCCGCTTTCTGGTAGTTTTTTGAATGATCAAGATCTAGAAGTTATGGTTATGAGACACTCAATCCTATCAGGCCAGGAATATAAAGGTTAAATCTTTTATAACCAAGCAGGACTTCCTCAATTTCACAATGAATAATTTACTAAGGCATCATTTGCCTTTGACTGACATTTCAAAGATCACAGCTTTAATAAAGGTTTGAACTGAATCGGGTCTTTGCTTGGTACCTGATCTCTGTTGCTGCCAACAGCACCTGGTTTTTTCTTCTTTTTTACTGGGCAGGGTGAGGTTTCAGTCGAGGAGTGGCCGTTGGATGAGTGAGAAGGACTGGGCATCTTTCGTTTCGGGGCCATCCGCTCTGTTGATCCCGTGTCTGAAAGTGCAGAAAAGAACCAAAGTTTTTCTTTGCTTGTCGTGAAGCCAGGAAACAGAATTACAGTAATCCACAGACACAGACCACATTCACAGATCTGATGAATCTGCTGAAACAAAAAAGCGTTGCCACCTTATTTATAACCTCTTCTTACCTTTGGATCGTGTTGAAATCTCCATTTGATCCGTTACTGTTTGCTTTTCTGTGTTACCCTCCTCCTCTCCCACACTGAAACACAAAGGAATCAAGAGTCAATGTAATGTAACTTTGCTTTATCTGAAAGTTTATCGTGTTTATTTCTCAGTTAGTCACGAAAAAGGTTAAACATAAACTACACTATAGGGAAAACTATTGGTTTTATTGGGTGTAACATAGGCAACCATCATTTATTTAACCCCAAACATCAAGGAAACCTATACTTTATTCACATTTGTGACTTCCTCTCATGTGTTTCATTTGCAGCCTGTAAATAGTCAGACTGGCACTAAGACTGCAATATATTGCAGCAGAGGTTTGTTATATAATAGTCCAACCTACCTCTTCAACACATTCCTCTTATCTTGCTCTGATGCAGTTATTCAAAACAAGAACATTTAATCCAGCCAACAGGCTCGCTTTTACACTAATTTCACTCTGGTTAGAGTTGGGAAACATGTTTGTCACAAATTCATTCTTAAACCATCTTTAATGGCTTTAAAAGCAGTATTTATTGAAAATTACTCTCAAAAGGTATGTTTTAATCAAAGTTCATATAGTTTGTGTTTTTAAGTTTATTTCAATTGGGTTGGTAAAATACTGAATAACTGTAGTTTGTCTCATAAAGTCAATAAACAAATAATCTCACTGCTTGACCTCTTTGGTTTCATTGCTTCAACAAAGAGACCAAAAGAAACAAGGCAAAATAATCTCCACCTAAATAATGTGAGCTTTTAAATCAGCGATCTTTTTTTAAATAAAAAGCCGTTTGCCTTTTTCCAGACTTTGTCAACCAGGAAATGTTACAATGACATCAGACAAGTAAAACGCTAACAACCAAAAGACAATGCGCACATCTTTGACATAAGAACATTTAAAAAAAAAAAAAAAAAAAGAACTGACACTGGAGCAACAGCAGCTCAATGTGTGGAGTCATTCTCCAAATATAAAAAGCCGGCATCTTTCTCCGCCGGCCCGCAGGTCTAAAAATAGTAAACATGAAAACACATAACAGTACATTCTGTAATGTCTCAACCTTCTGATACCTAGCAAGATGACTAGATCAAACGGTTACATTACTAAACCTGGGACGTTACGAATAACCCCACAACTGATCTCAAAGCTTTGCACCATCACAGCTGGGTGAGGGGGAAATTTTGTAACGCAAGCTTCAGTATACACCGAGCAACCCCGTATGCAAAATCTGCCCAACAGGTTTTTTTCTAAGTATCAGTTCAACATGATTCACCTTGGCTTTCAGGCGTCCTGTTGTCGATCCGGTTGTTTTTTTGTTACCAGATTCTCTGAAGCCACAACAGACGCTGTGGCCTCGACGCTCAGAGGGCTTCAGTTTTGACCATTTTCCCTCCCCTCACACTTGAGGAACGCTGCATATCAATGTGCTGCTTGCAGGCACTGAAAACTAAAATACTGCTTCCTTTTCAATTTCCCTGCTCACCAACCCCCACACCTTTCATCCCCCTCTGTCACAACAGACTGGTGAGATGGCACAGACAGACAGACAGACACACAGCACATCTGCAGACGAAATCAGGAGAGTAGTAAAATGGCTTTACTGGCTACTTCATCTATAACCTGTCAAGACAACCTCAGACAGTTTAGCAGAGCAACATGCTGCCCTGTTCAGGCCAGGAAACACAGCAACATGATACAGAGAGAAAGAGAGACACAGGGACAGAGGCAAAGCAATGACAAAAACACATCTTTCAATCACAGACCACAGAACATCCCATACAGACTGCTGTAAACCTGCTGATACATCCCTCTCCACACCCACCACTGCCATAACAATCATGCCTCGATGTAGGAAATCAACAGCATACCTTATTCACACACAGATTCTTCAGCCTACTCTTTAATCTCTATCAATTATTGAGGACGTTGGGGGATGAGGGAAAAAAGATGGGTCCAGGTTTCCCAGAAGGCCTTCTCTCCCTGCTGCTCTCTCCTGCAATTGTCAATCTTTAACCTCGGCTGCGAGCTGCCGATTGGTTCGGGCACCACACGGAGGTGCCTGATTGGGTGCCGAGCTCGATGTGCCACACAGGCTCTCTTCTCCCCGCTCTCCTCAACCACAGTGCTGCAATGCAGAGAGGACTGATCCTTGTTGTTACTGAAAAACTCCCGCAAACCAAGTCCCTCATTCCCATAAAACCCCGAGCAGACACACACTGCCCGTGCACCTTCTATCAGACATGGATGATGATAGCCCTACGGGCTTGACAGGGAGAGGATCACATTCCTTCTCCCGCTCTGCACTCAGCTCTGTGTATGGCGTCCATTTTGAAGACTCCCCCTCTTTCTCTCTCTCTCTCTCTCTCTCTCTGTCTCTGTCTCTCTCTCTCTCTCTCTCTCTCTCTGACCAGTGTGCGCACTGCACACAGCACGTACACACGGCACCAGTCAAATCTGTTGTACAGGACCACATGCAGCTTATTATGTGCCCCAGCATGCTGATCTGCAGCCCGGGCCCTAATAGTGGACACAAAGATGAAGCTGGAAATGACACCGACCTCCCAAACAGGACCAAAAATCACTATTGGCTCCTTGTAATGCTCCACTCACATTGCAATATATGGTTAGATATGAGGAGTTTGATAGAATCAGACTCAGATCACAGGTACTGTAGATTTTGTGACTGATTTGATTAAATCATTTTCAGCAGTCTAAAATATTGCAGCATGAAACCCAACTGTGTACCCATTTTGAAGCACAATATACCTCTTAAAATGTTAAAAAAGCATAGATTCCAGACAACCATGTAGATTATCTAACAGGTTTGGGACAGTTAGGTCAGAACGATTTGGTTGTTGAGCTCTTCTCTATTAAGCAAAAGTGTCCTTGACTTTCACTGTGGGAAGTTTCTATGCATGACTGTGAATCACTCCTTTAAATGGTAAATTGACTTCCATTTTTCCAATTCAGCAGTCTCAAGCAGCTTTCACTTTCACAAACACACACATGACAATACCAATAGATGCCATGCAAGCAAGCAATATGGGGTGATTGAAGACCACTCATATGGACATAGTTTTGTATTTCAATTGAAGCAGGATTGGAAGATTGGCAGATGATCCATGTTAACATGTGAGCCATGGTAATCCTCCAAATTTACTTTCTAATACGAAAAGAGAGAAAGTACACAACAACAAGGGGATTTCATAAGGACACTACAATATACATTTTAAGTGTGATAGAAGATGGATGGATGGATGGATGGATGGATGGATGGATGGATGGATGGATGGATGGATGGATGGATGGATGGACGGACTACAATATACATGTGACTATTGTAAAAAAGAGTCTCCATTACCCAACATTCAAATCAAGAATATCAAATATTTGACACTACTCCTATAGAATGTATGGGCTTAAATAGCTTGACCTGGGATTACATATGAATATTTGCCGATTGTAAAGTATGAACTTGTTACATGAAAGTAAATACTAAAATAATGATCATTGTGCATTGTCGATGATCAATTAATGTAAAGCTGAAATTAATATTGAGAATAAAAATGAGTGTTTTCCTGCATCTCCTGCTAAAACAGGATGTTTTTTTCCTACAGCCACGTAAAATATGAATGTAAGGTGTATACCTGCTGCTGTGACTTATAATATCCTGATGGAAAACTCTGAAAACAAGGTAATTCTAAATATATAAAGTACCCTGTGAAGACCTTTAAAGACACACGTCATACTGAAGAGGATATGTGTGTGTGGGAGTAATGTAGATTTAAGTGTGTCTGCACCAATCCTCACTCCGTGGTGGAATGAGGGGATTAAACGCATTACCAGGCCCCATTCACAAAGCACTGAGTGGTGGATTTGCTGTTTCACTCAATGAAAACTGCTCCTGAACCTTGGTCAAGCAACACTGTGTGCACCATTATACCCAGGCCACAGTTTCCTTGGTTGTATTTCACACAGTCTGTCAGGCATCATCCAGTAATAAATTTTTTTTAAAAATCACAAATTCTTTCATGAAATCCCTTAAAACCGTGAAATACATTGTGGATGAGCAATCAGAGAAAGACACAGTCACTGAATAAATGTAGCATTCTTCATATGATCCATGCACACAGAAAACCAACAACATTGCATATAAACAGAAGTGGATCTAACCTGGTTTTTTAAGCCTCTCTGGAGGAGATGAGGTTTCAATGCAGAGCCTGTTCAGAGGAAGTCCTTCCCTTCTTCTTTCCTTCTCTCTCACACACAAATACCCAGTGTGCTTGGAGCAGAGGGACAGAAAGGGGAAGCTCTCTAAAATGGCTGACACTCGGCAGCAGAGAACAACACTGGGAGGCAGCGCACTCCATGAGGCTGAGGCAGTTTCTCCAATCCGCTGATAAATATGCTGCTACAACACATTTTGTTTTCAGATCATTGGTATTTCACAACACTCTTGAACAGGTTAGTAATAGATTAGACTCTTTCATTGCATTTTGTTTATATCCCCTGAATTAAAAAAAAAAGGGTTCAGGCAAACTGGGTTTTAGATTGAGAAAAAAAGAAAAAAAGACTGAAAATAAAACAGGTGATTAGACCATCTAGTCTTTTCCTTGTTGCCATGTCAGCCTCTAATACAATTAACAACAGTCCTCTGCTGCCTTCCTCCCATTCCAGTTTGAGGCCTAAATTAAACTTGCTGTGCTGTCAGTTTACCATCTGTTAATTCCTCTGGGGACTCCCCTCTGCTGCTCCCTGTCGCTCCCATCCTGCCCATTTCCCTCACCAGGCCTGTCATCTTGGCAGCACGGGCCTGGGACACACACACACACACACACAAACACTCACTTCTGCTATGAACTTTAACCAGGGAAGCAGGTCTTCTCAAACAGTACACTCATGAAGACCTTGCACTTGACCTGCGACCCCCTGTGGCAGAGAGCCGCCCCACCCAGCAAAAAGAGGCTGTCACTGCACTGCACTGCACTGCACTGTGCCATGCTATGCTCTCTTTCCCAGCTCCTCTCCTGTGCTGTGGGTTGACAAATGCTCTCCCCCCTCCCCCTCAGCCTATCAGACAAACCTGTATTGTTAGTCAGGCACGGATCAACCACAGTGGCTGGTGCCTTATCAACACTGTAGCATGTGTGAAAGAATAAAGATAAGGCTTACCTGTGTGGATGCATGGTTAAAAACTCAGTGTGATATGTCAATGCTTATTAAAACATGGAGGACAGCCCTGTCAGCCCTGAGCCTGCTCAGAGCACAGCCACGGCTCTCCAGGCTGTCCAACTCCACTGCTCTGATAAAAGCCACGCTGAGACTGGCCCCGCGTGCTGTCAAAATGTAAGGCAGCTGCTGATTGGCCTCTGCATTTCCTGGCTGCTTGTCTTTTGTTCAGTACAGGCGGACTGGAAGGCAGTACTTGAAGCAAGACGAGCTAGGACTACATCGAAATGATCCGGCTGTGTACACATCAGCTGCCCGGAAGGGTGCGTAGAGTTGTTAGTTCAAAAACCTGTTCAGGAGACCATTGGTACAGAGTTGGAGAGACGTATGCTGTTCAACAAAATAAAATAAAAAACAGAGCTGTGTGTTCTCACATGTCCCACATGGTCTCACCCTGAAGTTCCAGAAAGGTTATCTACATTTAAGCAACATTCAGTGAAATTTAGTCTGTTGGACCTGCAAACTGTTGACTTGATACCAAACCGTTTTTTGATAATGTGAATCATGCCGACTTCATTACAGTCATGTAATGTGCTTCCAGATTTAAAAAAAACAAACTGTGGCTTTCATTTTCTACGGCCTTGTTCATCCACAGAGCATGACTCAACAAGACAAAAATGTATTGTGCTGCAGTAACACTCCCTCACATCAACTGTGACTTTACTATTGGGAATTGTATTTACATTGTGTGTGTTTGTCTCAAATTGAGGATAGGAGAGGTTATTGGCAAGGATTTTCTGAAACATTTAACACAGTGGTAAATGATTTGGAATTGCTATGTGCATGAAGCATTTCAGTTTAGAGTTTGCTCCATGCTTCAGTAAAAAAACTAAATACTGTGTTTACTCTGAATAAAGGAGGGAAGAACTAAGATTAAATGGTTTCTTAATGATGACTTAATAAACACACCACTCAAAGATGAACTACAAGTGCTTTAGATCTCCGAAAAGAATAACACAAATATAATGACTGGATGAAAACTGTCCACTTAATGTATTTTATGTCTCTCAAAATCTATTGTTAGGGAAATCTTGTTTTTGTCTCAGAAAGAATGATTTGTACTTTTGCAGTCTGAGGTTCAAGGACGATTTGTGACTTTTGGTAACCTTCAGTGCAGGAAGCACATGGATCTTTCTCAAAACAATTCAGCCTTTAAGAAGGCACTATCTAACTTCATAGTTAGGCAAACTCCTGGACAATCATGCAAAGGTTGTACTGTGACATTGTCTCTTCTTGTAAGAATAATGTACGGTGATAAAATGGTCTTAAACATTTTTAAATCGCTCTCAGTCTGATTCCTGTGTATTCTGCCTCCCTGAGCTTTTTTTTTTACTGGGAAATTCTCATGACATCCGAACTTTAAACATCAGTGGAGACACACTTGACTCCGCAGTCCTGTACGGTGAAGCTTTGTGAATTTGTAAAGCCAAAGTCACTTGGCGATACAAACCTGAAACCTGGGACAGGGAACTCAGTGGACAATAAAGCATCTACCATACGGTTACTGACCACTTGGTACAGTCATGCTTTCCTACTCTATAAATTTCAGAGTGTGCATGAGAGGAACAAACATTACATTCATAAACTGAAGATTGTTTAGCTGCTTGGATCACCTGCCTGTATTATTTATCTTTCTATGGCTTCTTCTACAATGGGGAGAAGACAGCACTGGCCTCTTGTGGGGGAACTTCATCACAGCATAGATAGTGGCATGATGTCCAGAGCAACAAGATGACTGAAAACTGCTTTATCTGTACAGTTTATTGTACTGTTCTTTAATGTAGCCTGTACTTCTTTGTTCGGTTAACATGTAGTCTACCTTTCAAAAGAGATTATCTCGATTGGACTTCCTCATAAAAACAAAGATAAAATCTCTTCCTGTTTGCACTTTCCTGTTGAGGGTTGCACACAGCAGATCATCTTCACCACGTACCCTCTGTCCCCTGTGTCCCCTCTCCATTAACATCCTTCCTTCTCTACTCTTCTGGCAGCTCTAGCCTCAGCATCCTACATACTGTATCTATCCTCTCTCCTACATAAATGACCAAACCTTCTCAGTCCCGGCTTTCCCACTAAACTGTCTAGTGTAGGTTGCTCCTCTAATGTCTCTCCCATCTCACTGTAGGGGAATATCCCTTATCAATATAACGGGGACCCCTGTTTCCTAGATCACGCGTTGTCTCCATCCAGCCCTCCCTGCCTGTGCTCTCTTTCAGCCGGTTTGGACAATTGGCCCCAAGTACATAAACTCCCCCCGGCTGAAACGCTGCAAATTGTTACAGGGTTGAGTCTCACAAACTTGTCATTATCTCAAAATCAACATGTGCAACATCCATTCAACTTCCATCCCACTTTTTATCCTGTTCACAGTAGCGGGGCGCTGAAGTCAATCCCAAAGGCAGGGTACACTCTGGACAGTTCGCCAGTCCATCATGGGGCAAACACAGAGAGACTGACAACCACACACACTCACATTCAGATCTTGGGGTAATTTAGGGTCATCAATTAACCTTATATGTATGTTTTTGGGCTGTGAGAGGAAACCCACCCACACATGCTAAATTACACCAAGATGTAAGTGTGTGTGGTTGTCTGTCCCTGTGTGTTCGAGCTGTGATGGACTGATGAGTGGATGGAATATAGATAGATAGATAGATAGATAGATAGATAGATAGATAGATAGATAGATAGATAGATAGATAGATAGCGAGAGAGAGAGAGAGAGAGAGAGAGCGAGAGTTTGTATTTATCATATCTTTATCACAATATCCAATAATATTGTTGTAAATAGTATGTTTGCCTGATATCAATCACAATGTCTACCCTGGAAAAGAGAAAAGTTAAAGGCAGATTTATTTAGCTTGTTTCTCTGCCGCTGAGTTGTGAAAGGAAGGGAATTAAAAAGTGAGCACAAAAATATTGAACATGTGTTTCAATCACGCTGCAAATTTCATCTGTTAATTATTTACAATATCCACACTTGTGGTGTGTGTATCATTAATTAATAAGCTCCGAGGGGAATCAGCGGTTCAATGTATCTAATTAGCCTCATGAACTTTCAACACAAACTTTGCCGTCGACTTAAAAAAAAAAAAAAGAAGCTTTGCACATCATAGTGCACTGTCCTAAAAAGCTTATTCAGTGTTAAAAGTGTTATTTTGCGCAGTACCGTGGGGGGGTTGTCCAGACGGCAGGCGGTGGCCTGTGACCTACACACCTCGTTCGTCCTGGCGTGCAGACCACCTGTAACGAGCGTCTCTGTCCACCAGATGGCGCTCCTGTTAGATTTTCCGTGGTTTCACAAGAGTGCTCAACTTCGTCCCCGAATAGTACACTGACTTTAAAGTTGACGTAAATCTTTCTAACTCACAGTATCATTGTTTATCACAAAGCCTTCGTATTCAGCAAAACATCCAGCGGAGCAGGTTAAAGGTCATGTGTGCCAACTGCCAGTGCTTGAGATGTACTGAAATCAATCAGGAATCCTCTTGGCAAAAAAACTTTTCTAAGTTTATGAAATAATGACCTCGTAGATTACTCGTAGTTATTTGTGACACTGGGTCATACTTTTGTTTTTTCATGGCCAAACATAAGTGACAGTCCACGGACACGAATGGTCAGGCCATCTGAATATGAATAATTAGTTTTCATATCTTGCTTGTGCATTTTGACTGTTTACTGTGTTTTAGTAGCTTCACTGAAATGAATTCACAGCTTAGTTTAAAATACAGTTCATCTGAAAATTATTGTCCCAACCCATCCTCTTTCCTCTTTCCTTTTTCCTTTTTCCTTTGCTTTTGACACATTCACAGTTAAATCTTATCAGAGAATCAATAGTTTATAGTTTCACATACAACACTTCAAACGAGCATATTTTTTTTTTATTTAATGAACTTTCCATTTGAAATTTGTACAGGTAATTTTATGACATAAATCTGTGAAAACGTGTGCAGTGTTGCCATGTTCTTGATCGTATCTGATACTGTGGGAGGGAATGGTGTGGGCCAGAGAATGACATGCCCTGGGTTGTTTGCAGGTAAACCAATCTGAATACATTAATGATTATGGGGCTATCTCCTGTCCTTTCAAACTGTTATCTCCTGTCCTTTCAAAGAGAAGAAGGGGCAACAAGGGAGGGGGATGGGATAAAGGGTCTGATGGGGGAGGCCAGTTTGCCATGTTTAGTGGGGGAAGGGACACAAACAGAGGGCCACAGGGCCCCTCTTTTGGGTCTTGAATACATCTGAGGCTCTGTCTCACACACAGGCAGTCCTACAAACAAACACATACACACACAACAGACATACATTTTAGTCCGTTTGTCATCTTGTGATTCATGACCAGTCCCTTTACAGACAATGCTATAAAATAATTTTTTTTATTGTGTGACAATAGAGCATACGATAAAATACAACAGTAGTAATGAACTTCACTGCAGATCTGCATTAACCATCTGTACATGCACTCACTCACCCTTCGTTTTTTCCCCCCAACTTAATTTTTTAAATAAACCTCTGGAAGGAAATGTGTTCAGACAGGAAGGATCAAGTAAGGGGGTAATTACCAATTGTAATACCACTTCTTGTTCACTCTCCCCACTCCTGTCCTGCTGCTTTTCCTCTTTCTTTGGCCTTCACAACCAGTGTGCCTGAGAGATCACTTGAGTTTCCTTCAGGGTCACGGCAGCTTGACAGGAAATTTCAACTGATGTGATTGACATTGACCTAAGACTACTGAGAAAATGCTGTGTTGTTTGTAAGTATTACATGTGATGATACTGCTGCTAATTAATAACAATTGTGTCATTACCCAAGTATAAGATGTTCTTCTCTAAAGAACAAAAAATTTGACCCTGGAAGAATATCCCGTAGTTGTATTTATGTATGGTCAACTCAAGCCACATCAAGTACAATATATTTGAAATCCCTGTTTGTGTTTTGCAGTAATTCAATCAATCACAAAATATTTACACATCATTTTAAATATCGTGTATGGCGAATGCCACTGTAATAAATACTCCGTGGTTATTAAAAGCCGTTCGTATAAAGCTGCTTTTCTGACACCCTATAAATAAGAAATTAAATCTCTCCCCTAATAATATCAGTGACTGCTCTTCCTATCACCTCGGGGTTCTGGTATACTTGTAGTTCCTTTGGTTAGAGCGCTCGGTCAGTTAAAAGAGCTGTGTGGAGTCGATGGACTACATTACCCAGAACCCCCCGCGGCCTGCCACAAGCTGGCTCCCTCCGCTCTGGGAGTGTTTCCCATTTAAACAAACACGGTACTGCCGAAGATGGCGGAGAGTTTGTAGAGGCGTTCAAGAAACTGCTGTAGTCAATGAAAGCGTCGAAGCCGGTAAGTTTCCTGCTGCATGTTCACTATTCGGCTAAAGTTGAGTTACAAACACCGCAGTTCGTGCGTGTTTTAAGGCGGTAGTTTGTTCCAGAGGGCAGTTTGTGCTGCCTCGCTCGAGCAGGCTTTCTAAGCTGCCGTGATACAACGAACCACCTCGCCGCTGTGTGTTTGTTGGGGAATGTTTGTTGCAATATTATCAGGTCCTCGGCTGGATATAGAAGCGTAACGAGGGTGTAATTACGCTGGATTGTGCCCCTCTCCCCGTCGCTTTAGTTCTCTGTTGGTGTTTTCATTGTCCGTTTGCCACAAACTTTACGAGACCATCGGCTGTGATTCGCCTGCCTGCAGTAGCAGTATCGCTCTTAATTCCCAAACGGAACTCGTTTTGTGATCGGAAACGGTAAACGTTAACTTTGTAAGCGCCGTTAAGTCGGTGTTTATTGTCCACAGCTTGTAAATAGCTCCGGTCACCGTGCTTTCGGTCTTTGCCGTTCCAGTTTCAGTTGAACCGCCTGGTATCGTCCGAGTTCACCGCTAATGTTAAGAATACAGAGGCGGTCCGTCCTGTGGAAGAAATGTTATAAAAAAAAAAAAACCCAACAACAACCAAAAAACAAAACCCATTCATTAGCAATGTTTTGTCCTAAATGCATGTTTAGATGTTAATAAATACAGCGTACCATGTCTATTTCTTTTATGTTTCACGGGAATACTTTTTTCATCAAAGACAAATATATTTAAAAAATAAATAAATCTTAACAAACCCATTTTCATGATGTGAAAATCTACTTTTCTTTATCTGGTGCTCACGTTCTGTCAACAAACTGCCAGCCACGAGTAACTACGTTGTATTTACCAGTATCCTCTCTGTTCCCAACTTGAACCGAGCAGCTCAGCTCTGATCAGAGACTCTACATCTGTTCTGTATCTGCAGGGCTCTGGATAATAGTGACTGGAATAAATGTGGGCCCATTGCTGAGGGATGGCATTCAGGAGGACTGGTGGAGGTGGATGGATGTGATTTAGTGCAGGGGCAGATCGACACCACCACGCAGGGTTCAGGTGGAGCTTGGCTTTTCTTTCTCACCGTGTCCGACAAGGTGAATGCTGAGCACTGAGTTTCTGAGGCTGCAGGAGGACATTCTTGGAGAGCGTGCTCATGTGGAGGCAAACAATGTGTTGGTGGGTTAGTCACTCTGCTCAAATGGTGGAGGTCGAGGTGTGTTGTCACTCTCAATGCCCGAGGCCATCCCTGCCTTTACTTGCGGGGCGTTCACGTTTTAGAGTGCATAACGAGGCAATACCGTGAACAATCTAATTTTAGTCATATTGCAACACAGCCATGGCAGTCTTATGAGTTTCCCCCACATATGGAATTCCCTTCAAGATGCTCATTATATAGACTGATATCCAAATAATGCCAGCATTATTTGGTGTGTGGCTGACTGGGAGGGAGAGTCGTGCTGCAGGCAGTCTTGAGCTGTCAGATGAGCTAACTTGTCTTTATTATGAGTCTGATAGAATGCCATTACTCAAACCCACGTATGTGGTATTTTTTGCAAGTGGTAGAATGACCACTGTGGGAACCTTTCCAATGAACTGTTTCTGCTCATATTCTTGGCAAATGGAGCCCCTTGTCCCCCATTCTCTGTCCCTTTATCTACCACTTTCTTTCTCCCTCACACAGGGTGTCAGGCTGTGTTAACAATGAATCAATCTTTGGGGGGATTCTTTGACTGCAGATGGGGTGCAGAAGTGACTGCGATGCATGGCTTTCCCTCTTTGTCCGCTGGCCCCTGTGCTCTCAATAATTCATTAACTTATCACTTTTTCTCATGGCTCAGGAAGAAGTCTCTGTGTGGTGGCTGAGTCGCAATCAAATCAACACAGTTTAAGTGGCATTGCTGATAATAAGCAGTCATAGAGAATTATTTTACTCAATAAAGTTTCATTGCCTTGTCAACAGTACAAAAAACACCTAAATGGCATTTATTGCCTAACAGTTTATAAGCATGGTAAGCCAATGCAAAGCTCTCTTGTTATTCTTAAAAAGCGAAGCACACTGTAAATGCTTTCCTCGGTTCAACACTGTCGTCAGCATTTGGTTGAAGCATAAATGTACAGTTTTTGTGACACACGATGTCCAAACCGCTCTCTCTAGACTCAAATCCTTAAACTATGTTAGATAAGTGAAGACTCTTTAACTCAAAAGCAAAACCAAAGTGGAAAGATTACACTAATTGAATATATTCATGGTAGGATTTTATTTACTTCCAAACATAAAGTGGAAACAGACAGAAGAAGAGCCAAGTGAAGAGTTTGGCACTCTTGTGAGCAAATTTCTGATGACTGTCTAATCTGTCTCTGTCAAGCGGCATTTTTGTGTTGCTGATGTCTGAATAGATGGCATTCTTTGACTGTTTCGTCAGCCTGTGTGTCTTAAGAGAGGCCGGGAGTTGAAGATAAAATGTTTAGTTTCGAGTGACTGCCAGTGTGTCATGTGGTATGTGTTCAATTTAAGATTAATACCTGTGTGGATGAGCAGTGGCTCTGAGGGGACACTCAGCTGAAAGCACCGCCTGATTGTTTGCCCCTAATTGAAATATGACTCCTTGGTCTTGGTACCTTCTTTTTCTTTTTTTTTTTTTCTTTGTCATGCAGCCGTAGAAAGAGTGCAGTAATAGTCGGAGAAAACAGTTCCTCTCTCTGACTGAATTTCTTTATCGAGGACCATTTTAGTACTCTGTACATCTTTAGGTTTCCTGTTCCAATTCCATGTATTTTGGTCTGGTTCATATCACTTTTACTTCATCTGACATGATATGATTAAGACTTTTGTTCGACTTGTGACCCAGAGCTGTTTTTTTACAACCAGGTTTTGTCCCCTCATCTCAAGGTCACTCGCAGTGACAATGACTCCCTTTTGTGTTTCATTGAAAGTGTACTCCACTCTGCTGTGCTTATGTGGCAGAATCCAACAGGTAGGTTCACTTCATTCCCGCCTACCGCCATAGAGCTAAATATAGCAAACTCTGCTCAACAAGACAGTCGTGTTTCCACAGTTGAAATATTTACAGTTGCCCAAACAAGAAATGCTGAAACCAGATAAACCAGAGCGAGTCACAGCACCAGCTTCTCGGGGACCTAATTTTGGCGTAGTTTCTTCTCTTCTCCAGCTTTTGAGGCAAAAACCCAACTATTGGGCTGGCTGAGCCATATGTGAGCCATGCACTCTTCTAAAAGCCAAACAGGCAGCCTGAAGCAATCATTGCACCCAATTCTAGTTTATAACCAGCAAAGATTTGGAAAAGTTTTCTCGGTAGTGCTCATTGATTGGATGGAGGCAGGAGTTTATTAGGCAAAGGAGTGCCAGGAGCTTTGTCCCCCTCCCCTCGGTGCCCTTCCTCTTTAACTTCAACTCCCCCTTTAACTTTCGCTCCCTCAGCTGAAGAATGCTCGTAAAATGGGTTCACCTGAACAAGCCAGTGGGAGGGTAGGACCCGGGCTTAGTTTTGTTACTATTGTAAAAAGTTAGTCAGACCTTGTTTGTGTTTTGTTTAGGGTCCCCTGTTATAAAAAAAAAGAAAAGAAAATAAAGAAAATGCTTTCAGGAGAGACTGCAAGGGTGAAAAAAAGTTTGGTTTGAAAGATAACTGCTACCAGATGCTCAGTGTGTCTGTTATTCAGCATAAAGAGCAGGAAAAAAGGAGGCTGGCGAGGAGGGGAACAGAAGAAGACATACTGTCATTTCTGAATGAACTTTTCAACTGGTACACACACGGCTTCCATCCTAATTCAAGCTCTTGTCTTTGTCAGTAGAAACACATTTTTAAAAGTTGTCATATCACATTAAGATCAACAGTGTCTAAAACCCGATGTGGCTTTCATTGTGTGGGGCAGTTCAGTTCAGTTGACCATCATTTCGTCTGTTGTTGGACAGTAACAGGAACAGATAAGTTAGTGTTTCCATTCAGATCGGAGAAAGGGACAGTATGTTGTTTATCAGTGAAGACAGGAGGGTAAAACTGAGTGTTGGGTTCATCAACAGAGTCTATGAAGTTACACGTTAGAGCAATTGTCATATCCGCCGCCTGTAAGTGATACGAGTTTGTAGCACTAACCATAAGAGGCTGGGTTTTTGACCACCGCGGTCTGTGTGTGTTTCCAGATTCTCCGAACGCTTACCTTTACGGGCCTCTAAGCTCAGCCCGCATAATCTAGGGGCGTCACATACTTGGTTGCATACTCTTTCTTTTTGTTTACATTGTGTTGCTATTTTCCTGCACTTCTCCAATCCGAAACAGCTTAATGCAGAAATCATGTGGCAATGGGGTGTGATTTCTGAGTCCGTCTGGATTAAGAAGCAGCTGTGGCTGGCATGGCTCTGCGAGTGGTGAGAGGATATGATCCGGTGCAGGCAGAGCCTGTATGGTACCGCCTGCTGCTTCATCTGTAATTTCAATTCTCCCTTCAATAAGAAAATTACTGCAGGTTTCTAACACTGAGTAGATTGTTGCTCACAATGCTGTGCTGCTGGGTTTCTATTTTCCACTGCTGATCCCACTTTAGTGCAGCCTCGAGTTCAAAGACGAGTCAAAATCATGATTGACAGACCTCCACGCCATCGTTTATGGCTCCAGACTTAATACAACATGTCAACACTGGCAGCGCATGTGTCTGGTAATTTACTACGCTCATTTTGTAATTGCCATGCTTTTTTGTGTTTTTTTTTTTCTTCTCACTCTTCACTGGTTAAAGTGGAAAATGTTCCTTTTCACGTTACTGTTCTCACTCCGCTTGGTGACGTCAGTCTTGTTTATGTGGCTCGTCGTTAAGGCAACACTCTAATCAAAAGGTTACTGCTCTGAAGCTTTCTGTTGTCCCCAGAATAGCAGAGCTAACACTTGCCTCCTGACAGTGCCACATCACATCAAACTTTGCATTGTCCTCTTCGTTTGAGAAGCCAACCACCGCCACTAAAGTTCAGCATTAACCCGATCCAGCATTTCATATAGAGGCGGTGATACTTTGGCAGGCAGTTGGCCATGTTTCCATACTGCCTGTTTTATGTTGTGCTCCTATACGCTCATCCAGCTGCACATGCACTCCCGGAGTGAGTGAGTGTGTATGACCGTGGTATGACGGAAATAGTAGAGGTGAAGGTCCCCATTCAATTAGCACCACTGTAATAGTCAGTACAAATCCTCCTCTGTTCCCTGTCAGCTTCTTGAAATATAATTAACACTGAGCATCGTTCAAAATAAAATGGGAGTTTGGTTTTGAGGATTAGCTGAGCTTTGACAATTGTGGAGAGTAAAAACACACAGTGGGAGGACTATTTTAACATTTCTTATGTAAGACTAGGTTAAATAAAGATGGTCATTGTTTAATAGTTGTTTACAGTAACTGCAAAAAAGACCTAGCTTGAGGGGGTTCGGGGGGAACGGGGGGGGTAGGTAAATGTAATATATTTCAACTCAAGGTTTTGAATTGTGGATTTGGTGAAAACACAGGATACTAGAGCCAAACCCGCATTTCATTGGATTAGTTGTTTTTTTTAAAGTGTTATTTGCATGTAAATGTGTAAAAACTTTCTTCACTGCATTTTGCGCTGTATAAATGTCACTATTTTTTACTGCCATATATGTTGGTGCTTGTGCTTCGTTTCCTCAATAATAATGTTGGAAGAGACATACCTTAAGTTTGAAACCTTTTGAAAAAGTCAAGTTGGAGTTCCCTTTAAGCTGCGTGGGCCTGCAGACAATTATGTCCACATTTGTGTTGCCTGACAGCACGATAAACTTGAGGCTGACCGGTGTGCACCCCTCTCGGTTGGCCTGTGTTGTTCTTTGCCGGCTCCCTTTGCTGTGCGAAGGCCTTGATTAGCTGTGCAGGGTTAATTACTCAGCAGATGGGACAGAGAGCACTGCCACCACGACTAAAACAAATCCACAGTTGGATTACGGCTGTGTGTGTGTGTGTGTGTGTGTGTGTGTGTGTGTGTGTGTGTGTGTGTGTGTGTGTGTGTGTGTGTGTGTGTGTGTGTGTCCGTCCGTCCATCCGTTCGTCCGGTGCCCTTTCAGACTGAGCAGCTCTGATTTGGCTGCTCAACAGATTGTGAGGTGTTGTGATACAAGCCCAGCAATAACCTCTATGCCCTTTATGTTTTTAGTCTTTTTAATCATACTTTTAAAGTTGTGTGTTAAAATTATTATTTTTTGTTTTAACTTGTAGCAGCGATGACTAAAAAGCAATGAAACATTGCATTTATAGTTTCTCAGCTTCTACTCTGTTTCCCCTCGTACCTTTCCTCTGGAATCTTTTCCACCTAGGCTCTGTCAACACATGACTCTTGCCGGTTGAAAGAAAGGAAAAGTAGTAGTAAGGGGAAAAATGGGAGATGGGAGGGGCCAAAGTTGTGAAACTGGCGTCAGACCATCTTTTGAGTGGAATTCTTTGCAGGGGTCAGAGTTCAGGCGCTGCAGTGTGGCGCTGTGATTGGCTGAGGAAAGGTGAAATGAAAACCACAGTAAACTTTTGACCCCGGCGCAGGAGCGCTGCAGGAACGCCCAGGCTCAGCTCTGGCGTGGTGGAACAGAGCCCGCTCTCTTCCTGTGTTTACTCCACCAATCCAGCGGGGACGGCGGGGAGAAGAGGAGGAGGGGTTGGAGGCAGCACAGAGAGGGCGGGGGAAGAGTGGCACAGTTGAAACTTGTACACAAAAACACTCAGAAAGAGAACAGTAAAATCAAGAACAATATTTTACATTAACAAAGGGCCATTTATTTGAAAATGCTGCCAAAAGTAATTACAGTAGTGAACATATCTTCACACTGAATTATGTGTGGCTGCATGAGATTTGTGAGCGCTCTGCATCTGCATCAGTTGCATGTGAAGATGTAAGTGTTATCAGAGCGGGCAGCATGGAGGCTGATCGGGCCCCGACGCTCTGGCTCCCCAGATAAAAGGCTGTTTGGCCATTGATTAATGAACTCATTTCCATAATATTAGGCTTCCGCGATCACAGCCCAGCGCGTTTTGTTTGGATGCTGTGGTCTCCTCTGGACGAATCTGTTATCCCCGCGCTTATCACCTCGCTGGATACACCAACACGTCAAGCTTATAGAAAATGAAAGGATTATGAAAGATACTACATCACAGTGGTGCAATGCATTGGGTCGAATTAGTGCCTGCATTGGTCCCAACCTATCCCGCTCCTTTTTGTCTTTGTATTAATGATGGATAGTTGTAGGACACACACACACACACACACACACACACACACACACACACACACACACACACACACACACACTGCATGGAATCTGCCATCTCTTTGTTTTCACCTTCATTTATTTTCCCTGGTTTTTCGACACGTTGCAGTTTGTGTGAGAAAAATGGAGAGCTACACACGCAGCTTACCCAAGCTCGTGTGTGTGTGTGTGTGTGTGCGTGTGTGTGTGCGTGTGCGTGTGCGTGTGTGTGTGTGTGTGTGTAGTGGGTAGTGGGTGAGAGTGGGGGATGTTTTTCCTAGAGGAAACAAGCAATCCTATGAAGGTGGCTTTGCCTTTGCTTTGAAACACCCCGTTTCTCAGCTTTACCTCAGGATACCTTCTACTTTTACATTTATTTTATGAGGATGTTTCTCAAGCGGTTTACAGACAGCATCTATTATGCTTTATTAACTCATAAAATTGTGTGTTTTACAAAGTTGTCTTTTTTTAAAGTTGATGATTAATACTGTATAAAGTCATTTATAATTTAGGTTGAATTTTTGGGGGGAGTTGGTGTCATTTTTATACATATGGCATCTTCATGGAATTGTCTATCTGTATACAATATATCCATATATAATATATCCATAGTAGCTCACATTTGTGTCTCCACCATGGATTTAAAGGTTGTGCTGTAGTCAACTTTGAACTGCTCCTAATACGAATGGGACATTAACTGTGATTCATTTATACCTTTTGAGTGTTTTTCTATTAAGGAAAACAATAAAATTCTGATTTATGTTTGTAATTTTAATTCACAATGCAAACCTTCACGTTAGCAATGGAAAGAGGCAAAAGAAATGACTTGCTCCGGGGTTGCAAACAGATGTACGTCCCGGCCTGTATTTCTAGTCTGGTTTCTGAGCCTTGTTGGAATTTCTCTGTGTTAATGAAGGCTTTCTCTCAGCAATTTACAGCTTCACTTTCTCAAAAATCCTCACTTGTACACACATGCTTCGCATATGTCTTCCTTATCCCCATTCCTGAATCTCATTGTGTGGCGGCCCTCCCCGTCTTCCCATCAAAACCAGACACAGTCTAGTCCCATTAGCCAGATTATTCGAAATCCTGCCCAACAGAAACAGCTAAGAAACAGAAATCGCCAATCAATTGTCAGGTGATGAGAGTGAAGCAAAAAAGTGCAGGCGCCGAGTATGTGTCTTCAATTTGGAACGAGCTGGATCTTTCCTGCTTGTCATTACCCTTTTCCCCGTGTTGTTTGGCCACAATTCCACTCGGTTGACTGTATAAAAGTAATTTCACCTA
The DNA here is from genome assembly GCF_963383615.2 of Lipophrys pholis. Taxonomy (NCBI): domain Eukaryota; kingdom Metazoa; phylum Chordata; class Actinopteri; order Blenniiformes; family Blenniidae; genus Lipophrys; species Lipophrys pholis. The sequence goes on from NC_137637.1 coordinate 15,184,697, forward strand.
AATAGTTTAACGCTTGGTTCAGAGAGATGTCGTCCGGCTACACCTGAGCAGCTTGTTTGAATGTACAGCAAGAAAATCAAAGCATGTTACCATTAAGGCGACATATTGTTCCGTTACACGGTTTACACTCACGATAGCAGCACTAGTTAGTTACACTCAGGCGAGTTTGACATTGTTTAGAAGATCTGAAGCAGTTTATGATGTTACAGTGTCCTGGAGAGTTTTAGTTTCTGGATACTCAAGTGCTTAAAATAAAAAAAATAACACATACACAAATGAATGCTTCAAGTTCTCCAGATTTTATTGAAATTTTAAGGTAGCCAATCGCACGTGCGTTACACACTCCTGTATGTGGGGTGAGTTTTCTGATTTTTGATTTAACTGTACAGGTTCATGGAGTCTTCAGGTAAGGCAAATCCATATTCAAGGTATAGAAAAATGAACAATGTCAAATCTATTTCAGCAAAACTGCAGTGACCCTGCTGAGGAGACGCAGAAATATGTTGAGTACCTGTCATAATGTAATGAAAACCCGTTTTGCAAATGACCCCACATTAAACCCCTCCCTTCAACAATAATTGTGAGATTTAGATTGTTCAAGTGGCACAGAAAGTTCCACTAGAGAGTTCAAACGATTATAATCAGTGAGCTCCATTAGCTGCTGTTTGGTACGAGTTCAACATTAAAACAAATAACCCATTTCACACGTCGACACTTCGCTTTTCTCTTTCTGGAGGCATCTCACGACAAAATGAACCGGGCCAACTCGACTTGGTCGTTTGTCTTAGAAAACAGTCCAACCCTTAATCCAAATGGCTTTATTAATTTGGCTGTTGTTCACTGGCTACACAGTTTAGTCTGGGGACAAAACGTCTTCCAAGACATGCGACCGAGTCCAGTTCATCTGATTCAGTGGCTCTTCTGTAGCGTGTCTGGCATCTGTCAGTCTTCAGAGCCCTAAAGCCCCCCCCCCCCCCCCCCCCAACAAATAATCAAGATGCCATCATCCATTCTTGATGATTGCTAAAATCTACCAAACACCAGAAATTCCAATTTAAGGCCCATAATATGTATTCGAAAATGAAGGTAAATGTTTGACCGTTTGGTTTTATTTAAATATTCTTTAATTTTGTGACAAGATTTTGGTCCTGAGATCTGAGCTGACATTTGATTTGACCAAGCATGGCGTTAAATTCCATTACCAATAAAAACTAATGTTGTGCTTTGGCTTGGTGGAAGTTCCGGTTGCACTTAACCCGGTATACGACGAGGTTTTATGGTCGGCAGGAGGTGGAGAAGTTCTTTGAAGAAAACAGGAAGTCATTCTGTCCTTTTGTTTCTTTTTTGGACTTGATGTCCCAGACTGTGGTGGACACCTTTTGTTACTTTATGGCCTTACTTCTGTAGTGTCTGCATGCGTCTGTGTATGGATTTGAATGCAGATAAGTCCTGGTCCTAAACGTTTTACCTGAAATTATTCTTATTATAGACACAAACACACACACACACACACACACACACACACACACTATTGGGGTTGCTTGCTGATTGTGTGGCTGTGTGCCCCAGTTTGTGTGATATTTGTTTTGGATGGGCCGGTGTTTATTGTTGGGCCTGCCACTCTTTGTGCAAGAGAGCTCAGATTGCAGGCTTCGTTTCAGACTGAGCAGGAATGTCCTCCTCACTATTCTGGTCCTGACTGACTGACGCTGCTGCTGCTGCTGCTGCTGCAGGCCTCTCGCCCTACTGTTGTGTTTCTCAAAGAATATATGTTTGTAATTATTCGTTTGTACAGATAGAAACATTTCAGTCCGGAGTTGCTCTTTATCCGATCAAGCAAACCCGATTTTTTTTTGCACGCAAAAACACGTCTGCCTCATTGTGAGCCTTTAAACAGGTTGGTTCAGCTTGCAAACATTGCCCAATTAACTTTCCCTCCTCACTGAGGTGTCACAGCCGCTGGAATTGTTTACCTGAAACCTTTGTGTGAGGACACAAACTGCGTCCCCACTGGGTGGGTGACTAATCATGACACTGATGATGTTTCAATATTTGTTTTATAACAACACATAACTGGTTTGGGAGTGGTTGTGATGTTGTTTGGCAGTTTAGAAGTTATGTGGAAGCCCAGTCGCTGTCTATGATGTCTGTATTTTTTTTCTTTGTTTGACAATTTATTACTGTCAACTGTCAAATATATTGTTTGGATTTTATTAACAAAGTTAACACTAATCTTTTCATTCACTGTCTGCATGTCAGCATATGTTTGGCTGATCAGATGGAGTCCTTGATTGTGTCGACAACCATCATTAACAGTTGGATTCAGCTTTTATTATTTCAACATTACTTCATATCTGGTGGCAACAGGCAGAAATTGGAAGCACGAAAACAGAAACATCAATAAAAACTCCACTTCTGAACAACTACTACTAGGAAGTGCGGACACAGGGGTGATAGAAAAACAGACACATTCCAGTTTTGTAAAATTAAAAGCAACAACCAAAGACGTAAACATCATATACTTAAGTGTACTACAACATTCTTCTGTAGTTCCTCAACTGCTCTATAAGACCTTTGTTGTAAATTTCTAGATGTAACATTTTTTAATTTAACCTTTATTTAACCAGAAAAACCTTGTTTAGATTAAGAATCTCTTTTTCAAGAGTGTCCTGGCCAATACGGGCAGCAGCACATCAAAACGTTTCAGACAAATCAGGCACTGAAAACATATAAGAAAATGTTAAGACTTTTAAAAATACAGAATCAAAGAAAGCAATTTTTAGACGTGCACATTTGCTAAATGAAATTGACCATGAGTCCATTATTCAAAACATCTACAGACAGGTGTGTCTCCAAGTCATTAAGCAACTTCTTAAAAGAGTCCAGTAAAACCAGGCTTTTGAGTTTCAGGTCTTTTTGTAAATTGTTCCAAGCAAATAGAGCCACAAACCTGAACGCCTTCTTTCCCCAAGTTCAGTCCTGACTTCAGCGACAGACAGTAAAAGAAGATCCTATGAGCGAAGATGATCAGAGTCAGTGTTTCTCTGACTGCTGCAGGTCTGAAGGGAGGATGGGAGCAGACCCTAAATACACTTACCAATGAGAACACACCAATGATGTCCGAGCATATAAAGAAGACCTTCCAACTGGAAGAGACAGCAGACAATGATGTGTCAGACATTTAAAATTGGCAATGAACCTCAGAGCTCCATGATAATCCATATCCAGGGACTGTGAACTACGAGTGGAGTTCAACAAGTTTAAGTTGAGTCACTTTAAGTTCATTTGTTGTTGAGGCCGACAATAAAAGGTTCATTAGATCAAAAAGAAGCCGACATGTTAAAAGTGACTATGTGTGTATAGTTAATGTCACACTTCACAGCAGAACTTTACAAATAGACTAAACATAAGCTGTTAAACATGCAACTTTACCTTTTTTATAAACTGCAATCTAACATCGTTAAACCTCCGGAGGCCCACTCAGAGGAGCCACTATATTTTCGTAGTTCACCGTGTAAACATACATGCACCAACAGAAAATCCATAGCTGCTCTGCCTAAACTGCTCATGTCTGTCACCCAGCGGACAGAGCGACAGGCCCGTCTACACCACAATCATCTGCTGGAAACAGAATCGTTCGTGTTTCACAGTTTGGAAAAGCCTTCTTAACTCCAAAAGTGTAATTTATTCATTTCCTGAAGGCACTGGCGACATATGCAGATAACATACAGGATGACGTGGTTATTCTTACATATTGCAGTACATACTGTACATGATTTAATGAAAACTGACATGCAGTCAAAACTTCGCACAGTCTTGTAGGGTCTTGTTTTTTAGCCTTTGCTTTTATTCTTGAGGGCGAGAGTGGATGGACTTACAACAGAGCCATTTAGACCAAAAACGGCTTCTATTTTTTCAGCTTTATTGCAGATAGTCATTTTGATGCTTTTATGAAAACAGAGTGGCAGTCCAGAGAAAACAAACTTGACGAAGGTCACTTCAACAGGTCATTCGAAAAGAATTTAATTGGTTGAGCTTTGATCAAATAATAGCACGAGTGATTATTTTTTAGTGTTGCTGTTTTTATCTCATATTTATCTCTCAGCTGGTTTTTGACTGAGTATTGCCTCTCAATACATTTTATAATATCCGTCTTACAGCAGAAAGTCTCTATACACAGAAAACCCCCGACCTCAGCAGTAAAGTTCTTTTCAGATTGATGCTGTTGCGGCTTCTCCTCAAGAGAAATGATCATTACTGTTACTTCATCACATCCATGGCTTCGAACGTAGGACTGAAGTGCCCATTCTGACGTACACTCCATTACACATGCCTATTTGTATGCAGCAGGTTTTCCTTGTGAACGCTTTTCATCAAGATTGAGTGGAAATGAAGACTTTACGCTGATGGTTAGACATGCACTGATGATGCTGTGTTTTGCAATTTTGAAAAACATGACCAGTCACAGAATACTTTAGTTGATATCATTATTATTTATTTGTTTGCTACGATCTTAATATTCAATTGAATGTCAATATGTTTGGTCTTTGAACAGCATTCAAATAGAAAACTGAAATAAATACGTTTATTACATTTCAAACAGGTACCGTCCATATTTTCAAAACAATATTGATTTAATTAACGTAGTAATTTCTGAAAGTGTCTAACATAGTGTGGCATTGAAATATAATAAACAAAACGATCAGCAATGATAACTAGATTCATATTTTCCATGTTCACATGGGTGCTTGTATCTCCAGGTCTGAATTACATTGCAGCTCCAGAAGCTGATCATAAGCGTCCTCAGTGTTTCGGTAAACCAGGACAGGAAGATATGAATGAAGTTCAACATGAATAAAAACACGGTTATGAACCACTGATCAGTTAGAAAAACACTGTGGCTCAGTGATGCTGATGAATTGTTGATCTGTTGTTGTATTAACTGTTAAAACGTCCTCTGAATGATCTGATTATATCCTGGCAATTTACAGTAAAGGATGAAAAGTGAAGACTTGTCTTTTCTTCCCCCTTCTGTGTTTAAATAATTCAGCTGCAGCATTAGCTCAGTTGCAGTCCTGCGTTGGGGCCTGATGTGATCAGTGGTCTGTGGTGGAGGATCGCGCCACGCTGGCTTCAAGTCTCATACTGCTTGTTTGTATGACTGTGACCGAACCAGAACAGATTTTTTATTCTCCCTGTGTATGATCATTTCTGAGAGATCTGTCCTTTTTCTTTAGCATGTTTTAAGGAAAAGCAATATTCTAAAAGTTTGTTTGTTTTCCATCATCTTCACAATCAATCGTCACTGAAAATGAAGAGTTTCTGATTATTCTTGGACTTCATGATGGAAAGAACATCTGACTGGCTTATCTGCAGCAGTCTGATGATGTTGCTGAAGGTCAGTGGTTTTGGGAATAGTTTTTACCCAAACATTGATCCCCAGACTCTCCCAGTATCTAGAGAAACCCTCCAGAGGCCTTTTTGGCCAGTGTGTATACACTTAAAAAATCAGTTCTCCGATGATGATGAAAGTTTTTAGGTGAATTTTGCCATGTCTTTGGTGATGAGAAATATGACTGCACATTCACTTTCTGACAGACTCTTTCATTCTGTGTCAGCACACGTGTAAATAATACATTTACAAGAACGAGTCCTACCATACGCCGTCTCGTTCCCTGACAGCCGTGGAAAAACCTTTGACAGCAAGGAGAAAACACAGAAGGTGTGAGCGAGAACTAAAGCGGCAGACACCCAGACTGATAAGCAGAATATGTAAATAGGGTGGATGAGTGGTCACATTTCCAGGAAAGGGAAGTGGTGACGCAGTGGAAGAGGCTGAGGGGAGGACGCAAACAGGATGCTATCTGCTGTGACTTCCTGTGTAATTTTAGAAAATACGTTTTCCCATGATTTTCTGTGGAGAAAAAAAACAAAACATTTCCAGAGCGTTTTTTTCTGGAAGCCTGATTCTCTGTCGTGTTGCAGCTTCCAGACATCCAGTGCAACAGTTCGTGACCTTTTGCTTTTCTCTTTCTGTTTTCAGGAGATGTTGAGACATTGAAATCACACCTGACCCTGAATGGAGTTTACCTGGTCCTTGTGCTGGCCAAGGTGAGTCTGCGGTAAATGGGAATACACACACCCGCTGATCCTTTCACCATCGATGGACAACCCCTGAAAGATTCTGACCACTTTGGTTTTAGCTGTGAGATGTGATATTTCTCACGTTGGCAGCTGCAGTCTGGGCACCTAATGGTGTGTGCTACATCTTATGTGGTCGCTGAGCAAGTTTCACATTGTCAGATAGAGCTGATTCAGTTCAGTGGCATGCTGCCAGACCTGTTGAGACTCTGTAGTTTTGGTGGGCTGCTGCTCGCAGTCTCTCACCCTGCTGAAGACATGTTGTCTACTCAGTGTAAAATGTCAGCCTTAGTGCTCTACTGAAATATACAGACATAATAACCTCAGTAGTGTGTGAGCTGCAGTCGTCTAAGGCTCCTGACAGCAACAAGTTTTCCCCTATTGCAGCCTGTTTTCATTCACTTTGGTTTTCTGCGTAGCCTTTCCTAGAGTATTGCCCTGTTCTGAAAAATGTTCCCCGCAGCTCTCTTGTTGGACTGTTTCAGGATGTGGGGCTGACTGAGGGCTGATGTCATCTTTCTCCACTTCTACAGAGGTGAGCCTTAGGACAGAAACCAGGAAGGAACGAGAGGAGGGAGGGCAGTGAGAGTCACAGCCGGAGCACCAGGGGCAGATTTAAAGAGGGGTGCTGAAAGGTAGACAGACAAGAAGCATGCACTGCAGATTTATGGTTTAGAGTGTGTGTGTCTGAGACGTGCTGTTTCCCTAATAGTAGTAGTAGCAGCAGCAGCAGCAGCAGCAGCGGTGGTAGGTGATTGGGCTGCAAGTCCCGGCCTGCAGTTGCAGAGCAGAAGTTGCATAATGGCTCCCATCCGTTCCACACTTTTCTTCACAGGAATGAGCTCACTCTGAGCATGTGTGTGTTTGCAGATCCTCACACGAGTAGAATTGGGCCGTAATAGAACAGTCTGGTTGTGCAGCCACACGCCGCTGCTTGTGTGCGTGTCTCTGGGTGGGAATCGGAAAGAACAGTGACCTTAGAAGCAGGCTACAGGGGTTTCCTCTTCTGTGAACTCTTGGGGGTCAGACACAGGGCAGTGCCAGATCAGGAAAACAAGGGCAGGGTCCTCAGCTCAGTGCTGCTTCACCCAAGGAGGGAGTGAGGGAAAGAAGGGAGGGGTTTTCTGAGCATGATATGGGTGGGATACCAAAGTGAAAGCCTATTGGAAACCAGAGCGGATGTAGCAGAATGGAAACTGCAGAGGAAAGGGTTTGTGGAAGAGGGATATTTCTTTATTTCTGTGGGAACACATGGCGGAGACTCGCCTGGATTGTTTAACAGCTCCACAAGCCTGAGCACCGTGTTGTCCTAGGCAGTTAGACAAAGAGGCAGGCTGGTGCATATATGCCTCTCTGGGACAGTAGCTACAAGCGCTCCTCTGTCTTCCAGGTCCTGCTGCAACATGCCTGAGCCTGTAAGTGTGCTAGAAACGCTTTGTGTACACGGTGTGTTGCCGCTGTTAGCAGAGTGGTATCATTCTAGCGGGCAGGCTGGCTGAACGCAGGATGACCCATCTCCCCCGAGGCTCCAAATCACTACATCATCATCAGTCGCTCCTCGCAGTGCAGTGGAACAGATGAGATTTCATTCTCATCCAACACAGCAGAAATGAAGGCTGCTTTACCAAGTGGATAGCATAGCCTTATAAATCTGCAGGAATCTCCAACCTACCGTGCCGTTGGAAATCCCTTCATTTATAACCACTTATTTCTGAAGGGGAAACACACACACACACACACACACACACACACACACACACACACACACACACACACACACACACACACACACACACACACACACACACACACACACACACACACACACACACACACACACACACACACACACACACACACACAGCTGAGAGCACTCTTACATTTTTTCCGGTCTTGCTTTTCATATAAAGCACACCTTATTTCCTTTATTGTCACCATGCTACACCTCCTGTGAGTAGAAATGTGATGATCCTCTGTGTACTTTCAGGTGCTGATATGCGCTGAAGATGAGTGGCATAGGAGACAACTCATTGGAGCCGCTGTGCTCTGACCGCAAACGTAAACTGTCCACCTGTGACACTCCGGGTTTGGGGTAAGTTCTGCCTTCTGTCTGTGCTCTCGGTTCAAACACGCGTCTGCTTCGAGCAAGATGTCTGAGGCACACGAGTCCCACATTACTGTATGGCCTGCACGTGGATGGAGCATGGGGAGGGGAGGTTGTCATGGCAACGTGTCTAATCCCCTTGGCGCCCCGGCAGGTGTGACAAGCGTCGGAGGGAACAGGAGAGCAAGTACATCGAGGAGCTGGCTGAGCTCATCTCTGCCAACCTCTCAAACATTGACAGCTTCAACGTCAAGCCTGATAAATGTGCCATCCTCAAGGAGACCGTGAGGCAGATCAGACAAATCAAAGAGCAAGGTACCGCCTCGGTGCAGAATCACACCTGTACACTCTTGTTCATCAGCAGGGCCACTCGAGATCACGGTTTACCTTTGCCTGTGTTATTTCTGTTTGTCTGTGGAGAGTGAACAGTGACTAGATGTAGGCTCATCAAGCACCCTGCTGCAGGACAGATGATGCCAGTGATGAAGTGGTGTGTTTGGTTCATGGCCAGGCCGCCTCACACCGACAGCCAGTTCGGCTGTTTGTATCGCTGGGGGTAAATGAACACCAGTAATTGAGACCAATCCTTGGTGGTCATGGCTCAAGGCTGCCAGTGACAGTGTGTATCTGTTAATGCCAAACCCGGCTTCTCTCTGGGAGACTAATGACACCGGAGCCTCAGAAATCAGACCTTCTAGAGAGTCGCTCCCATCTCCCAGCCATTTTCCAATTATTTTGCAGGTCTGACACGATCAAACACACAAAGTGCAGTTATATTCTCCAACCTGTTTCTAGCTGAGTTGACACTTTATCTATGAGGATAAGTGGATCAGGAAGAAAGAGAGCAGTCATTTTGGAGTCCACCCAGAGGGTCACAGCTGGCTACTGTGGGTCCTGGCGTTCTGCAGCCAGGTTACCATGACTACAGAAGGAAGATGACGACGAGCCTCTGCTTTCTAGTTAACTCACCTTTTCTATCCCGTTCACACATCTGTCGCTTTAAAAAAATGTCTCGCTTCATGTAGACTTCTTTCTCATATTTTGTTTTTACAATGTCTTTGATTTAAAATGACTTTAGCTTCCTTGTCAATGTGTCTCATCTCGCCTAATGTCACGCTACAAATGGCACTGCTATATAGAGTGGGATCCAGCAAAGCTTCAGACACATGCTGGTTTTAAAAATAGAAAGGCATGCCAGCCATGCATTCATAACTTCTGCTGCCCTCTAGTGGTGATTTTGTTGTGGAAGAAAATTTAAAGGCAGGAAATAAAAGTTTGCGAACTATAACACACAAATTACACATTTCAAAAAGTGATTTTAAAGTTTCCATGTAAATAAGATGCTTTACTTGCATAAAAACTGCAAAAAATACAGAATTGTGGTTTTCTTAATAAAACGCGATAAACTTCATCTGCCCTCAGGAAAGAGCTCTTGCAGTGACGACGATGTTCAGAAGGCGGATGTGTCCTCCACTGGTCAAGGGGTCATTGACAAGGACCATCTGGGACCACTGCTCCTCCAGGTCAGCTTGAGGACAGTCACCCAGGGGGGGTGGGGGGCAAATGACAAACACCAATTAGCTGATCCTCCATATGGTGGACAGCGTCCTCACTCTCATGCTCTTAGAAACAGTTCAGTTTTATTCTAAAAGGTCAAAATTGCAACAAAAAAAAGTGATCATATTTGTTTGGACTTTTTTCACTAATTTACCCCCTACTTCTACCCCCTGCTCCTCCCAGGCCTTGGACGGCTTTCTGTTTGTGGTCAACAGAGAGGGCAGCATCGTATTTGTGTCTGACAATGTGACGCAGTACTTGCAGTACAAGCAGGAGGAGCTGATCAACACCAGTGTGTACAACATCATCCACGATGATGACAAGGAGGAGTTTCACAAGAATCTACCCAAGTCTAATGGTGAGACATGGAGTTCTGTGCTGATTGATGCAAAAAACATACAGGATCTCACTTCCTACTTCGTAACACATCCATGAATGCATAGATTATTGAAAATACACAACAAATGGTCACCAATGTCTCTGTTTCTGTTTTTTCGCAGCTCCAAATGGAGCATCTTGGGGTGGAGATGCCCCCCGGCAAAAGAGCCACACTTTCAACTGCCGGATGCTGGTAAACTTAGTTCATGGTCAGAGCCATGGGCTGCCAGAAGAGCGGTCCGGGGTGCTTCGCTATGAGACAATGCAGTGTTTTGCACTCACCCAGCCGCGGGCCATGATGGAGGAGGGAGATGGTAAATGTCTTCTTTTTTTTTTTTTTTTTATCAATTTGGTCACATTTTTTACAATAAGAATTAAAGGTAGAAGGAAAAAAAAAGGAGAGCGCAACACAAGTGATTAAAAAACTATTTTCTGAAGCGCTTCCACCGTGTCTTTTCTCAGATTTGCAGTCGTGCATGATCTGTGTGGCACGACGCATCACTGCAGTGGAGAGGACAGAGAGGTTTAGCACTCGCCATGAACTCTCTGGTAAGTAACCAACAGACACACGTACATACCAAAGTTTCTTTGCTACATGAAAACATTGGCTTTAAAAGATCAGCTATAGTGTAAAAGTTAGTTGGTGTGAAAAACCTATATTAACATTTGCCAAAGTATGAACACGCTAGTAAAGTTTTAGAACTCGATCAAATCACCCAACTTTATTTGACTCATTAACAGTCAAGCGCTGTCAGCTCATGACAGTTCCCAAGCTTTCCGGTAAGACTTAACAACCCTGGGCTCGTCTGAGCTACAGACAAAAATGAAAATGAATCTAATTTATGCCTCCAATACAGGAGAAGGCTGTCAGAAGATATTAAAGTGGTCCTCGCATGTAAATCCTGCTGTCCATGTTGTCATTAGGAAATGTTGTTTAGTAGAAATTAAAACAAGTTGTGAGACACCTGGACAGCCTTCAGATAGAAAGAGCAAATTATTGTAGGACTGCAGAGGAGATACAGGAAACTCCAGCTGACATACGACTGCGGCTGCGCTGGTCCTCTTTGCAGCAATTACAACTGTCTATGTTAAAAAAAAAAAAACTAAAAGGAGAACCGATTATGCTCATTTCCAGGCTTTTATCAAACTATGGCTTTCCCCTAGAGCAGCCTTTTCTTTATTCTGAAGTCAAAGAATTTAAAAGTTTTTATCTTGTTTTAGCTTCTTAAGCAGCCTTGAAGTTCACCTGCTGTGTGAAAGAAGTCGTTCTAAGCTTTTGTCTTTTTTTGGCCTTTCCTCACACGAAAGCCAACGTTCGGGAATCCACTGAGCTCCCAGTAGATACACTCCCCCAAAAAAAGATTTGTTCACTTAATGTAAATGAATCACGTCATACATTTCCATCGGTTCAGATGAAATAGATTGAATCCCTTTTAATCATGTTATCTGAACAACTTGTATTAGAATGAACCATTTAACAAAGGGAAACTCAATATGCTGATGTTAATCAAACGTATCTCTGATATGTAAACTAAACAACTGCTTAGTGGATTGTTTTCACTGTAGCATCAAGCGACAAGTACCTGTAATTTGAAATCAATCTTCCAGATATAGATACCAAGCAGTCTTCGCCTTCTGTAAACGATGTTCAAATTACACACTCACTGAGCTTTTATACATGAAACAGTAGAAAACTTAACAAGTTTTGATAGGTGGCATTTGTCCAACTTTATCCCGTCACTTCTGAAGTCACAGTGCGGCTTTGTAAGCGCTCGTACTCGAGCTCTTGGTTTACTCAATGACAACATTGTGTAACTCTGTTCATGTCTGGTTTTGCAGGTAAACTGATTGAAATTGAACAGCAGAGCTCTCTTCACACCACGATGCGTCCAGGCTGGGAAGACCTTGTCAGACGCTGCATGCAGATGTTTCTCCATCGAAGTGAAGGACAACCATGGTCCTATAAACGCCACTATCAAGACGGTGCGTTGTACTATTCCTCCTTACGTCTAATGTCACTGTCACTCAGTCACAAACCTTATAGTCTTATGTCAGTATCTGCTGGGCCGGTGCTCCACCAACAGATTATTAACTGGTAACTGGTTTTACTGGTTTCCTTTCCTTCTTTAAATCACGGTCATGACTGCTTTTGCACTTACATGTTGCCAGTTGTTTTATAGAGGACCACCTCTGATCCAGATCGGTGCAGTCAATCGGTCGTTGACTGAAACACGTTAAAACATAAAAAATAAATGCTGTTTTACCCAGGATGAGCTTGCAGGCAAAGCAAAGCTCAGATGCAAAGCTTCTTGAACTTCCTTTAGTTATAAATGAATTATTGCTCTCCGATGATGTTTGATGAGTAATTGAAACATCAAACATGTTTATTGTGGTGTTGACTTCCTGCACCAGAAGTTATTTGTCATGCGGATAACGGCATGTTGGTGTTTGTGTCTAATGAGCAACACATCAGTACGTTTGTAATGTTGATAGTATCTCTGCTTCTCATGTTGATGGGCATTTAAATGTTCTTTCTCTTTTTCTTTTCGTAGCTTTCCACAGTGGCCATGCGGAGACGCCGCTCTATCGCTTCTCACTCTCAGATGGCACTCCAGTTACAGCCCAGACAAGAAGTGACCTTTGCAGGAATCCCAATACAAATGAGCCCCACTCCTACCTTTCCACACACTTGTTACAAAGGTGCAAAAAACAGCTAAAATCAATTATACAATCTTACAAAACATTTTGAGTAATATAGCAACATCCTACAGCTGCACCTTTCTTGACTTTATATCCATTATTTGTTTTGTTTTAAGGGAGCACAACAGCTATCGTGGGAACCAAGGTGGCGGCATGAGGCCACAGAACATGGGTGTAAACAACCCCAACCAACAGATGAACATGGGCCCCGGAGGCGGCATGGGCATGAACCGGGGCTATGGCATGGCCGAACAGGGCAACATGCCACAGAGAGGAGTGCCGTCATATTCTGGTGGCAACCGGATGAATCCAATGAACCAGATGAATCAAATGAACGCCATGCATCAGATGAATCCCATGAATCAGATGAACACAATGCATCAGATGAACAACATGGGTCAAATGAATCAGATGAATCAAATGAATTCCATGCATCCAATGAACTCGCCCATGAACTCAATGAACCAAATGGGGAGCATGAATCAGATGAGCCATCATGGCATGCATCAGCAGCAGCACCAACATCAGCAGATGGGCCAGTTTCACGGACCTGCAGGTGGAGGTTATGGCATGGGGATGACGAGTCCTCCACAGGCCAGTCCGGGGATTAACGGTCCTCCACACAATGTCATGGGCTCTCCCAGAGTCCGAGGTAGTCCCAAGACAGGTGCCAGTCCATTTTCTCCTGGAGGTATGAGCCCTACTTCTTTCTCCCTATTTTGTTTGCTCCGTACTTCACTGCAGATATTTGGATTGACTTCTTGGATTGCTTCTGATTGTTTGGTCTGATTGCAGGTATGAACTCTCCCATGAGTTCCACTCACACAGGGAACTCTGGAGGTGGAGGAAGCACCACCTTTTCCAGCAGTTCGCTGAATGCTCTCCAAGCCATCAGTGAGGGAGTGGGTAACCCAATGCCCTCTCCACTCACCTCTCCCCCTCCCCACAAGCCTGACAGCTCCCCAAGCATTAACTCCACCAATCAGACAGCAGGGGGCCCTTGTAAACCGGGACTGCCGGCCTATTCAGACTCCAAAAGCCCCGGCAGCTCACTGGGAGCCAGCGGAGAGCAGCAGTCTCAGCAACACCCACCACACACTCCCAGTAGTGACGGCCCTCCTGACAAGCCAGATAGCCAAGCAAGCAGAGAGGCGGGGCTGCCCGGTGGAGAATCCAACCGGCGGGTCCCTGAGTGCCACAAGAAGCTCCTGCAGCTCCTCACCTCCCCTACAGATGAGTTGGTGCCACCTAATCACACACCCAACTCTGGGCCCAGCTCCACGCCTGAAGCTAAAGACGGATCAGCTGGTGTCACCAGTCCTTCCTCAACAGGAGTGTCGTCCTCCACAAGCGGGAATCACAGCTCTGTGTCCTCTGGTGCCACGGGGCATTTAACCAGTCAGTCGCTGCAGGAGAAGCACAAGATCCTCCACAAGCTCCTCCAGAACGGGAACACCCCGGATGAAGTGGCTCGCATCACAGCTGAGGCCACCGGGAAGAGCAGCTTGGATTCTGGCGCTCCGGAGCCAGGGCCCGCAGCAGCTGGAGGAGTCAGGGGATCAGAGTCAAAGCAGGAGCAGCACAGCCCGAAGAAGGAGAAACCTCACGCCCTGCTTCACTACCTCCTCAATAAAGACGACTCAAAGGAAGGTGCTGACATGAAGCCAAAGCTGGAGGACTTGGATGGGAGAGGAGCTCAGGGGGCAAGGGTCAACAGCTCTGACCCTCACTGTATGGATGGCAAGGTCAAGTTGGAGCCATCTGATGAGGTAGGGCAGTTTTACTTGCATGTACATCATTATAATGGAGTTCAAACATTACAGTCAGGGTTGTTTGTTTTTTTTAATCACATTTGTATTTTGATGATTCAGACTCTGGAGTCTATTCTGGGGAACAGCTCTGGCTTTTTCCCTGAGCCAGATTCCAGAGCTGGAAAAGAAGTGGCAAACAAACAGGGAAATCATCCGGACAGTTTACACGGTACGTCATCTTATGAATATGTGCGTCACATAATCTAACAAAAGATGCGTTTATGGTATAAAAACCACCGAACGATGGTAAAAAGTATCACGCAGAAGGAATCACAGGTTGTGTGTGTGTTTCAGATGGAGACAGAGTTCCCATGCTTCCAGCTCAGCGTGCTGTCTATCAAAGAGCCCTGTCCATGGATGCTAAGGCCATAGGTGCAGAGGTGGCTTTAGGAGGTGGGCTCGCCACAAGGAGGGGTGTTCCCAGTCCAACATTGATCAAACAGGAGAACATGGATACACCAATCCGACCTGGATCTCTCCCCAATGGCTTTCCTGCAGGGATGGGGGGGTGTCCGCCAAGGGGAAATCCAACAAGTAATTTGAATACTTCTACACTATTTTTCAAGTATTTCTGATAACATACTTTGAATATACATAGTGGGAATACATTTTATTTCCTTCTAAATTTTTATTCCAACATAATTCTAAGAAAGTATGAGAGTTGTATTCCCTGTGTCGCCAACTTTATTCAAGAAACACTCAACATCTGTTGTTTCCATGTTGTTTAGGAGGTATGGGCAGAGGCATGGGTATTCACCAGCGCCCCCCCATGGCAGGGCCCGGTGAATGGGTGATGCCGCGGCCCGCCGGAAACCCTGTGGCTGGACCAGGACACCCGGGTATGGGTCGCTCTGGCCCAATAGGAGGGCCCATGATCAACCGATCCAACAGTGTACCTGGAAACAGCAGGTCGATGCTGCAGCAGCAACTCATGGATATTGGTATGTGACAAGGAAACAGTGGCTGTCTCATGTTCCCATTGTCTGTAATTTAAATAGTAATTTGACTACATTTTCTTCTGTCCCTTCATTAGGTCCTAATGAAGCTACTATGGGCATGAGACCATTTGGAGGACATGGGCCCCCACCTCAGTCCCCCTCCTGGCCGGAAGCTGCCATAGGAATGGACAGACCACCGACGAGCACAAACAGGTCTGAACTTTGCACCATAGACAAGTTTTATTTTCTCCTGATTCTTTTTGACTGCACTTTAAAATGTTTGACCTTGCGTGTCACGGGTTGACGTAGGGAGCAGCTTGCACACCCCCTGAATGACCTTCTGGGGCCCCTAACCAGTAGCGAGGGCCCAAGTGACGAACGCATACTTCTGGACCAGCTGGACTCTCTGCTCAACACGGCTGATGTCATTGCTCTGCAGGAGATCGACCGAGCCCTGGGCATTCCCGAGATAGTTGGCCAGGTAGATCACATCGCTCTCATTGTTTGCACCAGTTCTCTAGCAGTTGCATTGAATTATCTGAATTAGTCTTAGCCATCTTTGTAGAACAAAATCGTTTGTACGACTTTATCGAACCTGACATCTCTTTCTCCAACAGGGCCATGGACCTGAAGGCCACGACCAGGATCAGGGTCAGGGGCCGTGCCCACCATCAGAGCCTTTCCACGGGCCAGACTCGTCCATTGGCATAGATCAGAAAGCCATGTACGGCCATGGCTACCCGGGGCCCCCCGGCCCCCCTTCCATGAGCATGCAGCCTGGTTACGGAGGCAATGCAATGCAAGGCCAGTCTCCTGCAGGTTTCAACCCCATGATGAACCAGATGGGCCAGTCGGGGGGCTTCCCCGGCATGGCAGGAATGGGTGGCATGGGCAACCCACGTGCAAACATGACGAGACCCCGCATGATGACCGCCACCAAACCTCTTCGACTGCAACTTCAGCAAAGACTGCAAGGACAGCAGGTGATATCACACACACACACACACACACACACACACACACACACACACACACACACACACACACACACTCACACATTAATCCTGTAGCTTTTTGCTGATGAACAATGTAACAACGTGATTAAATGTTTGAATTTTGTCTCCTCTGGCAGTTTATGAATCAGGCCCGACAAGGCATGAAGATGGAGAACACCCCTGTGGGAATCCCTGCCATGCGCCCGGGTATGCAGCCTGGCATGCAGGCTGCAGGTATGAGCGGCCAGGTATGTAATCACCACCTCACATCTACCATGTTTTTAACAAAGGCATGTAAATAACTTGAAGCGCTGCGTCTCCCTCTGCAGCCCGGGTTCCTTAATGCACAGATGATGGCTCAGCGCAGCAGGGAGATAATGACCATGCAGATGAGGAGGCAGAGGATGATAATGCTGATGCAGCAGCAGCAGCAGCAGCAGCAGCAACAGCAGCAGCAGCAGCAGCAGAGTCAGGGGCCAGCAGGAGGCTTCAGCCCTCCTCCCAATGTCACTGCACCAGGAGGCATGGACAGCCCCATGGGAGCTCCCCCCATGAGCCAGCCTGGACAACAGGGCTTCAACTATGGAGGTAACTATGGTGAGTTGATTGAGACATGGACAGTTGTCTTCTTCAGTCCTTCGTGCATTGCTGTTCAAGGTTTCTGATCGTGACTCTTCCATTGTTGTTGTTGCAGCGATGAACCAGCAGGGGGACCCATCCTTCATGGCCCCAGGTAGCAGCCCACCAGCAAATATGATGCAAGGACGAATGGGAGTTCCTCCGCAGAGTGCCATGATGCCTGGGATGCAGGGGAACCCACAGGGAGGACACATGTACCCGGGTACAGAAATGAAAGGCTGGCCACAGGGCGGGATGCCACGAAACAAGTGTGTAGCATCACAGCATCAGAATACCATTTGGATATTCAATCTTTTTTTATAAATGACCTGTATCCAAACATATGTCATTATTCTGGTTTTGCAGCTCGTACCCTCAGCAGCAGTTCCCACAGCAGGGCAGTCAGGGCCAGTTTGGATCTATGATGATGAATAACTCCATGGGTGGACCTGGACCAGTGAGCGGAGTCGGTGTGGGACAGATCCCAGGACAGATCCCAGGACAGATCCCAGGACAGATCCCAGGACAGATCCCAGGACAGATCCCAGGACAGATCCCAGGACAGATGCAGGGCCAAATGGCCATGAATCCTATGGGAATGGGAAGAATCCCAATGGGACCCGATCAGGTAAATGATGTGCAGACTCACAGGAACCTTAAAACATTGCAGACATTCTCATATATCCAATACATCATACAATAACAACACTGAAAATGAACTTAAAAAACAACAATCTGAGAAAACAACTCTTATGACATCACTTCCAAGTATTTTACTATGCTTTGAGTAGATCTACTGATCTTAGCAGGTTAAGTAACTAGATCCAGCCTTTCCTCTATTAAACCACTCTGTAAATGTGGGGAATCCAACATGAGAAGAAGCTGTCTATTTTCTGACTTGTAAATAAGACAATGAATATATTAATGATGAAAGCTCTTGGTAACTTAGAAGTTAACAGTAATTGGTTCTGCCCGACATGTTGGTGAAAGAGTGAACTTGTTTCACTCTTCATTCTGGTTTGACAGCTTCTTCCAGTGTTTGCATGTCTAACTGCTTTCTGTCTCTGCAGAAGTACTGCTGAGTACCTGCTGGCCAAAACCGGCCTCCTTCGGCTGCAGCAGAGTGCGCTAGACCGGGAGAAAAGCTGGACGCACACACACACACACACACACACACACACACACACACAGACGTACATTCACCTCGGAGGACGTAGGATACAATGACTTTGAGGTTTCATGTCCAGTAAGCTGAAAGGTTGTGCATACACACACATGCACAAGATGTGTGTGTGTGTGCATGTGTGTGTGTGTGTGTGTGCGTGTGTGTGAGTGTATTTGTGTGTGTGTGGAGAGGGCTGGCCTGAGGTTGTGAGGCAGTATTCAGCATCACCGCCAGGCTGGGGAACAGGACGACGGTACAACTGGCTGTGGCTGCACTTTACCAGAAGGCTTCTGTTCAGGCGAGGACAAACAAACAAATTGATGCAATATTTCTTCATCATCACAGCCTTACTTGAGATTCAATGCCTTCACAACAATGGGTTGCTTTTCTTATCATTTTTGATAGGTCTCATTCTGAAGAGTCATGGAAAGGTATAAGCACACAGTTGTTATGTTATGCAGATTAAAGCAATAACTCTTGCCTCTATGCTTTAGACTGTAACTGAGCATCATAATCCCAGTTGAAAGCAACCAAACAAATGGTACTGCAGTATTAGATGTCTCAAATGTCGTCTGTGAATATGAATTGTAAATATTTTACAAAATATATCAAACCTGCTTTTTAAAGGCCCATTCTTGCACAAAGTATGAAACCTGGTTGTATTTTTGTGTCCCATAGGTCAATACTGTTTTTTTTTTTGTTTGTTTTTTTTTTATGTTATGCTTTAGTATATTTTGGGTTGCTGTTCCCTTTGTTTCTCATGTTCTGAATGCAAGTGTCCAAAAAAGAAAAAAAAAAAAAAAAAAAGGTCTGTATTTTATGTTATAGCAAGGCACTTTTGACTTGTGAGTATCTGACGTGTGGAGGGATCAAACCTGCACGCCATCGGATGTTTTCGTCCAGAACGGGACATGTGGGCCCTGAATATGTAATGTGGGTCTGGTTTATCTCTGGTTGTGGACCCCCGACCCCCCAACCCCCTCCGACACCTCTGCCTCGTGAGTGTATTTTTAGCCATAACGCATCCTTATTGACTGTTATCAACTCGCTAAATCTACCTTTTCAACATGCGCAATCCAAAGATATTTTTCCATATCTGTATAGTTTTTTGGAGGTTTCTGGTGTACATTTTTTTATATGTTATATTATTCTATTGGTAAATGGGTACATACCATGGATCTGTAAAAGCATAGGATGGCGTGTGGACATGGGATGGACTGTTCCACAATGGAAAGCTCACAGTGCAAGACAGAAAGGACTGGAAACCCCACAGCAGCAAGTTTTTACGTGGAGAGTTTTTCTTTTGTTTTTGTTTTTTTTTCATAAGCATGTTTTTTCATAAGCATGTGATAAAGACCTACCAATGGAATGAAATCCACTCAGACATATCAATATCTCATCTTTTCTTCAGGAAATGACTTCATTTCATGTCCACTTTTTGTTACTTTAGGAAAAGACAAAAGGTTGCAAAAAGAGGCAGGAGATGGTTTGGTTTTTCTGTGTCTGGAGGTCAAATAAGCTGTCATTTTGCAGGATGTATATTACAAATATTTTCTGTTGATGTTGATATTGATGTAAATACAAATTTCTATTTAAACAAATTTGACTCTGGCTCTGTGATTCTGTTCCAACTCTTGATGTCTCTTATGTGTTTCACTTTGGTGTGATTGTGGGTCTGTGTGATCCGTGCTGACAGCATCACTGATCAGACAAACCAAAACTCCTCTCAACTTACTGGAAGAAACTAATTTAGAATTGATTCTTTTTTTTTTTTAGATTAGCTGCTCTGTCAGCGGAAATGCTGCTTTAACTTACAATTAGATTCCTTAATCTTTCAAGTTTAATTTATTTTTGCAACACAGGATTCGAGGAGGTTCTGCAGCTGAACACGGCTGACTTTGACCGAAAAGCAAGAATTAGAAAGCATTTTTGTAATACTATAAATCTACATGAGTGTGTAACCTTTCAGAACAAAATACATATTGAAAAAGACAACATGTACAAGATAAGGCATTTATACTCCCAAATATATAAAGATCTGGGTAGATATTTAAAAGTCTAGACTAAAAAGATGTAAGACATGTGAATGTTATTGTTTTGCAAAGTGCATATAAGTATGAATAAATAACGGCAGGAGTATGAATAGGAAGTATTGTGTTGATGTTATTCATCTGTGTCTTTAGTGTTGTGTGTGCTGAAAAATGAATAAAAACAAACATTTGGATATAGATTAATTATCACACTTTCCCAGAAGGATTTGGTGAAATATAATTCAAAACATCCAATAAAGAGCCTGTAACGTAACATCCAAAGTGCTACAAAATATACTGCACACTTAGGATATACAGTAGGTCTACAGGTTTTCAATCATATAGAACATTTGCACTTAAGTACTCCTGTCACATGGTTACACTACTCAATTACAGGTGACGGTACTTTTATTAACACGAGTGACTTGTGAACTGATCAGTTGTTTTGGATTGAATGTTCATGTGTAAAACATCGATGTTTACACTTTTCTAAAAGATTTGGTACGTAACAGAACATTGTAAGCTTACTGAGTAGAAATGTGTGACGCTAAAAGAACTTTACATTCTGCAGATTAAATTAAGGTAAGACTAAAATCACATAAAGTTGTCGTGATATCGGAAATACTGCTTTCAATTACAGCAATGTGAGTATTCGTTACCTTCCACATCCAGAAGAGGGCGCTGCTGTCCTTACTATGAATACAGCGGCTTAGTCAGGCCTTTCCACGGTACATGAGGCTGCAGTTCATCTTATCGTCGCAAGAGGACGCTAACATGCAAAGGCATGACACTAGGTTCACTTTTTACACTCAGGAGATTAAAATAATAACAATTATCCCATTTAAGCAAACATTAAATCCAAGGTAGGTCTTAATTAGATTTAATAGCAATAAAATGTGGAGTCAGGACCTTTTTATGAAAACCACAGAGGTCTGGTGTCACTTTTCTAATATTATGCCAGTGTCTGTCTACAGTGGATCAGTAAATAATGGGAGGGGGGGGGGGGGGGGGGGGGGGGGGGATTTTGGTTCTGTAACGGAATGTTTGGAGAGATTTGTGTTAAAATGGTAATAGAAAATACACGTGGACTCAATGGGTGTAAGTGTCTTTAAAAAAACAAACAAACATACATATTGATAGCAAACTGGTTGTATAGGATGCACTGTGGGAATGCTCTCTCTCTCTCTCTCTCTCTCTCTCTCTCTCCCTCCTCCCCCCCTCCCTGACTCGGTGTTGGCGTGGTTCCCGGCCCATCTGCGGCCTGGCCCGTGGATTACTGTTTGTTAATGTTTCAATCAGCTGTGTGTTGAGGAATGTGGAGCTATTTAACCTGAACTTCCCCAGGTGTGCCGAGGCGCCGCTCAGTCTGGGCCCCGCCGCCCTCCCCTGCCCTTGGCACAAAGCTATCACACAAACACAATCACACACTGGCCACGCCGGGGCTGCAGCTGTGCGCATCGCACCGCAGGGAAATGGGAAAAACATTGCACCAGGGAGACAGAATAAATCTTCGAGCGAATCGCCTCGGCCGAGGCCCTTCTTTTCTTAACCCCTGCGGCGCCGGGGAGAGGCGCGGAAAACTGCTGATTTATACTTTGATAGATTGAAACGGCACATTTAAATGGAAGCTCGTTGAAGTGAAACTAACCTCCGTTTAGTTGTCTATTCATTTCTCGGGAAAGCGCAATTCATCTTCCCCGGTGAATTTGTCAAGCACACGGTCTCCCCCAATGAAACGCATCTGCTGCGATTTTATTTTCAAGGTTTTATGTCAAAATTCGGTCGTGTTTGTCAGGATCTCGAGACAAGAGACTTCCTCTTGTAATGTGATCCGTTAATGACCCATTGAGAAGCAAATGACCAATTTAACTGGCTGCGAGCCATTATGTTTACCACCAGCTTTTGGTTTTATGTTACCCGAGAGCCTTAACAGCTTCTGGCATCAAGTGATCACCGTCTTACACTCTGATAAAAGATACCGGAAACGAATCAGCTGACGGTGATTTATTATTACAATCATAATGAGGTTCTAACAGCTCGTGATGAGCATTGAAGTGGGACTTTTCACAACTATGGTTAAAGTGGAGAAATCAGTGCTGGGAATCCACCAACTGGTATCACACACACACACACACACACACACACACACACACACACACACACACACACACACACACACACACACACACACACACACACACACACACACACACACACACACACCCAGAGAAGGAGACGCAGGAGAGTTGTTCAAAAATAATTGTCTTGTTTTAATAAAAACACCAATAAAGTACATTGTAAGAAAACAATATCTTCACATAATGTGGCATTGTAATATACAATACAGTTTGTCGCTCAGGAATCTGAGAAAAATAACTTTTTTTCTTTTACAAAATGTTGGAATTCTCTATAAGGTTTACACAAGATACAGGGAGCTTAACGGAATAAAAGGAACTTTTTCTCTCTCTCTCTCTTAAAACTCTACAAGCAACAAGCAATGCCGGTTGCAATGAACTTGTCTTGGTCCCACGGCTAACCCAGTCTGTATCTGGACACCACCGGTCCTCTGCTGCTCTCCCCAGAGCCCTCTGATGAATCGAGAGCTGTGAGTGGCAGGAGACCCTCGCTGCATGTCCACACAACGACAATCTTTAATCTAGCGTCTGGGAGTTTGAAACGTCCCTACTCAGTTCAAGGTTTAGTCTCTGGATGTGGTGGAAGAGTCACATCAGGTAGCCTTGTTCGTTCTTTTGCGTCGCTCGCTGTGGATTGATGGGGCGATGCTCCGCGAGCTCTTAGCGGCACATTATCCTGTCGTCCGAGCATCCATTCTGCGGGGGGAGAGAGAGAGAAGCAGAGATGGGGTGAGTACATGAGGCACGGGAGGGTTTCAACACAGCAGCCACGTTGGAACTCATGCGCTTTTACGCACGGACTTGGCAACTTTACGCACGTTGACCGACAACAAAAAAAACACATCCGATCACACAGAAATGCCCTCTAACTCAACACTCAAGACACTGCTGGGGGATAATTACCTCGACTGCGATGCCGGCGAGCTCTGCGTTCAGGGTGGTCAGCGGTGTGCGGGGCACGCTGCCGGCGGCGTGCTGACGGCTCTTCTCCGGCTCGTCCAGCTCGACCTGCAGGTCCCAGATGTAGTCGATGACGTGCTGCAAGATCTCCACTTTGCTGGCTTTCTTGTTGGTGGGCAGAGTTGGCACGAGCTCCTTCAGCTTGCTGTAGCAGCTGTTCATGTCCTGCAGGAAGGCGCTCATCTGCTCATCCAGCAGCGGGATCTTGCACTTGGAGATGGCCAGGCTCTGGTCGGACAGGCAGCGCACCACGTCCTCGCCGCCGACCTTGCTCTTCAGGGCACAGGTAGATCCGACAACCTTCATCTTGATTAGTAGAAGAGGCGTAAGCTTCCAAAGGTACGAGAGCGAGCAATGAGGCTTTTTACTCCTTGTTAGAGCTGACAGCGCGCAATGTTGACAGTTTCCAACATGCACATGGGCAAACCTCCTCGGATTTATAAGACAGAGAAGACGGAGGCGTATCCAAGCCGTCCCGTTTGAAGGAGGACAGCCAATCAGCGGACGGCGTTTGTATTGACTGGGCGGCCCCGAACAACCACCTCGGCCAATCGCTGCGCTCGACTGGTTATCGGGATTTACAATCTGTTTGAGGGATGGCGTTACAAATGGAAACAAATGTGTGTCTTTTATGGGTAATATGTGGGAATCCAGCTGTCCATGGCTTGGGGACTCTGCAGGTGTAGATTGCCTGGGGACAGTCGAGGGGTGGTGAATGCTTGGGCATGTGCTGTGAGAATGTGTGTGGGATGGGGCGGGATGAATGGGATGAATGGCTAATGATAATTAGGCTACCACAGTGCCCTAGATTTGCCTTTCACAATTGTTGACGGCGCTGCAGATGTGGATGACAATGGTACAGTAAAGTTAGAGAATTAATTAGGCAGAGTGGCCAAACAATTGAGGGGAAATGGTTGAGGTTTATTAATGAAGTGAGCCGTGGAATGCACAGACAGAATAATCGAAGGAGCTGACCCTGTCGTTAATATTACAGAGTTTGACGGGAGGTTTTAGAAAACATGCCGCGCACGCGCTCGTGCACGCCGCTCCTTCCCTGGATTTCAGTGGAAGTTTTTCTTGCTGCACACAGTCGCTGTGAGCAGCAGCAGCTTCACGGATTCCTTCACATGTTCCTGCAGTGTGTGCTCAGCCTCGCCGCGCTCTGTTCTGAATCTTCCCCCCAGATTGTCCAAACAAGCCCGAGCAGACTGGCAGGCGCCAGCGCGCTGACGTCACCCATTCATCCGAGCCTTGACGCCTGTCAGCCTGGCGCCGCTCGGGCGGTCTCCATGGAGACGTCAAACAAGAGGCTCTCGCGCTCGGCACTGCCTCCATTCACCTGCGTGGCGCGGAGCTTTTGTCGTTCATTTATCACCTTAAAGCAGCGGGATGAGATTACCGCCCCGCGCACCTGCAGAGCAAAGGCTGTCAGCCGGAGTGTTACCGCATTTTAACGCAAACTAACCCCGCATTCCAGCAGACTTTCCCAGCTCTGCTCCATTCTGACCCTTTTTTCTTTTTTTTTAATGCTGCTGTTTTTGCAAGAATGCAGTGTAGAATTAGCCTGAAAACATTCTGTGTATTGTAAGTTCAAAATATGCTTTTATTGGAAAAACATGAAATAATAAACAAAGAAAAAAACATTTTAATTTTATTTCAGTTTTTCAAACTATTGTTTCCAGTAAGATAAACTGCATGAATCATCTCTGTTTACATGACAAATTCTGCTTAAAAATGAATTTGAGACAAAACCATGACAAAGTAAACAGAAGTTTCAAACTTTCTTTTTTGTTCTAACCTCAGAGTTTTTGACCTTTTTTTTTCACAGAAACACAAACTCAATTCCAGGAAAAGACAACATCTGACCTGGAATCAAGATTGAATTACACTGAACATTTCCTCTAAGATGCCTTGCAGTTTTAATACATTGGTAGTATACTTCCTATGCAATCAGTTATAATATCTCTATATGACTGGACACATACACTCATCCTTTATTGTGCTTGAAACTGTCTCTCTCATAATAACAAATAAAACATCTCTGCAATTAGATAATAATAATAGTGATTATTTCTCTGTATGGACAATCAAACACTAAACAACAACAATTGCTATCTTGCTGGACATATAAATAAATAAATCTGAAATAATATTAGGAATCTTTAACATCTTAAACTAAATATTTCTAGTTGCCTTACAAAGCATGCAACAAACATTTTAGGTATACATTGGAAGCAGTCTACTACCTGTGTATCACCATATATTCTGTGCAAGGTGGCAGGGAATTTACTTAGATGCATATTAATCCCTGTAAACAATGTGAACACCAGACATTTTCATGAATCTATGACAACTTTTGGACTCTGGACAAGATGTGAAAAGTGAGCATGTTCACCCAATGTTAGTTCAGTATTTCTACTTTACTAATGTTATGAACTGCTACTTCAAAGAAAAATCACATTATATAAAAAATTGTTAGGAAATGAATCCCAATTCTAATTCTTACATTTGCAGGAAATAGTACAATATAGCAAGAAATATATTTATACCAACTTATATCAAATACATAAAGTATAAATTATGTAACGAAAGTTAAATAAATGTGAAGCAAAGTTGCATAATATATGCATATATGCAAATATGTTCTTAATATATCATTGTATAATACCATTTACTATTCTTGCAACAGTGTATCCTTTCACTTTCATTTAACACAAAGTTTTACATCAAGTTTAATTGCTCTGCAGGCTCCTAAAGGAATTATAACCAGCTTGTTCTTTACAGATTTTAATATAAATGCCATTTAAAGTGCCTTTGCTTATATGTGCACAGATGTTGTACCATACTGAAGATAACGTCACTAGAACAAAGTTAACTACCACCGGCTGTTTCTCCTAGCTGTTGCAGTAGCCAGTAAAAACTTTTTTTTTAAACTTTTTTTTTTTTTTTTCCTCCCTTTTTTTCACCCTCTGTCCTAGGTCGCAGCTGACAGGGCGGAGGGAAGGCCGGGTGGGCAGAACAATGGGAGTGCGGTGCAGGGATTGTGGGAGAGAATCTAGGCTGGAGCCACAGTGTCTGGAGCGCCCCTCCACTCCCCTCATCCAGCTTTTGTTCAGCTGCAAAAGCTATCAGCACTTCCTACTGACACCAACAATAACTCCACACAGCTGGGCCCTTTTTAGCCTGTTTACAGCACATCAAGGCAAGGGGAGAGAGAAGACAGAGGGAAGAGGCAGAGGAGGGGAAAGAAAAGTGAAACATATTAGCTCCTGATTTTAACTGACAGAGCGACATTGCCCTCTCTTCAGCTCTGCTTCCCTCCTCTCTCTGTCGCTGACACAGAATCCCGTCCCCTCTGGATTATTACTTTGTGTTTTATTTCTGCGACAGGCTGCTGTTTGTCAGTACTGTTTCGACACGGTGCAGATATCAAACAGAGGAAAAGTAACACTTTTAATCTTATCACTTCAGAACATTGTGTATCTGTATCCTTGCCAGAGCACAAACGGCTTCCCAGTAGCGTTTTTCTAGATAAATTGTTCCATTTGGTGGCAGAGGGGAAACATATTCGCTGAAACGCCCTCTTTATCACCACAGTAAATAGATCTACAAAGGCACAATACAGGAAGCCACAAGGGGAAAAGTTGGTGCAGGAATCCACAGAGAGGAAATCGGACATTCCAGCAATGCTTCGACACTTGTGCTGTTGTTATTACTACTGTGAGGACAATAAGTGGAGCTCGTACTACTTCCTGAGACATGAAAGTGACCAAAGTACAATAACTGCAGAACTGGAATACATGGTTTCTTAGACAGAGGGATTTTTACTTCAGTGTGATTACTGAGATACGCTGCTGAAAAGAAGTGGAGAGGAATTTGATTATGAGAGGAGAGCACCACATGCAAGTTTTCAACAATTTTTACTAACAGACACACAGACACACACGCGCACGCATGCACGCACACACACGTTGGCCATCTCCTTGCAGCTGTGGGATTAGTTTCCAGTTCCCAGTCAGGCTCTTCCTGTTTGCTTGATAATGATCACACCTGTGTGCAGGTGTGTGGAGAGACTCATATGAGACTGGGAGGGGTGAGCGTGGTGTCAGATGCAAAAACTTTTTTACCACGCCACAATGTCACATCTATTCTGCACTGGGTGTTGACTGATGGTTGGCACTTGGAGCTCATCCGTCACATGTTTCTGCCGAATTCAGGAGATTGTGACATTGAATGTTTGTGTCACGCCTTCTGTGGGGGTGTGTTGTGTTTGTTTCCGCCTTGAATTCCTCATGTGTGCCCCGGCGTGGCCTGGCACCTCCCTGGGCCGCCCTCTGTAATGACTGAGGACCGAGTGGTTAGGACTCACTTCCTGTGGGAGTCCTGGTTCAGAGATGTGTCATCAGGAGCGCAGACCGTCTGGAGCCTTCGCCGCCTGTTTTTCCTTCAGCGTGTGTGCAGGCAGGCAGCAGGCTGTGGGCGGGTGGACGGATGCCCTTCTCTGGGAGCCAGGGGCAGGTTTCAGGAACATTATCTGCATCTGATAGTTGGTGTGCGGCTGCAGAACCTTACAGAGGTCCTTGGACAGCTCCACAGGTGTCCCCTGCTCTGTGTCCTTGGCCCCCGAGAGGAGTCACAGGGACAGCCCGGTCTATCTCTTGCTTGTTTGTGTGTGTGTGTGTGTGTGTGTGTGTGTGTGTGTGTGTGTGTGTGTGTGTGTGTGTGTGTGTGTGTGTGTGTGTGTGTGTGTCTGTATTCACCGGACCTGAAGCCCCCCCACCCTCACCCCCACCGCTTTACACCCCTGTGGCCATCTCCCTCCGCCTGGTTCCCACACACACTATCAAAGCCCTTTAATGGCTTCTAATTAGCTCCCCATCTGCTGGTGACAGCGCACTGGTGGCATGCTAAAGCACCCATTGAGAGCATAGGCATTGTGCTCTGGAATACTTTCCACTCCAGTGGCAATTGCCTGGAGAGAGAGCTTTAGTTGAGTGTGTGTGTGTGTGTGTGTGTGTGTGTGTGTGTGTGTGTGTGTGTGTGTGTGTGTGTGTGTGTGTGTGTGTGTGTGTGTGTGTGTGTGTGTGTGTGTGTGTGTGTGTGTGTGTGTGTGTGTGTGTGTGTTTTGAAGACTGGTCGTCTCTGCTACGGTTAGGGGGTGGAGGACATGGGTGGAGGGACACACAATGGGAGACAGTGTTACGGCTTGTTGCAAATCTAATAACGCCAGAGTCTCTTTTCCATCCAGTGGTCATCACCAGCCGCAACTTTTTCCCACGTCACCTCCTCCCTCAACTTCAGCCACATCACACAATTAGACGTCAATCAGTTGGGCGAGTTACCTCTTCGCTACATACGATAATGGCGGCAACACAACCTGATGAGGTTGCCTTCATTGTCCCGAGAGACCCCGGCAGCTACAGCTTCTGTCCTGGACCGAACAATAGATGCACCTCTATAGAAACTGTAAATGAAGCCTAAAGAGGCCTGTTCATTAGCAGAACCTGTCTATGTGTGAATACTGCCTGTTTGTCAGATCCTACAGGGACCTCTCTCCTTTTCCAGGACTTCCAGCAGGGCCCAGGTCCACTGATTGCTCGCAGAAGCAGGGAGGGGACCAGCTGTTCCCAGCTGGTAGCCAGAGGATGCCTATGGGGGACAGGCCTGATTGCTGCTGGCCAGCTGCCCCCTGCTGTATGAGGTAGATGGAGAAACAATAAATAGCTGCTTCTGTCCTCACTCTGTATTTTCTGATTCACACCTAGGACATCTGACTAGATGTTAGAATTGCAGATTAATTCAGCCTTTAAATATAATCTCATGTTTTGTGTGAGTCGAGACTATCAACATCATATAAAGAGGCAAAAACTTTCATCAAATCTATAGATTCTGTAGAAATTTACTTGTGTGTGTCTTTTTGACCTCCTGAGAATTTTCAACTCACTTTCTTGTCTTGGCGACTCCAGAGTAACTGAATGCAGCAGAATCAAAAAGTGAGACCCGATGTTGAGCCACATATTTCTGTGTCTGTGTGTTGTGAGACAAATGGCCCCATCACCTGACCTTTCTCTCCACCAACCCCCCCCCCCCCCCCCCCCCCCCCCCCATCCCCATCCAACACACACACACACACACACACACACACAAGCCCGCACATCCCCACAGCTGCACAGAGGCGTCCAGTCAGCACGGCCAGGGGACATGGGAGCCAAAGCCCAAAGATGGAGCATGGACAGTGGCAGCTGGGGAGCTGACAAAGCCCCATTCAGAGGGCCCAGGCCTGGGGACAATGGCTGGGCCAGGCTGAGCCCTCTCCTCCACTCTTCCACCAAAAGATTAATACTTCAGATGGGCTTCCCAGTGGCAGGCAGGGCTAAAAGGAGAGCCCTCCTGTTTGTCACTGGGCATTGTGCGACTCGCCTGAGAACCAACCTCTTGGATGGGCTTGACAAATGAGAGCCGCCATTGACAGTGAACAGATTGGGCCTGCCACTTTTGTTTTGATTGTGGAGCGGGTATAATCAAGTTATTTGGGCCTAGGGGAGTTTTTGTTTGTCTCTCCTGATGCTCTTGACACTAAAGTCCCACCTTAACAGTCTCCGCTGGCTCAGCTGTGATCCGAGCCTGCTCGAGTTTCCCCCCCTGTCTTGTTTGTTGTTTCTATATATCAAAGCTGTATAGAGGGCGCAACAGCTAGAGGAAGTTAATTTACCAGGGTGTGGGAATCTGTCGCCTCTTTTCATGTGTCCTTAAAGAAGACAGCACAGGTGCAACAGGTGTTGCTGTGTGTGTTGTTGTCACGGTGGAGCTGCAGCGCCGGGTTATTGTCATGTTTTCTATGCAGATGTCCCTTGTGCACCTGACCTGAATAGTGCGTGAAAAGACACAGTGCAGCCAGGGGACAGGAGTAATCAGAGACCCTGTTAGGTGAGAGCGTGTGTGCTTGTGTGCGTGTGTGTGTGCTGCACCCCCCTTCCCACACACATACACACACACACGCACACACACCACTCTATAACCCTGTGATTGCAGCACAGGTGTTTTGCCCCCAGCAAGGCAGCATTTCAGGTTAAACTGTAGGAACGCCGCCCCGCCTTCAGACTCGGAACGAGAAGTGGCCGCAGAGTACACAGAGCGTCACACCTGCACACCTGTGCTCCCAGTGTGTTGTTTCTACTCTGATCCCATCACCTGATTTCACAACAGGAAATATTCGGCCGCAGATTCTTGTCAAGAGAAGAGAGCATGCTTTCAGTTAGCACTTCACATGCCAAAGACATTCTTTTAACCCCTGCGGGCAAATGATACTGACCTAGAAATACACAATCCTTCCTTGCTACTTATACTTCAACCGATCAACGAAGAAACAAGCAAGGACACGGCCATTGTTTTTGCGTCCCGAGGCCATCTGTCCTGTCTGTCCTGGTGTCTGTGCTGTGCATCGACGAGCCATTCTCACGATTAAAGAATGTGCCCTTCTAAACATACATCAACCCCCTGCAAAGAGGCAGTTCCCTCCGAATACCTCCTCCCACGCTCGGGTGTCCCTTCATATACCCCACTGTAGGTCGCCCTCTTATCCTCCCCTCCCATCCCTTACTGCCAGTCTCCCAGTCGCCTGGGCTGCCCGGTAGTGATCCACCTCCCGTGGTTCCCACGTACAACTGATAAACACACAGGGAAGACAGGCCCCCTGCTTGTGGCCCAGGGCCCACTTCCAGGAATCTGCTGGTGTGAAACTTTGATGCAGCAGAAGGTGCCCTACTTTTTAAACTTCATTCTTCTCCCCGGGATTGTTCCAGAGAACTTAACAAAAGGGGAAAGAGCCTCTGTGTGGGTCACCATTGGTGTCTATGTGTGCATATGTGCATCTAGGTTATACTAATGTGCACGCCGCGTGTTTATGCAACGGCGCGTATGTGTGTGCGTGCACGTGAGGGGAGGGCAGGGGGATTATAAAGAGGAAGTGAATGGGAAGTACACACTCAGTGACAAAATAAGAGGGAGACATTCCTTTGCTGCCCCTCGCCTCCTCCTCCTTCCCTGCTCCCTCTTTCTCTTCTCTCCCTCTGCTGTGGCAGGGCCCTGGGAAAATCAAACAGGTGGTTTGTGCCTGACAGGAAAGCTGGCTGGGTCCGGGGTGGGCAGGCCTACAGGCTGCTGGGGGCTATCAAAAGCTCTTAGCCCCAGCTTTAGGCCAGCACTCTGAATGGCCCCGGGCTTCATTATCATGTGAATTCTGGGAACTGCCCCGGGCCCCCAGTAACACCAGTGAGCTGCCCATATGGTGTTCGCTTGGCAACTAGGGAGACCTAGCACCCCTCCTCTCCCCTCCACTGCTGCTGCTCCTCCATTCCAGCACTCCTGATATCAAGGGAGGACTAAGAGAAGAGGGAGAGCCCTCAGCCTCACCCCTCTTGTGAGGCGGAGGGAAGGTGGGGGTGGGGGACCACACAGCGAAGCGCTGGGCAGTCCTCAGGGACACGGGGTGACACCGTTGCCCTGTGGGGCACTACAGCCATCTCAGCTCGGTCTGGATTTAACAATCGAATCAGCATTAAAAGCACATTCCAAAGTGGTCAGTTTAGCATGAGAAGCCAGAGCTTTGACAGATAGAGATGTTGACAGGCCCTCCACTTGTTAGGGACCCTCCCAATCAGCTACCCATCATCCCCTAGCTGAGATGAACTGAGATGTTCAAAGGGCGAGCTCCCTCGTCTTCATGAAAAGTCACTAAAGTGTAAAAGGGACACAATTAAATTCACAATGACATTTATGTGAGCATTTATGTGAAATGTGGTTTCCAAAGGTTGAGTAGAAGCTGATACTACTCGAATCACAACACAAGTCCTGAACAAGACAGTTCATTCATTTCCCCTGCCATTTTTAAATATTTATCATCAGTTAAGATTTGTTTCTGAGAAGAATGTGTCTTTGTTCAATTCAAGCTGTGAAGAACAGAGGATGTTGTGTACTCTCAAGACTTTATTTGTAACTTCAGCTTTAACTGACTTGACTTTTACTATTAGTTGTTTTGAAGTTGTCAATACTAGTTATGTAATACCACAGATTCACCATTGAGGAGACCTAAAACACAGGCTGTCTCTAAGGATGTCTATGAGAAGACACTTGGATAGCAAATATTCGATTATAATCTCATCGCAGATATTTTACAGATAGCCTTATTTATATTGTCAGACTCTTCACATCTTTATACGTGACTGTGTCTATAACCTGCCAATCATAATATGCAAAGTAGTCTCATATCTGCTTATTGTATCGTGACTCTGCAGGGAACATTTATACAGTCAACACAAACAGATGAGAGAAAAGTAGGTCATCTTAATATCATAACACTTACTTGAAATTAAAACATATATAGTGTGAATTCTGTTTATATCAATGTGGACAAAGCTAACTTAAAGCCGGCTTTATTTTAATGGTGCACAGATGTACGACAGCAGCCAGAATAATAGCTGCACATTGTAATATTTTCCTCCATTCTTATCTGTGACAGAACTGCTGGAGGCACCGTGGGCCCCATACAACCCATAAGTATTCCAGTTGCCATTGTGGTGACATCCCTCTGAGGTAAATAACCCCATGAGTCATCTGATTTTCCTGAAGGAGGATGAGGACACTTCTAGAGAGGAGATGTCACTTAACAGTGGAGCAGGAATGCTGCTGTGACTTCTGCACTCGGCCACCTGTGCAACAGTGGAGGAGACGCGGGGGAGCGTAGGGAGATGAGGAAGTGTGTGAGCAATGTGGGTTATATGTGCTACATGATCTCATGCTGATGAAGCGACTCTGGATGGCTCCGGCATTGTTCATTGTGATCAGTGAGGTGTGCGTATCTGTATACATCTGGATGTATGTGCGTGCGTGTGTGTGTGTGTGTGTGTGTGTGTGTGTGTGTGTGTGTGTGTGTGTGTGTGTGTGTGTGTGTGTGTGTGTGTGTGTGTGTGTGTGTGTGTGTGTGAGAGAGAGAGAGATCTTATGGAACACATGTGGACAATCTTGTGAACTTACTTCACCGCTTGCACCTGTGATGATGAAAAAGGAGGTGTGGGGTAAAAGAAGAGAGCAAAACAGAGCTGGAGCAAGAGACGCACATTTGTGTTACACACACACACACACACACACTCACACACACACTCACACACGCTCACACACACACTCACACATAGAGAGAGCGAGAGCCGAAAGTGTGATCTGACATCTGAGGAACTTTACTGGTGATTCATGCTGTTACACATGGAGCGATTCACTCTGCAGCTGTGCGGGTCACATGCGCAATATGATTTCACAACATCTTCGCTGTCCTTGGAAATTCCTTTTTTTCATGCAGCCTTCTCGCTCGCCCCCTTCCCTCTTGTCAGTGTGCTGGCGGCATATTTCTGACTGAGAGGCAGGTGCATGATTTAGTCACTCCCCTCTTCCCAGAACTGCTCTCCATTTCAACCAAAGCTTCAGTCAGCTAAAAAAAAGGGCTTGACGTGTTTATCAAACTGTATGTGCTTCACTGTGACTGCATTATTGTTTTTACGCTCAACACAGCTTCTGCTTTAAGCATCCGCAGCCGGCTGGGAGCAGAGCAGTGATCTGTCAGCCTGGAGTGACTCAGCGTCTCCAAGTTTCAGCTCCTGCTTCATGCCTCCAGTGTGTTTTTGTTTATCTCCACAGTATCACTCTCTTTCTAGGATTCACATCCACTCCATGTCCACTTGTTACCCGGGGGACCGTCTATGGGATCCCACCCAGGATGACGTGTGTGTGCTGGGGTGTGATTCATCCCACAGCTGCCCCCCTCGACCGGCTGCAGCAACCCAGCCAGTGTTTGGACCGCTGTTCACAACAAACCGCAGCTCATGGCAGCGGGGAAAGTAAAGCCGCTTTCACACTTGGAAGCCGTAATGATACCATGTTCAATTATCCAGGTAACATGATTGTTCCACACAGATTAGGCCGCGCTAACTTGAGTCCAGGCTTGATTTTGGGAAAGCTTTGAGGTCGATGCATGGTAATACACTTTGGTTCAACACCTCATAAAGACTGGATAAACAACTCGCCTGCTGGGAAATCAGCTAAACTAAACTCCACTTTATAGCACTTTTTAATCAAGTGGATACAATTGTTTGGATCATTTTCCCAATGACGTCCATGTCTTATTTCATTGGCCCAACAAAAGAAATGAACAACGGGTAGATTAGTCGGGGTAAAGATTTGGCATAACCATTGTGAATACATATGAGCCAATGTATTGTCCTAATTACATTCATACATCTGCAGAGTCTTGGTTTCTACATACAGTATATCCCAGCAAGCAAAAAATGGTTTAAAATACGTTGAAAAGGTGCCACCTGAACTACGGCGAAATTTGGTAGAAAAGTGAAAGGTGAAAAGCCGTCTTTTTCAGGTCGCTGAAAAGACATCTATTTAGGGTAGAAAATTAAAACAACGTCTTTTACATCCGTCTTCTAAACTGCTTGTCCTGTTCAGGGTCGCAGAGCCAATCTCAGCATACTTTGGGCAAGGGCAGGATACACCGGGACAGGTCACACGTACTCACACCCAGGGGGAATTTAGGCTCGGCAATTAACCTCACGTGCATGTTTTTGGACTGTGGGGGGAAAACCCACGCACACACAGGGTAAGCATGCAAACTCCACACAGAAAGGCCAAGCTGGATTTGAACCCACAACCTTCCAGCTGTGAGGGAAGAGCACTAACTACTTCACCACTGGATGTAGGTTTACTGTGATACAAGGTAGATTTTGAACTTTGACTCTGAATGAGACAATTGACCAATAACTGCTGATAACAGATTGATTTATGTACATAGTTGTACTCATATTGGATGGTCCAGTGATGGTCCAATAACACCCCAATTTCAATGACTATATCTAAATTTGGACCACATTGGACGGTCTGAAAACAACCCAATTTCAACCACTATATTTGGGCTAATTCGAGGCTATGACTGACCCATTTAGTCCAAAGAAAACAACATCTAAATCACGTCGGGTGTTTGGTGAGATCATGTTTTTCCTGAGGAGACTCACACACTGGCTCAGCGGCTTTCAAATCAATATGTAAAGTTTTCCTATTGGCCTGTTCACGCGAAGAGACAAAGTAACTCTCTCTCTCTCTCTTTGCTTATAAAGAGAATGACGTTGTTTCTGAATTGACAAAATGTCACAGTTTGAGAGTTGAAAATCAAGTTTGGACCGATGACAAATCGGTGACAAATGTCACAAAGCGTGACAAATACACTCTGAATGACAACAATCATAGCACACTGCTTGTATTTCAAACTACAATTTTGTTTCACTGCCCTTCTAAATTAATAGGACATTACTCTTTTTCAGTCAGCGAATAATACAGATTTCCTGTAACACTCAATGAATGCATTTTCTTCCACTTAATGAATCATCTAACCATCCATCCGATACACTTCATTCAAGGGTTCCCCCATTTCTAGTCACCTGAGTCAGCACCATAAAACTTTGTCCATGTAAAGTTTTGCTATCTATGGTTAACCTTTCTGTGGATTTTAAGATGTTGTGTGCGTTAACTGCATAAAGGTGAAATGTGCACTCTTCACTCAATCAGGTGACTTGGATGGTTCACTCCTTCAACACGCCACATCGTTTAAGGTCGTATCACTCAAGGGGACACAGACCAGATAGAGTTGTGAATTTATACCCTCGTTTGAGTTATGTGGCTGTACATCGCTCTCAGCCCTACTGACAGTTCAGTCCACCTGCACATGCCCTCAAGGTTCACCGGTGTGTGAGCAGAAACAACAATGGTATGCCTGTTTGCATCGCAGCCTGCACAATGTCAACTCAATGAAGAGTGCTACGATTTCATGCGCATTGAAAGTTTAAAACTAATGGCAGGGTTAAAATAGATTTTTTTAACTACAGAATCATGTTGTGAGTTGTTGAAACTGTTTAGTGGAATTCTGACGTTTCACTTAGATGGCTCTCCAGCTGTGTTTTTGAGGGCTGTAACAGCCAGTAATGTGATATTTCTGACCT
Source organism: Lipophrys pholis (assembly GCF_963383615.2). Taxonomy (NCBI): domain Eukaryota; kingdom Metazoa; phylum Chordata; class Actinopteri; order Blenniiformes; family Blenniidae; genus Lipophrys; species Lipophrys pholis. The sequence goes on from NC_137637.1 coordinate 15,221,275, forward strand.
TTCTCTAAGTAACAAACTTGCCAATGGTGTAATAAGATATTGGATCCATTATCATTATAATAATTAGCCAATAATGTCATACGTTCTTCCATAATAAAAGAAGCATTAAAAAATCCTTTTCAAGTGCAAAAACTGCAGGAAATAATGTAATATTAGTGCATAAATAGAGCTCAATTTCTTGGAAATAAAAGCCTTTTTTTGCAGGTTTTGCTGAGTTTGCTTATCAAAGACATGTCTTGTGGATGGGATAGTCATCATATTCATTCATTAATGATACAAACTCTGCAACACTCTCAATCATGAATCGTTTACTGTTTTATTATATTATTGAGAGTTATTACCTTGTTGGACATTAATACGTCATTGGTCGTTGCAGGGCTTGTGCAGACATGTAGTAACTCGGGTCCCAAACAAAAAAGTCCTGATTTGATTTAAACATAAACATTTTTATTGTTAGTTGACAAGACAAACCAGTGGTGCACTGTTCCACCCCATGAAACACAAAGGTTTTACATTTTCTGGATAACAAATAGTGAGAAATGACTAAATCTATGAACAGTGGCTCTGGATTTCCAGTTTCACAGCAAAAAAAAATGGCTAAAACACTAAAACGTTGACGTCATAGCTGCACGTCTCCCTTAACTTGCCTGTGTTAACCATACCAACCAACGACACAACAAGTGAGGGGTTGTGTTGGACCTGCAGAAACTCCTGAGCTTGCAGTATGTTTTATGGCCATTTTCCGGAATTTTGTTGTTACTTGTTGGTTTCATAATCCTTCATGAGAGAAGCTCTACTTCTTCGTTGGTTCACACAAATATCTATGACTGCCATTATGCGTTTTGAGTTTCACGAACATGTTTCATGTCTCCTTCTCTGTTATTGTTGTATTTCTGTGGTGTTGTTATTACGCCACTACCTCCCTGGCATAAACACAACCTTTTCAGCATTACTGCTTGTGGTCTTGCTCCAATTTCGTGCATAAGAAAAACATTTTGTGCATAGGAACGTTCTCATCTCCATGTGGACAGAGCCATGAGGATTTTTGGATTTTGCAGAAAAGACTTTTGAACTTTTCAATAATGGATAAAAAAAAAAAAAATTTAAAAGATAAAAGTTGTGATAGGTGGCAATCTGTTATGATGATAATAAGACATTGTTATAGTTATTGACTCCTTTTGGGTTGGTGGTGGTGGGTGGTGGGTGGGGGTGGGGGTGGGGGTATCATACAACAAATACTTTAATGAGGGACAGGAGTCCTGGTCTAATGTTTAATCTCTGGTTTCAATAACATAAATCAAAGCTGTGTCTGGTTTCAATCTGTTCATTCATCAAAATAGATTGGTTCGAAATCGATAGTGCTGAAGATTTTTCAGTGAAACCCTTCTCCCAGTCAACATATGCCATCATGTAATTAACCCTATGATGCCACGTGTATCATTTACCTCTACATTATTAGTGTGGCATTCTCTTCCTGGATTACATAAAAAGATGCACGGACAGCACGTTCAATCACGTTACTGTGTTAGGTCCCTCTTTGGTAGACAGAAACAGTTTTCAAGCCCACCGCTATGTAAAATAATAAAAGTTTGTCTTCCATCAATGAGGCTCACTGTTGGGTTTTGGGACTGTTGCATAATAAGTGTGAGAGTCAGAATATGTATGACGCTATTGTGCAATGTGGGGTTTGTGTGGGTTTTAATGGAACTGTGAGTAATAGATTGCGCACAAAAATGCAAAAATTATATAAATCATGCATGCAAATTTTTAACATTTTCATTTCGGTTCAAAACTATTTCGATTTTTACTTTTTGGGTTTCATGCTGTACAAGGTTAAAGAACATTTCATTTGTAAACAGGTAGAAAGTCTTTTCCATTAGTTGAATGGGCTCAGTGGGTGACATCTTTCTCTCCACTAATAATGGATACCGGTTTTTAATGAACATGATCTGTTTGATATAGATATAAATCACAGCTATAAAGAGCTGTAGCCATTATTTCTTGGGGCATTTCACCTCCTAATCCTCCTCTCCACCCACCAACACACACATACATGCACATCTCTTATCCCTCTTCGCGCCAAAAGAGCCAGCAGGACAGACTGAAAGAAAAGAGAGAGGGCCTTCCAAAGGCCAGGAATGAGAGCTGAGTTGAGGAACAAGTGAGTGAGTTGGAGAATGAGAAAATGAGAAGGAGAGACAGCATGGATTCTTTTCTTTGGGGCCTTAAAGACATGTTTCCCTCAGATGTTGGCTCTTCTTCAGATGCTAATGGTTCACTCTTATTCCCAAGCTGGGCCTTAGCATAACAATGCAGTGGAAGTGAAAGAGCTAAACCTCTGCTTTCTTTAAGAAGCCAAAGCTGGGCTTTTCTCGTGGACTAATGCCCCTCTCACTCTTTGTGCTCCCAGTGAAAGGCCCGTGGAACGCAAAGGCAAGGTGATCACAGAGTTTACTGAAAATGAGACTGAAACAACACATGTGCCTGCACTGAAACTGCGCTGGTGAAGTCACTGGAAGTCAGGAGAAATGACCAAATATAGAGCAGAGCGCCGGCTGGCGCCACGCCACAGGGCTCGCTCTGTCGGGCTCGATGACAGTGGGTCGTTTTGAATATTATCAGCTTTTGCTTTTAAAGCTGCACAGAATTATGTCTGTTGGAGGAATCCTATCCAAATGTTATGACTGTGCGTCCCGTGCCGACTCCACCGCGACCGTCCCATCGGAGATGGAGCTGTGGGCCCAAAAGGGTTTTATTTGAGTGAACCGCAGTCTGACCTTGGCGAGGCTCTGTTGGATACTGTTGAGTATCTAACAGGGACCACGATATCCTCTGATAAGAAAAGCAGAGCATGCGTTTCTCTCCGCTATCATTTATCGGGGCAGGGATGAACATGATTGGATGTAAAGGACAGGCGGGAGGACACCAAGATACTGTGGGTATCGCACCCGCTGCACCAAGGCGTGATGACTCGAACGTATCCGTGTTTTGTGGAAAGTCAGACTGTTCGTTCTTACTGTGTGTCACCGCATCCTCTACCCCGCCACGCACAAAAATAAATAAATAAATAGATCAGTTTGTTGGAACTTGGAGACGTCTCAAAGGGCACATTTTGAGACGTGGCTTTAAAAGACACTGACATTTTATGATTTAATGTTTACGACACAGGAGCACATAAAAAACATCTATTCTGTGCTGAAACATATGTGACAGTCAAAAGGGAATTCCCACTTTGGAATGAGGGAAATATCACTACGATGGAAATTAAACGAGAACCAAGAGAGGTTAAAAATGTGGTATTAATGGATTATATATAAAACACTAGAGGAGTTGTAATTCAAGACCTGCAGCTTTAAAGTTGCAAAGACGTCACATAATGCAAAAGTAGAAGCAGGACTGGGGGTAAATCTGTTCAACAAGCCCCAAGTCAGTCTGCTGCTGACCTCAACATCAATCCCACAGCTACTGCAGTCACCCTGCCACCAAACATTCCGTCTTCTCTTTGGACTCTACAAGCAAGAGACAGAGGAAACTTGATCCACGTGCGTGATCTCCATCCTCAGCAACGTGTGTCAAAACAATGCAAAGACAACCACATAGTACCTGACCCACAGGACGAGATCGGATCAACATACTTTTTGAGGAATCAAGACAGACATATAATCAATTAGTCTTTGTGGAGAAAAAAAACTTTTTAATCGTTTACAAAAGAGATATTTGTTTTTTTTTACAAAAAAGTTGTGTTGTCCAGTGACTAAAACATTGCAGTCAGTTATAGGTCTTAGTAACTCCTATGCAAATCTACAGGAAATAGAAAGCTATGGCTTATTTACTTGTGTTTTTAAACAGCTTGTTCAGTTCACGGGAGGCAATGTGCAACTCATATTAATCCACTGAAAGCCAAATGAAATTTAACTCTATTAAAGCCTCGACAGTTTTTGAACGAAACAGACAGGTGAAATGACTCCAATATTGAAAAGTGCCAACAAAACTCACCAGATGTAAATATGCAGGCTGCAGCCAGCATGCTGATGCATGTTTGCTGCACCAGCATGGTTTTTGTTTATTGGGGCTTTTTGCAATGCAAAGCTAACATTTATTAAATGCCGCTAATTGAAATATCTGTGAAAAGACTGAGACTGTATAGGATTTGTTTGTGCTCTTCTTCTCTTGTGAGTTTAGCGATCCAGTCCAGGCACCTGACAAATAACATGAAATAAAAGTAATGACACATTCCAGAGCTTTCATTATTTATTTGGATCTTGCAGGTAGCTTCTCCATGATGGGTGCTATAGTGGAATTAGCTGCAATTCAGATCCTCTGAATTAAGAAATCCTAGCATCTGAAATCGGCTCATGCTTCTTCAAGTTACTGCAACTTGGTCTCTGCACCATCTGCAGACTGTAACTGATCGATGTTAGCGGCATAAACAGCAAAGTCTTTCACTGTCTGCTATGGAGTGGCTGTTGACTTGTAGCCAGATTACCTCTCCGTGGTGCACGATGCACCGTCCTAACTAATGCATGGTGGTTATTCACTCCGAGTTCTGTCTGAGCAAATAAAGTGGAACATTTCTACCTACGAACATGACATAACAAGAGTGGTTGTGCAATTATCCATGACTTGGCGGCACAGACTGTTCATGCATTTAATATTAGTTGTCTGCAGGCATGTCACCTGAACAGACATCCAATGGCTAAATCAGTCCCTCATGGAATACATCGTGAGGTTTCAATTTTATACGGCTTGTACAAATTTGTGGACCATGCACGTGCAAATATTTCAAAATATGGACTTTGTAGAGGCTTAAACAGTTAATGCATTTTCTTTTTTGTACAGAAAGTGTACTATTTGCGTCTTTGTTATAGTGCAACAAGTAGTACCCTCACTGAAATAAAGACAGAAAGAATCAGCAATTGAATGCTTGAACTGTTAAACTACTAAATACAACTGTATTCTCTGTATTTCGGCCATGTGAGCATCTTCTAAGAACCTTTCATAGTGTGTAAAGCTGAGTGTTTTAAGTGGCTCCCTAAATTACTAGGTTTTCACCCATTAACGCCTCTGATGTCCCGCTTCCCCGTCGCTCTTTTTTCACTCCCCCCTCTGTCTTTATGCATATGAGCCATCGGTCCAGGTGCAACACTGAGAGGAAGTTAGCACCTCCTCAGCACAGCCACGCACTCTATTTACATGCAAAACACTGGGCCCAGTCACAAAATGTGTGAACACAGGTGTGTGTGAGAGCGGGACATGACAGGGATGTTGTTCCTGGAGGCACTAATCTGTTTGTCCTGACGTTCTCTGTGTTTGTGCTGATACCATTTGAATCACAGTATTGTGTAATTAGATGCTTTGTGGAGACACATTTCTGCTGCAGGAGCTTCTGGGAGACGCAGCTGAAGACATGCTTCTTCCCATCCTGCATTTACTTGTGCTGAATTGAGCTTTTTGTTGGGCTCTTTCATTTCAGTGAGTTGGCGCGCGCGCTTGTGTGTGTGTGTGTGTGTGTGTGTGTGTGTGTGTGTGTGTGTGTGTGTGTGTGTGTGTGTGTGTGTGTGTGTGTGTGTGTGTGTGTGTGTGTGTGTGTGTGTGTGTGTGTGTCTGTGCGTGTGTGTGTGTGTGTATACATGTGTTTGTGTGTAGGTTGAGAGGAAGTCGGTGGTGGCACCCAATGTCATTTGAAGCGGAGCGCCTGGCGCCACAGCATCAGGAACATCACTCCCTGGTGCCAGGCTCGTTTTTATAAGCGCTCAGTAAATGGCACACAGCTGGCGGCACACAGACAGCTGTCACTGCCGTCACTACGCCCTAATCTGTCTCTCCCTCCCTCTTATGTGTCTTTCCCTCTTTTCCTCTTCTCTCTCACACTCTGGTGTTCAGCTGGGCTGCCCCCCCGCCCTCCCTCCCCTCCCTTCAGGGTCCAGACTTCGTGGAGCCGAAGCAGCAAAAAAATGCACTTCCCGTAGCTGGTGCTCACTTCCTCTTCTTTTTGTGGGACTTCCCGTGCTGCCTCTGTGATCAGGCCGGTCAGAGCTGACTCTCTGGGAGAGACTTCCTGATGCACGGACAGCTGGGGAGATAATTCTCTCTTTCTGCCTTTGTCAGGACATTTTTTCTATATCTTTCTCTCTGCGTGTCTCTAGGGGTCTTTTTCCCCCCTCTGTACTGTTTTTCCATTTACTTTGCTCAGCTGCAGGTTTATTTTTGATACGATGCAAAGCGAATCAGATCCCCTAGAGAAAGATCGTCTTCTGAGAGAACTCATGTCTGAAGGACACCATCGCTGGAAAATGTGTTTAACAGATATCATGAAGCCTAATGGTATCAGGCCCGGGGATAAAATGCCTCCCAGATACCTGCTGATCTAGATGAAAATATACAGTAATGCAGCACCGGACTGCCCCATCCTTTAGGACTGATGTTCACCTCACGGAGCACCTCGCCCTCCCCTCTGGCTCAGAAGTGGAGGAATGTTGTGGGTGTGTGGGCCTGGGCAGCGAGCAGAGACTGGCTCTAGTCGGTACGCCGAGCCCGAGAGCAAGCTGCTGCGATGGGGCAGGCAGGACAAAGCACAGACTGCCTTGCGAGGAGGAGGCCTGAGCAAACACAGGCCGACACAGAGACGAGCAGAAAGCGATAAAGTGAGCAGGAGGAGTGAGAGTGTAGGAGGTGGAGGGAAAGAATACAGTTTGATTTTAGACGCCTTTCTGTCTGAGATCCCGGCCCAGCGTGCTGCTACACATCAGCAATCATCCATAAATGTTACTTTAGCACTGCGCAGGCTGCAACATTTTAGTCTTTGAAGGCCATTTGTTGCCAAAATAGGAACAAAAGAACTGAGTTATGAAGCTTCCACTTCATTCTCACCGCTCTGTTGTGCGTCATTGTGCGTCCACCTGTCGACCTACACCACCACCAGTGACCGGATGGCAAGTAAAGGGGGCAAAAAGAGAACACGTGTAGGCAAAATGAAAGGGACAAAGGGCCAAAAGCAACATTTCCTTTTTCCTTTGGTAAATGCAATTCAAAAAGTGAAGGTATTTTAATTCATCTGGATCATGTGTTTCTGATCGCCTGACAGGGCTGCAGAGATATTCTTCAGCATAGGGGCCAAACTGTGGCTCCTTACAGGCCCCAGTGTGTGTCAGCAGGGTCTATGCTTTATAAGGAGAACAAATCAGTTGAGTGTGTTGTTGTCCTGTTTGCATGGCTGCTCTCACATGTCGGAAGTTCTCTGAGGGGAACGACCTGGCAGAGGCAATAAATAGTTGAACTGGATAACAAGTGTTGTTTCACCTGAGCACTGAATCTGTAGTCAAACAAGCTCAAGGACGGCTCATTGAAGTGTGCGGCTGTTAAGGTTTATATTACCTCGCTTAACTTTGACACAGATAGTATCAGGGTGTCTAGAATCCGAGTTATGCAAACAGAGCTAAAGCAGGACGAGTGATGGTGAGCAGGGAAGGTGCCTCACGCAGATGGGAGGGTTATGGAGTTATCTCCTGGCAGCTTCGCTTTCCTCAAACAACACCCCCCCCCCCAAAAAAAATAACCAGAGCTGTGATATGATCTCAATCTGTCATGATTAAGGTTTTGTAATTTTTGGGCCTCATCTTTGGAGATACACGCTCAGGAACAGACCCGTGACCGGGGCAAGTTCTGATGTGAAGCTCCTTCCAGCTCCACCGTGCTTTGGCCCCCGGGTCCGCCTGGCTTGGCCCAGCTGGCTGTTCCCTCGAGTGCTGAGTGACAGGCGAACACTAAAACCTCTCTGCACGTCCTGCTCTTCCCGAGCTACCGCTGGGCCCGGCAGCCCTTCGGGAGCTCGGCATGGCAGCAGGCTAAGTACACACACAGGAAGAGGTGACATCTGAAACAGCAACGGTTTGTCATCCCCTTCAAACCAGTGAAACTTTTGAGGGTGTGCTTCGTGTCCCCGGGCCATCTCATCACACTCGAGCATCTGGCAAGTAGCAAACATCCAAATTCAACACAAATTAAATGTTTTATTTCGTGAAACGGCAGTAAAACACTCCCAACACTTTCAGTTTGCTCATCACTGCATGAAATATAGATTGGTGTCTATGACGAATATGGCGTGTTTGACAGAATATGAAAAGTTTTGCCATCTGGCCTAATTACGGAAAAGGAGAAACAGCAACAACTCCACATATTAGTCATTTTTGCAACTGTAATCTGTCAAGAAATTGTGCAATTATTACAACAAAAGTGCGAAACTTTAATTTTCTGAGAGGCTAAACTTTTACTTTTTTTTTTTGCCTCAAATCATTGAAACTTTCTTCATTTAACCCCAAAAAAGTAATAAATAATTCAAACACTTCCAAGGTATTAGCCAGCTAAGCCCAGAATGTTTTTTTCATATAAAAGGAGATGCTTTAGGAGAGCTCAGGGATGAATGTGTAATGAGCTCGAAATAACCTAAAGCCCTTTTTTTCTCTCTTTTTCTCTTCTCGATGTCCTCCATCCCTCCTCCCCTCCCTGTCCTTTTTTTCTCCTCTTTTGGGAAACATGCCTTTCCCAGCTGCACAGCCCCCACAGCGCGAGGCCAGGCCAGGAGCACAGCTGGCCAGACTTGGTGGAGCCAGTCGACAGGCGCATGGAGTGCAGCCCGCCCAGGGCCCGCTTCCTCCGCAAACATGCCCAGGTGTGGGGCCTCCGAGCTGGGCTTCTGATCTCCACCAAACAGCAGTGTGTGTGCGTGTGTGTGTGTGTGTGTGTGTGTGTGTGTGTGTGTGTGTGTGTGTGTGTGTGTGTGTGTGTGTGTGTGTGTGTGTGTAGGGATGTTGGGATGAGGGATCAAGAAGGCAAAAGGGGAAAGCGGGGTGGGGGGGTGGGGGGATGTCATAGTGTGTGTGTGTGTGTGTGTGTGTGAAGGGTGGGGGGGGGGGGGGGGGTTGTCCCTGTTGAAGCTGTGTCAACATTGTGTGCTAATGTGTGTGATTGTGTGCATCTGTATCTGCATGTGTTTGCGTTTCGGGAAGCGAGGGGTCACCCCTGGGGGAGACAGTGGGCAACAACAATTACTGCAGCATTGTAGCTAAATTGTGTCTGAATTGTTCTTCCCTGCCCACAGCGAGCTGGTGCCAGGGGAGAAAAGGCTTAGAGTGGCTACGTAATTACTGTGCAGTGGCTCATTTGAAAGATGCAACACTGCTTATTAGCATATAATAGAAAATAAATGATCACCTGCTGGATGAGTACACACTTGTGCCGAGCTCAGAGGGCTGTTTGAAGAATGTAATTCCGATTACTGATTACTTTACACATGTTGGAAAAACACCTCAGCTGAGCGATAAAAAATAAATAATGACAATGATTTATCGTCATTACTCATACAGAAATTTCAGTATCAAGCTCAATTAGTCACCAAGTGGTTTATTTTTTTCACATTCTGTTTCATTGCTGGTGAAAAACATCATTAGATCCTTTCCATATAAGTGTTCATTCTCATATCTTGATACCTTCTGCTCGCTCCAAGTTTCTGCTGTGCATGTTGAGCTGTGGTCTTAACACGCTTAAGCAGAAACACACTTTACGAACTCTATCCAACTCAGGCCACAGAGCTCGCCCGAGCGACCCTCCAATAACTCCCTTCATAAATCACAGCACAAATATATGCTTAAACGATTTCAGATTGTGTTGTAACTGCAGCGTTACCTGTGGCTGATTGGATAGGCGGCCCCCTCCCATTCACTGTCATACAACTGATGGTGACCTCACATTGGTCTGCTTGACATCCAACCCAGGCATTTAACTTTATAAACACATTCTAACACACACACCCACACACACACACACACACACAGGAACCGCTTGCATGTGCTGCACCAGATGAAACGTAGTGTAACAGGAGGCGTATAAGCCGAGGTCAGATCAGATAAGGCGAGGCCAGACAGCCTCAGATAAGCCCTTTGAACGGCTCTATCTGCAGCGTCAGGGAGACGCTCTCCCCTCCAGCCGTTTCACATGATGACTGCGAGTTGGGCCGCCGCCGCTGCTGCTTCTGGCCTGTTTGTGGCCTGGCCCTGCTACTAATTAACTGGGAGAGCCCAGGGCCCTCTGACTGACTGCCTTGTCTCCTACAACCCCGACCCCCACTGCAACCCCTCATCCCCACTCAGGATTGCTCATGCATGCATGCTAACTGACACTCACATAAATACACACAGACACACAGTCTCCCATCTGCTGCTGATGCCCCTGGAGGATGGTGTAGGTGGCCCCCTTGTGGTACAAAGTGAGGACGTGAAGAAACTTTTCATAACATCTGTCTCCTAGCAGCTTGAGCGAAACCTAAAAGGTGAGTTGTAAGAAGTTGTCACTGAGATTTGTGTGATTAGAAACTTTCTTCAACCACAATCTGCACCCTTTAAGGATATATTGATCTAAACCAAAGGTGTGAGAGAGAGAAAATGATTTAACAAAAAAAATAATAATTATGTCCATACATGTCAGTAGTATTTGTGTTGAAAGTGCGTGAAAAATCATTTTTCATTTCAGTTCATTTATTTTCATTCATCAATTTATTTGAATGGGACAGTGCATATTGATGAACAGACACCCGGTGCTTTAAATATGCCAGATGTAGCTCAGAGCTCAGTTTTTATGTTAGCACTCATGAAAGGAGCCAAAGTAATATGGAAGGACATACATACATCCATACATAGCCAAAGAAATGTTTGGATGTTAAAATAACCTACTATAAGATGGGACAAACTGAAAGAAAAAAAAAATCACATCATGTTCAGCTTTAAACTAGGAAGCACAGATTAAAGACAGGTTAAATACACAGGATGCAGTTTCCACTGTTCTCCACCCCTCGATCACAACAATACCGAAAAGTGAAGTTTGATGGTACTGAAAGTCGTGTGATGAAACCAGGAAAGCCAATTAAATTGAAATATAATGCAAGATCACCAATTAAACACAATAAACAAGGCCAGCTAAAACATTATGACCACCAGATCTATCAAAGCATGGACCCCACAAGAAGATGTGCTGTGGTACCAAGATATCAGCAGTATGTGCTGAAAGTCCTGTCAGTTTTGAGTCGTGACTTCGATGACACCTGCTTCAATAGACCTCGTCTATTAGATCCTGTCACCAGTTCATTCCTTTTCCTTCCTTGAGCCACTCTGGCTGGACCCAGACCAACAACACTCAACTACAGCGTCAGTTTTGGCAGTGCTCTGACCCAGTCCTTTAAGCGTCATGATATGACCGTTGCCAAACTCAACACACTTCTAAACGCTTCAACTTTCATGATAAAACCAGAGCAAATAGTGGGTGTGAACTTTTACTAAAAGCTCCGGACAAATGAGAAACATTCATTAGTTGTATTTTAGGTTGTTTCATCTAAATGGTCAAATTGGCTCCGACTGAACTTTTTGTCTCTGTAAATACACAGCACAAATAACAGCACAAAGCAGAGAGGAAAGTGAAAAGTATTACTCATCTTTTCGTCAGTTTGCCATTTTTAAACCTAATATGATGAAGTTCTTCCCTCTTCGGGGTGCTGGGATCATATTAGTCACAACAAACTGTGGAGTCACTCGGTTGCTCATTAAACCTCAAACAACATCTTTCGATTGCTAATTTTTTCCACTTAATTACCAAACCATCCTAAATAATCACTTACAGCTATATAAAAAGCAAAAGTTATTAAGTTCAGATGGGGAAGTGTTGACTTAAGAAGGGAGCAATGCTTTTTCTCTCGATTCATTGCTTGAAGGTTGATTCAAACAGAGCTTTCCTTCAATCTGTTTTTGGATTGTTTCAATGTGAATAGGTGCTGTATGTCTTGCCTCATGTGGTCGAGTGCTGCTCACTTCACAATCTAACATAGGATCCTGATGACAGTCCAGTTGGAGGTCCGTGCTGTATTTGAGCTGCGGTCCACTCCCACAGTGCAGAGGGTAAAGCCCAGTTAACCTCATCTGTCCAGGAGGACTCAAGAGACTGTCAGCTGCTTTTTCCTGCAGCGTTCCCTCCAGCGTCTGGGCCTCACTGCTGGGAACACTCCCTCTGTATCCCAGAGACAAGGAGTCACTCCATTGAGATGTTTGAACAACCATAAAGTGAAAGCAAAGACACACACACACACACACACACACACACACACACACACACACACACACACACACACACACACACACACACACACACACACACACACACACACACACACACACACACACACACACACACAGAAAAAGCTGCTGGAATCCCGCCATGAGTAAGCACAGGTATCATCAAGAGGATCAGCTGGGATTTGTGTGTATGAGCAGTGTGTACTCGTGTGTGTGTGTGTGAATAAGTGTGTTTCAGTTACTATGTTTGTGTCCAATTGGTCAGGCTAAAAATGGTGGCTTGCTCACCTGTTCACACACAGACAGTGGACAGGCGGAGCAGCCACTTCTATTCACAGGCCCACAGTTATGGCTGAGTATACACACACACACACACACACACACACACACACACACACACACACACACACACACACACACACACACACACACTAACACACACACACACACACACACACACACACACACACACACACACACACACACACACACACACACACACACACACACACACACACACACACACACACACCCCCACACACACATTTTTTCCCCTCAGCTCACCTGTTTGTTCAGAGGATGTCTGCAGCCCGATCAACTAAAACACAGCTCCGATGTTTCCACGCTACCTGTTTGAACAGCTGAGCGTTTGACTTTAGCACTCTGCACAATAGCTTGTGATTTGTGTGGAGACACACACACACACACACACACACACACACACACACACACACACACACACACACATACACGAGACCAGGTCCCACCTTACTCATGATATCAAATAAATAAAACAACTTTGGCATAACTACCCCACTTTTTCACTCAGAATATTACCAATATATTCTTCTGCCCCTTTTTTGCTGTTTGAGCAGAACACACTTTCTCTGATGATATTGAATGTATTCCATGTATATTGGGCCTTCTGACTGATCAGATGAGACTCCAGCTCAACACAAGTGACTCTCTGATTGACTGGTGTCAGTTTAATGGTTATTGTGAGGTTACCAAATGTGACAGCTGAGGAAAAAAGAAAGAAAATGTGCTAAATAAACCCTTGTGGGAAATAAAACAGAATGCATGAGGTCTTAATATAAACAACATGAGGACCAGCATGAAGGTCTTCACTTTGTAGCATGAAGACAAGAACACACACACACACAGACACAGACACACACACGGCTAACGCCGCTCGCATGGTCTTTGGATGTGTTAAGCACTGCTCCATGAACCCACCAAAGGACTTTGTTTCTCCTTTAAAAAAGCATACTCTGGTTTGAAGGAGCACAATAAGAAATCTGGTTTTAAGTGCATGTTTGTGGTCTGCATTGCTTACTATATATGGGCTGGGCCTCCAAGTCCAACATTTAATTATGTGTTGAGCACTGATGGGAAAGGATTACACACACACACACACACACACACACACACACACACACACACACACACACACACACACACACACACACACACACACACACACACACACACACACACACACACACACACACACACAGAAGGAATCTGTAATTGTGTGAATGCTCTGTGTGGATGTTGGAGTGGATGTGAAGTATGGGAAGCAGTGTGCTATTGAAGGAATGCCCTGGTGCCAGTGAGACTAGGGAGCAGAGCGGCAGACGAGCTGTGGTGGAGCTAAATGAGGGGAGACGGCAGCGTTTATGACAGTGAGCTGCATTCCTCTCCAACCTATAGGCGGCTGCATGCTGGTAGGCATCATCTGAACCAAGAGCACACCTACTCACACGTGCAAACATGAACATAAAAATAAGAAGCAAAAAGGTGTAGATGGAAAAAAGGGTGGCAACTCCTCGAAGTTGGAGGTTTTCCTAGGCACTGAAGGAGACTATTACAGGCTTAACACGGCACAGTGGGCTCGTCGGCGTCCGTCTGTCGCTGGCTGGCCCGCTTTTGGGGGTCCGGGCGGAGGGGTTTTGTGGCTGCGGTGCTGCCTGAGGCCTGGCTGGGCTGATTTACAGGCGGCGTGGGGACATGTGCCGGGGATACTCCCAGAGCAGCCTGGTGGGGGCCAAAACAGCCACACTACTGCTGCCTGCACATCTGGAGTCTAGACTGAGTGGCTCTGCCGAGCGCTTCGCTCCCTCCCTTCTTCCCTCTCCACATCCATCCATCCATCCTTTTGCTTCAGCTGCTTGCCCCCTCCCTCCTCCTCCTTCCACAAACCCAGCGATCATCCACTGTTTATGTAGCTGCCGGGGCTCCATTGAAATTTAAGATCAGCTCTCACTTTTTCCTGTCTCCCACTCACTTTCCTTCGCTCCTGTCTCTCTCCTTCTCCCCTCTCCCCCTCTCGCTCAAACTCCAACAAGTCCGACGAAGGACAAAATAGTCCGAAAAAAGAAATGAGCGCACGTCACGGAGCGCATGTGGAAGAGATCATAGAGTGGATTGTTATTCCTCTCCCTCTGAAGGCTGGAGCCAAGCGTTCACAAGGGGACCCTCCAATGATCTTTCAAGGAATCGAGGGTCGGGCTCCCGAGCCAAAGAGCGGTCATATAAACATATTGGCTCTGACACACATAATAAACAGCAGTAATAAACACAATACCACACACATACACACAAACAAACACACACAGTTGGTTTCTATTAGGACTAAGGCTCCATTTTTTCTTTCTGAAGAGTGAAGACCTTGTAACGATGAAGACACTGTCCGCCGTGACACCTCTGGGAATTAACCCCCTCTCCTTAAACATAAACACACCATCTCCTACCACTCACACACACACACACACACACACACACACACACACACACACACACACACACACACACACACACACACACACACACACACACACACACACACACACACACACACACACACACACACACACACACACACACACACACACACACCATCCATCGCTCCTGGCTTGGTTTCACAGACAAACAGACACACCAAGAGATAAGGCTTCCTATGCGAATACTTTCTCACTATTGCATCCCATAGGGGAGCACTCATT
Organism: Lipophrys pholis; assembly: GCF_963383615.2. NCBI lineage: Eukaryota > Metazoa > Chordata > Actinopteri > Blenniiformes > Blenniidae > Lipophrys > Lipophrys pholis. The sequence goes on from NC_137637.1 coordinate 15,236,393, forward strand.
AGCATTGCATGGGAAAACATAACGTGTAAACAGTGATGAGTGTTATCTCTCACTGCACGGACATGATGGATGAATCCCCTCACGTTCATAAGATGTTTTGGTAGTTTGAATGGTTTTGAGAGGAAGTTAGAAACTCTTGGAGACACAACGCATTCAAATGGGCAGATTGTCTCGTGTGCCTGACAGTGGCTGCTTTGAATTAAAGAACTGAAAGCCTGCAAACAGCCCACATCAGGGTTTCCCCTCTGCACACGAGCACAATCACAATAGTGTCTCCCTTCTCAACGGTGGAAAGTTGCAGCAGAAACAAGCCTGTGTCAGTGGATCCAGGGAGGGGAGGCGTCACTGTAATTTACACAAACATGGAGCTCGCTTTCTTTCCATGGAGCCTAATTTCCTTCATGCACATGAACACAGGTTTTTGTTTTTTCACTTATTATTGCCGTGTTCGCCCTATTGCTCACATGCAATTGGCTGCATTCAAGTCTCCGGTGTTAAACAGATCATAAAAGGCAGCTACGTGAAACTCTGCACATAAGCCTAACTTGTGTGACGACTAAAGTGACTGCTGCCTGCCCACACTCCCACTGATGGAACAAAATTAGACCACTTTAATACAACACAAAATTCACTGGAGAAAGTGGCCAGGAAAGAAACATCTACAGATTACATCTGGGTAGCACTAGTGTTTGCCTTCTCTGGAAGCCATTAGAACAAATAGTTTTCTTTCCCTATCTGACCAGTCTTCTGCCGCTCTCATGTTTCACTTTGGTTGAACTTCGCACATCTTCTCACCACCTGTATCAGCTCCGGTTCCCACCCTTGTTTTTTTGTCGCAGGAGCGATACGGAGGGTGAGAAGAGGGAGACAGACACCAGATACAACGGAGGGAGGGGCTTTTTGTGCGGAAGACAAAGAGAACAAGTAGTCCCAAGTGCTGGAGGTGACCTCAGCTCTTCAGATTACAGGTGCAGGCCGTCGGCAGGGCTCTCACCTGCGTCGGGGGCCGCGGGGCTTCAGTATCGCACATGACAAAGAGTCACAGGGACACTTCAGCTTCTCTGAGAGCCACACGGCTCAAACCTTCACGTCAGCCACCTGCTGGTGGGCCACGCTGACCTGCTGGATGCGATGACACAAATGCATTCTCCACTGACGTCCTACAATAACCGCTATCGCTCACAGACAGACATCGAAAAGGGAGTCCTGGAGGCCTTCTTGACCTTTCTAAACAATACTGCAGCGGCCAAACACTGCTGACCGGCCTATTTTTACCCATTACAAGTAATAGATAGACCTTAATGTCAATGTGATTCACAGGAAACGACAATGGGAGGCAAACTGACACTCCATGGCTTGCACAATAGAGAGCACATCACATTTAGCTTTCTACTCAGGAGTCTGCAGAGGCGAGGAAAGTTTTGTTTTGCCCTGTGGTTGCACAATAGGCCACCAGCTGGCTGTCTAGGCGTGTGCTCTGCTGGTGTGTTGAGACCCGCAGATTGGCACAGCATTGTGTGTGAATCATCAGGCTTACAAGGGCAACACCGCTGTCAACGCAAGTCTGCCCAACACCCCGCTGGGAGAGGCCGTGGAGCCGCGGCGCTGGTGATGCCGGAGCACACGGACAGGTATTAACTCTGTTTGTGCTTGGAGAGTTAAGTAAACACTGGCTTAACATGTTATCTCGTGGCTCAGTCGAAAAAAAAAATCTGCCGGCGATAAAGTCAGGTATGAAGAGTGCCGGTTGAAAGGCAGCATGTGTGATCTGACTGCTGATAAAGTGGTGGTAATTCTGTAGAGGGAGTCGCAAAGATAAGCAATTACAAATCAATAATGGTGGAGACCTGCAGCGTGTCTCATCTGCTGGGTTGATGAAAATAACAAATGAACGATGTTAAATCATTTTAAATAAGCACCAATCTTATCAAAGACTGTGAAAATGAATAACAAACTCATGCTCTAACTGATGGAATGATAACATCTGAAGAAATACAAACCCACATTTGTTTATTACCATGTACTCTCTGGTTGCAGCCATTTATCTATCCACTTTCTATATCCACTTAATCCAGAGTCGGTTCTCAGGCAGCTTGAGTTATGATTAGTTATGGAGGTTCTACTAATCTTATTGTTGACGAATGATGAACTCCCTCACTTTAGGATTTACCTCGTGCCCAAAAACTCTGTTTCATCAAGACAAAGGTGAATGTTTACCAGGCTGAAACAACAGAAATGTACGTTTCTATGTATGCATCTGAAGGAAGGCTGCAGCTGTCTGTTCATTCTCTACTCACCATTAGTCCGCTCTAATGGAGATTTCCATGAAGAAAGTGACTCCCAGAGCACTGGACTTTTAGATAATTGAAATACTATCTAAATCCTGCATACTGTGCCTAGAGTGAGAACTTTCATCAAAACATTTAAGGCTGACTGAGGCAACTCTGACTGTGTGAATGGCCTCAAGGAGGAAAATGAAAATGAGAGTACAGGACACATTCAATACAACTGCTGTGAACCTTTTTTTTTTTTTTTTTTTTAGATGTAACTTTGGTCTCCGCAGTTGGTCTTCACTGCAGTCCTGAACTGTCTAGAATTAAGGTGGACAGATGTATGAATAAGTATTTTTACAGAGGTTTATTCTCTGAGGGTGTAAGCTATATGACAGCAGCTACTGAGATTATCACTACGTTGGGCTGTATTTAAACTGTGTGCTTGGATCACTGTATGGATGAATTTCATACATGCGATCAAAGGTCGTTGTAAGACTGAATGTGGCCGTCAGATGAACGTGACAGAGTTTGTGTCAGCAGTCATGGCCCTGTCAGCTGGAAGCAGACCAGAACATCCTGACTGACAAGTGACTTGTTATTACAGCACTCACTGAGCCGGATCATGTCAGAAAAGATAATTGTCCGATGTCAGTGTGGCTGAATGAGTCTTTTTCAGCATGTATGTGGGGGATCTGCCAAACCAGTCAGTCACAGCAACTGTGTAAAATGCTTTTACAGCGCAGCAGCTCCAGTTGTTTACAGCTCCAGTGCGTTAACTTGGTTTCTAACAAACTACCTTAACAGGTTTGGGGATTTTTTTTTTTTTTATATTTTTTTTACAGCATCCTGAATGGTCTGCTGACTGCAGGTGGCACTTAACCTTTCACTCAACTTTCCCCAATCTACACTGTGTCTTTCTTTTTTCCCTTCACCCATGGTTGATCCCGTCTTGCTCCTGAACGGCCCGAATCCGCATTTGAAGTGACACGGTCCATCTGTCTATCCACGATCTGTAATCTCAACAACCTCTCTCACACTCACTGCAATTCCTGTAATAACAGCTCTACGGGTAATTACAACTTCAATTCTCACAGACATATTTAAAAAGATCACTCCGTGGGTGCAGCCTGTTGTTATATCTGCTAAGACTCTTCTGTATCTGTCAGAAAACTAAGACAAAGCGTGACACTGTCATTTAGCCGTCATCATTACAAAAATGTTCAAGACTAAAAATAGGACTGTTAGGACAGAGAGCACAGTTTGGATGAAGCGCTGTTTTGTGTATGGCGCCGCTCTTCCAGGAGCTCGGTGCCTTTGGGAAATAATGAAAAATAAACAACGAGCCTTGATGTTGACTCAGGGAGAAGTGATCCACAGGTTATTGCTGCACTCCTCTTTCTCCTTTCTCCCATGGCTCTTGGATGAGTTTATGTAATCGAAGCAGATCGCTGACCCTCAACACACACACACACACACACACACACACACACACACACACACACACACACACACACACACACACACACACACACACACACACCCAAGGCAATGGATGTCAGATGCTGCTGTCATGTCTCATTTACACCTATTGCTCTGAAGCTGTAATGGATGAAAGAAAGCTATTTATGACAGCAGAGGTTTCTCACCCAAGGCTGGGGGTCAATTCACTTAGAGACACTTTCCCGTAGTATAGTGTACACACATTGTGACGAAAGAGCACTTTCTTGGGGACTATAAGTGAACATCTGGATTTAAATGGGTTTTTATGACATTGGTGCTTTAACGAGTGTTGCATTTTGTGAATTATATGCAAATAAAGTGAAATTAAAGCGTGTAAAGGGTCTCAATACTCACCATGTGCTTGAGGAAAGTTTGACAGAGGCATTTTATTCTCTATTGACATAATTATGAGGGGCACATACAGCGCATTTTAACCTGCAGTGGTCAGACCAGTGAAACGATAGGGAAAAGTCATGTATTTATTTATTGCACAGAGGCCAAAGTAGTTGGCCTTATGAGAATGTTCACATTTAATTCAACTATTCACAATTTATTTCCAAAGAAAAAGCACATGCCCTCCATTTGAGGCTCTCAAAAAAAAAAAACCCTCTTGAATTTTGTTGTAGTCAAAAATAAAACAAATTACTCAACTTCAACTGCTTGATTCTGCAAATCTGATGAAAGATCTGAAATCCTGCGGCAGTGTTTCTCTGGAGACTAATGTGGGCAGCTTGGCTTTGAAGCCAATGCTACTAACTTTAAGGTATCATTGATCACTCAGCTTGGGTTTCTGTGTAGTGGGGGTTGTCTACTCTTATTAAAACAGTGCAATCCCTAGTGAATAAATTAGGAGCTACGCAAATAGAAAGATTAAAGTCAATGTTTTCTTTGCAACTTTTTACTTTTTGCAAGCTCATCCTGCAAACCACATTGGACCTTCTTGTGTTGTTGTTTTGAAACACGGGCCTTGTGTTTGACTCCCCCAGGTTTATATCTACAAAAATACTAACTGGTAGTGGTGATTCTACAAAATCGACAAGAAACACTTTTTTTTAGTTTGTAGCTAAGACCCTATGGTATTAGTGGAAAAACGTTGAATGAGGTGGGTGTTAATGGGAGAGAAAGCCACTGAAGGAAGGGTGGTGTGAACGGATTAAGCTGCTAGATTATCCCACTCACCTTAAATCTGTAAAGCACCCACACAGTCACAAAGAGGGCTTTCATGTTTTCCACAGACACTTCACAAAAAAAGTAAAGTGAAGGCTTTTTCCTCAGTCTTTCCGGCAGACGTGCCAGTGCGAACGGCGCGTGAGGAGCGCACACATGGAGCGAGCTGGTGGCGCCATCTGCTGCTCCACACAGGTAAAAATACACGCTGTATTTACAAAGAATTTATGTTTTATTGCAAGTTAGGCACAGACATGTCAGCGTTTGACTTTGAAACTTTAAGTGAACACTAGGGCGCACTAGCAGACTTTAAAAGATGTGGAGGAACATGTGAATCAAAAGCAAGAGGTGAGATTAATATGTTTTATTACCATCCACGGAGATGTGAGCTATGTAATAGTTTGATATGGTGCAAATTTATAGTATCCTTATTGCAGGACGTGATCTAATATTAATTCAATTATACTATCTTTCAAAAACTACGACATGCTGTCGGATTAGGAATAAAATAGTCACATATGTAAAGCCGAGCTGTTATACCGTTAACAACTCTTTTAATCGAATAAATACTCACAGTAGTAGAAAATATCTGCCAAAAAAGTTTGAATAGGTTATTTTCAAAACTATTTAACCTTTCCTAAGGGTACCCTTTATATATATATATATATATATATATATATATATATATCTATATCACGGAAGTGACGTAATAGCGATAATAACGTGGGCGCTCCCTTTTAACCACAAGAGAAGTTACAACATAGATGTGAGTAGTTTATTTTATTTTTTTTATTTTTTTTAACGCCAGAGGCACTTTATTCCTCCACGGAGACTCGAACCAGCTCAACACTGAATTAATTCAATTTAACATTAAGGATTCAGATAAATTTTACTTTCATCCAGAGATGTTAAAAACACGAGATAAATGTGTCCTCGTCAGTGCACTAAAAAAGACAATTGTTCAATTTAGTATGCATGTGCTTTATAAATAAAATATGTCAGCAAGAAAACGACTAGAAACTTCTGGAAACTATATAAGAGGAACAGCTCATTAATACCAGTTGTCTCGCAACATGAACGGACTGTTAAACAGAACAAGCACTTCATGTGGCGTGGAAAACATAAAGTTAGAAAACAATAAATTCCAGGTTCTTCATCATCTTTACACACGTGTTGAAATTAAGAGCAATTACAGTATATTCTTTGTCGGTAGAGGTCACTGTGGAGCAACGCTAACCCGGTACTCAAAGACAGGTGTGTGTGTGTGTGTGTGTGTGTGTGTGTGTGTGTGTGTGTGTGTGTGTGTGTGTGTGTGTGTGTGTGTGTGTGTGTGTGTGTGTGTGTGTGTGTGTGTGTGTGTGTGCACCAGGTGTTTTGAAGGTTTGGTAAATAATGTCCACAGGGCCAAAGAAATGAAGCATTATGTTGATGCACTGAGCTCAACTTTAAGCCTGTTTCTAACCAGACAGCTGCTTCTGCGGCTGTGGTGAGGAAAGATGTGAGCACATTCAGCACCATGAATATCGTGATTTATTAAAGCTTTTTTTTTTTAACTTGTCAGGGATTCAACTGTGGATTCATCCAAGCGAGTGGTCGACAATCAGATTCATTCAGGTCGGGTTTTTTGTGTGTGTGTATTGCTCAGGGCTTCTTTTTTTTTCTCTATTTGTCATGAGTGTTTTGTTTGTCTGATTTAAAAAACAAAACAAAACTTGAGCTCGTGTCTGAGGGCAGCTGCAATTTTTTCCCATTAGGGCTGTGAACGAAGCTTCAGCAGCTTATGTTTCTGTCAGACTCATTTGGCCAAAGATGACTCACAGCCAGGCTTTGTGTTGCACTACGAGGCAGATTGCTTACCCACACTCTGTAAACAGTGAGCTGTGTCATTTACGGTTGGCTGAAAACACTGCTGTTAATATTTTCTGCCTGAGATTTTCCTTTCAGTCCTCCACACCATACTGCTACCTGTTTGTGTCTGGGGCGTATTGATTATATAACATGGCTGTGTTTATTGGGATTTGTGCAAGCTTGTTAATCACAATTGTGTCCAGGTACAGAACGGTGGGGGAAATTATGCAAAAACCCACGAAGGGAAAAACTGCAAGAGGGAAAACGCCAGCTCTTGTTTGGAGCCCAGATTGGCCCCAGGGGCTGCTGTTTGTCTGCCACTGGTTTCAACCTCGTCGATGAGTTTTTTTTTTCTCCTCACAAACAATGACTTCCAGTGTTTGTGTTCGCAGTTTTGTGTCAAGCCGGAGAACACTTTCATCAGACTCCGTGAATTTGATATTAATAGACTGTGAGTGATGTTTGGAGATTCAATAGACTTGAATGAATTATAGATGATGCGTCCTGGAAAATAAAACTCTAATCTCCGAGCAAAACATTAGAGACCTCAAGAGCCGTTTCAGCCGTCTTCCAGATTGCTGCAAGACATTCAGCCGGTGAGAAAGAGGGATGGAGAGAGAGACTGTCACAAAATACTCTCACTGTTTGTCTGATGCGTCCTCAGCCGGTCTGCCTGTCTCCCCCTGACATGTTCAGTCACACAGGTCAGTGGCGAGCGTCGGCCGGTTGTTTGGTGTTTCAGGGACGTGTGTGTCTCACTGCAGCTGCCGCAGCGAGGTCACTCACTGGCTGAAAAAAATACTCTTGTTATTCTCTTTATAGATATCCTGTGTTGCATGCAGCAGGAAGCAGCTCTGACTGACACAGGTCCTAACAAAGCTAAGCGACTGAGATGAAGGTAAGGAACATCAGTCATTACAGCCGCTGAAGGAGGCATTCGCGTCATTTGTTTACCAGGAGCAACACACTAATGTGAAAAAAAATCACTTTTGTCAGGCTGAGAGTATCAGCCACATACCGAGGCAGACTCTGTCTTCCGTAGTATCGCTCGTTACAGTGTAAACACTCTATTGTTTTCGCAATGTGTTTCATCAAATCCAAGACGTGACATTCAGATTTTCTAGAGATTTAATCTGCAATAAGGCTATCTTGTAATCTCAACTGTCAGATTAATTTGGAAGAATAATTAAACAAGTTTAAAACATTCAGTTATAATAAGTAACAGTAAAGTCAAGCATACAGTTCCACCCATCAAGTTTCTCCTCAATACACATGTAATTTACTCCTCATGTCAAGTTGGTTTCATATTTTCATTTTAGATTGTTTTAACAGAAAAGGTATATATAAAAAAGCCTAGATTGATGTGTTTGGAAGTGAGTGTGGCATCATTTTAATCACCTTTTTGCAAATGAGTCAAATCTTTACCTTCTTGTAAAGCTACATCTCCTTAATGACCGACTTATTATCACAATCTGAGACTAAAAGTAGGAATAATTACAGGCTTGTGTACCTCCTCCCTGAATAGATTCACATCTAACACACTGCCCCCTGTCTATTTCAATCACATTTTGATATTTGTCCAAACAATGTCGCGCTTCATCCAGATGAGTGTTGCAGGAAGCTTGAGCTCAGTGCAGCCAACACTGGTCAAAGGGCATGTGAGACGAGTCTCATGCACATCACAGTACCAACACAGCGAGACAGACGATCTCACCCACACACACATTCACAACCGCATCCAGTTTAGAGTTTCCAATTAACCTAACAAGCATGTCTGTACCCGCAGAAAACAGACAGGCCTATTCCAAGCGGGGAGCTTCGCTCTGCCAGCAGGTTTGAATCACGAAGCTCATTGCTGTGAGAACACAGTGTTAACCAGTTCAGCCTGAACATTCTCCCTCTGAATAAAAACACAAATCCATCTTTCATGCAAACTGGGTGTACCCTGTGCTCTTCAATAGATTGTTAGGCACTGACAATCATGGCAGACTGATTCAGCGATTCCTCCACGAGAGAGTCAATACTGCTATTAAAGAGAAATACACCCAAACTGCGACCCGACAAAGAGAAAACTCATTTTTGTGTCTTTTATTTAATAATGAAGCCATAGTCATCACAGTTTCTTTTCTTGGGCAGATTGCATTGTGGGAAAGTGGGATCCATCAACAGCTCATTCAGACTAACCTTATCCAGTCATTTGTTTTGTGTGAGTTATGGAACTATATATTTTTCAAGGAAGTCTGAGTACTGTTTAAACTCTTCACTGCGAGACCCCTGGAGGATGCTGGATCAGTAACTGCATTCACATGGTTACCTTTTTGTGAATCCAATGATTTTTATTTATTTATTTTTCCAGTTGAGGGATCAGATTGTCTTGTTTACATGAACACAGAATGAAGTGATGTCCAGGTTCATGTGCACAAACGATAACATCCCATTCAGTCGGTGAATCGAGCCTATAATGTTTGCACTTTAGACGTTGGCTGCTCGTGAAATGCTCCCACATGCAGCTTTACTACAAAGTGCTGACGATGGATCTGTTAAGATAATAGATAGTTTGCATCAAAAACGAGTCTGATCGGGAAGAGCTTTAATCTGTCCTCCTGCATTGACCGCTTGTTCTTTGATAACATGCCGTTTACATGCACTCCGATCAGATCAGATCTCGAACACCGTTACTCCTCCAACCCATCATATTGTCACTTGAAAAAGGCCAATCTAATTAGATGGGAGTGTTTACGTGATGCAATTTAATCGTATTTGTTCCGATCAGGCTAACTGCAGCTGCTCTCACGAGTCGCGACTGACTGTGACACCTGATTAGATCAGAGTCATTCTGAAAGTTACCGAACACGTCATGCACAACTCCACTTTTCAATATAGTCTCTCTGTGGAAATTCAACAACTTAGAACATTTATTTCCTTACAGAACACTCTGCAGAAGGCAGACACAATACTGTGTGGAGCAGGTACTATTTACTCCCATTAGACTACACTAATCTAATTATTTGCAACACCTCCTCAGGTTCCGGGTGTTTTATAGATTGGCCTCATCTTGCCGGCAGATTTCTCTCGTGCACACTGAGCTTTTCCGTGCACTCCACACAAGGTTGGTCCCTTGTCTCGTCGTGCCTTTGTCTCTTCCGGTCCCTCCTATCCATCCATCTGCGCTCTTCCCTCGCTGACTTTGTCTCTCCTCTGAGCGTGCTCCAGCCATATTGTAGTTTGAAGTGTTTCTGCTTCTAATGAGCCAATTGTTCTTATGTTTTGTTCCCCTCGGGGAGTGTTGTGTAGCTAACAACATTCTGCTCACAACCATTTTAAAACATATTCACTGCACCGGGGAGGGATCGGGGCCAGGCAAACAATAATGCCTTGGAGCATGTACAAAATGAAAAATGTGTTAATGACAGTCGCACCAGCGAAGTGACAGCGCATTCTTTTCCTGTCAATTAGACCTTGGTTATTCAAAAGCAATTTGCAACTCCCTGCAGAGTAAAATGTGTGCCATCTCCCAGGCCTTGCACTGTGATTGTGTAAGTGATGTATTCATTCCATTTCACCGTGTGTGTGTGCGTCCCAGTTTGAGGTGGAGGAAAAATATTAAGGTTAGAGTTAGAAAGAAGCCACAGTACTTTATCCACATCCAGCCCTTCCCATCAAAACAGAGAAAAGTATAGGTCTATTTTGAGGCGCGTGTGTGTGTGTGTGTGTGTATTTCTTTATGTGTGCAGGGCTTCCATAACTGTGATATAAGGGGTATTGATACAGCTGGCATTCTGGGCCCTGATTAATTGCCATGGCATTTGGCTGTTGGTGGAGGTAAATGCCATATCCCATGCTGAGCGCTTGGTTAATGGCTGTATGCCCATTGCAGACCCTGCATTGCCCCCCCCCCCCCCCCCCCCCTCCCCCCCACACCCCTCCATTTTTCTCCCCTTCCCTCTGCTCCCCTTGCCCTCTCCTCCTCCGCTGCCTCATAAAAGGTTAGCTGTGCTTTATCAGCAGGAATAGACACACAAGTGGACTGAACCCATGCAGCTCAGATGACCGCGCTCCTGACAGTTTTGTCCAGACGGAGCTCGCCATACAAAGCCCCGGCCCGCTTTTCATGCCTGCCAGCAGCAGTTCAAAGGTAGCTTAAGGTTACATCCTCTCCCTTTTCCCCTTTAATCTACAGTAAATAGGTTGTGATAAGAGCTGAGTAAATAGCTGTACCTCTGTGGGTGTAGCTTTATACCCACAGTACACAAATTTTCAAGTTTGTCTCTATATCTTTTTGAGGGGGAAAAAAAATAGATATGAAGTATTAGCTCTCATCCTCAAGTGAATTAGTTTGCTCTATCTTAATGAGGTTTGCCATGTCAGAGGGAGCAGTTCAGACTGTGCATGCTAAACAGATGGAAATTGGAATGGAGTATTAGCTCCCAACTGCAAAAATACCTTCTCTCCAGCTCTAATTCAGGCACTGCCATGCAATTACCCTTATATACCATTTTATCTTGTCACTTTCAAATGGGAATAGAAGACCAAGCAGACGAGAAATCATCCTGTTTTTCCCCCCCCTTTCTTTTCTTTTTGGAAAACTAATTCCAAAATCTAATTAACTGCAGAAAAACATGTCACCAGTTTGGCTGGAAACATCGAATGTAGTTATGCAAATGCAGCCGCGAATTGCAAAATGTGATTTGACAGAATCTCATTCTGGATGATGGGAGTCCAGATAGAAAGATTACTCAGCCGTATCTGAGTGGAGGCAAACAGGAAGCGATGAGCCCAGTAATTTATTGTGTTGGTATTTCTCCTGTTTGACTTCAGACAGCTCATTAAGGGGCGAGGTGTCACCTCACTGGACAGAAAGACAGACATGAGCATTTCTCTAATGGGCCTTCTTCTGCTCTGTCTACATCAGCTCTTTTCTGCCTTTTGCGTGGCTGGCTTAATCTCTTGACTTTTTTTTTCTTCTTTTTTTTTTCTTCTTTAATATGAGGTGCCAAATAAGATTTTATACAATTCATCATTTTGCTGCTCCCGGGAGCAGAAGGTGCAACTTCATCCTCCCACTTGTCTTTAGTCTGCTTACAGGGCAGTTTCAGGGCAGCCACAGAGAAGTGGCCCGCGGGCTGTGATAAGGAAAGGACGTCTGTCTTGTGTGTTCTGAGGAGACAATGGCGAGACGCTGTGCCGCGGCTCCTGTGCGCCACACAGGTGTCCTTCTGCTGGGGCTGGCTGCTGTTGCTTTTGGCAGTAAGTTGTTCATATACTGTGACTCAATTAATATTTGTCTCTGCTTGTAGATGCATGCTCATCCATGCAAGCCCTTTGCGGGACTGCTTTAACCTTGTTTCATCTCTTTTATATATAACCGCTAAAAACCACAAACACAACATCACAACCCCCAAACGAGTCTCTCAAAGATGTGCAGTCAAGCGAGACGTGCTCACTTATAATGTTGTTTTTACTTTACAGATTCATTTCGTCTCCGCGAGGTCTAAAAAATATGCACAGGCGCACATTTTGAGACGGCGTCCCTGCAGCGTTGACCTTTCCCTGTGAGCTTGGTCCTTACAGCAGACTCGTCAGGAGCCCTGCTCACACCCTGGCAGCTCCTCATTGCATGCCAGCCCCGTATGTTTGTTTGCAGACACCCAGAGCCGTACTGAAAAAAATGCAAGGTCCACCCCGGTGCAAACAAGTAATTAATTATTGAAGACACCGAACACGACTGCTTGCTAATCTACATAGCCGTTTAAAGCCCCTTGATTTATAATTCAGGTCGCTCTCTCTCACTCCGCTGAGCTCTGAGACTGGAGGGCTGCACTTGAGAGCACTTGGAACTTCAGTGGGGCAAGGTGTGTCTTTTTTCCTGCGAGGGGGATCCAGTGTGGCTGCGTCGCGGCGTGCTCCAAGCTCTGTCTGCATGAGGAACTGGACACGTGCGCCCAGCAGGTTCACACAGACCTTCGTTTAATTACAATGGAAAATTCACCCGTTTTTGTGTAATTCGACTCCTCTGTGGAGCGAGCCTCACATCGTTTTGAAGCGATTACAAATGTATTTGTGCTAAAAACACTGGGGTGCCTTGTTAGACAGCCCCACTAGCGCTTCTTATTTAATATGTGTAGCAGATATTACTCTGAGTGCTGTACATTAGGAATGCAAATAATACAGCGTCAAAGGGGTTTTAGTTAATTAGCCGGAGATGTGATGCCTTCTCTGGCCCGTAGCGGCTTGTGCTCCTTGGGACCACAAACCCCGACGGGGGGCCGCTCTTTGATCTGTGGATCCCACGGTCTGCTGCCAGCTTCTCCACCTCTGCAATGCTGCTGCAGATGGACAGATGGGAGCAAAGTGTGTGCGTGTGTGTGGCTGATCAAGTTTAGTTTTTAAATTCCTTTACACTTATTTACAGCTTATGAATCTTCACATTTATTAAATTCAACAATTGACAGTTTATATTACTTATCTGCAGATGATATGCTGAGATTCTCTTCTCTTCTGCAAAACCAAGAGAATTTTATGGGTCTCTGGAAGAGCAAAATAGAGAGTTCACTAAAAGTTCACTAATCATAACATATCTTGCTCTGGACTCGGTTTCAGTGTTGATCTTTTCAGATTTTCCATTTGAATCTATTGAACCACTTGTATCTTAAAACCCTTAAGTTCTGACGCGGAGCAGCAGTTCGTGGTCTGACATCAACAGAAATCAGCTCGTGAGAACATGAAGAAACAGAATAAGAAACACAGCAACTAAAAAACGAAAGGCAGAGACTTAATCATTACGGTTGAATGAAGACCGTCAGGAATTAGTCAACTTTTCACACCAGCACAGTGGTATTTCTCAATGCAAAGTCTTTCTAATTCTTCTGATTAACAGTGGATGATTTATTCCATACAGACCTGAGTACGCCTCCCCCTGCTGGCTGTTGATCACACAACATGGGCTCTGTTGGTGAGCCTGGCAGGGCGTCCCATTTCTAATTACAATGTGCTAGTACACCGTGTACTAATGTTTACAGCGCACTGTTTTGGCAGATAGATCACACTCGAAAATCAATGGTGTGTACTGTTTTGAACTAACAAAATTTGATAGAGGCAGCGTGGGGATGTCAATCAAGCTGAAGCTTGGGAATTAGATGTTGAATTAGAAGAGAGTCCTCAACTTCAGCTCCAAAACAAATGTTTCCAATTGTCAATGGCGGGAGTGAAATAAAGCTGCTAATTGCTATTGAGTAAGCTCAGTACTGTGGGCCATGATTTCAGGATATGTCGGTGGAATTGAGCCATTACTAATGTTGGACATGAATAAGATGCCGCTGCATCCTGTTTTCATATTTCTGTTGATCAGTACAACGTAATTGTCTATGCTCATTGTCCTCCTCATTTTCACAGTGATTAACACTTCAAACTGTGGTTGAATATTTGACAGTCAGACAATTAGGCAGGACAAAATGTTTCACACTGTTATTCTATTGTAGCTTTCATATTTTATTGCAACGCTTTCACTTAGTGACTCAGTTTTCTTCAGACAGTAAATTGCATTTGAAATCAGCATTGGGGAAAGTTTGACGACGCCTCGCTTCTTTTTAATTGTATCATTCAAAATTGTGGGACACGCATGAAAGAATTATAACAGCACCTCAGGATATGAAACCAACTGCAAGAAAATGATGGCCGCTCATACCAGCCTTATGAACTATTTATATTTTCAGTGGGTGCATGTGATGGGATGGTGACAGCAGGGATGAAATAAATAAGAGGAGAATATATTCGACGCGACAGGACAGTGTGTGATGTGTATTGGTGCTGGGATTTCACGTCGAGGGGATATATAGCTAATCCTGGCTGGCATACCGGCCACCTTTGGCTCTATAAAAAGGAGAGTGGAGACCAAGCTCAGGTGCAGAATGCAAATGATTCCACTGTTTGCACTCGTAATTAGCAAAGGAAACTCTCCTTGGATGTCTGTGCATTATATTTTATTTCTCACCAGAGTATTTTGATGGTATATTTGAGCCTATGTGAGCTGAGCCTCTGAAGCCTTGTGCTCAGTCGTTAGATTGCCCTTTTAACTTTTCCACCTCCAGTAGCCTCCGTGCCGCTTTCAGGAGGACCATTTCATAGTGACATGACTTTGCTCGTCCTCACTTTTGGCAGACTCGTGTCCTTGAGTCTCCAGACTATTATTTCCCGGCTTCTTTTCCTTTGTTTCCCCCTCTCTTTTCTTCTATCTCTGTTTCTCATCATAATGTAGCCATGGTGATGTGGGGCTGTCTCAGTGCAGGAGGCACACACGCACGCACGCACGCACGCACGCACACACACACACACACACACGCAAGATGGCATTAGTTCAGCAGATGTTGATTTGATCATCTCCTGGAGACTTACTGTCACCTCAACTAAAACTACAACTTGCACAACTGAATTTGAATTATTTATGTTTTTTGGACATTTTATTTTTTCCCCCGGAGCAAAACATCCACACAATATGACTGTGCATGGTCTGCTTTATTTGCCTCATTTGAGCTGAGACCTCCCGTCTTCATGCAGTCAGCTGACAGGGGACATTTTTATCAGCCTCAAAGACACACACACACACACACACACGCACACACACACACACACACAAACACACACACACACACACACACACACACACACACGCACACGCGCACACACAGTGTGTGAAGAAAAGGAACAAATTAATTTGTATCAGCACACACTCAAAGCCAAGGACAAGCTCTCAGCATGGTAGAACACAGCTATCTTTCTGTTCTATCAGAAGAGAAATAATTCAGTTTTATTTATGCACCTGCCGCTGCATTGTCATGCAAAGGTTGCACACAAGGCCTCCCCTCACTTTTTGTCCAATGAAGCAGAAAAAAGAAAAGCAAAATGCTTTCCCCAAGGTCTGGCCCCCTGTGTGTGGTATTACAGAGGTGTTTCTCTCCTCTAACATGCAGACGTTTGTAGTCCTGTGTCTCGTTTCTCCTCGCTTCTTCTATTTTTCAAGTTTCTTTCCTTCCCAGAATATTATGGAGTTGTAAAGTCTCACCCTGTGGTTTACATGAGCAGAGTCACCCTGTTGGCAGACGCTGATTTTGTAGAGAATGCATCTGTTGATGGGCGTTGAACCCAATTAGAAGCCAGCAGGATGACACAGCTTTAGTGTGCGTGAGAGCGAGTGAGGGAGAGAGGGTGCGAGCATGAATAAACCATGTGTTAAAGTGGTGTCACTGGGCTGCTGTGTTGGCATGTCGGCATCGCTCAGGAAAAACATGGCGATCTCTTGGGCATTGTCTGTAATCCGGCATGTAAAAGCAGCTAGATGTCTCCTTTATATAAGCAGTCCCCGAGTCTCAAACATCATCATATATGCATATATTGGGGGAATAAATGTCCAGTCATATATATTTTGTTATAAGGTGATTATGACAAGTATTAGGACAGCTTATGTCTTTTTAACAAAGGGCTCATTGGACCAATTGGCTGACATTGAATGACAATGCTTTTTTTAAGAAATAAAATCAGGATTAATGTTGAATGCACCTGATGTTAAAGCAGAAAACACAATTTTCTTTATCCTCAAATGCCATGCAAATCCCTGCTCTGAATGTCTTGTTTTCATCTGCAAGGGACAGTCATGGCCAGGAAAATAGTGTTTGATTTTCTCCAAACGGCACAGTTTCATCTCTTTACAGTGACACAAATAGCATAGTGTGCCAAGCTGACAGATAGATGATCCATTGCAGACGTTGTAATTGAAAACACTGAGAGGGGGTGGACAATTAATCTCTCTTCTCTCACCGCTTCAAAATTCCATGGAGAAATGCCTCAAAATGCAGATAATAGATAAGAGTGTTATTGATTCGATGGGGTGGGAGGAGAGGCAAAGAGGTGCAGAGGTTCTCCATCACTAATCTTTCTGGCTGCGACTGCATCTAAATAACCTGCAGAGGGGGATAAACAGGTGCATCCATCATGGGACGGCTGGTGCGGACAGTGATGGATGCCGCCGCCCTCCACCGCACCTCTCCCCTCCTGGTCAGGGATAGGAAGTGACACCGGCACTCAGGAGGAATACCTAGCTTAAACTGAGCTGGAGAATGCTCACTTTGGCCCTGTGGTGACGGAAGGACTCTGGGAAGGCTTTGCATGTGGGAGCCTCTCAAATTGTCCCCTGTCCTCCATCCCCTTGTCTCTTTGAGTTTGGAGCATCATCCATCTTGATAAGAGCTGGTTTGTTTTGTCTAAAAGGAAATTGGTTTAGAGAGAGAGAGAGAGAGAGGAGAGAGAGAGAGAGAGAGAGAGAGAGAGAGAGAGAGAGAGAGAGAGAGAGAGAGAGAGAGAGAGAGAGAGAGAGAGAGAGAGAGAGAGAGAGAGAGAGAGAGAGAGAGAGAGAGAGAGAGAGAGACTCTTTACCTGCATATATATATTTGAACTCACCCATATACGCTTTTTGTGTACTCGTGTAAAAATTTGTTTTAGTGTGTGATACTTCCCTGCCTGCATGCCCGTGCACTTGGGAGCCGAATCCCCAAAGCTGCATGGACCCAGCACGGAGCCCTGCCAATGCCAGCTCTCCACCAAGGTGCCAGCCTGATAGATATGGTGTGTGTGTGTGTGTGTGTGTGTGTGTGTGTGTGTGTGTGTGTGTGTGTGTGTGTGTGTGTGTGTGTGCGCGCGCCAGGCTGTGGCTTCCCTCCCCAACCCTGCAGCATTAAGATTGATCCTCAGTTCCCTCCCATTCTTTTCTCTCTCATTCCTCTGTGTGCCTCTGCCTTTATGAGACTGTGAATAGGTGAAGCTCACAGGCTCCAACAGATGGCCGGAGCTGCCCTTGTTCACTGTCTAACACACACACACACACACACACACACACACACACACACACACACACACACACACACACACACACACACACACACTGCTGCCCAATGAATGAGAGCCCAGAAAGAGAGAGAGAGAGAGAGAGAGAGAGGAAGAGGCAGAGGAAAATGTGACAGAGAGACAGAGAAGAGACAGGAAGCAACAGAAGAGAAGAAGAAAGGGTACAACTAATGGAAACAGAGAGAATTGGTGGCGAATAACGTGCGGGAAGGAAGATGGAAAAGGAGACGGAGTGTTCGAATAACAACAACGACATGTTGAAAGAAGTAAAGGACAAAAACACTGCTGAAAAAGGGAGTGAGGGCAAAATTGAATTGTAGATTGAGGGAGCCTCTCTCCTCCCTCTTTCCCTCCCTCTTTTATTTATCTCATGTGAAACCACGCCTCCCTCCTTTCACTTGTCAGTGCATCTATAACAGTGAGCTGTCTGCACCGGGCTGTGAGGGGGTGAGACGAGCACCTCACTCTGCCAGCACAGCGGACCGGATCTGAGCAGACCGGACAGGACTGGATGACACTGGACTGGCCAAACAGGTGTGTAAACGTCTTGCTTGTTTTGTGTGTTTGTGATGGATGACGGAGGGCAGCGTGCGTCTCCCTCAGCATGCGACCGCTTGTTCCTCCACAGGACTTGCTTCCAGAGTAGCGTATCTAGAAGGTACAGTGCTGGAGCTTTGCCCTAGTTTACAGTTGAATGCTCTGATCCGTTCTGTTCGCCTCTGAGATTTATGCATGGAGTCGCTAACGGCACTGCTCATTGGGGTAAGAGAGACGAGACTTCTTCATCGGATGCACTGGAGCATCTGGCTTTGTATCAGTGCGCCGTGGAGATGAGCCGCTGTTTATTTGGTGGAGCAAGTTGGTGGTTTTCTCACTGTACAATGTGCTGCGTCCCCACTAAGTTTTGAAGCGATTGTCTTCTAAGTGACGTTCACGTTTCCACGTATCTCACAGTTTCTTTTCTAAAGGTAATCAATACATGCAAGCAGCACTAAGAATCTGAAAGAATCAGTAACACACAAGTCATCTTTCACTGCTCCGCGGTTTGTCCTGTGGTTGAATCCAATTTGCCATCCGTTCTTTGTGTCCTCCCGTTCCACAGTCTGTAACGTGTATTGTTCTAGCATTGTTTTGTAGCCACTCAGCCAAAAATAATCCTGATGGTGGCTGAATGGTATGCAGGGGATTTAAATTTAGATCCAAAATAAGGGACAGAAATAAATGCAAACAGTAAAAATGCAGCTTTTTTTTTTCCCCAACGACACAACTGACCAAACCATGTATGGATTGTAAACTTGTGGAATCCGTTTTTTTAACGACTCAAAAATTTAACATTAATTCGAGAGTCGCCATTTCAACAGTTGCCGGCGCTGCCACTCCTATGGAAGCCTCCCCGGCTTTACTCTACGACGCTGGTCTCAGCAAATGTACTCACTATCAGTGTTTTGTCAATATGTTTATGGGTCAAAAGGAAGTGTCATCACCAAGCGGTGGCGGTTAAGAGCAGCAAAGTGGGTGGTGGTGGGGGGGGGGGGGGGGTTGAGAACACTGACCTAGAGGCTGAAATATTTATGACGGAGACAGCTGTTTGTAGCGATATGGGTGGGTGGATGAACGAATGCACAGATGAAGGAGTGGTTGGAAAGTAAAGAAGCTTCAGAGATCTGTTCTTTAAGCATTCATTATTTATCATCACGCACTCTTGCCATTGAAGCTCTAACCCCCACATCAACTGGCCTCTTTTCTCACTGAGATGCCTGTGGACTGATGGAGGATGCTTCAGCTTGGTCTACCTGCCTTCTTCTCATGTTACCACTAAAGCTACGTCCGACACACTCACACCCATATCTGTGTTTTGTTCACACTTATGGCTACACAGACAACACAGTAATTGCACCGTTAAATTTGCTGATGCAACGGGAAGCGTTGCTAAAATCATGCTCACTTATTTGCATCGACTTAATTGCAGACATGTTCTGGATGCACTCCAAGTGCATAAATTTGTGCTCGTGCAGAAGCAACCCTGACACAGCGCCCTGTTAGCCATCAGCCATATTTCTCATTTTCCCTTTTTTTTTTTTTTCCTCCATACTTTAGTAGCTCACACACACTTTCTGAGACACATGAGCACCACCACACACAAACCCGCAGACACGCACCATCAGTGGGAGCGACGACCTTGAGACCTGTTGATGTTTGCGACACTCGTGTGGCGAATACATAAGAGGCCATGTGGGACTGCCGGTGAAAAATGGGGCGCTTGACATGCAGTTTGTACAAAATGGCTTGAAAATGTGCAAGAGGGCTGGCGATGCAGGCGAGCGGAGATGCCAGCATGAATATGTATTGTATGCTAATGCCACACGCCATGGCCTTTGATTCAAGCTGTTGATGAAAGCAGAGGACACGTCCCCCCCCGCCCGCCCCCCCCCCCCCCCCCCCCCCCCCCCCCACCCGTCTCCACTCTTGGGAGGAAGTACTATCGACAAACCTATTGTCAGCGCAGCCCCATCCTCTGGCAACAGGGGCGGCCTGGTGACAGGTGGCAGATATCAGTGACAGCAGCCAAGGTGACACTGCTGGATGGTCTCTGCGGGCCCGCAGGCGGCTGGGGCAGCGCCTGTGTCTGCTCGCTTTGCCGCCGCCTTGACCTTTTGTGGTTCGACACTGGTAGGTTGTATTGGAGGGTCCTGAAGTTAATGCCACCCATTAGTGTCATTCAACCCGCTTAAAGCGCTGTAGCGTCTCGCACATGCTCCACCGCCTGATCTATTTAGTTTACACTAATATATTTGTTCTTGAGCACATTTAAAATCTGCTTATTAACATTTTCCACTGTCAATTAACTGAGGCATTCCTTCACTCCACCAGAAGGAACCGAACAGATGAGCATTTAAACATGAAAAATCTTTTTAAAGTTTTAAAGTAACAACAAATATAATGGAAATATCACATCCATCTTCTGTACCTATCAGACTGTGGTCCAGGCCCGCTGCAGTCTATCTCAACCAACACAGAATAAATCCTAGGAGCAGACACAGAAGGCAAGATACTCAACTAAACCTACAGTAAAGGAAGGCAAAGGATAGAAAGAACATGCATACTCAGAATAACATACTTAGCCACTCAGAAACGTCATGGTGGCTAACAGGCTTGCGCTGCACAAATCTTGCTGTCATGTGACAAAATGTGTTCGTCCACATTGAAGGTCGAGTACAAAAGGCCATTTCATGTGCGTTTCATTTGATGAAGAGGTAAGCAGAGTGTCACTGATCATTCTCGTCCACATGGAGCTTATTTAAAGACGACTGGACGGAGCCCGACAGTAAGTGGCACTCATGTGAATCACAGTTCATCTGTATGTATGAGCTGCTGTTAACAGGTCCTGCGATGAAGCGGCTTCAGGAGATCAGTGTGTAAATCTCTGTGCTTCAGCTCCTCTCAGCTCTAATGATAAAGAGGCAGAGGGGCTCTTTGACAACACCTCTCAAATACTCTCTGAACAGCATGCCGAGTGCAGAGCGTAGTCTACGCCTGATAGGAGCAAATGAGGAGAGGCATGCGGGTGTGTGTTTGTGTGCGCTTCCTCTCTGTGTTTGTGCCCGAGTCACATCCGACCGGCATGCACAGCGTGCGTGCGTGTGATTTCCAATGTTCATGTGTGAACAGCCGCTCAACTGCTGTGTGCGAGTGCAATCAGATTTCAATCTCTTCCCTCTGTATGGCTGAGCTGCTGCAGCGGAGGTGCCCCACGGGGAAATGTAATTATACCCTGCTGGCCATAGAGTACGGGCTTCACTGCCCTATCAGTCTCAGGAGAGACAGCGGCTGGAGGCCTCTTCTCACTTGCAATATCAAACAGCAGAGATGTCACTAAAGCCCTGCTATAGCTCACAATTTTGTATTAAATCCCTGCTCCAATCTCCTCCCTAATCAGCTCTTAGATCCCGGGGTTATCTGTGGCCTTTTGCTTCAGTTTTGTTACACTTGTGAATAATTTATGACAGAATTAACTGTGGTTGCTAAGAGCAGTGATTGGGAGATTTTGGAAGACGGCCAAAATGTGATTCCAGTTCAAAGGCATTTTTCCCAGCTTTTTTTTTTTTTTTCTGTCTGATAAGCAAAAAATTGTATCAGCGCAGATATAATTATGGCCATAATTACTTTCATGTGCATTTTCCCCACCTGAGTTCTTCACATATGAATCTGAACGGGGCTGTCGGTTATTGGTCTGTGCACTGGCCTTTCCTCTCATCTTCTCATCTCTGTCTTTTATGGCGGTTTCTCGTCCTGCCTTTGCTGTGACGGAGGTGTTTGAGAGCTGAGATGGTGTCCATTAGTGAGACCAAACATACAGACACACCCCACACTCCTGAATTTAGGCAAACAATCAATGAGAGCACTCAGATAACGGCACACTAAGTGGCCCATCGATGTTACTATTAAATGAAAACAGGATGCTGTGGTGAGAGTACAACACACAAACCTTAAGCCAATTTAAATATGTAATTTTCTATTGTGGAATAAACATATTCAAAGCATCTCCCAAAACTTTCTTTATGTTGGGAGTTTTTTCTTTCTAAATCAAAGAAGAGATTAAAAGGAAAGAGGATAAAAAAAAAGACAAGCTTTGGCAAACTTAAGACGTCAGAACATTTTGTGAGTGTTGGTATTGCCGAGACAATGGGTTTAAATACTAACTGGCAACTTGAAAATTTCACCCTGCAAATATTAGTGTGTCACCCATTTCATCATCTTGTACCGAGTCATGGCAACTTACCGGAGGAGCAGCCGAGCCACGGAACACTTCTGTCTTCTTCATTTCCCTGATTTGCTACACTCCAACTCAACCTTAATCTTCATTTCTGTGCTCGTCGCCCTCTCTCCATCCTGTGTGTTTAGCCTGGTCCCCCCCCCCCCCCCCCCCCCCCCCCCCCACGTGCCTCTCCCTGGGGGTGTAGCATCCATTGTTGGGCCTAATAAGGTTTATGGAATTACAGATCTCTGAAATTGGATTTTCTCACTCCACCAAAGCAGTGGGATTTTGGATTTAAGGCGTGGTGCATAAGGGCACAACTGACCTGTGACTGAACTGTTTGTGACTGCGCCCTCAAGGTGGGCAGATCAAGAGATTGATGTGTCGACAGCTCTTCAGTGAGACAGACAGGCAGACAGATCCCTTGTTTCTGTATGTACCTGGCAATTAAATTGATTCTGACTCAGGCAGCTTTTTGGCTCCTACGTGAGGATTGCTGTTTCTCCCATGTCGACCGTTCTCACTCTTACACTCCTCCTCTGTCTGTCCTCACAACTTTGACTGTGTTTGATCTAATTCTCATCTAATGAATCTTTTGATCCTCCTCGCCTGACACCCAGACATATCCCAGATTTCTACATCCAAAGTAGCTCATTTCATTTTAATCCTCCAAATCTGGCTGCCGGTGAAGCAATTGATTCCCAGTGATGTAGAAAGATTTGCACTGTCTACCCCAGGTTTTTGTTTAAAGAACTGTGGGATTTCTTCACTAACCTTGATGTACACGCATACACGCGCACATCCCACACCTCCTTAAAAGCTACCTCATCAGAAAGTTGTTATTGTTCAGACGCGACTGAGCTTTAACTACAGCTGGAGTGGAGGAGTCGCGGACACGATTGAGAAATGAAGTGAGAAAGAGACAGAGACCAGAGACAGTGGAGTGAGCGCAGCACTTATATGTTGGCAGGAAGGTGGTATTCATTAGGAGCTTTGGCTTAGTGAACTCTTAATTGGGGGAGAGACAGGGCCGGGGATGGGGGGATCAATAGAGTGAGAGTCGGGGTTCCAGCCCACTGAAATCAATCAGCTCTCACCCTCGCTCCTGCCGGGGAGAAAGCAGCCAATCAAAGAAAACACGGCCTCGGGCTGCTGCGCGTTTACCCTCTCGGTCAAACTTCATCAGGATCAGCCTGTACAGACAGCTCATTCCGACTTATCTCTGTCAAAGGAGGATGGAGTCGACCGGCTGCTTTTATTTGTTCACGCTGGCATTTGATCACACTGCTTAGAAATGTCTTCACAGGTTTGGTTTAATACTGGCCAGAACAGGAGATTATTGAAAGGAATATGAAGCGAACTCCTGGCGTATTTTTACACCGCCGCTAAAAATAGTCACTTTCTAATCTTTTCCCTCTTCATCTTGCTCTTTGCCTGGGTAATAGCCATCTTTCTGCCCTGTCACTTTTTGATGTATCATCCTCTTACTCACATCAAGGACAAGGCCAGGTGTCGCATTTTCTCTCCGCTGCCACGCTTGTCACACTGCCTTGTCACCCACCGACTGTTTCAATCCCTGCCTCTCTTCTTCCTCCCCCTCTCTGCTTATTTATATTAAACCTGTCACTCCTTTATTTTAGCGAGAGAAAAAGAAAATAAATCACTTTTGCCATTTGCTGCCTGCTGTGTCTGTTGAATGCTGCAAGTTTATAAAATCCTGTCAGAATAAATGATGTCTCCGCTGTTTTGCGTCGTTGTCACACAACAGAGGTTCATGCTCCTCGTTGTGGCCTCAGACTTGAGTGCATTTGTCACTTATGTGTTAAGCGATCAAGGAATACACGGCGGGGTGCTGAGAACGCCCCGACGCAGGTCTTGTGCATTTTTGTTTTTATTCATCCAGATAGGCAGACAGGAAGGCACAGGTGTCTACACTCGCCTCTCTTTGATGCCCATGAGTGGCTGGCAGAGCCAGCTCGGGCAGAGAGCTGCTGGGGTCAGAGGAGAGCCTCGGCTGTGAGACCACGGTGGGCTTTAAAGGCTCTCTGGGGTATTCTTAGCCACATAACTTGTTCCAAACCAGCGATTGTGTGTCTGCGAGCTTCACCACATTGGTGTATGCAAAACATCTCACCGAAGACTGCATACATGAGCGATTAGGGTCGGGTATTGACAGTGGTGTTGTATTTGGTTTCAGGATCAGAGTGCGTCCATCAACAATGCTGTGTGGCTTGTAATATCACAGGTGATCTCTCACAATTAGCACTGGGAGACATGGAGACGGTGTTTGATTGCTGCTCAATGGAAAGAGCTAAGTGGGGAGAAAAATAAAACCTTTTTCCTGAGCCTCGCCTGCTTTTAAGAGCGAGGTTGTAGCAAGATAAAAAACTGACTTGTTTGCCTGGCTGAATGCGCTCGCAGTGTTACCAACACAAAATGATTATTATCACTATAGCTAAAAATGTCCTAGAGGGTTCAAAGTAATTATGTTAAAAATGAGCCCATTTTTACTCTCTGGCACAGGTCTAATTAGAGCACACCCTGAACCGCTGTGAGCTTCTCCAGGCGTCTCAACATCACTCAAACAAGGATTTTTATCTTGTTTCAACATGGACCGATGTGAGGTGTGTGGGTACCGCCATGTTGTAGTATGGCAGTGGCACTCCAAATACTTTATGACATCCACGAGGGGGAATGGATACCTCACAGGCTTGATTCAAGCGCGGCTGAAAGGAAATGTGCTCATTATTCCTTATTTAAAAAGATTATAAAAGCAAGCTGGGGTGGCAGAGATATGGCTTTGTTGGAGCTTAAGAGATGGAGTTGCATATGTTCCAAGTCTTCATTCGCTCTGGACTTTGTGTTTGCTTGCAGAACTTGGACATCTGAGGCTGATTGTTGAGGGAGAGGAGCTCATCAGATGCAGCTTGTTTAGAGAGGGAGGTAAGCCTGCTTGCCTCTTACTCACTGTTAAACTCAGGCCTCAATTTCGTTGCTATTACTTCTCGAGATTGAAGTTTTTCTATGTTTTTTTTCTTGCCTGTTTTTACTCACAGATGTGGGTCAGCGTACGCAAGGCCGCGTTTTCATGTTTCATCATTGATAAACCAGATCATGTAATCACAGTGCCGAACTGCGCAAGCTTTGCTCCCTCCTGAACAGCCTCATATATATTTATCAGTCTACCTCTGGCTATCACTTCGCCATGTTTTCGCAAAAATAAGTCAAGTTCTGATTATTGTCCCCGTTGCCATGGATTCCACAGATCCCTGAGGAAACAAACAACACAGCATGCTTCTGTTAGTGTCAACACTTTATTTACTGCAGGGGATAAATTCATCACCTCCATCACGCTGTCTCAGTATCAAAATCACTACTTGATATGATTTGCATGGCAGCGATTAGCGCTTTGTTCATCACTAAAGGGAGAATGATTATTGTTGGCCCCGCTGAGCTGGTATTGATGTTCAAAGAGACCTGTGGGTGTGTAGTGGCCACAGCAGATGTCCACTCTGTGGTCATCTGTCCGAATGGCATTCGTGAAGAGAGAGGAAATGAAAGTGAAATGAAAGATGCAGAGACTGGAGGTGAGGTGAGGCTGTGGGAAATATTTAGAAGAATTAATGAGCCGGTCGCAAAGCTCGCGGTTATTAAATCAATAGCTGAAAAAAAAAAAATTACCTTCACACCCCCATGTGGATTCAGCTTTGTGTCTTTACCAAGCACACACCGACAACACTGGCGAGGTTTCACGCTTTGATTGAGGAGTTGGGGGCACCGCAGTGTTACCGCTGTCCTGTTGGCTCTTTACCAGTAACGTGCATGTACCACTGCGGTGATGAGAATCATCTTGTTTGAACAGTTGGAGAGCAGCAGAAGAAGCAGCTCGCTGCACATGTGGGCATATTATGTGCACAGCTGTGCACAGCTGACTCATTACCGCTTGCGAATGCAGCAGTATATGCGACTATAATCAGCCTCCCTTTTGATTAGCAGCTCACCGCAAAAGGCTCCCAACATGGGCGTCATGGTTCAGTGTTTAGTTGGTGAAGAAAATTTGCTATAACTTTGAAACTTTTATTGACACGACACTTGAGAAAGCTGAACTTTGATTTTCCTTCTTGTCTTCTTGACACTCACAAGAGCAGACAGGTGAATGATGTGCCTTTGGTAAGATATTCTGTTTGAGGACTGATCTCCACTTCAAAAAACCCGGTGTGAGGACAACGTTCACCTCTTTCTTTCTTCCTCCTCTCCTCGCTGGCAGAGGGGGCCTTCGGCAGTGTGGGATAAAAACCAAAAGTCTTCAAGAGAAAGTCTTCAAAGGCAACGATCATCCACTGAGTGAAGACCTCGTCAGCTCAGTTTTCTTCTGTTAAACCACCGTCCTTTCATACAGTTCTTGTTGTTTCTGAACAGGCTTTTGTGGTGTTTCTCCCCCATTTCCTTGCAGCGAGTTGCATAAGGTGCTTTTGATATCCTGTGTGTGACAAAGGGATACTTTAACACTTTGGGGGATTATTCTTATGTTACTGGTAATTTTTCTTCAGGCAGGTTGCTCGCATCCTCCCTGGGGTATGTAAAGCACACAGTTGGGCTCTTTGAGCATTTTCCTGACCCTTATTTTCCACATCAGCAAGGCGGAAACTGCCAGCTTGCTTCCATGTTCCATCCTGCGTTCTTCCCACTGATTAAAAGTCAAATATTAAAGTGCTCTGTTGTGAGCTCGGCCTAATTGATTCTTTCCGCCGGGTGCACACAGAATGGGCTGACAGCAGGCGATACCAGGCTTTGTCAACATCGGGCACGCTGCCTGATGCTCAGGACGGCACCCCAATAAAGCCCCCTGTGAGCGTGCCAACCTGCGACACCACACACAGTGAGGCCACTCGGCACTCTGGCCGAGCTTTATAGTAACAACACAGAGGCGGCTCATTCTTTTGCTATGTGTCAGCTCGCATCGGCTCGCTGGGAAGTCGGCGTTCTGTTTGTGAGGAAGTGGCGAGCTGTGTCGAAAGTGTGTGTGTGTTTTTTTGTGTCTGTATGGAAAAAAAAATCCGCTTGTATAGCCACTCATCTAACTTAAGCAATCTGGGGCGACGGTGCTGAAAGGAGCATTCATCTGAGCTCTACAAAAAGCCCTCTTATTCTCTTTCGATCCCCAGCTTTCCTGCCGTTAAGATAATTGCTTTAATAGTTTTTAATCACAGCTGCGACTGCACTAGGAGCTTACCAAACGCACGACGACACCAGGTCTGTCAACACTGGCTGCTCTGTGAGAGATGAGGGACGGCAGGTGGGGTTTCTCGCTGAAGCCTTGTGTCTTTCGCGTATAGTGTTTTACACTCCCTTAACTGCGATTTAAGGGTAATTAATTGAATCACTACAGCAGTAAAACAGCGTCCCTCTCTCCTCCTCTGATGGAGGCAGTTTAGTGTCCCTATTCCTCTTTTGTCTGCTTACCCTTTGAATTTACTGGCCATTTTATGTGCCTCACAAATTCGTTTTTGCCGCTCGTTTATTGTTCAATTCTGTTCGTACTCCACATGTCGGGTGGCGTAACAGAGATCTTGCAGCTATACAATGTTCATTAAATGCAGACATTCACCCCGGGCACTTTTCTCATGAATCTGATTGACCTTTTTGCTCAGTGTGATCCACGGTAAAAGGGTATGGGCGCCTATTAATCGTTTCATGGTTGAAAAGCTGGGTTTGTCTCCTGTCTGGTCAGGTGCTTTATGATCCATCTGAGCTCATGCGGAAGGTGCAATTGGAAGGTTTGAAGGTGTGTGGGTTGGAGGTCAAAAAGCAAGCTGACGGTGCGGTAATTACTCTATTAGTGAGACGTAGCGGCTCTGTGCGCTATGACACAGCGCTAATTACAACACAAGAATGATGAACCTGACCAAAGCCCTGCTAATTCATGTTTAATTGAAGAGAGAATGAGGAATCGGGCGAGCGAAGGGGACGGCAGGTGACCGTTTGCAGCATGTAGAGAGCATGTTGAGGGGGACATAATCAAAATGTGAAGGTTTTTCACCCGTGGAAAATCTAGCAGTCAGTATTTGGATTTTTTTCCTGCACGTTGCGTCTCAGTGTGACCAATCGCCAGCGCAGTCCGCTGAACGGTCTCCTGGCTGCTTCAGTGGTAAAGGCCACTGAAAAGTAATCACAATGTCCTCTCCCTCGGAGCACAGAGAAGGATTTCATTTCTGCCTCCATCCTGTTACGTTCCGGCTGCGGATCCTAGGAAGGGGCGAAGAGACTGTGTGGGGGTCATGATCACACCCACAGGGGGTCCGACAGCTGGCTGCCTTTCTGACAGAAGCCTAATGGAGGGCTAATAGGAGAGAGTCAAGTCCCAGAGACCACTGCTGTGACCTTGACATAAGCCCGTTGAGGGAGGTAAAGAGGAGGAGGGATGGAAAGGTGAAGAGAGACTGACAGGCAGGTAGTTTAAATATTTTTTTCCCCTCTCTTTGCGGTCTTTCCTTCCCTTGATCTTTGCTTACCTTTCTCTCATTAGTGACTCCACAGTAAACATTTTAAAATCCCACCCCGGGCAGCATGAGATTCACAGTTAACTCAGTTTGTACACATGCTGGTGTGTAACAATGAATGCATAAATATTTTTGGGATATTCTCAAGATTTATGTTTCCAATCTTTGTTTTATATTATTGCTATTTTGTTTTCTTTGACACAGAAGAGATGTTCAGGTGTGTTTTCTACAGATGTGCTCAGCTTGGGGGAACAATCATTGAGATTGCAGCAGTTTGATCTTTTTTTACTGCAACAATTGGACTTTTTAAAGAAGCAAAATTTGGGTTCCTATAAAGCTTATAGCTGGTAGTTTGTTTTAATGCTTGATGACTTTGATGACAGATTGAGCCCATTTAGCATTTTATTGTGTTCAGCTGTTGCAGAACAACAGAATCCATCACCGGAGTCACCTGACCTTTTATGGCGCTCTGACAGCATATGTTTGTAGTTAAAGAAAATACTTTTGCTCGGGGAATCACTTAATTACAACTAAATGTAGCTAATAAAGCAACAGGTTTGATTATTACAAAGCAAACAATTGACTCTCACTCTTCTTCTCTATTGGGTAGACATAAAATTAGATATATGGATCCAAAGCACAATGAGTCCGTAATGACTTTACTGCTCTGGATTGTGAAAATTCGCTCAAACAATATGTTTATCATTTGTGTTTAGTTGAAACATATTTAATTGTACCTCCTTTAAATCCTATACACATGTGTATGAAGACCTTTCCTATTAATCTGTCTTAGTCAGAAATCAGAGGGAACTCAGGCCTGCAGGGACAGCCAATAAGCGTTATCCACGGTAAAGAGAGAGCCACTACTGTCTGATCAATCTGAGCTCTCATTAAAAGGCTGCCAAGCCCTTTGCAACCCGATACAATATCAATACTGTAGCACCACAGAGAGACCTCCAGAGCTGTTAGGCAAGCCGCTGGCAGCTTAACTGTCATTACAGGGCGGGCAACATGCCAGAGACCCCCTTCATGGGCCACTTAGGCTCCCCCCATGGTCCCAAACACAGGTCAGGACAGACAGATGGGCTGTCTGGGCAGCTGTCCCAGGGACGAGGCCGAGAGAGATAGATACCGACCTGTAGAGGAGGAGACAACCAGGCCTCTTGCATGTGTGTGTATGCATGTGTGTGTGTGTGGGTTGATATGGGCTGTGTGTTGAGTGTGTGCAGTTACACGAAGCTGCGGTCTGAACCGAGGCTCGTTTGTTTGCCATTTGCATTTTGTGTGCGGGTTGTTCTGTGGATGACTGCGAGGGGAGTCGCTCATGTTTGTGTTTCAACTGAACAAAAAGACTTAAGACTTTGGTTAAGAAGCACACTCGGTGAAGAGTGTTAGAGGTTAGAGACTTTTCAAAAATCTGAGTTTTGGCATAGCCCGCGATTCCTGCTGGGAAAAACCACAAGTACTGAATGGCACTCTGTGGCGATTTCTGAGTTGAGCAAATGGGGGGAAATATAAGTGGCCTTACATGGAAAGACTCCGTAATTCAGATCATTGTGCAAAGGTCTCCCCTCTGCGCTCCGGCCTTAACCCCCTGTGTGGTTTCGATAGGGGAGGGAAAGGTCCGTGTGTGCGTCTCTAAACCCCCAGTAATCCGCTGACAAAAGGCCAGAGAGAAAGGCAGCCAGTGAAGGTGGGGGGCAAGGACAGAGAATGGGAGGAGTGAAGAAGTAAAGAAGCGGTTGTTGCCTCTCCAAGCCCCAAGGGTGTGCTTAACATCAGATAAGATGGTGCTCTGTGCACCCGCGGGCTGCTGGCACCCCAACATCCCCATGCTGTGTAAGGACTCTTTCAGTTGTCAAGAGCCATTGTTTATCAGCAGAGTGCAAGAATCTCCAGTCTACAGAAGTGATTACTTCTGTAGCAGCTCAACTGTAACTTCCAGCCAGTGTATTGATTTATCTGGGCATGTCAGTAATTTATTCAGCAGCAGTTGTTTACTGAAAGTTGAAACCGATATTGTCTGTAATCATCATTAAGTCAGGGCCATTAGGAGCAGTTCCCACTGCAGGTGCTAATTTGATGATGGGAGAGAAATGGCATGTAATTAAAACACAACAGATGACAGCTAAAAACCTATGAGTCCTCTGGAACCAGATCTAATTTTACCAGCACGTGTGCAGCTTACAAACTATAGACACTCACCATTATTATGAGAAATCACTGCAATATCGCTTGCGCCTAAACATCACCATGTGTATCCCCTCACTGAGTTCATTGCGCAGCTCTGAGCAACTTGGATTTTGAGTGATGTCTGATTTGTCAGCGATGCAGCAGTCACACAAAGTCATCCAGGAGTCAGCTGGCTGCTGCGAGGTCTCAGTGAGGTAGTTAGGTTTGTGGAACAATAGGCCCCAGCTGATTTCTCTGTAATCCATTTTGTTGCGACGTGACACACAGTAGGGGGGCTTTGCCTCTGGTCAATAAGTGCCAATACGAAACAGTCATCACTCAGCGGGCTGCCCTGTCCACCAGCTTGCTCACTTGTTTCAGCTGTCAACCCCGGTGTCAAAGGAGCTGGCAATTGTGCCGCTCTTTCGGACGCATCACAAATGGCTTTCCCATACAAACGTGAATAGGACAGGAAAGGCAAGGACACACGCGGACTGCAAAGCAGGCACATTTCCCTCCGACATCTGAATAAACCCATCTGAAGTGAAAACAGCCACATATTTGCAAAACACCATTGACAGTTGCTCATTCACTCAATCCTAAACCCCTGGAGGTGGGGCTGTGGGGGGGTTGAACCCAAGTCAGGGACAATCGGGGCTCTGTTTGTGTTTTCTCTAACACCTCTGTGTTCTCTTCAGGCTCTCATGGAGCGTACCGCAGGGGTGCGGGGAGGGAGGGGTAAATGCCGTGACCCTACCGTGGACCCGGACTGAAGCCCCCTAAAATAAAACCTACAGACCACCACGCTAGTCCCACATGCCACCCGGTTGCCGCTGGAAACAGAACGAGCGCAGAGTGGACGAGTTTGAAAACGTGCGTCGGAGATGATGAAGGCTGATTTCAGTCATCAAAACATCGTCTCTGCTGCAGGTTCTGACATTATCTGTGATGTGACAGCAGTCCAAGCTCATTATAGCGAGTATCTTCACTCAGTCAGTTTGTTACACCTTGAGGAGATAAAAAAAAAAAGGAGGGGGCATCATGCTAATGCTGCCTGGGCCAAACAGTTTGAGAACAATATATGAGGCTGTTCATTTCAGGCACATCCAGAGATAATTAGTCAAACTGTTGTTCTCTCCTTTTATGTCCCTGTGTTGGAAAGAGAAGTTTGAAGTCTAATACGCGGACTGTGGGAGTGTTTGTGAGTCTGTCTGTCGCTCTGCCTACGTGTATGCATGTGTGTATATGTGTGTGTCTACATTTGTTGTCAACAGAGAAGACCCAGGGAGCCTGTCAGAGCTCTTTGTTCTCCAGCAAGAACACATCATGACTGGGCCTTTTGTCTGAAGTGACACCATCATACAGTCTCCTTCTTTCCTACCTCTCTCTCTCTTAGTTTATCCACCAAACTATTCAGGCAGCATCCCATCACTCTCTCCCTTGTGCGTTGAAACTATTTAAAAGATAATGGGCACTGTGTATTATGGAGTTGCAGAGGTGCAGACGATTTCTTTCCCTCCCCCTTTCATCTGGGTGTGGACCAAGTTCTGTGACAAAGTCTACCAGAGAATATCTTGACTGTCACAGGATGACGACTGAGGAGGACAGCTTCTCAGGTTGTGTATTCGCATTCATAATTTACCGCTTTGTTTGTTCATCGCCCGAGTTAATTTAATTTACCTAACATGCAGTGCCGCATACCAAGTCCTCATGAAGGTTCATGTTGAAGTCTGGGCTCTGCAGACCAGTCAGGCCATCTGAAACAAACGAGAAAAGACTGTTCAGTTGAAGACCCGAAATGTCATTTCTGTATTCATTGAATACAGCACAGCACCATTTGATGGGAGGGAAGAATGTATGAACATTTGATGTGTGAATTTGTGCTTACAAGAGCGGGAGAGACAGAGAGAGATCCAACCAGAACACATCGCAGCTTCACTCTTTTCCTCAGAGCAACAGCCTCGCTGCAGGATTAATGAGGTGTTAAGCTCTAAAATTACACACGTTCATATTTCACCGTCTGGCCAACACATTCCACATAGTATTAAAGGTTAAGAAAGAATATTGTGTATAAACAAGTAAAGAATCACGGATTTCAATGCAACCAGTTAAACTGTGAGTGCAGAAAGAAATACTTCACACTTGAGTCCCTCCATCGCGGCAGAAATCTCATTTTCTTATTCTTAAAGTCTAACTACTGCTCTTTTGTGTCTGCGTATTCAAACAGAAAATTGCTGTGCAGGTTCCGACTGTCATCTTCAAATGTCGGCTGAGTGCAGAGCTTATCAGAACCTGAGGGAAATCTAAATTAAATCTTCTCGCTGAATGGGATCAGCCTCCACATTATCTCTTGTCATTCTCAACTATTAAAGTTAGTTATTAGGAAGTAAAGGCACATTTATCAAAAGAATATGCAGACGCAGTTTTAAACCAAAGAGCAGCAGGAGGGTTATTGAATATGATTTCAGGGTTATCTGCGAGACGCACAGTGTTTGGATGTAACATGCTGACCTTATAGAGTCCTTGTTTTCAGGAGTCATCCTGCCAACATTAGTTTAGCAGTCGCTGGTTGAGAAGTCGGTCAGAAACACAGCTGTATCTTAGTTTTCTATCTATGAGGTTTCTACTTACATTTAAAGGTTGAATTTAAAAAAACCCCAAAAAAAACACAGATTGTGTGGATCCATTTCAAGGACTGATGATATTTTCAGGATTAACTATGAAGTGTGACTGTTTTGACGCGTCCAAGGAAGTAAATACACCTGAAATGCTTCCCAGTTTCTCATAATTGAGCATCTCCTTCAGAAATAATATTTCTATGTAAGGCACTCTGTAATATCCTCATTTTATCCCAGTTAAGATAGACATAGTGACTTTACACTGTATGACCACCTCCCCGCTGACATTTGACCCCCAACCACTAACCAGGGTAATGATGTCACTGCAACATGTGGCATACCAGAGGATAGGCAATTGAAAACAGAACATTTTGACGTTGAGTTGACATCAAACTGACCACGTTATGACGAAAATAAGTTTGGGGCATTTTCGTGACCTTGACCTTTGACCTAATCGCTCTTAAAATGTAATGGAACTATCCTCGGATGAAGACAAATCATTCCTAAAAATGTCATGTAATTTGGGTCAACAGAAAGTTGTGAACATACATACATACTGTACATACATACATACATACATACCAATAAATACACGCAGACAAACGGTTGCTCAAATGTACATCAGGATCATGGTCAGGTGGTGTAACTTCTTTTTTCAAATAATATAACAATTTTCATTTAAATAGCACTGATTTAAAAAGGAAGGAAATTGATGTGGATTATATTGCTCTATTGCAGTATTTTAATATATAATATATAATTTGGTTTGCCTAATTAATAAAATGAGAATATTTACAGCATGCCCTGCTTATAATTGCAATACAAAAATATATATAAATCTTTTTATGTAATTTACATAAAATGTAATATATGTACTGTTTCAGAATGAGTTTATGTTTGTTTGTTTTTTTAAGCGCATGCAATTTTCATACATTAAAAAAAAATCTGCACTTGGATTTTTGTTCTGTTGAATTTAATTCTGACGAGATGGAAATCATCTAAATCAAATGCCAGTTGCACGTTTAATTAACTTCTGTATCTACATTTCTGGCTTTCTGCTTCTTAATTTTGAAGAGTATTTCAAAAAAACTCATTACTATTCAGGCCAAACCGTTTTAGCCTGTGAAGCACTAAACAGATGCTTAAAGCATTTTCCATATTATACCTCTATTTTGCCTTTTGCCAAGGTACATGGATGATATCAGGGAACTGGTATTACTGTCCTGTCGCTCAGCTGAAAAGCAACAACCGTGCCGTTGTTAAAGAGCCACGCTATCAGTGTGGCTTGCATTTAAATTTTCTTTATCTTGACTGGAAAACTTAATTATAAAGCAACCAGCAAAACATTCCCTGGATATTGAAGAGTGCGTAATACCTCTGTTTTGTTTTGTGTGAGTTGTGTTGACATTCACAACATCACTATAGCAACCAGCTGCACCACAGTCCGCTCTGGAAGAGAAAACCGGAAAAATTGCACGAGATCAAAAACTGAGATGTAACGATGCAGCACAAACGCAGCACAGGGAGCAGTCAGAGGGGAGCTTCTAGAGAGGTGATCGGTACACAAATCTTTTGACACCAGGAAGCAGCGTCCGTCTCCTCATACAATGTATCATGAGACCCTTGCTCGCGGGCCGCTGTCCCTTTGCCAGGATGTGAGTCATTCCCTGAGCTTAACTAAGTGTCTCTGCTTACTAACAACACGAGAGAGGATTATTTGTCACGACTGAAGTCCTATCTTGGCCTTGTGCAATTTTGGCAGCCTCAACTCGTTTCATAATAACAATGCATCAAAGGACTATGAGAAAACAATGTGACGAGGTGAAAGTGGCTGCTGGTGTTGAATTATTGTGTTGCCACCCCCCCCCCCTGACTCCACAGCTACCTTCAGCTTCATGGATTTTTATTAGAAGTTCCCAGCTGAGCAGAAGCCAAAGAGAGAGAAAAGGGAGACTGGATATTGGACTTCATCAGGTGGTCTGAGCAATAAATCCAAATAAATAATGTTCATCTGTGTAGTTGAAAGATTTCTCGGTGATGTGTTCACCATTGTTTCTGATGCTCACATTGTGTCCAACGGGCTGTTATTGGAGCCGCAATAGTGACAATATTCTTATTATTGTCTATAAATCTGAGGATGTTTTCTGTCATTAATCAGTGGGATCAATGAGCCTGATTGTGAGTAATGATAATACCTCTCATCCTGGCTTCCTTGAATGTGATGGTGAAGCAAAGATTAGAAAAGAAGTGAACCAGAGATAACGAACGGCTACAAACCACAGCTTCTTATTATCATGGAAAGGGCATTCCATACTGTATTGCCAAATGCACACCTCTCATTCCACCGGCACATATACACACACAAGCACACATGAAAACTCACACATACACACACAGACTTCTCTGAGAGAAAGTTGCTCTCACATAGATGCATGCCGTGGCACAATTTGCATCTGAATACCAACTTTTGTTGGTAAATTCAAGGGTCCTTGGAGATTTTGCACATTCTGTTCAGAGCCGGGCCGGCCAGTGGGAACAAAGTCACACATTAGCAAAGCCCTGCCAGCCTCAATTATGACCAAAGGGATTGGCTTGATAGTGTTGCAGCAGGCCACATTCAGCTCTGGATGTGTCTATTTAAGCTCTCCCAGCCACTTCCTTTATGTTGTTCAGCACAAGAAAATACTGGTTGGAAAATTCCTGTGTCAAGAGCAACGCAGAGGAGATACGGAGTTTCGCTGCTGCTGCTGCATTCTGTTTCATTCGCTTCTATTTTATATGGAAGCCTTGGTCTGTGAGTCTAGTTTTTATGTTTTGGAAAAATCCATCTGCAATGGAAGTGCCTGCTCTTTGTTCTCTCCACACTGCATGCCTAGAGGTTTTTTTTTTTGTTTTTCTTCCTTTCTCACACTTGCTCTGCCTTTTTCTCTCAATCTTATTCTGTCTCAGAATATTCGCGATAGAGAATCCAGTATCAGGCTTTAGGCTTGTGGGCTTTTGCCTCCATATTTTATATGCATTACGAGACACAGCTGATTAAATTGCAAGTGTACGCCATGACTCGTCCTCCTTCGATATGTAATAAATGTCTGTGGGTTTTTTTCCCCCCTCAGTTTTCTCATATTCTGTCTGTGTTTTGTGCTTTCTCGTGGGGGCCACAGATTGGAAGAATCAGACTTTATGTCTGTTTCAAAGCCCAAGGTGTTTTATTTATAGGGGGAAAAGTACATTAACGCCTCCGCAAAGTCTTTGGAAGATTTATCAAGTACCCTCTCTTCCCTGCTTCCCCCCCGCAATGTGGTACATAAAGTACAGATGGGTGTTGCTGGGCAGCATAATGTATCTATCTGTCGATATGGTCCGTGTTTTCATCCCTCCGCTCTTGCCACTGTCTTATCATCACGCCCATGCTGTGACATGGCCGGCTATGTTGTCACTCCATTTATAATTCAGCCTTATCAATAAGAGATGGGAAGCATTAAGTTTTTATCTGGTGATGCAGTGCTGCTGTCTCCTAGAGCCTCTTTACAAGCGACTGACTGAAGAGCAAAACTTTTCCCTCTCCATTCTGACTTCCAGGCATCACTTGGCATTAGTATAGCCTCAGATGATCCTTGTTCCGTATACATGCTTTTAGAAGCTTACTCTCTATGATCTCATTCCGCTAGCTTACTCCCACTGCCTTCCTCTCCCAGCCTCCAGCCTTTAATGAGTTTCGCTGAGAGTCATATTTACTCCTGTTGTCTCGTGCTTCTGTCTAAATTGCGAAAAAAAAAAAAAAAATATTCCCCTTTCATTCCGTTGTATCAGGCTGAATCAGCACTGTCTTCTCGTAGTTCACTTAGTGCAAAAAGCTGATGTGGGAAGAGCTCTGTCAGGAAAACCAGCACTAAAATCATCTGCGTTTACAGAAACAACATGGATTTTCCCCGCTTTAAGAACGCACACGCGAACCCTCACACCCATCATGCCTGAGATCAGCCTCGCTCTTTGTCCATCGCTCTTATTTCCAATCGTGTTCAAGGTGGAACGGCTTCTGTCTGTTGAGACATCCGGGTTTCATCTGCTCCTTTCTTCGTGGTTTTATGTAGCATCTGCCACCCAGAGAGAGAAACAATACGTGTAGATAAAAGAGCGAGGGAGAGAGAACAAACCGGAGAGAAAGAACTGTATGTGTCAGTTGGAGCTGATAAAAGCCTGAAAATCCAATTAGTCCTCAGTATCGGGGAAGGAGGAGGCCCCATGGGAGCAATGTCAGGAAATATCCAGCACCATAGCATGACAATAACACAGCATTTACATACTTGCCTATTGATGGATTTGCGTGGTAAATGGATGCGGAGGTTTTCTTGTAAGTCAGGACTATATTTGGTAGTCTTCCCTGATGGATTTTGTCTGCATCAGCTTTTCTGAGCAGAAAAACAACTATCAAAGGCGAGTACCGAACCTTATATGCCACAAATCACTAAAAGAAGAGCCAGTGGCGGAGGATGATCTAAATTTCAGCACAATGAACCTATTCTTTATTTACTGTAGATGTCCTGGATTTCAGTTCTGTGATAAGGTATACACCGCTGAATGCAGACGGAGCTGGTTAAATGGGTGTTCTTTCACTACGGTCCTTTTTTGTTTTTGGGTGGATTTCCTTGTTCCTTGTGCCTTGTTTTTATCCCATGCCAGAAATGAAAGAGGGATGCAAGCCAGTAAAGAACATGAGAAAGAAGCAGGGACCATTTCAAACAGCACAGTGCTTCAGGTCAGAGCTCATACGGTCCTCCAGGGAAGAGCCACATGTCCTGGGAGAAGGAAACCACGGCAAACACAGCTGCCGCCTCACGTTTAATCTGCACATAGTCGCTTGCTCGTGGTGTGTGTGTGTGCAGTCTGTGCAGTCTGTGCAGAGCGAGCCCAAGGAAGTGGGTAGAGGACAAGTGGGTGTCTGTGCGATGGGACGACCTTAATGAGCACAATCTGGACAACAGCACACACCGGAGAGGAGCAGGGGACTTTGTATTAGAGCTCCCGCTTGCTTCGTCTGCTGTGACTCTGCATGAGGGTAAACGTAAACAGGAGTGAAGTTCGTTTGCAGTTTTCATCTCAACTTTAAATGATTAATATATTTGTGATGCATGCATTTAAGAGGCTTTGATGAGCGCCTGAGCCACATGTGCTCACCCAGACTCAATGCATGTGTGCATCTGTTCATTTGTTCCTGCTTATCTCTGTGTCAGCCTGTATTCCAGTCAGGCTGTCGTTAAGGACGACTTGTGGTCCCAGAAGACGGAGCTTGTCGTTGTGCTGTTTGTTGTTGTTATTGTCTTCATCATCAGACAGGATTCGCTCTGGCCACATGCTCCTGGTGGACTCGCAGAGACAGACACACTTTCCCCAAACCCCCACCTTTCCGTGATAGCGGAGCATCTCGGTGCTGCTTGTAAATTGTGTTTATGATTACAGTTGCTGGAGTGTGGAGCTGCTCTGATTATGTGTCATCATAAATTAGCCACAACATTTCAGTGTTTTGGTTTTGCCCGCAAGTATCAATTGAACACTAAATATAGGACACGAACGGCTCATTGAATGGAGGTTATTCATTTATACAAAATATACATTCTCATCTTTGATTCACTTTGATTCAAGATGGGTCCTTGCTTCATCTCACCAGCTTGACTAGTAGGGAACACGAGTGATCTGCAACCTATGTATTTGATTCATAGTGCTGTGTTGAGGGTTTGTTTTCTTTGCAGTTCCAGGACCCATTTGTTCTGTAGTTTCATCCTGATGTCAGTTCATTTTCACAGCAGAAAGTCAGGTAACAACTGCTGTGTGTTTGCAGGCAAGTATATAACCAACAGTTGCCATGGTGAACTCAGAGGGGATGTATTGTTTATGAGGGAGAGTTATTAGATCGCTAATAGGATTGAAGTGTAATTTTAGCAAACTTCTTGTAGAGATTAATTATGAAAAAGCTCAATTTACCTCATGCTTGACTCTAATTGTTGTGTTAAAGTTACGCAAAGGGAGGAGAAGTTCTCATTTTCTGTAGATGTAGCAGCTGTTCGTGTTTATTGACCTTGCTGATGTTGAAACATTTATTTTTCCTGCTTTTTAAATGCAATTACTTTATTTTTTTCTGGTATACATAATGCATTTACTTTACAATAATTTTTCATCAACGTTTTCTTTTGGTGTCTGTCTCCCGCTTCACCGTGTCACCCTGCTCATTGACCCCTATCTTCATTTTCCTTCTCTCATCCCATTTCTCCTTCACCTCTGGCCTACAACCCACCTCCCCACATCCCTCATATCAACACTCACCCTCTCTGGGGGAGGTGAGTCCTGAGCTGGCCCACGGCCCAGGCCCATTAGCCCCAGCTTGGCAGCCATGTGCTCATCACCAGAGATCATTACAACCAGCCAATGACACCACTCTAATGCATCATTAATGATTGATTAACGAGCTGAGCTCAGCCCAAACGGGTGCATTTGTATGGAAGAGCACCCCGTAATGGTTGTTCAAGGCTTGAATCTGCTTTTTTTTTTTTTTATATGTGAGTGTGCGTGCGTGCGTGCGTGCGTGCGTGCGTGCGTGCGTGCGTGCGTGTGTGTGTGTGTATTTTATTTGAATTGGTTGCTCTGTGTGTGTGTTGTTCCCCAGGTTAACTGAGGGG
Source organism: Lipophrys pholis (assembly GCF_963383615.2). NCBI lineage: Eukaryota > Metazoa > Chordata > Actinopteri > Blenniiformes > Blenniidae > Lipophrys > Lipophrys pholis. The sequence continues at coordinate 15,276,791 of NC_137637.1, forward strand.
AGTGCAGATTCCCCTCTGTGTTCAAAGAAGGGCTGAGGAGGTGACTGCAGGGTACCGTGATGGCAGGGCGGGGGCTCGCCGCCCCTCTCCCTCTTCTTATTCTCTCTCTTGTCCTGGTGGGAGTCCTTCCTGAGGCGCAGGGATCTGGCTACCTGTCCGGATATCGTCTGAGGTCGCGCTTGCAGAGGGACCGACACGTCCGCAACATCCGGCCCAACATCATCCTCATTCTCACCGATGACCAGGACATAGAATTGGGTAAGATGGTCCCCCCCACCCTAATAATCCCTTCTTTTCTTTTATCTGTTTGCTGTGTGACTCTGCATCTGCCTCTCTGTTTGCTTTGTCTTCGTGTCCCACGGGTATGCGTATACCGTCCATGTCTATCCAACAGCATCAACAGGGGAAAGTCAACCTAATGCTGCCTCCTGGCACCACAACAACTGGCCCACTCAAAGTCATGTGCTCCCGTTGCCAACTCTTCTGTCGCTGGCATGAAATGAGGGCGGCCCATGGCTTCTATTGTCTGGTTGCCAAACCCTGGCCATCTCCCTACCCGCTTAAGTCCTTCAGCGGCGTATTGGGCTAGAGTGGCTGTATAATGGCCTCTGTGACATCCTTTGTCCTCCTGTGATCGCTAGTGAGAAGACTCCCATTGAAAAGCGGGAATTTATGGTCAAGCATCTGTTTCCCCAAACAATCACCATCAGCCTGAAAAGCTTTTTCTACATAGGAATCCAAATGGGCTACACTTTACCAAAAAGACGTATTCCCTCGTTTAATTTCCAACAGTTCCTTTTTCTCTTAATATTTTGTTAGACTACTCAAGCTCTGTGTTTATATCTTTCACTTGTTACCCTCTGTTACCCTCAATCCCCTACTCGTATTCTTCTCCAACTACTTTATATCCCCCCGGGGGATTTCCATCCCTGGCCTTTGAGTCTCCTCTCACCCTCCTTTTACCCTCACTTGAACTCCCTTCTTTCTCTCCCAGGCTCAATGTTGGCCATGAACAAAACTCGGCAAATCATGGAGAAGGGCGGCACACACTTCTCAAACGCTTTCTCCACCACACCCATGTGCTGCCCGTCTCGCTCCTCCATCCTGACAGGGAAGTACGTGCACAACCATCACACGTACACCAACAACGAGAACTGCTCGTCACCTTCATGGCAGGCCCACCATGAACCGCACACCTTCGCTGTGCACCTCAACAACTCCGGCTACAGAACAGGTGAGCACTGCTCAAGCAGTTTCAAGATGAGAGATTCACAGATACACTGTGAGCGCTTGAATACATTAACGTACTGCTCACCTGTTCGTTCGGCAGCCTTTTTTGGAAAATATCTGAATGAGTACAACGGCTCCTATGTGCCTCCTGGCTGGAAAGAATGGGTTGCTTTGGTGAAGAACTCGCGCTTCTACAACTACACACTCTGCAGAAATGGAGTACGGGAGAAACATAGCAGCGACTACTCAAAGGTATTAATGCACTCTGCTGCCTCCAAGATATATGACGCTCGCCTCTGCAACATATTTTCCTCCATGTTGCAAGTAAAAGTTAAGAAACATATTTTCAGTTTGCTTGGAGAAGTGTGGACATCTGTGCATTTTGAGCGTTTGACATTAAGTTAGCCGCATGCTTTCCCGACACAATATTGAGCACTGACCCTGCACGCCGCTGCTCTTTCACTCCTTGCCTCACTCCTCTGACTGCCTGATAGAAAATCTTTACTTGCTCCACAGGACTACCTGACAGACATCATTACCAATGACAGCGTCAACTACTTCCGTATGTCTAAGAGGATGTACCCTCATCGTCCTGTCATGATGGTCCTGAGCCACGTTGCTCCTCATGGACCAGAGGACTCCGCCCCTCAATATAGCTCTACCTTCCTCAATGCATCACAGCACATGTAAGGAAATCAGTAACCTTGACCCTTCAAAATGCCCTTTCAGAGCTAAAAGTTTCAGGATGTTCTGCAAGAGAACAGGCAAGTCATTTCAAACTGATAAAAATAGATTGCTTTTGCAGATATGTTGTAAACTCAGTTGTGTTCCCAGGGACACAGCTGAGAAGCACAGGGGTACACTTTTACATTTTCACATTCACAGCTATTTGCACAGCTATATGAGTCATCCACACATTCACGCTTCCTTTCATTTGACCCAGAATGACACAAATTCCATAATCTCAGCTCGATCTCATCTTCCTCCTCCTGCAGTATGCTGCTGGCAACTGAGGCCTCTCCTTGCACAGCCAGTGTTTTGCTCCAGTTTATTTGGCTCATGTGTTCACATTAGCGTTATCACCATAATGAGCCCAGCTGATTTGTAGCATTTTGCCAGACATAATCAAGGTGAGACATGAAGGACGGGTATTTAATACACTGGTTATGAATTTATCCCACAATTGTACCACACACACACACACACACACACACACACACACACACACACACACACACACACACACACACACACACACGTGCGCTTGACACTTCAGCCTTTGTCTTATTGACCCTCCCTTCTCCTGGCTGGCTGTCTGTTGCTGCCAGGCTAATAGTAGACCAGCTATTGGCCTCTGGAGATGCATCCGAGGCCAGTAATGAGACTGCAGTTTCTGCCCCCTCCTACTCTCTACTTGCTTCATATAATCCCTCCAGCATCATTAACCTGTGCCACACAGGCTTTATACACAGAATATTCTGAAAATCCAGCCCCAGTGTCTTTGTGCAAACTTTTAATTGCTCTTCCTCCATAAATTTGCTCTCCCTGGGGTGATGTTTCCGAGAGTACCTTCTCTGGCTATTTTTCTCACTCCATCTCCTTCTGTCCTTATCAAGCACCCAGAGAGACCTAAGCAGTAAAAGTCCAGCACTCCTCTGGTGATAAACCTTCTTCTCACCTTGGTACCTCACAGACCTATCTTCACACTACATTAGAGTTGCCATTGCAGTGCAGACTAAGCTGTGAGACATTAGCATTTCTTAAAAGTCAAATCGATCCACTTTAAACGCTAAAGATACTCTCTTCTTGGAACTCATTAGCTATTTAGCAGGTTTTATTCTCAAATAATTAAAGTTCCATATGGCCTGGAGTTAAATATTGATCAAACTGTGCTCACTGTGTGCTGGCCTATTGATTGCAACACTTTGCATTATACATGGTTTATGCAACCTCCAGTTTAGCATTGCATAAACACTTTTTTGGCTACTTTGGAATTAAATGCACTGGGGACATTAACCTGCTCAGGCACCGAACGCTGCTGTGAATGCACAATGTGAATATTCACATGTTTGGCACATCTTCATAATCTAGTTTATAAGTGTGGAATATGGAAACGTTGCAGTAGAAATATATGCTTCTCTGATTTGTACCAAATGTTTCTGTCTCCTTCAAGGCGTCAAAGAAAAATGAGGAAATTACATGTTTATTACATTGATCTGTCGACGATAACTTAGTTATTGCTATCTTTCTACTTTTCCAGAACACCCAGCTACAATTATGCCCCAAACCCAGACAAGCACTGGATCTTACGCTACACTGGACCTATGAAACCTGTTCATATGCAATTCACGAACCTGCTTCAGCGTCGGAGGATGCAAACTCTGCTGTCTGTGGATGACAGTGTGGAGAAGGTAGGCAGACAAGTGGACAGGCAAACATATGCTTAACCAAGGAAACACACATACGCTTTTAAACACAGATATACACACATTTCATCTGACAGCCTCCAGGTCCTGAGAGATCTGTGCTTGTTCTGGCTGGGATTGTGTAATGTATTCACTGACACACTTGGTAAACTGTTCAATCCATTTTTCCTTGAAACTGGCACAAGAGATTTGCGCTACCGAGCATGAAGTATAACTTTTTGCCACTGTGTGGGTGTTTAATGTGGCGTGTCCTGTGTAGGTCTACAACGTGCTGGTGGAGACAGGTGAACTGGACAACACCTACCTCATTTACACTTCAGACCACGGCTACCATATTGGCCAGTTTGGTCTGGTCAAAGGCAAATCAATGCCTTATGAGTTTGATATCCGTGTTCCCTTCTTTGTACGAGGACCAAATGTGGAGCAAGGAGCCATGTGAGTGACTCACACGGATATTTTATCGGTTACATATTCAGTAATCTGTCAATCATCGTGAAAATGGAGGCACTGCAAAGATCCACGTATTTTTCATAAAAGAAGGTGGATTTTTGATATTATATAACAGGGGTTTTTAAAGTGTGGGAGGATGAGCGATTCCCCTCCTCACTGATCTTGAGCCTCATCGCCCCTCTGGCGCCCCCCAGGGGAGGCCAGCCCTGCTCTTTGAAAACCACTGTCATATTCTAAAGGAGTAATGACATGTTGAGAGTCTTCAAAGGTTCACAGAAAACGTGTTTGCTTGTTTCTCTGCAGTAACGCTCACATAGTGCTGAACATTGACTTGGCTCCAACTTTTCTGGACATGGCCGGTGTTGATATTCCTGCTGAAATGGATGGCAAGTCTATCCTCAAGCTCCTAGACACAGACCGGCCCGTCAATAGGTGAACACACTCTGCATTCACTATGCACGATTGACATTTGAAATGCCAACATTAGGCAGCAACGTGTCAATAATATTCTGCCTGAATCCTCTGCTGAAGTTTCCTCTTTGTGCCTTCTTGATATAATGAAATCTTCGGGCCGGATATAAATGTATAGCACCACTTTCGTTGCAGTGGCAAAGAATCACGGCATTTCAAAATGGAAAGCATGTTTGTTCTGTGGAAATATCACAGAGTGCTTTGACAGGACTTTTGATTTCTTTTTGCTCGTTTTCCAGGTTTCAACTGAGCAAAAAGGGTAAAACGTGGAGAGATTCTTTCCTGGTGGAGAGAGGGTATGTTTTATTGACTGACCTTTTGCAGGAGTTGTTCTCACTCCAGTCATTGTCTTCTGGCATCCTCGGACTCCTTGTCTTTTAGCAGCTTGCAGAGGAAAAAATATGTATTTCTCTGTGCTTTCAGGAAGCCTCCACACAAGAGAGCTGATGGGAAGGAAATGGCTCAGGAGGAGAACTTCCTGCCAAAGTACCAAAGGGTGAAGGACTTGTGCCAGAAAGCAGAATATCAGACCTCCTGCCAGCAGCCAGGACAGGTAACTGACCTGCAGGAGCTAAGAAAGAGAGGTTATTAAAATTTCAGGAGGACAAAATAAAGTGGAGCTCATGCATGGTGATAATTTGCAGTGTGGTTTACAACTTACCGAGTGTAATTTGCAGTCATTGTACTCTCAGGGATCCACTTGACATCAGAGTTATTTTTTTATGTCTCTTAAAAAGAAAAGCACTCGATAAAGCGTGTGTGTGAATTAAAAAAAAGAAACCTTTGTGCTCATTAAATAAAGTCAGAAAAGACTCTCACTGGAAGAACTATTACTGTTGATCTGTAATATATCTTGCTTTTTAAGGGCTCTACAGAGCATCATTAGAGATCTGTGTACTGTGATTTTAGCATAACCTCATTAAGTGTGGGTCAGGATTATGCTTTGCTCTCGTACGAATTATTTCCCTGTGGTTTGTTACAGAAGTGGCAGTGTGTGGAGGACCCGACTGGCAAGCTGAGGCTGTATAAGTGCAAGGGCATGGCTAGTCTCTTTGCCCCACGTATGCAGGCTCTGATGGCCAGCAGTGCCTCCCAGCTGGCGCTCACATCCAACTTCGACGGCTGTAACTGCGGGGATGTGGGATTAAAAACATCCCTCCTCAAGAGGAAGAAGCTGCTCTCCAAGAAGAGTAAGTTCCTCTTGTCCCTTACGCGAGCTATTGTTCTGGTGGTTATTAATAGAGTCGATTTCTGCTCAGAAAGACGCTTGTGCTTTACTTCGAAACGTCCTTGTGGTAGCCTACAAAGTCTCGCCAAACAGGGCCATTCATCTCAATCTAAAATAACCAGCCTTTAAAGTATTCATGAGACAAGAGGGATGTGTCAGTGCTGCCATCAAGTGGTGGACTAAAGGAGCCGAGTGGGTCTCGGCTCACAAAGTCACAAACACAAAAGCTGCTGTACATACTTGTGTCAAAATACGAATTTGACCAAACTGCGATTGATTGAGGCACATACTTTTATTTACTTCTACCTCATCATATTTTCTGATCTACAGCTACAAAAGCAAGTCCTTCTTTTTCATCCTGTTCAGATACCTCTGTCTCGTCTCACACAGAGATGAAATCCAGTAAAGCGGTGTCGAGGAAGCGATGGGCACGCTCTGTATCATTCGAGCTGGATGGAGACCTGTATGCTGTAGACCTGGAAGATCGTTACCAGCCACTGGGATACAGAAACAGCAGCTGGAGCCATGGCCAGAAGAGAGGAAGAGGGGCTGAGGAAGACTCTGAGGAGTTCAGTGGCATGGGTGTCACAGTCAAACCCACCATCAGCAACAACTTAACGCCATCCGCTGCTCTGAAAGTCACTTACAGGTGTGTGTGTGTGTGTGTGTGTGTGTGCGTGTGTGTGGGTACAATTATCTGCTTGGGCGTAAATGGTTTGTATTCCTGCCTCATCGTTTCCTGCCTCCTTCAGGTGTTCCATTCTTATGAATGACACAGTTAAATGTGACGGAGGCCTCTACAAGTCCCTCCAGGCATGGAAGGACCACAAGCTGCACATTGAACACGAGGTACAGCTTTAATCTTTCCCTTCGAGATTTGATTTTCCAACTACTTGGCATCTCATGGGGTTTGAGTATTGACTGTGTGATTTTGTGTTCAGATTGAAACCTTGCAGACCAAAATCAAGAACCTACGAGAGGTTAAGGGTCATCTAAAAAAAGTGCGACCAGAGGAATGTCAGTGTAACACTCCCAGGTAAGAATTCATTAAATTCCACATTGTTGCCACCTCAAAATTGTTCATCAAATATAATACATTTGTCTTTGTTTTCAGTTATCTTCTCAAGAATAAAGACACCTTCCAGCTCGGTGTCGAACGAATGCCCTCAATCAAGTGAGACGTCTCATTTATTTCCGCTGAATTCATGATTGTCATTATCTCAGAGGGTCTCACTCTGTCTGTGATACGTTTTTTTTTTGTTTGTTTTTTGCCAGAATGCCATCCAAGCAGAAGGCTCAGTGGCTGCAGAAGGAGCAGAAACGCAGAAAGAAACTTCGGAAATTTCTCAAGAGGCTCCAGAACAACGACACTTGCAGCATGCCTGGCCTCACCTGCTTCACCCATGACAACCATCACTGGCAGACTGCCCCCTTCTGGACAAGTGAGGAATTCTATTTGGCTGTAGAACAATTAAAAACCTAGTGGGACCTACTTTAATAATGATCTAAAGTGTCCAGTCTGGAGCTCAAACAACAGTCAGAGTGCAATCCCAGAGAAAGGTACAAACACACTTTGGCACAGGTTTAACAAAAGAGGAGTTTTCGAGCAGCAGAATCGTTTTTCCTTGTTCTCTGGAGTAGTCTCTGGACAAATGGCAGCGACTGTGTAACTAATAAACTTGCAGTGCGACCACATCTGAACAATCTATGCTCCAGCCAGTGCTAATAAATAAGTAAATTCTTGATTTACTGCTGAAATGTGTGTAAATGTGCACTGCCCTACTTTGAAGCAGCATATAGAGGTCCTGCCACAGAGATTTAATGCGCCACTATTCCAGCAAACTGCTGCTCGCAGTAAATAGTAACACATTCGGTATTGAAAAAAGCTGGACCGCAGGATGGGAAAGTGACAACAGTGTCTGTTTGAAACGAGCAATGACAAAGCACTTTGTGTCACTGTCAATATAAAAACATCCCATAGAGTGATATTTTAAAAATTTGAGACACTCAACTGCACCTAACCTGCTTTTCCCGGTACAATTTAATGGCAATATCATTTGTAAGGTATTGCACGTCCCCTAATAACTGTAATGTTGGCATATCTTGCAATCTCGGTGTGCAATTAAAAAGAATAAAATGCTGCATAATTGACAAAAAAAACCTTTGTTGGTCAGTTGCACATGGCTACAGAATTGTCGCTGAATACAAGCATTGTATAAATAACTGAATCTGAAACTGGCAGAGACACCCCCTGCTGTGTGCTGCGCCGTATTTGTGACGGGAGTAAGATATCGCTTTGGAACATTTCTTTTTATGTCCAGCTCTATTTTCCAGACTTGATATGGTGAAAACAATATTTTGAAACTGTCTCATTAAAATCACTTGTTTTCCACACTCACCCCTCCCTTCCTCACCCACTCCCCCTTTCCATCCTCTGCCTCAGTGGGGCCATTCTGCGCGTGCACCAGTGCCAACAACAACACATACTGGTGCCTCCGAACCATCAATGACACACACAACTTCCTGTTCTGTGAATTTGCAACCGGCTTCCTGGAGTATTTTGACATCAACACTGACCCGTACCAGGTACTGCGTTTGTAGGGTTAGGGCTGAATATTGCACAAACATTAACTATCGAATGATCCCACAACACGATTCGTGGTTCATTCCTGAGCTCTGGGGGGGGTCGTTTTCCAGATATTTTCCAAGGTTTACAAAGCCCTCGCTGACATGTTGCCCTCATTGTTCCTACAGCTGATAAATGCTGTCAGCACTCTTGACCGCAACGCTCTGAACTCGTTGCATCAACAGCTCATGGATTTAAGAGGCTGCAAGGGACACAAGCAGTGCAACCCAGAGAAGGGTGAGTAGAAAGTCTCTGAGGCAAACATGATTGATTACAGTGTCCACACTCATTTCTAACTGAGATTAATGTTACCTCCACTTCCTTTCAGGAGGCAAAGAGCGAAACTACTTCAGTGAATACAGGTATTTCTTCCTCTTACCAGCTCTCAGCTGATTACTTTTACAAACACTGCAGATGGAATTGTAGTTACATGAGGAGCTCGGGGAGGTTTCTGCCTCCCTGGTGAGTCCTTGGTTATGTTTCTGCTCATTGTGAGGCATCTGGGGAGTTGAGGAAATAAAGTACAGTAATGCTGTTCTGAAATTGAACCCTTTGAAAGCCGTCACGGTTCCTTAGTGTTGTGACCAAAGCCTTTTTAGCATGCAGGAGCCAAAGCCAAAGACGGGCTAAACTGCAAGCCTGCTTTTCAGCTTCTGCTGTTCCCTTTTGTAATGAAGCCTAATTGCTTGTCTCTGCTGTGTGCGTGTGCGTGTGTGTGTGTGTGTGTGTGTGTGTGTGTTTGTGTGTGTGTGTGTGTGTGTGTGTGTGTGTGTGCGTGCGTGCGCACATGCACGTGCGTGCACCTTGTGTGTGTGTGTGTGTGTGTGTTCTGTGTGTGTATATACATGTTCGTTTGTCTTCATGCACGTGCATTTGCCCTGCACGTGTTTACGTGCTGTGCATGCTTCAGGCCAGTTCATCGTCGAAAGAGGCCAAAAGTGAAGAAGCCCTCCTCCAAATCGCTGTGAGTTTATCATAACCCATCTGCTCCTATGTACTCAGCCAAGCTCTTCTCCTGTCTCCAACCACATCCTTTTTTTTCTTTTTTTTTCTTTGAGCTCGGTCAGATGACCCAGGAGCATGCTCTCCTATTTACTTTAGTTCAGTGCTCTACTTACAGTTACTCCCACTTACCTGCATTGCAAAGCAGCCATGTTCTCTCTCATTCATCCTCTCAAGTCAAATTCAGTGAAGCAATGCAGATGTGATGTCCCATTATGTTGTGGTCTCAGTCCTGTTTTTTTGTCATTTCTTACTTTCCCTTGTTGCTAGGAGCAGGCCACAACTGGAGCCACGGTTGCCAGTAAATGCCTCATGTGTCACACTTAATTGACGTTATCTTTTTCTCTCCCTGCAGAGGGCAGATTTGGGAAGGGTGGGTAGGTTAACCACCTTGATTCCACAACCGACCACTTCAGCCTCCTCCAGCAAAGGAAGAGAGGGAAATGCTGGCAAACCCAAGGACCTTGACCATGCTTCGATGGACTGCAATCTGAGATACAACCTTTCTCTCATCTGGGTTTTATTTTTGAGAGAGGTGCTCCTCTTAACACTCACCCAAGTGAATGAGATACTGAATCTGGGAGGAAGCTTAAAGACGCTGCAATTATCTGCTTCGGAAAACATTTCATTTCTTTACACATCTTCTGTCACCCACAGCTGTCAGGATTGGCCCCATCGGCGGGATGCCGGTGGGGTTGTTTTGTTGTGCACAAGCCTTTCAGTGTAGCAGCAGCGCTTGTAGATAATATACAGTATATCAGCTTTAATCAGCTTCTCTTTCATGTCCTGTGGAACTGAGTGGAAACGTGACGGCTTACATGCCAACTCTGGTGCTACACCGTGATGTCATGGCCTCATGATGTCTCTGTGGCACATGCTGATTAACATAATAATTAGCACAGGGAGAAGCAACAAGACGTTCTGTGTCCGCACATGTAAGTAATATGGACTATATAACGACCAACCGTATGAGACTTTTCGCCATAATCTTTTGTATTATAGTTGATCTTAACACTGATGAATGTCCTTCATGAAGCGTCGTCTTCCTCACGGCCGTGGCACGGGAGGTGACCAGAGTTTGCCTGCAACCATCTGAAACCAAACACAGACCTTCGTGTGTTTATGACCTCGAGCAGCCCTGCACCGACCACTGTCTCACAACGAAACAATCCTCCCCGATTTCTCATCTGGGAGAAGTTTGTCTTCTTTGAATGCCCTTTTACTCCTTTGTATTGTCAGTACCACGCTGTAGAGGTATCCCAGTCGTTCGTTCAGCTTGCTATACATGGTGCTACAGGATAACAATACAGAAGTAAAATCTTGCTGTACAGTACAGTATGTATTTGAATGTATGTTGTGCAATTAATATAAATGTTTACAATATTTTTTATAATACTGAAGAGGCAGACCTCATTGTATGATATGAGTTGACATAAATGAACTTATAGGAAGAGAATTAGACGTTTCATTGCTCGCTATTTGTATTGTTCGTCCTTTCCTTATTTACATGGGAAAAGCACTTATGAAGGGTTCACTGTGAAGAGATGCGCCATGTACATTAATGAATTTAGCTTACTCTGTGCCCGAGGAAAAACACAACAGTGTAATACTTATCGGTGTGAAGTTTAGCTATCTGACTTTGTTAGCTTTTTTTTAGCCAATGTTTCCATAGACCTGAGTGCTCATAGTAACTGTGAATAAAGTGTTGTTTGACCATAAATGTGCCCCGACTCCTGCACTGACCTCACGTCATGGTGTTGGTTTCTTGTCCAGCAGGTGTCTCTGTCTCCCAATGTGACCCTGCAGACGTATGCTTCCACGTTTAATACCACTTTATCCAGCTCAGCCTGAAATATTTAAGACGTTAAAACTTGTTAAATAGTCTCAGTTTAATTGTAGAGGTCCTAAACACTCTAGATGATTCAGCCATTTATAGCCATCTCACCTTGTATTATTCCAGAAGTCTGCAGATAAATACTGTGTCTACTGCTCTGTCATACATATTTACATTTAATTTAAAATACACATTTATCACATTTTGAATAACTGAAAACGCCTTTGATGCTGCATAAAATGTGAAAATATAGACAACTATAAAGAATATCACACTGCAGCTTTTTTGTTGCTGATAAATCAATAACATTGGAGGTATTAAGTGCTATGATAATAGAAATTCTGTAAATGCCCAACAAATGTACAGTAAATTGAGGTATAAATAGCTGTCAGTCACTGGAAATCTGGAAAGTAAATGAATAGATCAATTGAAAACTCACAGAACATCAACAAGTTGAAATGTCCCTCTCATACATGTAGAGACATGTCAGAACAGCATCTCTCCACTATTAAAGCCAGTTTAGCCAAAACAATTACAACGCTTATAAACTAGTCGTTGAGGTACTCAGCTTTCTGGAACCAAACTAACACAATACAACATTCTCAAATAATGAAATTACACCTTAATTGCTGAAAAACGGCATTTTTAGAATATTGACAACACCATAAAATTATAATTTTCAAAAGTATTTTAGGCTGCTGAATAATTAAGGGTTTTCCTTTTACATTTCATTCACCATCAGTTCTATGATAATGTAAATTTAGCCAAACGGCCTGAGAAGTTCATTTCCATTACAAATAGCTGTTTGTAACTGCTGTGGAAAATAAAGTACTGACAATGAATAAGGCAAAGGAGAGTTTGATGAAATAGTACCATTCAGACACCGGGAAATTTTTTATAATGTAGTGATTCAAAAAAACACAAATACATTAAAATAAAGCAAATAGGATAGCTAAGAAGAAATGTATGAAATGTAGACTAGATAAGGTAAATGCTTTAATATAATACATGAAATTCAATAAAAAAAATCTATAATATATTGGAAAGCCTGAGCAAATAAGATTTTAAGAACTGATTTAAAAGAAGTGAGTGTGTCAGCAGCCCTCAGACGTTTCACCTTGTTTGATTCTGACTCTGTGAACACTGAGTAAACCTCTTCCTATTGACCTGAAGGGTCTGCATGTTCTATATTGGACAGATAAATTTCACAAAGATTTAGGCGCTGGGCCGGTCAGTGCTTTATAGATAGGTAATATTTCAAAGTAAATCCTTGACACACAGGCAGCCAGTGTGATGAAGAATAAATAGACATATGGAATTAAGAATGTAGACACTATGTTAACAATGTCAAGACATGACAGGACATATCATCCATCCATCTTCCATACCACTTTATCCAACTTAAGGTCACAGCTTACAAGGTGAAGGCAGCATAATCAAGGACAGGGCAAACACTGGGGGATAGACCATCCCATACATTAACATTCGCCAAATTCAAATGCATGTTTTTGGACTGTTGGAGGAAACTGAAAAACATGCATCCAGTGGAAGGACAGATTGGAGCCTTTTGTTGGCTGGTTTTCACCCACAGGCCTTATGTTTGACACCCCTGAAAAAGTACAAAAATATCAGACTACGTACATTTTGTAAAGAGGCAGTAGATAAAAATCCTCCAATAAGTGAATTGAAACAGTAAATACTTAACTTTTAATCAAAATGATGCAACATACATGCTCGTTATTGTTATAATGTGTGTGTGTGTGTGTGTGTGTGTGTGTGTGTGTGTGTGTGTGTGTGTGTGTGTGTGTGTGTGTGTGTGTGTGTGTGTGTGTGTGTGTGTTTTGACCCCCCACCCCGACCTATGACTCACGTGCGGGGGCGGAGCCTCCGTATCGGATTCACCCCTGGAGGACCGTCCCGTCCTCACACTCACTACTCGGACGGCTCTGTGGAACTCAAACCTTCAGTCAAAACAAACTTGAGATACTTTCCTCGCGTGTTTACGCCTCGATTAAAATGTGAAGAAGAATGTCCGGGACAAGGTGAGTTACCTCCGCCTCTCGTGACTAAGTTTAAAGCGGGTAAAGTTGAAGCGACGCTCGAGCTCATCCCGCCTGCTTTGTATGGAGGCAGCACGCTGCTCGCGCACCGCTCCTGCTCTCCTCAGGAGTCGCTTTAAAATAGGGAAAGTGTGTAAAACAAGTGTGTGACTGCAGAGGAGATTTTGATATATATATATATATATATATATATATATATATATATATGTGTGTGTGTGTGTGTATATGTGTATCAAATAATATATGTACGTAATGTTTTATAAACTTAAATTAAAGTTTTAACGAATATTTTGCTTGTTTTGATAAAAGTTTGGCTGTTTACGTTGTGCGGTGTCCTGATGTGGCTACAATGTGGCTGGAAATGAAAGTATTTTCTTTTTTTAAATCTCTCACCGGCAGCCCTTTTCCTCCTTGTTTTCTTTTAAGCCGTCCACAAATTGTGTGAACTAAGTGAACCTTTTGCTGTGGTTTGGAGACCACTAACTTCAACTGAAGGCAAATGTTCCACAGTCCATTTGTTGATCCCACTTTTTTACGAGTGACTCTTTTTGCTTTTAGATCTCCACATGCTGGATTTCTCTACCATCTGCTGTGATGTGGAGGGGGAAACTTCATGCAGTTTGCTTTGCTTTGGTCCCCATTTGTCTATTTAAAGCTACTGAGATGCAAAGAGTGAGCTATGTTACAAGTCTGAATTTGGAGTACGTGTTTCAAACTCGATGGTTTGATGAGATAAGAAAATCCAACGACCGGTTGAGCTGGCATTGTCTCCTCTGGCAGATGTCTTTTATATAGCCTGGAGCTGTTAGTTTGCCATGGCATGCTCACCCGTGTTTTTTGGGCGCAGGAGACACTCATCTGCTGACGGGTGGCTGTGTTTTCCACTGTCTGTCTGCCCCACACTGTAAATCCACCAGTTTATCACAGCACCATTATCTGACCGGACAAAAGGGTCCGGGACGGTAGAGGACAATGATCCACTGGGAGAGACTTCCGTTTGTGCGCTTGTCAGTTTGAGGAGCGGCGATTACAATAGGATGTTGTCTTCCTGTTTACACTTTGAGCTGACAACTACTGACAAAAGGGTACAAGCTAAACCATGCATACCTCCTTCTGAACAGATGAATCGAAATGGGGTCTTTTGACAAAGACAGGCCAGGATGTCCGTCCTACAGGATATAACAATGGACAAGTTTGTTTGTGTGTAGAGAGGAAGTGATTTTGAGCCTTGCTACAAGTTGTGACATGTTATTAATATGTTTTTTTTAGGTGGTTTCAAACTACTTCTTGCCTCTACTGTAATCCTGGTCACGCCCCTGGAGATCAACGCTTTTCTCTTTCACTTTTTTTTTCTTCCACGGTGACTCAGCGATAAGGCTAAGATGATTTGCACAAATGTATTTATCTGTGCCGGTACACCTGCTGACATTGTGAACCTGCTCACTGTGCGGATTAAGCAATGCTTTAACTTCGCTGCCCACAATATGCCGAACCTTTATCCCGAGAGTGCTGATCATCACTCGGTAGCATTACAGGGGATAATAGGTCTTATCTGTCAGATAGATTGTTATGATGAATGAAACTTCTGCCTTTATATGTTTGGGGGGGACTGAGATGCACAAAATGAAGCCGTCAAAGAGAAATGTAACATTAAATCATGCACACATAAAACATGACAATGTTGTGTCATGAAATATCTGTGAAGAGCAGCCTCATGCCACCTCAAACTAGGTGTCATGGTATTAGGAAAGTAGTAATCCGTTCCTACACGTTGGTCCCCGGCGACGGCCTCCTAAATGATAATCCACTCCTCCCTCCAGGCCCACGCAGGCCCAGCGTTAACATCTTCACCAGGCCACTCTGCAAATCTAATCCTGGAGAGCCTGCGCCTTCACTTCCTCCTCAGGACAATCCGGACGTTGCTTTCCTGTGCGGCTCCTCGGCCGGCTGCTGAACCCCCTCTCTCACTCAAACTGTAACTCTGCTCCCGGATTAGATTCTGGCCTCGTTTGTCATGTCAGCAGGGGACGATTCGGGGGAGGGGCTCGTGTTTAAAATGAAGTCGCAAACTGTTACTGGTGTTCGTGCCAGCAGGTCAGATCCTAATGGAAAGTGTTGTTTTGATGGGAGTTGAGAGCCTTTGGGCATGTTCAGAAGTCACTCTTTCTGAGCGTACAAAAATGCCCTTGTATATAAATATGTTTTCTTGATACAGTTTTAATATTTTAGACTATTAAATGCAATCACGTCTTAATAGGCTCATACATTTTTTCTTGTTTTGACAAGTGATCCATTGTTCCTGATCTGACAGCTGGTGTCCTGCACAGACAGGCCAGCCTGTGTGTGGTAAACACCCCATCCCATCCTCGGCCTCTGCTGCACATGTTCACCCACGTCTAGAGTCCTCCTTGACCTGAAAACTCCCCCATGTGCTCTTAAGTTCAGTAAAGGGTGGATTATTTTTTTTTTATGAAGGATGGAGGCTCCTGCAGTAGGATCCTTTATGACAGTGTAGCTGAGAGGACTCAAAGACGGACACTAACTATTCAGTGGAGCACTGAGGAGGCCGGAAGTTCCCAGAGTTTCTACTGAAAGCTGCAGCATTCATTGGAAAAGGCAGCAAGATGGTAGAACAAGACAATACTCTCCATAGAGAAATTACGGAGCATGACTTCTTTGCATTTAGTGTGTAGGGGGATTGCAGAGAGGGTATCTGAAGTAACGCTCAGCCGCCAACACAAAAATGTTTTCCTGGAAGTGGCGCTGAGGTAGGCACTTTTATCTTGCATCTCGTGAAAAATCGGTTTGTTGCAGTGGGGGTGAAAAGTTTGGCCGCCACGAGGAGCGAATTCACCCGTGCCGTGTGAAATTGCTGTTTGGATGGTGGTATGGGAAAGACTGGCCTTGTTGAAGGTGGCTGGGCGACCTCGTGAGATCCAGTCTAATCCAGAGCCAAAGGAAAGGGGAAACTGTGTCTAGTTCTGGATTAGGGCAGCTGTTGAAGGAGGTCACCCCTAGACCTCCTCTGCATGTCCCAAGCTCCTCCCCAATATGGCTCCAATTGGCTGCCCCCCACCTACCCCCTGTGTGGAGGCAACACAGAGAGTTCTCGTTGAATGAAGTTTGCCTGTTGATCAGACAATAGTCCACATTGTTCTTCACTATCACAGGCTGCTTCAGAATGGAGTGTTTCACAAGCTTTGTAATGCATATGACCGTGAGCCATCACAGGCCATTCTTGTCAACTAGGTACCCCTTAATTCTTTGTATACAGAATGCAAAAGTTATAGATAAGAAGACAATGGCAACTTGCAGAAATAGAAATAAATAACTTGCATGCTCTGTGTATTTCACCACCAATCAGTTTTGTTTCTATTAGTGCTAAATGAAAAGCTTAAAGAGATGCTGTTGTCACTACAAACGTTTAAAAGAGAACCCCTGTTCATTGTATTTTGTATAGACTGGGTATATACAACACAGGCCAAACCGGACCATCTGGTTTCTGAGGTTTTCGGTGCGTGATTGCAGTGAGTCAGAATTGTCAATCATGCTTTTGTCAGAGGTTGCAAGACAAAATGAATGAGTCCACATATTAACTCACCGACACTGAGTGATGAAGATATCATCTTGTCTGAAAGCTCTGTGGATTTTATGCTTTGAACATATTTACTTTTTATTCCCGTATCAGGGAGCAGGTTTCATTACTTCAGCGTTGCAGCAATCTCTTTTTCCATATGTGCACATCGGGGCACTGCACACTGTAATCACAGTTGCATCTATCCCGCTCTGAACCATCAGCTTGCCAGTGTTTTATCTGCCTCTTGGAAGTGAAGCAGGTAACAGGTTGTTTGCCCCCCCCACCCCCACCCCCACCACCTTCATCCTCCCATACTAGGTCTGCTGTCTCTGTTTGGTCTTAGCATGCTTTACCTCTCTTCCCCTTGCATGGCAAGCTGCCACCTCAGCTACCCGGACGCGCTGGCTCAAGTGCCACGGCTCTGCTATGCCTCACGTGTCCCTGCCGTGAAAGACGACCCCTCCACACACCCCTCTGCACCCCCCTGTACTGGTCTGCCAGCGTCAGCACACGAAGAGTGGGGACTGACACTGACAACTGCAGCTGAAGTTTAGGAAAGGAGGGAAGGAGGTTCGAAGTAGGCTGAAGAGGAGTAGACCCCCAGGAGGCCCTTTCACCATTAATGTGGTTCATTTTTGAGAATGCTGATGGAGGATTTCTTTGGTGTATGTAAACTATTTGCTGCCATATGTGAGGGTTTCTAAGAGAGTCTGTGTTACCTGCCCATGCAACAGGCGTCTGCTTTGTTTAAAGAAAGTTTGCTTTGGGGATTGATAAGCACCAGCTGTCTGAAAGCTGTTTCTTCAAGTTGAGGAAACAGCTCAGTGTTGTTAAAAGGCCAAAAGTGACAGAAAATGAAATGTATTTTCTTATTTATCTTGTATTTTTGTCAACACATTCTGACAAATAAACAGGCTTTTGAAAGTCTTTTTATTGGCATTCATTCAGTGTTTCATCAGTCAGCCAAAGTTGGTGCCTGTTGGTTTTTCTGCACCTTTTTGATCATTTCAGTAGTGTAACCTACAGAGAAAGTATGCAAATAAATCGGTAGAAGTTCAAATGAGACAGTCGGTATGCATCCCTGTGGGCCCTGCTTTGCAAAACACATCACTATGAAAGTCAGAACAAGATAAGTAAACAGCATCCTAACCCCCGAGCATTAACTTTTATGAGGGCTGCTGAAGGGATGAATGCCTCTCCCAAGTCCATTACTCTGCAATAGAGTCAGTGGGCCTCTGCCAGCTTGTTTGTTGTTGAATTATATGCTGCACTGACACACACACACAATTGTGGCGTGAGTTTC
The DNA here is from genome assembly GCF_963383615.2 of Lipophrys pholis. Lineage (NCBI taxonomy): Eukaryota > Metazoa > Chordata > Actinopteri > Blenniiformes > Blenniidae > Lipophrys > Lipophrys pholis. Next base: position 15,294,998 of record NC_137637.1, read on the forward strand.
ACTGACCCCCAACTCTGGTGACACGGCAGGAACGAGAGGTGTTAAATACAAAGGCCAAAGAATGTGAGAACGACAGGTGCAGGGCTGCGTTCTTTTTTTTTTCTTTTTTTTTTGCTGTCATCTGAAACATGTGCACCCTTCCCCTCTCCCAGTGATTGTTCTAGATGCCTGGGCGAGAGAGTAGGAGCCTGCTCTGTCAACCACACAGTAAAAGCCCAAAAGCACCTCCCCTCCGCTCACTTTTTAATAAAAGCCTTTAGAACATGGCAGGAACAAAAACATACCACTCAACTAAGCTGTGTTTAGCCTGTGATATGGACCGGATTGCATTTTATTTGCATTAATAAGCAATAAGCAAAAAAGCGTTGTATGTAGGGAGAAAGTTACACGGATGCTGCCACTATTAGTGTGATGTTTTGAAGCAGGAGGGTTTCTTTGATGGGGTTTTGTGCAGTAAGAGCCCCTGCTCTCCTCACACCACTGAACAGGATTGTGGCCGCAGCACTCGGCGTGCCAGGTTTACAGTTACTCTATTCGTTAGTTGCTGCTACTGGAACGGCTGCCAAGCACTCTGTAGTCGGTCCATGTCCGTGCTCTTGTTTTACAATATTTAGATAAGCGGGTTGCCTAGCAGCGGTGCTGAATAGACTTTGTACATGGTTTATGCATAACCAAACAGTAGTCTGCTTTGCGAGGATCACTCCTTGTATTGTACTCAGGTACATGTCTCTGCATGTCTTCACAAATCAAATTACTGGTTGTTTCCCACTTGTTGCTTAATATTTAATGGTTTGAATCTGTGCCGCGTGCAGGTAATTTTCTGGAATCCCTCCTTTCCTTGGGGTGATGACTTATTTTTATGCCAGTCTCTGAGGAGAAGGGATGTTTTATGTCTGTAAATAGGAAGTAGGAGCTCTGTAAATATACCAGCAATGTTGAACCTTGGCACTTGTTGCTGTGCCTGGTGATCGGAGCGCTAAGGTTTCTGAACTGAATGGCAAGCCCTGTGTGAGAACTCCGCCTGCCTTCGTCCCCAAGGGACAGTCACAGGCAACAGCTCAGAATAGTCTGTTGTTGAAGTTTGTAGGTTACCTTACAAGAGGAGAAAATGTCAATATGGAGCTTAACGAGGTTGCTGGTTTTGTATTTGATCTCACCTTCATGAATGAAAGAATTCAGTAATACTCGCATTTGGTTCAATTTCCGAAGGTGTCCTATCTGTCCATCAGCAATGCCACAATGGCGGTGAAGCTTGAAGCTGCGTTTCAGCAGCTACAATGTTATCTGATGAAATGCTGCTAGAGTTTAGCCAAAACTACTTTGACATAGAGACAACAGTCATTTTTCCTTCTGAGTGTGGTTTTATCTTATGGATGAAATCAAACAACCACAGTGGCATTTCAGTTTTTGTTTGAAATCCAAAGCTGGACAATGACACAAGGCTGCCCTATTTCTAGTGATTGCATTGTCCAGTTCTCTTGTAAACTTACTGCTGCTGGGAAAAGTGCCATTTACACTTTGCCGTTAGCTCTGAACAATGGGGCAGATTCCATGAGCTGTATTTTGTTGTTTCCCTCACTCCGGGAAACCACTCTGAGTTGAAGATATTTTTGGACCCGTCTGTAAATTGTGGATGATCGATGCAGCGTTTCTCCTTAAGAAAGCCTTTGACACATTGTGACTTGTGGGGGTTGGATTGATGGTCGAGAAAGAAGGTGTGTTTATCCGCCAGCTTTTGTTTGCGTCCACGTTGGCCTCCTGGCCTTGGCGGTGGGATCTGTTTGCACTCTTTTTTTTTTTTCTTCTTCCAGAATTTGACAAGCTTTATATTTAGTTGCTGTGGAGCAACCATAGGCTGGAGTAGTGTCTCCTTGACCCAAATGGGTGAAAGAGACCCTGTGTGCTGTGGGAGAACAGGGAGGCTGTTATTACACACAAGAGTGAAAAGGACACGGGATTTCTGACTTGAGTTTCCATGTCTGTCAAACCTGTGGGCACTTTTCTGACAAAGAACTGTCTCTCAGCATGCGGATGATGAACCTCGACTTTTGTGAACTATAGTTAAGAAAGAAATGTTGGTAAAATAAGTATGAAAATGTAGGGAAGGAATTCTCCAGTAGGGATGCAGGACAGATAAAAAAACACCAATTTAAACCCCCAAAAGATTGTGTCTGTTAAAAGAATAGTGTGTTATAAATTGCACTGTATGCGTGGCTATTGTTCAAAATGTATACCCCTCCTGCTGCAGGGATTCAAACTCAGGTCCATCACAGTTGAGGAGGGAAATTTTGTGTTACTAAAAGATACTTTCAAATAAATTTGGTGGAAAAGAAAGATCCACCGACTTCTCAGTTCACTGTGTTTGCTGAAGGCTGCTATAGTTGGCTCAAGACCACACGACACTGTAACTCTGCTCTACGGGTCCGCTTCAATTTATCTGAATTTCCCCAGAGGTGAATCAGGTGCAGTGTGCTGCAGGCATCGGACCATATGTGTAACAAGTTAATTTTAGATGAATATAAAACATTTCTGCTGGAGTTTGCCTTTGCTGAGCTGGTGCCGAGTGCATTCCAAGCCATTTATGAACATTTGCAGCGTGAGCCGGATTGCCTCGCTTGTTTGGTGTTCCGCACAATACTTTTATGTCTGCTCCTCCAGTCAGAGATCGGCTTAAAGCGGTGTGGACTCAGGTTCATTGACATGGTATCGTATAGAGCCACTTTTCCTCAGCAATGATAAGCAAAATGGGGATCCTCTTCATTTAATCAATTCTCTGTGACATTGGAAGCCATACAAATATCCTGGACACAGATAAATATGTTTTTGTTTTTTGGGCTCAAAGAGGTGACACACAGGCCTCAGTTTATTTTATTTGATGTACATAGTCCATGAGGGATTGGTTTAATTAGATTTGGATACAAACACGGTTTACAGCGTGATGGTAGACGCTGCACTGAATGAGAAGGAATGCAGCATGGAGAGATCTGTTTTTCAGTGTGGGAATGCATCTTCTGAAGGCTGGGAGCAATAAAAGAATGAAGTCTCTGGTGTGTGTGGGGTGAAATTGACTGTTTGGCCTCTTCTTTAAATGCCCTATTATTTGCTCATCCTCCCACCCAGCAAGTGTTGCAAATCTAATCAGTCTGAAAGCCATCTTTTAATGGTCAGGCCTCATTGTGCGCCTTCTTTCTTTGTGAGCAGTCAAGAATGGCCTCCTGCATTGAGTCCTTAGCCGTGTAATACAAGCAAACATATTAGCTCATGAGAATAATTTATTAAAAAAGACATTTTTTTTAGTGACAACACACACTTACATGGAGAGTCCACTGAGGTCAGAGCTGCTTGCCTGGTGTGAAGGATTGGAGCAGATGGCCACTCAGCATAGAGCTCTAGGACACATGGAGTATGTGGAAAGCTCTGTATATTCTCTCCATGCGCTTTCTATGTTTACCTGGCTGTTAAATAGAGGTATGGAGACGCCGGGCTGCTGCTGGCAGTGCAATGAAGTGCTAAAGTTTAATAGGTTGTGCTTGATGAACAGGTACATCAGTGTCACTCAAGGGTATGTCAGTGCAAGTGGAGAGCAGCTGCGGTTTCCAGTGTGCTGGAATTGACAGGGGTGACATTGTAAATCTGGCAGATCTGGCTGGCTCCAAGCTCCTCTGTGTCTATTTCTGAGGCTGCGGTGCACATAGGGTGGATTTTGGCAGGTGCTCAAGGAACGAATGCGGCTATTTCGTGGACATTGTGGGCGCTCTTATGCATTGCTAAGCTCCTTGCCCCCCTTGCGCTTCCCAGGTAGCACGGACAGCAGACACGTACTACAAACAACTGTGACGACGAGGGAAGAAAAGTCTTTCTGTGTTGAGAAAGCTGGGAAAACCTCCAAACCTTTAGCGGATTCTTGTGACACAAATTCGTCCCCACTGGCACTTTACTCCCACAGACACTAGGCTGGAGTTGGGTTGGATACTAAAGAATAGACAGGCCGTGCCCTTGCCAGGACCCTTGAGTGGTCATTACTAGAGAAGAGAATGGGGCCTTGTGATTTATTGGACATTTTGAGACCGTCCTCTGGCTGTGATCTAGACAAGTACTGTGATACTTAGAAAAGGTGAACACTCTTCCAGGCTGTCAGGAGTGCTGTATTCACTGGCACAGTTAAGGCCTCCTTTAGGGAACTATATCAAATAAGACATGAGGCCCATAAATAGACATGTTCATATTATATTGAGCAAATCTCTTTTGCTTGTATTTTTTAAATGTGCGTCTGTTCATGAACATTTGTTAAATATGTACAACTACAATTTCGTAATTTTTCCTGGTTGTGTGTTTTGTTCTTCTTTCTGTTATTTGCATATTCCATAAGGAAGTGTCTGGATCCTTTTAGACGGTCCATATTTCACCTACATGTGCGCTTGTTTATGATTTGATTGCAAATAATTTAGTGGTGTAAAATGTATTATCACATCAATGGTATTAAAATATCGCAGTTTGCTTAAACTGTACTCCTAATGGGAGATCAGGAGTATTTCTATGTCCACACACAAATTGTGTCCTATAATTTCTGAGAAATTGAGTTCATGGTCTAGTTGTGTGTAATTGTGTCCCTCTCATCTGTGTCCTCTTTTGGGTTTGTCCTTGTCTGCAAATTAAGTTGTCTTTGTCTGCTTGCGACATATTTATGAACTTTCTCTCTGTATTATGAAATCGGTTGCATTTTACCCAGTCTTTTTATTTTGGATCTTTTTTTATTTAATAAATTTTTTTTTAGAAGAGTTTGTACTTTTAATAAGTTCAACACAAATTTCAACATGCCTTGGGCGATTGTTCAGCTCAATATTTTGTGGATAAGTTGGCGCTTATCCACAAAATTCGTAACTTTTTTGCACGGTCGTCTCACCAGAGACTGATTTTAGTTTTTTCCTCTGATGTGTCTTGTAGGAAAACTCGCGTGCTCAATGTGAAGATTCGAGACGTAGTTACTAGGCAACATGCTTGGACTCGTTTGACCAGATTTGACTTTTGTTGTGTTGAGGGTATTACACACTATCGAGACAGCGACAAAACATGAAAATATTAATTTGCTTGAAATGTCAACATTTACAAATTCTGCATTTATAAGTCAATACCATCTTAATGCTTTGATTGTGCGATTACATTTGCGGAAATCATAGGGCCCATTGTCTCTTATTTGTCGTTTTTTTATGCGTTGTGTTTAGCTGTTCTCACCCTGTAATTGTAGCTGAGCGCTATGGGTTTTTTTCCATAGTGGCACTCTGAGCTTCTCTTTGGGCCCTGCTGACTCCATGCCTGGCGTCTCACTGTGCGTGTGCACCTGTCTGTTTATAGAGAACACACACTCACGCCCCGTCTCTTGCCCGCTCCACTGCCTGAATATGAGATCACTGCTAACTTACAGATGGATACGTCTATGGGGAACACGAACATTAACACGGTCTCCATATGGACGAGTGGGCATTTTTTTAACGTCTCAGTCTGCCAAACAGTGTGAGTTGTTTACTGCTTGTCGGGTTGATTAGTATTCAGGCGTGACTGGGACACCTAAATGTCTTGTGACGTCATGTCCGCGTTCAATCTGTTTCCATCTTTTAGTTATAAATAACACTTCCACCTTTGCTTTTGTTTCTTCTTCCTCAGCGCTGATTGGGTGGAGATCCTGGAGCCACGCTCCCGCGAGCGTATGTATGTGAATTTGGCCAGCGGCGAATGCGGCTGGGAACCTCCTCCAGGTGTCCCCGTCCGCCAGGCCGACGGCAACCAGTGGTGGGAGCTATTTGACCCTCACAGTGGCCGTTTCTACTACTACAACTCTTCTGGGCGCCGCACAGTCTGGCATCGACCCCAGGGAGCCGATATAGTGCCCCTGTCCCAGCTCCAGGCCATGAAGAGATGCCGCGAGGCCAAGCAGAGTGGTGACGGTGTGGAGCAGCACCACCACCATGGGACCACGGGGACTCTCAGCAGCATGGGGAGCCAAGGGAGCTGCACCCCTCTGTCGGAGCAGGACGACGACAGCCCGGTCCCCAGACCGCTGGAGCCCCACGATCAGACCCCTGAGCTGGACCCGGCCGTGGACAGCAGATCGCAGGGGGATGGGAGCAGCACCGAACACAGCTCAGATGGCAGCAGAGATCCGCAGAGGTAAGCCCGACCAGACTTTAAGTAGCTTTACCAGTAGGTCTGGAAAGAGAATTGTGCTTAATCATTAGTGAATCGCATTACCGGGAGAAAAGTGGGGAAATGTGATAGTCATCACAACATGTGGCACAGTGAGTTGTAACGACCTTCAAATGCTTCTGCTATGGGAACGCGAAGGATTATTTTGACTTTTGAACACTTGGATGGGACCCAAACAGCCTTTTTGTTTTCATTCTCACTTATCTGAACATTCCATATGTCCCGTGTTTCCATACGACTGCCTGTGAACCGTGCTCAGTCATTTCAGCAAATCGCTACCAAATGGGGGAAACGGTCAGTTATATTACAGAGCACGACATTTCTCCCTCACGCTAGGTTTGCTGGTGCAGAACGAGCCCTAACAGTAAGTCATTCAGAGACCCCGTCATGTGCTCGGCTTTGTGGCCTCCTCCAAACCACCGTCCCTTCCCTCCAAGCCAGATTCCACACATGCCACTCCTGTTTCCCCTGGCACAAGGCCCACCAAGGCCGTCTTAGTGTCCCTCTGTGTGCTCTCCGCCACCCCGCTTCACTCCGCTCCAATGCTCACTCCATTTTCCTAAAACAAATCTAGACCCCAGGCCATCAAAGGCTGTAACGCCTCTTATGTGCATGCATGAGAGCCATGTGAGTGTCTGTGGTTAATAACAAGCAGAACCACTACATTCTTGTTGCCTATAAACAACGTGAACCCTGCTGTTTGCCGAGACCTCTCTGTAGTGACGGTTGCTCTCCAGTTTCACCTGGCTCTACTTGTTGGCCGTTAGGAGGCCTCAGCCCCTGACCCTCTCACCCACTGGCATTACGTAAAAGTAGAGGGGGAACTAATTGGTGAGCCACGGCTTTTCAATGACACTACAGGAGGCCCTGCTGCATTGCATCGGCTGAGTGTGGTGAGTGTTAAAGCTCCCCACAGGGTCCCACTCCTCTCCAGTGACTCAACCTTTCCCAGAACATTTTCTGTCTCCCCTTTAAAACAATGGCCAGCTGTATTCCACCGAGGACGGCTGAGGGGTATGTAGCTCACTGGATCTTGATACCCTGCCTTGCCATATGGCCTCTCACATGCTCACCAGCCACTGTCTCTTAGCAGGTAATTAGAAACCGCCATGAAACGCTCGCAGGGTGGAATGTGACAGCTCGAAATGGATGAAAACAAACTTGGAGACATGCTTGTCTTCAGTTTGTGGACCACCTAATTGATAAAGACAAGGAGCAAAGGGTGGGCACGAGGAAGAGTGTTTAAACAGAGGGCTGGACGGCTCGCACTGGTTTGAGCTTAGATAATTGTTCAGTCCCACCCAAGAGTTCACAGCTATTAAAGTTACATTAAGGAAAATATAAAAAGAAGTCAAACTTTAGTTGTTTTTTTGATTTTTCCTTTTACAGTGGAGAGTATATTTCAATCATTCAGAATGAAGGTAATGTGATTTAAGCATTTTCACTTAATTGTCATGAGTTTCACTTCATTCTTTTTTTATCCTGAAAATGCGGCGCAGGGATCTTCCTTCTACTTTTGGCTCATTTTGTTTTTGGTCATAGGTTGTTTTTTTTTCGGTTCCCTCATGGGGTCGTTTGCTTGTTTTAAAGTTCCTTCAAGTTAGGTTCCAACATTTTGAGCTGTTTTCGACTCGCCTCGACATATTTGCTCCTTCTTCCTTGTTTTTTCCTATGTGACATTTCAGTGGAGATAAAATATTATTGACATCTGACCTTTGAAAAACAATGCTGTTCTCTGTGGAGATCCCAGTTCTTCCAACACTGGTTTCCTTTTGTTTTCGGATATTAATAAATCTGTGCATCACAGAGTTTCCACACAACATGCTGCTATGCCAAACTTTGCTGGGTTGTTGCCGCTTCCTTTGTCTCAGTGTTGAGCTCATATCTGTATTTGTCCTAGCCTGTGATCATAGGAAGTACAGACATGTGACTGCTTCTACCTGAGTGCCAAATCTGTTACTCATTGGCTAGGTATTATCAGACGTCCTGGGAATTTCTAGGTAATCGAAGCCTGTGTAGCTCATCAGGGAAGTACCCTGAACCTCGGGGGTAAACATGTCAGTCACATGTGGTTATCGTCTGGAAACGTGTTCAGCTGATCTCTTTCCATGATGTTGGGCTGAAAGGTGCTGCAGACCAACCAGCTTATAACATCTGCATTGAATTTCGCCCACCTCTGAATTCATCTGGGTTGATATCAGCCAGGTAACATCTGTGTGATATTTGAGGTGTGAACCTGTTGTCTCTGTGTGTGGGCCTCCAGCTCACTGAGGCTGAATGAGAAGATGTTAACATTCTGTTGAGGCCAGTTGACAGCATGTTGCACTATAACCCAAAGGTGAGCTGAGGTGTTGCACATCCGTGTCACTGCTCCACTTTTGTCTTGTGTGCTCTCTCAGGGTGTGTAATGGACCACTAAAGGGAACAAAGGCACTCCCTCAAACCTAGTTGCCCCCCCAGGGTCATCTGAAACCTTTCTCTTAGGAAGTTTAGGTATGCTGAATAGAGAAGACCAAGTGACTTGGAGGTGCCCTCTCATTTAGCACTGTAATGATACAGCACTGCACGAGCGCTCAGTTGTAGGCGGTCACGCTGACATTAGACACTTTAAACTCGTCTTTCCTGATTGTTGCCTGGCTTTTGGATTCCTCCGAGATGTTCCAGAAAGCTCACATTTCATTGTGTTGTTGCTTCCGTGAACTAGGATTGTTTTGCGTTCTTTTCGTTACGTGTAGTGTGTGTGATGATGGCGGTTAAAAAGATGGTGCCTTCTGTGTGAAGCCAGTGTGTTTTAAACTAACTAAAAGAAGTCAACACTTCCCCAAACGGGACAAGTCTGAGAAAACAGAAATATCTCGTTCAGTTTCTGTTTTGGGGAACTTTATAAGAGACTTTCTTAAAAAGTAAACTATGAAAGTAGAAGTATAAAAAAGCCAAAACGAGACCCGCTTCCCGCTTTGTGCCTGTGACTAACTGGCTGTGAGTCATGTGGGAGAAATCACCAGTGGGTTTATTTAGGAAACGAAGGAGCGTCTTATGGGGTAGATAAAGCTTGAAGATTTTAACGAGTCACACATTGTGTGGATGTTTATTGTGAGACCAAAGCCTCCTATACTTTTCATCCCCTGCTACTACGAGGACTTAGCCACAACATTTTTATGCACTCTTGAAGGCCGTGTTTTATCTCGACAATGCTGGTGTGGTAAACTCATTTCTCACACTGTGTTTCAAGTTTGCTCGTAATAATAAAGGTTGCCTTTCTTTTTCCTCTACAAAAAAAGACTCCAGCATACTGAACTTGTGATTCTGGCTTTGGTCTGACACTGGGCCTTTTTTGTGCTGCTGCTCTGCAGGTGAACTCTGTATTTTTTTTTTTTAAATTCATGGTTATCTTAGGGACAAGATGACATAGATTTGTGTCTCACTAAATCAGTGTTTCCTAAACCTCTTTTGTTGTATTCTAGATATCTTCTGTACGCTATCTCACTCTCTTTGTGGTGCTGTGGTGTGACGAAAATGTTTCTATGTTTTCATGAAGAACCAATGCCACCACATGTGAACAGGCCGCAGGGCATCCAGCTCAGCCTACCTCAGCTCATGTGCTCAGCATTCATAAATGCTGATCTTAAGTGCATTAATAGTTTTCACATTCATATATTTTGAAAGGGACACGCAATGTTATCGGGGATGAAACGGTTTTCCCGTGATTAGCACTACAGTTTCAACGTTTCACTGACTACAACTGCGTTTCAGTGTTTTGGAAAAACTCCTTCAGTAAATAGTAACCAACATCAGCCAAAGTTAGCAGCAGTGTCCCCGAAACAGCAGCCGAGTATTCATTGGGGATTTGTTCTGGGTCAGTGTAAAGATGGCGGAAGACAGCGCTTCAGAGGTTTTTATTCCTCTCGGAGGATTACATTGATGTCATATGTTTGCTTTTACATTTTTACGATAGTAAGAATCAGACAAAAAATATATATATATAGGTCTTCGTTTTAAATCAAAAGCCCTATACATTATTATATACTGTCCAGTTATTTAAACTTTTACATTTCTGCTCATACTGTGTGTTTAGTTTTTATACCTATATTTGACTTATTTTTTATAAAGTTAGAAAAGTTCATCATCTAGAAAATGCATGCACCAAGCAATGAATTAAAATGATCAGTAATTTAGCTTTACTGAAATAGTAAAATGAATCCCATCTATATCTAAACTGAAGACTAATAAAATAACAAATGTTGACAAGATAGTACAACAAATACGGCTAATTTGACTTTATTTTAGTTTTTATAGTCGAACATTTTAGCAATGCAAAACCTGTTATCATAATTATGGCATTTTAGCAAAGCCATAATTATGATAATAATGATCATTTTGATTATGATCTCTTAATTGTTCTTTTGTGATCCTTAACGTACTGTATAACTGACACTTGTGTCACACTATGCGTGCACGCACACATGCGTGGACTTTTTGTGTATCTGTTTACGGTTTTAATAATGTCATACAATCGGTGTCTATAATTAGACGCGTCCTAACGAAAAGCGCTGCAGATACACTTTCAGATTCCAGAGGCGGGTCTCTCTGGAATCCACTCTTTGGGTTCGGCCTCATCCTGTCTCTTCAGAACAATCCCAGCGGCTGTCCTCTGACCCGGCCCGCCGCTCCTCTGAGTCGGGCCACGGGAGCCGCAGACGCAGC